>NC_066836.1:20341562-21001169 GCF_001640805.2 Lates calcarifer | reverse complement strand
AATGGTCTTGAAGCAAATTCACTTCCAAAGTTTGATTTCTCTGTCTGGGCCAAAAGATAAACATTGTTTATGATATCAATTAGCTAAACATGCTATATTATTAATTACTAACCTCCATTAAGGTTACACTAAATCCACTTTGAGTCCATTCTAGGCTTTAGTGTTCATTGCAACAGCAGGTCAGTGCTTTCTCCTCAGTAACACTGCTTTCTAAACAAAAAAAGAAAAAAATATCTGCACAGCCAAAATGCAACATCATGTTCACCTCTGGACCTGGACAGTGGCCCTTCGATCAGGGCATTAAAACAGATATCGACCGTCAGCAATGTGGAGATTTGTAAAGAGTAAAGAGAACAAGAGAGTACAGCCAGCATTAGAAGCAGCAGTTATCTACAGTTTCTTCTAAAGTTTTGCTAACATCAGGTACTGGTTTGTACAGCACTGGACCACTGTCTTTGCCATCAGTGAAGATTGGTCATTCTCAGGAGAGAGACGTTTTTCACTTCTCTCACACCATTTGGTAGCAAATTTTTGGTCATTTGCTACAACACAACTTGGACACAACACCGATGTATACCCCACCCTTTAAGCTGATGTGATGAATGCATGTCTGGCAAAGATTATCAGTCATCCACATCATGTTATTTCTAAGTGCTGCACAAAGGCAACTGGACTTGCTTGAGGTTCTTGAAAACATTTTGCCTCTCATCCGTAAAGCTTCTTCAGTTCTAACTGACTGGTGGGAAGTCACAAGCATTTATGATTTTAACCTCTTGTGGGGTTGTCCAGTTCCCTTTTGGAAAACTGTTAGCAAACAGTTGCTTATTTGCACATTCAGCAGTTAATGAGAAACATTATCATTCATTTTGAGTTGTGTTCCTGGCCACCTTGCAAATCTAATATTCCCTCTATTTAAGCTTTGTTTTTAGTCTCTAAGGAAATATCTGTATTTTCAGATGCTAAATGCTCCGTTGTGTTCACCAACAAGTGACACCAACTGTCCGTCAGCTATTTGGTGCTGAGCAGGTACTGTGCAGTTAGCATCCTTGCAGCTCCCTGTTGCTGCCAAAAACATCACCCTGACGCCGATGACAGTGAACCACAGGAGTAAAGTTGGGGGTTGGACAGCTACATAATGAGCAGACAGTCACTGTAAAGCTCTGTAAAGTGGAGGTGGAGGTATAGATGGTGAACCTCTGATTTCTCATAAAAATATCAATTATAGCCACTTTCAGGTTCAACCTGATGCTACATGATGAAATTAGAGTAGGTAGATAGCAGCAACTTGAAGCATATAGTACATGTTGTTGATAGAATTGATTTTATTTGGCAGCCCCAGATTTTTTTTTTGTGTTTAAAGATAAAAAAACACCAATGTTGCTAGATGGCAGATGCAGCTGTAGCAGACTGCTGTTGTAGAAGCACCCCTGCACTGAGTAAAATATCGCAGCAAAACCCTGTTATAGCACAGAAATCCAGTAGTTATACATGAGACTTATTGTCAGTCTCTTAGTATGAGAGTGCTGATTTAAGACCAGCTTGGAGACATAAATGATATTGCTCTATATGGAGCATACAATATTTAAGATGAACCTTGAACAGCCCTTGGAAGCTTGACATTGCACAGTACCACTGAGACCTTTCACACTGTAGATGCTGTGAGACCACAAATAAACACTCACAGCCAAATTACAAAGGAAGATACATGCTGAGTCCAGAAATGCTGCTATTATTGAAATGGGACACCAGCGTGATTTTCCTACAGCCATACTGTAGGTGGCAGTCAGAAAGCCCATCATCCAGTCAGGGGAGAAAGTCCAGGCAAATCCCAGAACAGCTATTGTGGACCTTTAATTACAGTCTGACTTGGAAGACGTAAGAGCCCAGTGTGCTCTGTAACTACCTGCTTTATCTTGCCCGGTCACCTGACTTTTACCTAATTACAGATTATACTGGAACAATAGTGACCTGTTGCTGCTTTGTCCAGGTACTATCTTCCTTGGCTGTATCTCATATCTCAAGAGAGGAGAGAATTCAATGGGTTGAAAATGTCAACAGCCTCTGGAGAGTGTTGAACATTACAACTCAGAGAGAGGCCATGTAGTACATAATGCATGGCATAATGGCGTAATGAGATGGTAGAAAATCCCTACCAAAAGACTGAGTGGGTTGGTTTTTAAAGGTCCAATATTGCAGACAGTGAGATTTAGGTCCAGGTGCTATATAAATACTGTGAACGTATCAAAATGGTAAATCCATGGACAGACAAATGTACAAAGCATGTATTCAGAAAGTATGCATCTAAACAAGCTGTTTACTTTAGAGTCAAGGACTTCCATAACTTTGTGATGTCACAAATATAGAGTCACCACCCTGAGCTATGCCTCCAGCACATCCCACCCAGATCCACCGTATTTTTCAGGTGTAATAACTAACGACACAACGCCATTCTGCCGCTCAGTCAACAACATAAAAATGTTGAGGAAATGTATATAAATGTATGGATGGATAGATAGATAGATAGATAGATAGATAGATAGATAGATAGATACTTTATTAATACCGAAGGAAATTTAAGATAGGATAGTAATATTAGAGCCAGTGGCTAAAGTTGATTTTCTCTGAAATACCAGTGCATTTTGGTTACAATATGACCATCTGTTCAGTATCTTCTTATGGATATCAAAACTTCAAATAAAACACTGGGAAAGTGTAAAATATGGGACCTTTAATTGTTGAGAAAAGCCACTGACAAAAAATGTCAACATGCCAAAATGACAAACCTGTTTTATCTTTGAGACTGGGGAACATTTCAAGGTAAAACTTGATGAAGTTTAAAGATGATGCTCGGTAGAGAAGGTCCTGGTGAAACTTCAAAAAATCAGATGGGGGGACCACATATGGGGTGAGATGTCTGTACTGAGAGTGTGTACGTGTTAGCACCAATACCACCAAGTCACATGTCTTGTACATGAGCTTGTCTGTTAGAGCACATACATCCTCACTGAGGTCAGAGAGAAGAGGGAAAAAAAGCAATAAAAACTAAAACTTTGTGTAGTTGCAAATGCAAATAAAATAATTCTGGTTGCCAGCAGTGCTTCAGCAGATTACAATCACCAAAGAAAATATCACTGACTGAATGCAGAGCTCTGTGTCTGGCTACGACTGATAATATTTTTTAGCAAAATTCAGTGCCTTTTTAATATAAAAAGCTCAGCATGAGTTGCCAAACTGGAGCTAGGACAGCGAAGGTGAAGCGAGATATCAGTCCTGTCTGGGTCTGATGTACAGGAATTCGGGCAAGGTGGGGTAGAGCTTCATTTTCCTCCCCTCTGCCATTTAGAGAGAGAGAAACACAAGATCCTTTGAAGCGAGTGATTAAAGCACAGCAGGATGAGGCACAGCTCGCCATTTCTGTTACCCCGTCCACATGCTCCAAACAAATGGAGAGCGGGAGAGAGAGAGAAGCAGAAGTCTCCTGTGACCCAGTAAATTGGTCAGATTGACTTCCTAGTCTGCCAGTGTGGGAGGCGGCCATTTTGACTTGGGGCCAGAAGTTAAATGAGAGGCGAGGAGGAGGACATGTTGGTTCTCTGTGTGACACCAGCCAGTCTTTCCAGAAACACTCTGTGAATTGCCCAGAGACAGATAACATCCCTAGAGATATCTTTATAAATTTCTCATGGCACATAAATAATCCATGTTCTAAAACTCTCCAACACTCCCAATCAATCTGGATTTCTCAAAAAGAGATGTGGATAAAAATGTTTCTTGACAGACATGATGTCAAAAATGGCTGGCTGTGATACATCTCTCTTATGGTGCTGTACAGGCATTCAAGCCCTCCTTCGAACAGAATCAAAAATGAGCCTTTTGCATGACTACAAAGAGTCTCAGAGAGCAGTGCTGCAGGACTTCACAGTGTGGCATGATCAGTCATCTTTTTCAGCGAAGCACAATACAAACAAAAGCTGATGTGTGCTGACTTCAGTAAGCCAACACTCTCCACATCTCCTCCCCTTCTTTTCCAGTTATCAAGGGCTGAAATATTGAGCCTGTCAAGAGCTATAAATAAGTGTGATTGTCAACAGACAAAACCTCCCTTTGGGATAACTGCTCAGCGACCATTTGTTAAGGAGACAGCAATATTTTATTTCTCCAGAAATTGGGGTTTTGTCTTAAAATGGACAGCACATTTCAACTTTCTTAAAAAAAAAAAAAATCATATAACACATTCTGACATACTCTCTTATCTGCTGGTTTTTAGTAGAAAAAAAAAAAAACTTATTCAAGCGAGGAAAATGTTTCCCAAGCTGCTGCAGTGTAGCAGACACTTTACTTCAACATTTCTGCAGGGAGTTTGTGTCCCCAGTGCTGCTGGCTGGACAAGTTCTCCATGAAAACCGATACGTGACAGCCCTGGTGCCAAAACACTGTGTTTAGTCCAACTGTTAGGGCTTTAGTGGCAATGTACTGTGTTTTTTTTTTTTTCCTCTCTCCCGATTGACAAGCCAAAGCTGTGACCATGTACTCTCTAGCTAGCTAGATGTCAAATCAATTTGCTGGCTTTGGGCTCGGCCTGTTGCACACACACCTACTGTACATGCATACACACACTATCAGAAGCCGTGTGCCAGGTCTCCTTATCAGCATCGATCGGGTCCAGCCAAGCCACTTTACTGGATGGCAGACGTCCAGAGCTAAATTAGGGAAAACATCACTTTATAGTCAAAATGGCCGACGATACATCCTCAGTCCCATTGTGCTGTTGCAGCTGACTCCCAGGTGTGCTCTGCTTTCAAACTGCCATGACTGCATTTAAGGAACTGACTTAATTGAGTTTTCCTATGAACAGTTCATCCCATAGAGAAGTGTATGATTTTCTCATTCGCTCCCTTTACCTATGTGTGGATGAGGCAGCTTGAACTGGCAGGAGGCACTTAGCCTGTTTTGTATTGTAAAACCACGCTGGACTTGCTAGGTTTGGGGATTTAAAATATTCAGGCTGTCTGTGAGGCAGCTGGAGGAGGTGTGTGTGATAAGAAATTGATTCAATTATGTTCAGTAAAGTTGAAGTTGTTATACATTTTAAAGGTTTTGATTTACTGGATACCAAACAAGGGCAAAGCTGCAATCAGTATCTAAGTATCTAAGAGCTAACACCTTAAAATTGTACTTGCATAAAATACTTGAGCAAACAAACTTAATTACATTCCACCACTAGTTGTAAATCTGATTGACTAAAATGATGCATTAGGGGTTATAACTATGGTGACCATGTGCATGACGTCCACCTTCTCAAAAATGTAACAACACATCAGGACAGCTGCCGGAGAACAGCTCCAGAAATACCACATGGGGGCTGAGAGAACTGTGAATGGTCAGCATAGGCTACTGGTGTTTTCTCCTTCAAATTTCTAATGATGGTGGAGACTGGTGGTGACTCTTTAGGTTCAGTAATCATCCCCTTTTCAGTAAGATATCAGTGGTGCTATCAACAGGTAAAAATTGATGCTGCACTATGAATAAAAACCTACACTATAGGTAACTATGACAAGACTGCCATTTACCCCTCGCATCAATGACAGCCTGCTTTGCCACATTCCTCATATGATAGAACACAAATGTAACTTTAGATGCTTTGCTCAATGCATCACTTGCTGATTGGGAAAATCATGCATCTATATGAAAATTGCCTCACCTTTAATACCTGTCACTTTAATGCAATATAGCGCAACATCACAACCATAAATAGCATTTAAAATATCCCTCTCTGACACAGTGTTTAGTGCAATTATTTGCAGATTCTTAATGCAAATGATGAATTACTTAGCTTAATAAAAATGGCCAAGAAAACTAATCGCAATGCTGAAAAGCAAATTTAAGAAAGGCAAAAATGTCCTTTGAAAAAAACTGTGGTACAAGTTTTGTAAAATTTCTCCAAAACAATGTATTAGCAGCTTTGCATTGCATTTTCCCAGTCTGCAAAGAATACTGTATTTAAGCTTGTGTGTTTCCCAACAGGCTTCTTTCAAGTCGGCATGAATATGTATTTGTGTGTGTGTGTGTGTGTGTGTGTGTGTGTGGACTAAGAAGGTTCTCATTGGAGCTTAACTGCAACAGTCCTGTCTCCATGTTGGTGGAAGATCAATAATATAGTCGCAGATGACTGTACTAACACTGAGAGCCAGTTGGGGGGTACACACACATACACACACTCACACACACAACTGCGTGTGACAGACAGAGCTTGTCTGTGACGGTGGAGGATATAAGGCTTATTAAGAGTGTCTGGGTCTCCGAGTGACTCATGCTAACTCAGTGTGTGTTTGCGTATGTTTGCAGGATGGCAGGTTAAAAGGGCTTAACATGAGAATACCTCCCCCCTCTCCCCCCGCTTGCCTCCTGGCTCATGTTATTATTCTCTCACTCCCTCCCTCTTCCTAACCTCCCTACTCTGCATCCATATTGACTCCCCATTTCCTTCTCTGTCTTCTTTTCAACCTGCCTATCCTCTTTTTCTCTTCCTCTCCCAGGTTTCCATCTCTTTTTTATTTCAAAAAGCCACACTTTCCCCAGCTATACACTACACTATAGCTAAAAATGCTGCCTAACTATACATGGTAAAAGGCAGAAAGCTGCAATACCTTGCTCAAGTACAAGTATTGTTATTTTGCTTAAAATGTGTACTAGTATTATGACTAATCTGCTACCATCACTACTGGCTGTGCAAACTATTATTGAACTCAATATGAACTCAATATTAGACCACATTTACTGAGGCTTTGATAATGTTGATAACGTTGTTGTGAGTTTTTATCCAAAATTTCAGTGTCAGTTTCAGATGAAAGGATTGAAAATGGTATTTGTTGTCTTGACTACAGTGACACTGAACTGTTCCTTTGTCTTCATCTGATATTTCCCCAGACAGATGAACAGAGCTGGTGAAAGCATTTTACTGAGCAACACACTCCCACATTAAAAAATGTACAGGGAATCTGTGATAACAGAACAGTAAAGCATAAACTGACTGGGTTTAGCTTTATTTTTTGCTTCTTCGTTGAATACCTTCTTACTATATAATAAGGTTACTGAAAACTACCCTACTAATGTAGTTTGCTGTCTCATGAAACTTTACCTTGTCGGTTGTACAGTATTGGGCCCTTGAAAGTATTTCAAGCTAGTTACATCCATGAAAAATACTGTAGCTACAGAGAAATAGCCTGGGTGGTGTTAAGTGCTAAGATCACTACAGCTGCCTGAGCTTATGTAGGGTTGACTTAGCAAAATACTAACCCTTAAATCTGCATCAATCTTTGATTATTTTAAAAATGTTACAGCAAACACTAGCACCCTCTGACAACTGAAAATGAAGTCGGCCGGAGAGATAGGACATCACAACTGATTATTTGAGGAAAAACAATGGAACATATGAACACAATGTGAGACTGAATGAGTAAAAAAAGAAAAACAAAGTGGCAATTCTCTTGCCCCCTGTTTTGGGGTAATTTGGACAAACACGACTATTTTTTTCAGAAGGGCTGCTTTACAAGACAGGTAAACCATACAGGTGTATGTTGTGTTTTAGTGGTCCATATTCCCAAATAAATGTGTAATAAATCAAATTGCAACCATCACAATGCCCCTGAGGGTCTGAATCACCAGGTCATTTGACTGGTATGCCTGACTGCTTCTCCAGCCTTGTCAGTCATAAAGTAAACTGAAAATACCATCTTTTTTTTTGCCAATAACATCAAAAGAATAAGTGCAAACAAACCTCTACCCCATTATTGAAAAAGCAGTAAAAATAATTTACTTCCACTCTAGTAACTGAAATCACAGTGTGTGAAATTGTGAAAGTCTACTGCTAGATACAAGCTGGTGTTGTATTATTGAGTTTGGAACAAACACCAATACTTTTGCTGACATTTCTGAATAATACCTGTCCTTTTGAAATGTGGGAATGATGAACCAGATTCATTACAGTTACATTTCGGTTTCCCCTTCCCATCCCTCCCCACTCAGCTCTCCATCCCTCGGCCCATTCACCTAAGCAGATGGGTGAGTCCTGTATAGATCACACCATACTGACCTTCTCTTCCTTTTCTCCTCCTTCTCTCTTCACATCCACTCCGTCAGATCAATACCTAGAATTCAGTATGGATCACACCAAATGCTGGTGTTTAAAATGTAACTTGCACCCTCCTTCCTATTTCCTCTTTCTCTCAGATCAATAGCAAGAACACAGGGCATCATCAAACAGTCAGTCTTCTCTGGATCAATGAAGGTTTCAAAATCCTCATCATCCACATCATCAACAATAACACAATCATCATCATTACACCCATTGTATTTCCATATGTCTTTCCTAATAAAGACATAAGAGAAATCCAAATGCTGGGTGGATAAATGAGAGTATTGATAATTCAATATCAAAGCCCTCAAATGTCAGAAAGAAATAAAGAAATCTAAAGATCACAGATGATTCACTGACACACAGGTGCACTGCTCCAAAGTTACACCAGAGTTTCCTTTGTGAATATCAAGGTATTTCTTTTTTTCTTTTTCTTTTATTTAATCAAAACTTTTAGAGCCTTTTCAACTTTTCAAAATACCAGACAGGTCACCCAAACTGTATGCAACATTGGCTGATAGGTAGTGGCCTTTAACTAAAAGTCTGTCTGCATTTCATCCAGGAACAGCTAAGACATACCCACTCAGAGCACTGGCATTTAGAGAGGAGCATGTAATGTGATTCCAGATGATGCAGTTTATGCCCATGATAGAGAGAGAAGTCTAAAATGTCCATTCAACGACAACATAAACAGAAAAACTAAATCCCCAAGACTTGTACTTCTTGTTCTACTAGGGTAATTTGCTATTTTCTAATTTTCTTGCTTTTTTACAGTGTCGTAAACTGTCCTGTAGCAAATCAACTACGTTTTCATATCTCTCAGATTTTTACTTTTTTGTTGAGCCTCATTATAATCTTCGTCTCTCGATAGTCACCTATTTACCTATTTTTTATTTTACTGCTATTCCTCTACTGTAACTGAACTGCCTTTGACGAGTCTGCCTCCCTTTCTCTTTCATCCTGTCTGCTGTGAAGGCATCCCAGGCGATGCATTCATCAGGCAGCCACCATCACACACTTGACCTTTGTGTAGTGCATATGTAAAAGGCTGGGCATTGCTCAGTGCTCATACTATATATATATATTATTCACCCAAAGAACACAGGGGTGAAAAAATTTACTTTTTTGGCTTGATATTGGCTCTTTGCTGAAAATGTTGTACATGGAGCTATAATGCATTCTTCAGATTGCCTCAGTGGGGAAACTCTTTTTCCCTTAAAAGAACTATTAGGAACCTTTCCTTGAAAAGAATTCTTCAATTTAACAAAAGCAGGTAATAGTTTTGAGTAAAGCTGCCCCCCCTCTGCAAATATCTCTGTTATGTAGTGTATGTGTGCTGGGGGGACACAGAGGGAGAGCCACAGTGCTGTGAGTCTAAGCTGGCAGCCAAGCGCCCTGACAGCTTCTGGGTAATGGGCCCTCGCTGGGCTCGCAAGTCGGGTCGCATTTTCCCGCCAGACAAGCGGCGGTGGGTCTCGCCGGGTGCTGTGTTTACAGCCAATGCTTACGCACACACGCATTTACACACCACTCAGCAGCCAGACACGCACGCAGCCATGCCACTGATTACCAGACAAATGCCGCAAATATGCCCAGCCAACAGAGGCAGACAAATAGCCCGCCCTGGGAGGTGGCTATTCCTCGGCCAGCAGAGTGGAGTGACAACCAGAGTGCCACCAGAGCTAAGATATCTGTATCTGCTGGGTGTGTGCTCGCTGTCAGAGGTCCACTTGGATGATTAGATAAAGGGACTGTAGCCAGGGAGCAGCTAAACACTAGGCTGAGGGAGATACACCAACAGAGACTACAGAGAGAGATACTACTCTGATTTTCTTGGGTGTTTCCTCTCTCTTTCATTCTTCTTTGCTCAAAATAAAGGGCAGATTAGTTAGTTCAGAACTTTTAATTCATAGATGGCTACCCATGATGTAGCTGGGTGAGATAAGTCAACCATCTGCACCATAGTTCATTTAAAAATGCACCACAACTCACAAGACCTGGGTCTGATAGGTGAATGTCTTTTCACATGTACAACCGAACTTGACTGAAACAGCAACAGAGCTCAAAATAATAACTCTTTACTGAACTGCTCTAACAACCTAACCTTGTGTCTGGATCAGAAAGACAGCTGACAACTTGAGGAGAGATCAGATAAAGATAGTGAAGACAGAGAGCTATACAACTGTGAAAGGCCAAGTAGGAAAATAAAACAAGAGAACACAACAGTGAGTGAGGAGGAAACAGAGTAACAAAAGAGCAGAAGAGGAGTAGAGAAGAACCTCTCCCTAAGGCAAAAAAAAGAAAAACATTTCATAGAAAAGAAAGCTATGCCAGCTTTATAATGGCTCAGGAATTTGGCTTTTTTGCTATTTAAGTTTCTGACTGTACACCAGTTCTAAAACATGTGAAACACATGCTGCAGCTTTTACTCTTTAATGAAATATTGAATTATTGACTAAAGCTACATTGACCATTAATTTTCAACTGCTAAAGGCACCACAAATACAACAGATTAATGGTTCAACTGTGAATACTGACACAGACAATACAACTATAATCTTCTGCTCATTTCCACCTGTTGTTCAATCTAAGACCAGAAGAACCACCAGTGTATCACTTCCAACCTTGACATTTGGTCCTTTAACTGATGAGGCAACATATGTTATGCTCTTCTTCCCACATTGTCTCATTTTGACTGATAGGGCAACACAGAGAGAGAGAGAGAGTCATTTTGTGCTTCGTGCTTTTTGAAGAGATAAAGCAGCAGCATATGCCGTGGCAGACACTGTGACCTGTGGTGACTGATTAGGACTGGAAACAAAGGCAGAACTGAAGAACTCATTAGCACCTCTGAAAGTCTTTATTTCCCACAACACAACGGGAGCCGGTTCCTGAACTCCCAGCACCCCCACAGCCACAGAGCTGCAATTAACACTCATTCATAATTCAACTTTTCTGTGGTTTAACCTGACTATCTGGGGACAGATTAACCATTGTTTCTGGAACTTTGGTGCCTGCTTGTTATTCTGACTTTTACATCCAAATAGTAAGGAAAAGGAAACATAACTGGCAAGGACCTGACTTAAAACCACAAGAAGAACTGATGATTCCCATATTAGTTATTTTTAGGGAGTTCCTTCTTGTGACACAAAAATCTGTATTTTCAGTGCAGACACAGTTTTCCTCACATTATTAACTTTCCAACCTTAAAGCTAGCACAGAAAAAGCTAATGAAAAGTCACCCTGAGCACAATGACACAGTCCCATTCTCTATTGTATCTTTCTAGCACCATCTGCCACGGTGTCTGAAAACCCCACACAACTATTGTATTGTCCCTGGTCATAACACCGTTGGTCATATTATATCTACTGTGCCTCAGTGTATGAACCTGTGGTTTGGCTGGGTGTAGAAACTAGAGCTGCTCCTTAGGGAAAGACAATAAGGCTGCCTGTGAAGGAGAGAAACACTGGAGCTTCCTAGTTAGTGTACTAGGTCAGGATTTAACATCTTATATTACAGATGCAAAATTAACTGTCTTAATATAGATTATAGATCCAAATTATACATTTAATGCACTGTCTGATGAACTTTGATGATTATGAGTTGAGAAGAAACAACTAATATAATGTTTGACAAAATAAAAACCTTAACAAAAGGTCAAATTACAAGCTTTTTCCTAGTATTTCTTGTCAAGGTGAGAAAGGTAGTGTAAGGAAACTTTGTGTCAAGTTATTTTTCAGACTCAATTACTGTACTAGTATGTGAAGGTAAATGAAGGATATTACATATTCCTACCATATCTGGCATTTTACAAACAATGGGGCATCTATGTGGCACCACAGGGCAGGAGACACACAAACACAATGTCATAGTAGCTAACATTTTAGCTGTCATGGACATTGCCAGCATTTTGAAATAATGTAGCTTGCTATCAAACACGAAATCAAACTTTGATGAATGGAACACTTGCCCTGCTTATTAAGCTACTTTTTTATGCTAGACAACTGACAGGACTAGCGAGCTAAGATGGCAAAGGCAGAAATGGCAGCTATATGTTAACTCGCACAACACAAATGACCCCTTGCTAATGTTAAATGACCTGTGCTAAGCTGCAGCTGGACAACATGGATTTAGAGTAATGCTGATACGTTGCTAAAGAAGAGAAAAAAAATACTGTATAAGCTAAAATGCATCTGGGTCATGCTAAAGGATTTCTGCTATCCTTGTGAAATAAAAGCTGAGGATTAAACACAAAAAACAGGTTTTTAAAAAAAGATCATAAAATCAAAGAAGATTAATACTCAAAACTCTGCAACAATTTGAATTTAATTTTGCTTCCACTAAATTGCTAAAAATATATTCACACCCCTAGCTTAACTGCTGTACACAGTGTCAATAAGCCTCGCCACAATTGCTACCAAGATAAATTCTTGTACATGTATTGTAGCTGCCGATTAAATGTTGGCCCTTTTGTTCACCGGGAAAAACAGTGATGAATAAAACTATTCAGAACAGCAACAATACTAATGTTCCAGAGGTAATTGAATAATAAATCCTACACACTTTAGGCACTACAAACCTCCAGCATATTGCCTTGGTGGACTTGTTTGTGTTTTGCCAAACCATTTGTCCATCTGGTAATTACCTCTACGTCAAACAAAGTGGATGGTCTATAAAAAGCAATGGAAGACAATGTAATCCACAAGACACTCTGCTCCTCACTAAATAATAAACCCATCTAATCGAGTTAGCAAGATGGCAGCCTTTATTCTGACTGTGTGCAGCTGTGTGATGGAGTGGAAGAAGTGTTTTTTTGGACTCCACACCTCTTCCATCTCCCATGTTGCTGCTGTTTTAAATGGAGGCCCTCAGTACAGCCCTGTGACAGTGCTGAAGAGCTGAATGCATACACCGGTTAATTAGACTTGTGAATGGATCAGTTTCATCTTCCCAGTCTTTGTTGGTCCACCCCTAAAACTGAAATGAGAATTACAATGCCGGCAGATGAGTAATTAGTTTGAGACGGACGGAATCCCTGCTCGCTCTACAGAATCAAAGAGGAGAAAAGATGATGGATTGTGTGTGTCTATTTATGTGTATGTATGAGAGGGAGACAGAGGAATGGAGTCAGAGGCTTTAATCGTGTTACATTGTCCTGAGAGGCAAGCTAAGTGCATTACCACTATTGTGTCAGGAGTGCTGTTTTCACATTGGGACTGGTATGGAATGTGTAGAATGTGTTCTTTGGGCTCAGAGCAGAGATGAGGCTCGGGTCCAAACTCAATCAGCGGCAGATAATATGACGGTCTCTTCACATTGTGTACAGGTTACGTCCTCGCTTCACAGAAAATGAAGGCCCTGAACAGAAGAATGGACTCCTGTGACAGCTGTTCATTGTTGGATTCTTTGTGAGAAGCAATTGCTGTTTTTAATGGACAATAAATAGCACATTATAATAGCCAAGATGAGGATTGTTTCTGTGCCATCAGACCTGAGACTCAAATTCATTTTAACTACTAAAAGCAGCTGCTTCGATCAATCAACCTGAAGAGTGATACTGACAGATTTGGCACGATTATGCCACAGAAATTTTGTTCTTCACCCTCGCAAAAGAAAAAGACTTTGCAAAACTCGGCAAATACATACTGGGATATGTTTTCATGTCACAAACAAGGAAATCTGTGAATTTCAAGAGCATAAATATTGAAGTATATTGCATAAATATTGTATTATTAAATGTTTTAGAATCCATTGTTTTGTTTTGTTTTCTGCTAAGTATGACTCAAAGTTACTGTGGTTATGCAATATAGCACCCGTGAATACTTAAGTTAATATAAACTGAATGAATCTCACTACAACTCTGCTAAAGCAGACCAAAGGACTACCAGATATATCTATCTCTTCCACTCTGATAAGCTATATATATATATATATATATATATATATATATTTATATATGCAGCTCTTCTAAGTAGCTACTGTAGTAAACGTGTGGTTATCACAAGAAACACAATCCAGTGCACCAGAGGAATGCAGGAACATTGCACCCTCTGACTTTAAAAGCAAAACAACAGTGTTTTTGAACTGTGGGTTGAACCACAGAGATGAAATCTGGATACAAATCAAGGAGTGTATCTCTAATGTGACCAGCTGTAAAGCCAGTCACCTGCATGAGCACAGCTGACACACACAAGTAGAGTGTACAGAAGAGGATCTGACGGGTGTTAGACACACAAAAACACACACACCTGATGCTAGTCATGCTTCCAGTCTCAGAGCCAAGCTTGCATCTCTCCAGCTGACTGGCAACAATCTGTCGTTCGGCTTCCAGCTCCCTGGTCAGACGTTCAAACTGCAACTCCTGGAGAGAAAGAGAAAGAGAGAGAGAGAGGGAGAGAGAGAAAGAATGTGTCAAAACAATCTGTCTATTTATTTACTGTCACATTTACAGTCATCCTGATCATTATTTTGGCTCCGTTGTCCCTGACACATTTTTAATTGTTGTGAAATGGACTCTGCAGTCTGTGGTGGGAAAACACAACAGATATCACTAGGTCTGCCAGTTCCACACTGCCAGATATTCACTGAGAGGAGTTTGATATGTCGCATAACTGTGACACCAAACTAAAGCCAGCACAAATGTGACACTTGTTATTCTGCAACTAGGAAACTCATGGAACAGATGAAGTTTGAGGGGGGTTTGGGAGAATAATTTTGCTACTTTTTGACATAAAATGTCAGATCCACATGAAAGCATTAATCTAATGCTTGACTGACAAATCATCTATACACTGAAACTGAATGGATTTGTGTCTTGCTGTTACCACATGGTGGTACGAAGGGAGGAATATAAAAGGTTGTCAGTCCCATCACCCAAGTTAAAGGCCGAATCTGTGGCTGCAGATATAGCACCCCCAGAAGAAACATGTTAAAATACAGTGCAGCTACAAAATAGCTCATTGGGAATTGCTGGACAAATAAAATAGGGTAATCTGTGGACAATACGTGCTTAATGTGTTGAGAAAATGTATTAAACATAAATCAAAAGGTAGTAGTGTTACTGTTAATGGTGCCTGGGTTCCTGGAGGAGACACCAAAAAATTTAAATCCTCCATTCTTGTGAACAATGAGCTTCATGAACTAAGTTTCCTTCTGAATTTAACATTCATTTTACATGATTCTAGAAAATCTGTAAATTAAAATGCAAATGAATGTGCGTCTACATCCAATACTGTTATGCAGACATATGCAGAGTTTGTTCATCGAGAAAAACAGCTGCTGGCGCAAATTAACCAGTCTAGTGCCATTTTATCACTGCAGTAGAGGGCATGAGATGACATACTTATAAGAGCCTTACTCAAACCTCAAAACCAGTGAAAAAATAAAATATGACATTTATGTTTCTTTAATGTTTTAGTTTGAGGAACTTTACAGTCTCCTAACAGCTCCTCATAGACCTGATGTTTTTCGTCTGCTGCCATTTTTCTTCTCTGCAGAGGAGCAGAAGCTTTAGTGGACATTTAAGTCACATGCTTCTTGTATGTCATGATTAATTTGCTATTTCCATTTCACTTTGCTGCATTTTGATTTTTTCGACACATAAACATCTCAGCCAAGAAAAAGTATTCCTTGTTATATTTAAACTTTGAGGTTCTGTTTTCATAAATCAAATACTGCATACATAAGTGTGTATAATAAGGTGTGGCCTCCTGGGGGGGAGTTCAAAAGATTTGGTCATTACTGACTTGCTATACTATAGTAGGCTGCCAGTCCTGCTACATTTGTAGGTAAGTGTCATTCACAAAAATACCACCCAAGAATAAAACAGAAGAATTTCACACTGCAGAGCTCAAGTCCTGCTGTCAGACATGAGCAGAAGAAAACAACAAATGTGGAAGTGCACTAGTATTATAATTAATTTATATTAATTATAATTAATTAATATTAGGCTACTACACCTGTCAATGCCATGTACACCAAGTACTGTGACATTACATTGTCAGGTGTCAGAGAGGGCTGACAGTGAGAACATGTTAAATACAAGAAAACTGGTGAATACAAAAAGTTTTCTCAGGTTACTCACAGGTGCCATTTAGGAACAAATTTATTTGTATAAATTGGTTCTTGCATGAGGTCCATTATATTTGTGCTTAATTCATGTTGTTCAGTGTGTAATAAATAACCACTCATTACATGATAAACAAACAAACCAATAGCTGATTACAGTATTTGTGTCTGATGCCACAGTCATTATAGCTGGTTAAGCATAACTGATTTCACCAATCTGTGTGAAAAACAAATCAATCCAAGTGGACGGTGGATTGTTTCCAGATAATAAAAGTGATAAAATTATAATACATCAGGTTAGAATGGGTGATTTAATCAGTCAGTGTTCCCCAGGCAGCATTTGAATACAGAGAGGACAAGAAAGCTCCTCTGAATGTTTTAAAAGTTCAAATTTCAGACCAGTAGGTGAACCAGCCCTCATACATTTCATTTGATTTGAGTGGCAGGTCGCTTTGAAGTGACACAAGCACACACACATGTCCTTGTACACCAGTCTTTGTGGAAACCCGTCACTGACCTAGCCTTCACAACTAAATGCCAACCCTAATCCTTCCCCTAACCTAAACCTAATTCTAACTAACTCTCTAATATCCACCCGAAAACCAGGTCTTAACCCTCAAACGGCCATTTCAAATCCAGCATTTTGGTCCCTTCCAAGCTCTCGCACCCCCACAAGTATAGCGTGTTGCACATCTAACACTCAAACCTCATGCAGTTTCCAGCCAAATTTGGCTACATATATCACAAGTCAATTACATATTATTAAAACTGAATAAAACGTCAAACTGAAATGACATACATTCAAAAAATTTTGGATACTTGGTATACACTTAAAATATCAGAAAAATACGATTCCGAGCAAGAAAGAACTTTAATGCTATTTATAATGGTTACATAATTTTCTGCCTAAGAGTACTGACAGAGAGCAGAGTGCTCGTCCGTGGGAGCTTAAACGCTGATGATGCCTGAGGCAAATCCAGGCTTTCCACCATAATGATACAATTTGATTATAATGAATCATTAATGTAATAAGTTAACAAATCAAATTGCAAATTTCACTGTAATTATGCCCCATTTTCTCTTTATTAATGACACACATACACAGGCACACATACACACATTATAGAGAAACATGCCTACCATACACATGCACATGTGCACATATGCGCAGAAGACAACAGTATAAAGGCATTTGTATTAATTCTGCAGCTTACAGTCTCACGTTTGAGAACACACAACTTTCACACATTAATTAAGACTAACTGCTGTGTTACATAGAGCAGATATGGACCCACCATGAGTGCCAGCATTACATGAAGCTTCCCTCCCTCCATGACACAGTTAAATGCTATGTGCAATTGCCAAGTGTCATATATGTTCTGTTGTAACACACAAACTCTCACTTGAGCAGTTGCGGAGTGGAAAATGTTGTGACTGCAGAACAGTCTGTTGATGTTAACATGCTGTAATGCTCACACACACACTCACACACACATTGCCATGAAGTGTGAATAGTATTAAACAGTGAGAGCAACATGCAGACTCTTCCCTGTTTAACTTCAACATGATAATACATGGATGTGTTTATACTGCACTGCAGATAAAAATATAGCTGCTCAACAGAAACAGTTAAAAAAAAATCACCTGTGCTGAGTTGGCTTTATTTACTGAGCTGTTAGTAAATCATTTTTAAAACGGACAAAAACAAAAGCCATGTAATAAAATTGACTTTTTAGTGCTTAGTGGCCTAACATCAATCATCATGAAGTTTTTTAATATCGCAGGGAGTTAATTATCAGAGGCACATGGCTTTCAGTGTCTGTGATAAAAATTAAATCCTTTGATGCCAATGCAAATCAGCCACCTTGCTACAAAGCCACATCTCCATTTCCATCTTAAGCAGCACTGCATGCAAGAACACTACTTATCCCTGTGTGATCTGACTTTTTGCAGGCAAATCAATCAAAACACCCTCATCAGCTGATGGAAAGAAGAAGAAAAGCGAGAAAAAACAACCTACTTTGAGGCAGCATCACCACAACAGATCAAGGAAAAGATGAAAGCTTTTTTTTTTTTTCTCTTGTTTTTTTTTTTTTTTTTCTCTTTTGCTTGTTTGGCTCCCACAGCTGAGAGGCTAAGCAGGCTGACTAACTAGCTGGATGGCAAGTCGTGAGAATTTGGTTGTAAGGCTCCTCGAAAACAGCCAAACAAAAGCGATCGCTCCCTCTTTTTCCCCCCTGCCCCTCCACTCTCTGCTCCCTCCAATTCAGGGCTGACAGGCAGACACCTGTTACTGCAGAGGAAGAAGCTTAGACCATGATGGAATGTATTCTGGTTTATAATGCTGGTGGAAAGTGGGGAAAAATAAATAAATCAAAAGAGGGAGATAGAGGAATGGAAGCAGCAAGCACACATACCTTCACATGGACCATACTTCACAAAGAGACACAAAATCACAAGGTATCCCGCCTTTCTTTGCTCCCCTCTGGTCAAAAAGCGTCAACACTCCTCTCCCTCCTCCAAACACTCATCTGTCCTGGGTCAGGACACAGCAAGCGATAGAGAGACAGAGAGAGAGACTACAAGTGTCACTTGAGCTGACTGCAACTCAGTCCCCCTCTTTCTCTCTCTCTCTCTCTCTCTCTCTGTCTCTGTCTATGTCTCTTTCTCTGTCTCTCCTCAGGGGCCATGAAACACATACACAGACACACACACACACACACACACACACTGTGTTCACTGAGGCACAAAGGTCCCCATAGCAACGGAGCATTTAGAAGCCCCGTGGCATTATTTATGCAACGTTGCATCACAATGGGCCCTCCCACCGACCGACCCTGCCAAAAAAAAAAAAAAAGCCCGCTGCTCGCCAGTCACTCTCTGCCTCTCTCACTCTACCTCTCTTTCTCTTCTTCTCTCTGGCCAAGCCATCTGCACCCCCCCCCCCCCCCCCTTCCTCAATCCATCCTACTTCCCCCACCCACCAGCACTGAAAAGCAAAGAGGGATTTTGGGAGAAGGGGGGAGGCAGGAGAGACAGAGGATGGAAGGGGGGCAAGATGGAGGGAGGCACACACACACACACACACACACACACATGCCTACACACACATGCATGCCCACACACACACACACACACACAGTGTCATGACACATGACACAGATTAACAGATAATTAATTATTCTACTAAATACAACAGAAGTAAATGACAGCAGTGTTTTTTGTATTGTGCAGTAAGGGCCCAGGGCCCAGACCAGCATTAACAGCAAAATGTCATGTTATCACCACTTTGTACTGGATTTGCTCATGGAGGCAATAAGCTAACCCAGTTCAGCTCAACTTTTATGAACTCTGACATGAGGAACTGAACCCTCTGACCAACAGCAAATCATCTACCACATTAGCTGTGTTACACTACTCATTTGTATATAACCATCATCTGCTTCTGAATAAAAACTGTTGCATGAAATATGGTTTGCAGTCTAAGCAGCAGATTTGCCAAGTTAGCGTCCCTGCTACCTTACTTGCAATCAATTAGCAAGCCAGCTAGTTTGCTTGGTATGCTATAGTGACTGGCTAGGGCTATAGCTTGTCCACCATTAGTTATCATGTTACCAGTCAGCTCACCAGCTGCAGTAATTAACTAAGAAGCCCCCGGTAAGGCACTAAGAATTAGATTTCATTATAGTGCTTAAGCACCCGTTTGAAAGCCTTTAGCTTGCGCTAAAATTGCATGTCAATTTCAATTCCGTAATTGTATTTTATTGTTGAATGTGCTATAAGATGAGCATGTCCAAACAAACCTACAGACAAGCAAAATGAAGAGGCAAGGTGGAAAAAAACAACCATGCACAACCATCTCTTACCCAGATGCAATCTGACCCGCAATTCAAACCCATGACTTTTCAACAGGTGCCACAGTCAGTTGTGAAAATGTTCTTCCGTCCCAGTCCACAATATCTAAAATCCTTTTTGTTTTCCTTTATCCTGACTTGTCAACTTCCCCTCTGTCTGAATCATACTAACTTATCCAATCATGACATCCCAGCAAATACATGCTGCATGCAAAGCTCTAGCCTACAGTCATTTCTTTATTCAAATTTGGATTGGCTCAGTTTACACGGCTGTTTGGCTTCAGACAGACTGACCATAGGTTTAATCACACACAAGTGAGGCATCAGCACGGCATTTGGCTAAAACTAGACAGATCATCTTGACTGATTCAATGTTTCAGAGCACAGGATGTAAATACACAGAGTTGTATTTCATTGTATTCTCTCATAGTAGCAAATCCAGAAACAGAAAGTTTAAATGCACAATGATATTGAGATTAAATGTTGCAAGGACCATAACAAAGTGTTTGCAAGTTTTAAGGACAAATCATGTACTTAAGGCTGTAGAATTAGATTTGTATCTTATTTTTCTCACAATCTGAAGCAGCCATTGATCTCCATTCAATTTCAAATGGCATCAAAAATAAATTACTTGACGAATTGACTTTTGAAACTTGCTTATGTATAATCCTTCACAATGATGTCACATCAGTTTGTGTGGTAATGCAGTTAAAAGAGGTATTCCTGCATTTTCAGTGAATTAGGGGATTCACAAAAGACAGATGTTTAAAGGAATGTTCACAATCAAAGCAGAAGAGGCTGTGAAATCCTCAGTTTCAGTCTCTTGTGTGAGTCGGGCTCCAAAATCCCCCAGTTTGTAACACAGCCTCTCTGTTATAAATCTGGAGTCTCTGGACACAAACCGAGATAACCCTGACAACATCACCATGAGTTATTTGTCAGATTTGACAACGCCCCTCTTCAGCCAGACATTACACATCTGTTTTCACAGACTGAGAAGAACTCCCCACGACAAGTAAACCAGTACTTATCTGTAAACTCAGGAAGAATTTCTGTTTATGAGACAAATTTTTATCTAGATGGATTACATAATTCAGGGGCCTGCTCGATGATTTTCATATTGTGCTGAAATGAATGGAAACCAACAGGAGTGATGAGTAATAAATGGGCTAATTTATGTTTAAAAACATTATGCTAATCATACTGGTGGGAAAAAACATTTTCCAAGCAATTTTTGTAAGTAAGGTCTTGATATTTAGGGTTGGGAAAACTCAGTGAAAAACAGTAATAGTCTATAAAAGTTGGAATGCCAATCATAATTTGCCCATTAGCATGCAAAAGTATTCTCTGACTTTTGGGCCCCACTGAATTTAACTAACTCTCTGCCAACTTCAGCTGTGTTTACGTAGCTCTATCTGCTGTCTGACCAGTCAGCAGCTTCACTCTGCAGTGTTACCTTTGCACTAAAACCTGTATTTGCAAAAGAGTACTTCCGTGTCTTAAGTAAAATATAACTCCTGGGGGACTCCATGTACAAGTGAACTTTTGATGTAAGCACTTTCATGGAGTTCTGTGGACTCAACCTCTTGCATAGTTTAAAATCACTATCTGAAGACAGGAAATAATGAATGGCTGTAATCTTGATTAGGTGTGACTTGAGCAAGCTAAAACAAACAAACAAAAAAAAAGATGATTAATTACATTGCGCAAATCTGCATTTGAAAAGGAAGTGTTATGAACTGCACCAGTAAAGGGCTTCATTGGTGTACATGCATGTGTGTGGGTGTGAGTAATCATTGCTTGATAAGCAATTAAGTAAAAAGGACAACAATTAACTATGTCTTAATGAGCAGGTTATACAATCAAGTGCTTGTCAACTGATTGTATTACTAAAGATTGTGAGCCTATTAATGGAGACAGAGAGAAGACAGTTGGTGTGCAGCCACTAGCTTACAGAACAGGCTGGCCTCTGAATACCCCATTAAAGCAATTAGCAAAGTAAAATAAATGACTGTAGGACAGTGGTGGGCTACATGGGTAGAGAAGTCAGTGTGTGTGTGTGTGTATGCTGTAGCTGTAGCTGTCTCCCCCTCCCTCTCTCGTGTAAAGTGGTATAATTGTGCCCTGTGGTGTCCGTTTGGCATTTAGTTGTTTCAGAAGGGGGGCTGTTCAATGAGAAAATGTCAAGGTGGCTGTATAGCTAAGACCACTGCTGTCTGGAGCTGTTGTTTTAGGCCAGAAAATTATTAAGTACATCCAGTCAGTAACAAAACTGTCCTGGAGGCAGAGGTAAACAAGCTCTCATGAGAAGGTGGGGTGTGATAGAAAGATAAGAGAACAGGGGAGCAAGAAGAGAGAGGTGAAATGAGATAAAGGAAAGGAAAACTGCAGCAACAGGGAAGACATATTCAAGGAGATTTAGCGCTCTGCGGATACCAAAACTACCTAAATGTTCATCCCAAACCAGACAGATTTGTCTTGTTTTACGATAACTGCGGCTGTAGATCTGGGGTTTAATTCCTCTCCCCACCACTGTCTGTGTGTCCAACCCCCCCTCCTTCAAACAGTGCTGCAACTGGTTTTAAGCATAGGGTTATGCACATTAAATTATGAGCAACTATGAGCAAAGAAGCTCACTGTGCCGCAACATAGGAAAACTATTCACCCAGCATCAAGGTAAAATTGTTTATTCAAACTGCAGGGCAAATGAAAACCTCAAGGATGTTAAATGCTCAAGGCCATGACACACGAGGTAAACATCTAAAGGGTAAGAGTTCTCGGGAGTTTTCTTGACATTGTTGCTTTAATCACATTGAAACACCTTGTAGACTTGGTATTTTTGTCTCAGTTTATTGCCTGTTGCTGGGAAGATTGCCAGCACTACCCCTCCCAAAAAAACACATTGTATCTGCAGGTGCTGTTTGGAAAAGAAGGAAAATGAGCAGCTTTGCGTAATAAAAGCTTAACGTCCTCAGTGGAAATGGTTTCACTGAATGGATTCAGGAAGAAAATGAAAAATAACATTTTAAAGACTTGGTTGAGATCAAAACAAGCCTTTCTAAATCTGTGCACAGGCTGTACTTGTGTTGTTCTTGTGAAAAACACAGTCACTCACAGCCCAGCTACTGAAAAGTGCACATCTGGCCAAGTACAATGCAAACTAGAGGGGTACTTGCTCCACTTTATTCATCAAGGATGCTGTCAGTTGACAGAAAATTAATAGATAACTACTTTGATAACTGGTTCATAATTTGAATCATTTTCCAGGCTAAAGAGGCAACAGTTCCTGGTTTCAGTTTCCTGTCTTGACATGACAGTATACTGAAAATCTTTTATTCTTTGCACTGCTGGTTTTACAAAACAAGACAGAATCAGTCAAGTTGGCCTTTCAAGGGCATGATCAACAAAACAAGTCAAGAAGAAAAACAGCAAATTATTAACTCTGGAAACCTTTCATGTCAAAGAAGTCAGTTTACCACAGAAGTGAGGCTTTGATGAGGGATGGCTATTAATGTATGAAAGAAAAGCTTTTACAGCAGATGTTATAAGATGAGAGCGAAGATCAAGGAACTAGAGACTGGCTACTGGTTTAGTTACTTCAGTAAGAACTGACTCTCTTCCATTCTGTATGAAAGTTTTTCTTATTCATTAACTTCATTAATGACTTATGCTTTAAAAACTAAAAAATCTAATTAAAAGCAATGCTAGTTCACAAGCTGATGTAACTTCTGTGGCCTTTACAGGGCCCAGGGACAAATATCTTTGGTGACTAAATGGAGACACAGATACATCATAACATCTGATGAAAAAGTAAATGAAAATACCTGAATTTAAAAGGTAAATGCATTAAAAGGCTGGCTTGCAAGATAAAGGCCCGAGGTGCAAGATTTAATATATTTAAAGTTTGAAAGATTTTTTTCTTCTTTTTTTTTGATTAAACTGCTGTTGTTATGAAAGTGTCGAGCATTTTGTATTGCAGTTAAAGTTGTGTCATCCTGAGACCTTGTTACATGAAATAGTCATCGTTTAGAGGAAGAAATGTGGCCCATACTTTGCCCACCTGCACACTGAAATACAACCTTTGAATTTGAATGTTCTGTATATGTGGAAGGAGAGGTTGGAAACGATAGCAAACAGAATGAAATGATAGATCGAAGTCCAGTGTGCTCACTATTACATGCACTGAAATCCTGGCACTGGCTCTGCGTTGCTGCATCTGTGTCTTTCTTCATTTGCCTGTAATAAAATAATCAACATCTACCACTAGACTTATGCTCATCAAATATAAAGTGTGGTATCTCTTCCTTTGCTGTGTCAACCATCTGCTCAGCTCTCTGCATAATGTAACTGGCGGAGCTGAACTCTGTAGTCTGGAGCACTAGACTCATACTCGACCCAGCAAAGGCTAGTCACACACACATACACACACTCTGCCTACACCACTGGCCTGTCAATCCCCTGTGACTCATTTTTTCTA
The DNA here is from genome assembly GCF_001640805.2 of Lates calcarifer. Taxonomy (NCBI): domain Eukaryota; kingdom Metazoa; phylum Chordata; class Actinopteri; family Centropomidae; genus Lates; species Lates calcarifer. Next base: position 20,976,636 of record NC_066836.1, on the reverse strand, counting down.
CCTGTAGCTGAATAATTCAATTCAATTAATTCAATTCAATTCAATTTTATTGAGATGCCAAATGTAAGAGTTCTTTGGCCATTCTGGAGATTACCCATGATGCACTGCTTTGCCTCCTGTCACTACGTTAGCAGCTCTGCTACTCCAGTTAGCATTATGTTTTCCAACCACTTAGCCTAAAAGCCTTTCTATTGTAATGCTGAAAGTGGAGTAACACTGAAATTAAAGGACAATGCTATTTTCTTGTACAGGGATTATCAATTCATGACAAGAATGTACATGAATTGTTTTATTATTTACTTGGTATTCTGAATTTTTGAGATTTTGATCCTGCCTCTGGTGTTTCCTCACTGTAAATTTATAAGATTTATGAAAGTGTTTCCTCAGTTCCTGTTTTTATTGAGTCCTTCATTTACAACATAGTTGTTTATTGCTTTGTGTGAGGATGAGGGGTGGTGTGGGGTACTGTTTTTATTGGGAAAAGCTCTTTGTATTACATTGTGTTCATAAGAAAAATGTGTCACACTTTTCAGATGGGTCTACCAGAAACGTTAACATGCTAGCCAGAAATGTTGCCTCCAACCAATTCATGGAGCTGAAATTAGCTAACTATCTGTGTGTAAACCAGCAACAGAAATAGGATGTCTGCTTTTGTGTACTAATGTCTGAAATAAAGGGCCAGTTGTTTCAACTGTAAATCTGTCACCTCTATCCTTGTCAAATGCATTACACAAGAAAAGTCAAGTCAAGTCAATTTTATTTATATAGCACCAATTCACAACAAAAGTTATCTCGAGGCACTGTACATATAGAGCAGGTCTAGACCGTACTCTTTATCTTATAAAGAGAGACCCAACAGATCTCACCATGAGCAGCACTAGACGACAGTGGCAAGAAAAAACTTCCTTTAAGAGGCAGAAACCTCGAGCAGAACCGGACTTAGGGTGGGCGGCCATCTGCCTCGACCGGTTGGGTTTAGACAGAGCGAGGGGGGTGGGGGGACAGAGAGAGGGGGTAACAACAGTAGCTAAAGGGGGAGGAGCTGTGTGAGGGGGTTCTTCAGTTTACATGCACACAGAAATGAAACAAACACCCACATATTCACTCAAAAGTATATTCACATTCAGCAGCACTGCATGGTCTATTTTTTTCCTCTGGCACACTTAGTGAAGCATAATCTCTACAGACAGCAGTTAAATCACACATATTGTTATATCTCCTGTTATTTATATGATCTGAACTTTTTTATTGGCATCTGTAATAACTGTTCAAAGCTCCCCAACAACACTAGAGGCTATCTAGTCTATTCTCCCATCCTGCTATAATGGGCAGGGAAATAAAATCAATGAATCAATACATAAAAACAATGCTGTTTTTTCCTTCATGATGCAGCCTTCTTGAAAACTATTTATATCCAGTACATCTCTGCTGTCAATCAGCCTGATGAAAACTATTTGTCTGGTCGCTGTCCTTTCAGCTCCTCCTGAGCAGCTGCTGACAGGCAGACAGCTAGAGCTGAGTGTTGGTTGGAGTCAGTGTGGACTGAACGGACTGAATGCTTCAGTAGCATTCACATCTTGCTTTTAATGTGGAGTTAGATGCATGAACTCTCACAATTCTTCCCCAAATCCCTCCCCTCTGTCCCTATCCTTTAAATATTTATTTTCCTGTATGCATGAGAAGTAAAACAAAATAAATCTCTGATCCACTCTGTAACCACTTCTTATAAATATCTAGCTGTGTTTTGAACTTTGAAGAAAACTATATTTGATAATTTAATGAGTTGGCCAATGCTGTACAAATCTTAATTAATCCTTAATAGGCAAATGAAGAGCACAGTGGTCAGAGGGGGAGAAAAGGCTGATAGCAGCCATTATTATCACAGGGCTGCTATAAGAAAACATCAGTAAAAGAACCTAATGAATCATCAACAAATGACTACAATTAACAGAAGATTGATTGTTTTCAAAAAGCCATTAATCATATGTTTTTATCATCTTGTGTGTCATAACAGAAATTATAAATGGAAAGTATTTAAATATTTGTGCTTTAAAACTGATTAAAAATTTGGCGCACTAGTTGTGCTGCTACTAAATATGGTACTGTCAGGCAAAGAGAAAAAGTGAAATGGGTTTAATTAGACTTACAGAGAAAAAAGGTACAACTGCAATTACCTCTGCCTAAACTGCTTGTGATTTATATTCATATGAGTTGTAGGTCAGAACAATGAGAAGCTGTTTTCTGCTGCAGTGCCAATTAGAGTGAACAGTTCCACAAAGCACCATGATTCACATTAATGATCCCATGGCTGCAGAAACACCATATTCTGCCTAAAACTCACATCTGAAAACCAGCAGAAACCCTGAGAAACTTTTTTCTTTCTTTCTTTCTTCTTTTATTTTTCTTCTTTGAGTTTTCTTATTCTTCTCTCCTGGCTGAGTTTTCTCCCGCATGAATTCCCTTATTTTCATCAACTTTTCCTCTTCACATTCTTGAGCGCACAGTCATGTTTTTCTTCTCTGATGAGGCAGTGAATGCAACATGTCTTTTCCGACATTACTTATGTTGCGCCAGTGTTGTGGCTTGTAAAAACACAGCAGGAGGTCATGTTGCCAGCGTGATGAAAATGAAGGTTGAAGCAGTGATGTAATGTGCTTTCCAGTTTGGGAACAAACACAAGAACACATGGATGCTCTCTCTAACGAGGATCACAATAAGCTTTAAGCTTTTAAAAAAAAAAAAAATCCTTAAAAAATGTAACTGTGTGTCAGGTTTGGGTGATTGCAGTCTTGTAATAGTCAAATAAAACTATCTTAGTGGCAGTCATGAGCAATAAACATCACAATGGGAATATTTACTAAGTCTACTGCAAATTATCATCATAAGCGAAATTGTGTGTAACGACAATCTTTTAGTTTGGTTTTGTATTTACAGAGACAATATATGTAAATGAGCCCTTTTATCGTATTTCCTGGCACAAAACCTTGGCCGGTAGTACCAGATGAGAAACATGGCTTTTTCTTTTTCTTCTTTAAATTACTATTTAAAAATGAAATGAAGGGCTTTGTTTGTATCCTTGTCTGCTGATAGGATAAAACTATTTTGAGGATTTTTTTTAACACAAATATTCTTGATATTTTAGAACTGACTGGATTGTTTGGAATTTTGCTGGGCTGCAAGCAAAAGACAGCTAATCAATACCCTGTGCCACTTTCACTTTATCTGTCATTCAATGAGACAATATGTCAGATTTTTCAAATAGGCCACATCTAGGAAGGAGCGTCTTTCAGAGCTGGTACTTCACACTGTGCTTCCCCGGTAGCAGATGTGTTGACAGCAGAGATGATGAACGATATGAGGACAAAAGCTGACAGATGTGATAAATACAACGTCGAATGGCTAATCAATCTCATGTGGGTAGAAGGAAACGGAGGAAAAACAGCAGCAGGGATCTCCTGGTGTGAGTCAGCAGAGGCAAAAGAGTCTGATTGGCAGCGTGTACGTGTGTGTGTGTGTGTGTGTCTGCAGACCACACGTGAACGTCTGTGTATCTGTGTGTGTATGAGGCCTTTTCTTAGTCTCTCATGCCTGACCTTGTCTTTGTGAACAAAAATGAACAGGGCTTTGTGTGCGTGTGTGTGTGTGACCTGCACTGCCAGAAAAACAGCTTCCTTTTTACAGTGTGGTAACAAACAATGGCAACAGTCCAAGCATACTGAAAAATTACACACTGAAAAAACAAGTATGAAGGAAGTGACAAATGACTGACTTAGGAAATAATAATAACTTCACCGTGGTGCAGGAGCATGAAATATAACAACTCCAGCTTGTAAAGGAAGATGGAGAGAGATGGAGGAATGAGTGAGCAACTATCTATTCGCCTAAACTTTCTTCAAATAGCTGACACTCTCTCCATTTCTGTCTTCTCCTCTTCAGTCCTTTTCTTTTTGCACTTTCTCATCAGAAGGCCATTACCATGCCCTAGATCATCTGTAAGTGTGTGTGTGCATGACCTGTGTGTGTGTGTGTGTGTGTGTGTGTGTGTGTGTGTGTGTGCATGTGTGTCCACATCTGCATGACCTACTTAGACTAGGAATGGTCCTCCAGAACATTGTAGTAACTCACAGTGAGGTTTCAGTCTGAAACATGCAGAATCCATTATTTTTTCTACTCTCAGCATTTCACTTGCTATCTTTAGCTTCTGAGTAGTTTTCTCCACATCCTATAGTACTCAAGGACACACAGTGTCCACAATATCAAGTAACCACCCACCCACATACACACACACACACACATAGGTAATGCCTGCAAAAATGCACATCATCACATGCACATCTTTTCCATAGCGCTGCTATCTACTGTTACACACTCCTATAAAGCTGTCAGACTCAAAGACTATCTCTGCCCTCCCCCATCTGCTGAGCTGGGAAACATGGCCAATCGTATTGTTGCACTGACACAACATGTGTCAGTGTGCACATGGATAGTAGAAGTATAATCAATAGAAAAGGCATTTTAAACCAACCATATATTTGGGCAAAGTCATCAAATGTTTTATCAGATTTGACTGGTGATTCTGTACTTGCAGTTCTTATCTCTCCCCATTAATGTAGATAGGAGCCTGGTCTAGTTAGCTGCCCGAAGGTGTTGCCAAGATGACTGCCAAGTGGCAAGACTTGCCTATAAGGAGTCTGGTATTATGCTAGACGAGGAGCTGGCTACACAGGTCTGGAAAGTTCACTTCTTTCTAAGCACACACACACACACACAGATTTTCTTCATTTTCAAACTTCTCTTCTACTTCTTCAGCCCCAATTGCTGACTCAAGTGACATCACTTGAGGACATTTATCAGATTTCAAACAGCTCTCTCTGGAGCTACAAAAGGCTTCAGACAACTTTTTCCACAGTGATAATCCCCCAAGATCTGTGAACAGATTGAGATGTGTGGAATCAGTGGAGTTCTGCTTTAAGTTTAAGTACATAATGAGATATCACTCTAACATCATATTTAAAATGTTTTATATTTACTTAATGTTGATTGGTACTTATCCTATTGGAGCGTAAGCTGAATGACAGTAGTTCTTAAATACACTAGTAGTGTGGCTCTGGGGGTTGGCAGTGAAACAGTCCATCTGTTCAACACTTTGGTCCAGATTAAAATATCTAAACAACTTCTGGATGGATTAACATTAAATTTGGCAGAGGCATAAATGGTTTTCAGTGGTTAAACCCAAACAACTTTGGTGATCGCCACCACCAGCATCACCAGCAGGTTAAAAGGTCCAAAAATCACAATAATAATAATAATAATAATAATAATAATAATAATAATAATAACAAAATCCAGTTGGTATATTTGGCTGTTGTTTTCATACCACAACTGAATGGCACCACAGTCTACTGAAAAATGCACACTCCCAGCTTTCACACCAGCCTTCACCAACCACACCAAACTGGCAAAACAGTTAAGGTGTGAAAGCACCCTTGATAAGTGACCTTTGTCCTGGGTGCTGTTAACCTGCTTCCACGTTCTCTGAATCACTATTCTTGTCTTAAATTTTGAAGTACAAACTGAGCCAATTAGCCTTTCTTTAGGGGACTAGTTGGTTGATTAGTGAAAGAAACAATTAAACACCGGCTGAAAATCTTGGTTTTGCTTACCTCTCACTTTCAGGAAAATTTGATGCAGAAGTGTACAAAAGGGTGTGTCATCAATTAGGTGTGGTTAATGGTGCAACAGAACACAATCTTCTACCAACCAGGTAAGAGAGGTGCAACAGACTTGTGCCATGTACCATAATTACCTAACTTTAGGTACAAATTTTGAAAATCCAAGATAGTTTTAATTGACAAAATTGTCTAGCTGTAAAACACTGTGGATAAGACATAATGTATAGTAGATCACAACTTAAGTTACTAAGTGTCCACTCATATGTATAGGGATACACACCTCACACACATACAGTAGGTATGACTGCAAAAGTGAGCCAGTCTGTAGTTAAGTATCTAGGAGAATGAAAGAGGAGTCAGAACCAACACATTCTGGCAGAGTGATGAATATTCTAACCTTCATTAAAACATAATGAAAACCAAACACAGTCTAGCTCTAAAGGCTAATGTTGGCTTTGCTGAGAAAAAAAAAGTCAAGAAGGAAACTTTGACTTTACCTTTACTGCCTCGTCATAACACAGTAAACCAACAAAGCTGCTCAGACTTTGACAAATGTGGGAAATGATGCATCCCACCACATTAGAGCATTTTCAGAATTACACTGAACAGCTGTAGCCTAAGGCTTTCCACTAACAGATCAAGATGTGGTGACATATTTGTGACACATTAGCTCAGATGGGCATTCCATCATTTGTGTTTACTGTGTACTGTTGCCTTGTTTCACCCGGAAAGGACTGGAGGAATTATCCTCCCTACTTTCTGGTATTCATATTTCATTAATTGTGACAACCCTCCATGTATGCTGCATGCACACACACACACACACACACACACACACATACACCCACACACACACAGAGTTCTAACCTGTTCCTTGACGGAGGCAAGGATGGCAGAGGTGGTTTCAGACTCGGAGCCGTCTCCGTTGGAGGCATTGAGGACTGGGCTCAACATGGTGGCAGCGCTGGCAGTGTCAGACGCCACCTCAGGCACTGGCATACCTCCTGGAAAACAAGAGAACATGTAACTCTTACTATTATTAAAGACACTCTGACATGCCAACATTTAGGCTCAGTGGCTGTCACACCTACACTCTCCTACACTCTTGTACTCACAGAAAACCATTCACACAGATATGGATGTGACAGTGGAGGAAGAGGTGTAGAGAGACACACATGCTTGTAAATTCACATACAGCATTGACATGATGGAGTTATAGCAAATATAAGTCAGTGAAAAACCAATCTGCTGATAGACATCAACAAAAATTTGGATTGCAATCCATGTGTGTATTGTCCATGTGCAATGTATTACAATGTGATGTCATTAATGCATTTTGGTGTGATACTTCTTTAAATCACTGATTCTACTGCAAGATTTTGACCAGTACTGGTGTGTTCTGTTGTTATTTATAGAGTATTTACATTTTCTCTCTGACTTATTCATGCTCAGGGTCAAGGAGAGCTGGAGTTTATCCCAGCATGCATTTGGCAAAAGACAGTGACACATCCTGGACAGGTGCACCAGCGCATCTCTGGAACATGATATCTAAGCCAGTGAGAAGAAAGAGTGCAGACTTTACAGCCCTGATACCAACACAACCAGTGGTAGTCTAGGTAGTAGCAACAGCAGTATAGTACCATACAAAGTGCTAATGGTATCAACTAGAAAATATGTGACAAGAATTATACAAAAAAGGTGCAGCAGCTATCGTGCCTAAGATATAGTCCACACAACCAGCATACTCCAGAAGGCAAAAGTGTACTCTATTTTCAAAGAGTACTATTTCTCTAAGAAATGGCAGGAGTAGCAGTAGGTAATAGTAGCAACAAAAAAGCAGCACAATAATCAAATATTACTGTAGACCAGTGTTTTTTGTTTGTTTGTTTGTTTGTTTTTGTTTAGGTCTAGACAAGTTCCTAAACAGCTGGTAGGTTAAATTCTAGGAAATGTTACCTAAATGAGTGAAATGAAAAGACTTTTAAAAAAGCATTTGTTGGGAACTATTTTCAGACGTGGATTAATACACATTTGCTGTTCTAGAGAGTATTTTGGCAGCAGGATGCCAAATTGAGTTATGGGATTAACTCAAAATAAAATATAGTGAGAGTGTTCATAGTAATGATAGCAAATGTCACCCAGTTTAACAGTGTGGTTCACTGTTATGTTGTCAATAGAGCACAATGGAGCTCTGTGGCACAGAGGGCTAAGATATTTCAGGCTCTGGAAACACATATAGTACTTGCTAGTAGGATAAATTCATTGCTCATTTCATCTTTTCATGTAATTTATTGACAAAAAAAAAAAAAAAAAACAGAAAATGTCCAACCTTATACTGTAAGGGCTCTAATGACAGATGTCCAGTGCTATGATGGACTGTTTGTTAAATGAAGACAATATGCGCTGCAGTCAATTAAGACTTCAGAATCCACATATTTTACAGTACAATTTCCCACATGAGAACCACAGATTATTTTTTCATCACAGAGGTGGTATAATTTTATTTTATCCATAATTAGAAACATGGCAAGGGAACTTTAAATACTACTTGATGTAACAACTACAAACTGTCAACCTGATAACACTTGAAGTACTAGTCATAGGGACAGTATAGTCAAGTTATAACAGTGGCAGCAGCATTAGCACTAGGAGTAATAGTAAGAGCAGTGACCATACCATACATATGGTTAGAGATAAGCATTATCAGTCACATTAGTGCAGAACACATGTTATGAACAACTTAATTTCCTAAAAAGTATCAGAATTCTAGCATCAGAGGAACAGGCAAAAACACACACATACACACTCACATGCTTGATGCCATGTGTCATCCTGTATTTGACCAAGCGTAGGAGGACACGGGCTTCACATGTGCCATGTAATCCTGATGCAGCACAGAGCTGGTGTAACGGCTGCATCAGCCAGCTTTTACACATTGATGAAAGGCTTGTCATCACACACACACACACACTTGCATGGACACACGTACGCTTGCATGCATGCACGCACACAAAAAAGGCTGGTTGTCGGCATGGGGCCACATACAGCTGAGGTAAAAACGAAAGTGAAGCCTGCAAGCAGAGTGGAGGGATAAGCACCGAAAGGAGGGAAGAGATGGAAAGGTGAAAGAAAAAGAGGAGTGGAAAGAGAGTGACAACATGCAGAGGGCAGTGGAGAGGAGGAGACGAGGTGAGGAGAGAAGAGATACAAGATGTAGGAAGGTGATGGAGAAGAGAAAAAAATATTCTTGCATGCTGCTAGGCAACAATCTCTGGTCACTGAGTCTTGCTAATATGGCTGACCTGGCTTTGCTTGTCTTTCATTTTGGAGTGTGTGCTCCTCCTCTTTACCTATCCCTCATCACTGTTTAAGAACTTTTTTTTTTCATTACCACCTACCTTGCTCTTCCTTCTGATGCCTTCTCTCCCCATGGCATCCTCCTCCCTCTTGTTGCCTTTCTGCCTCTAAACTTCCTCTCCTCCTCTTCCCTCTGTCACTGCCCACTTCTTTTCACTTGACCTATTTCAGTGTCTCCTTATCTTTTTCAGCACATTTCTGCTTTATTAGGCAGCACACAGCAGAGGGTGACAGAAGGAGAATGACCTGAAAGGTTGCTGGTTGGAATTGAACCTGCAACACTACAGTGCACCTGAGCCCTCCCAGCACCACCACCCAACCCCATCCACTGAGCATGCAGCGTGCTGCATAAACACTCAGCTGCTTATCCAGCCTTGAGACACCTCACACCATCACCTTTTCCCCGGCCTACTTACCTCCTTACCTCCTCTGAAACATCTCCTCCTCCCTGTCTCTCTTTATGCTTCCTGTAGTAACATCACACACGTCATCGCTCTCATTATCACGTCTACTCATCCTAATCTGTCTCTTTTTTCTCTTTCTGTCACGTACGATACCAAATCCATTTCATACACTCTCGTGTTTGCCTTTTTCTGTTAGTAGAAAGGTGGCATTGAATCCCCCTGATTGACATTTGCATGGTTTGCATGACTGAAAAATGGCTGTCATTGTCAGTCATGCAATGCTAACAAAATGCTAACCTTAAAGTGGCAAACGTTTTCCAATAAAATTCCCTTTACTAAGTTGCTTTAAATATATCAATAGTTTACTTCACTGAGAGGACTGCAATGGGGCTACAAGTGGGTAACATGATTAGATCTTGTTTTATTTAGACCTCCTTAAACCTCCAAAATGTTTATCTGTGACATGCTCAATCACAAGCACAACTAGGGATGAGTCATAAACTCAACAAGCTAACTCAGTAATGTCAGTGATACAGCAGTATCTGAAATTCATTTACACTAAGCTAACATTAGCCACCATAAGTTAAATACCAAACCAAGTCAAGGCGCAGTCACACCAGCATTTAGAGCAGAGAAGATTAGCAATGAACTAAATTCATTTTAATTAATCATAGTTTTTCGCATTCTACTATGGTGACTTGACATGTTTAAGTGTGTCGCTGACCAATGGCAAAGCACCTAAACAGTGCTGACTTTTGAGGGACAGAGTGCAAGAGACTCCAAAATAGAGGAACCTATTACATTACTTATTACATATGCTACACTGCTAAATTTAATTAAAATTTCCGTGCAAATAAACTGCTCCACAAAAGCGGAATGGCTTTAAGACAGTTTCGGAGACAGGAGTCCATGAATAAACAGTGTGAAGACTTTATTTGGTTAGCTAACAAGCTTGCTAACTGACAATTGCTGAACTAGCTACCTTGGAACGCTTTTTGTTTCCTCTGCATTGAAAGAATTTATATACAATCCTGATAAGAAAATATGAAGACTGAAACCAAAGCAGTACAGAGAAAATGGAGGCAAATTTGGAGAGCTAATGTGACTGACCTGTGTTAGCTTGTTCCTTGCCGGTTAGAATGTTACTCATTAGCTCGCTGTCTGCAGTAGCTCACCAACTAGCCCTGCAAATACGGCTGTAGCACCATCAATAGCTTTGAGCAAATGGAATTGAGCAAGGGTGCATTTTCTTTATTCTTTACTGCAATTTTATTTTTTGAATTTACATAGTTTTGATTTAATACTTTCATAATGTCAGCATTAGTTTCAAAATTATAATCAGAGCAAGTTACTAAAGCTTACTGAGGCCCAACAGATGTGGGGAAAAAATTCACTTCGATACATTCAGAGTTTTCTTTAATCCAGCATCCACTCAAGCCATACTGAGTCATGCATTTATGCATGACTCGTACAGCCATGCATGCAGTGTTAATACAGAGGAAATGGGCCATTCTAACACCAGCCACGACTGTTATTTATGAAAAAGTAAGTAAGTAAAAGTATGCAACAGCAACATCCCACTTTAAAAAGCCTCTTTGAGAACTGACATTTTATTTTTGGATTCTCAGTGCATGCATAATGACAAGTATGTAGGACTGAGCAATGACCTGTTGTTATACGCCATATTGTGACCTGATCACACAAGACTGTTTGCACAATATATATGACTGCCACATATTCCATTATTGCTAAGGTCGAAGTCCATTTATTTATTTATTAATTTCTGTCCTGCTCATTATAGATTGATGTTTTTACTACACAAACACTTCTGACAGGCAGCGGTCTGAGAACATGACTTGCAGACTGAGATTTGGAAGAAATTTGGAGTAACTGGTCCCCATTTCCTTAAAGCTATAAGATAGTATGAAATTACCACACTAGTATGGGATGGCAATATTGATCTGTTTGTCTGTTGGGACAGCATTTTGGTCCAAACTAAAATAGCTCAACATATGTTGGATGGATGCATCACATGATATAGTATCATGTTAGCCATGATACACAGCTGTACCAATATTACCAATTCCGCTATACTACTCTTGAATGTCATTCTGTTTCTGCACTGTGTGTGAATTCTTTCTTTAGTTTGTCTGGGAACATCCATATGGATGAAATATTTCACATAACAGCACATTCAAGCTTTAACTCGATCAGAGAACTAGATCAGAGAACGGAGAAGACTGCCTGGCAGCCCTATTTGCCTATAGAAAAAAACAAGAGCAAAGCTCTGGTTTTGACTGTGTAGACAGGGCAGGCAGCCAAATATAGGTCAACTCAACAGACCTGTGTCCAAGTCCTCATCACACAACTGACCAGTACAAAGCAGCTTTCCCCAATAACAGCCATCAGAACTAGGTTATAGAGGCCCACAGCCCAGCTAGAGACAAGACTTTGAATATGGATTAGGCCTAAAGGCTTTATTTTACTGAAGTATAATCTTGGATTTTTAGGTCTGTAATGCAGGGGTATTTAGCCCCGCATTTCAAATCGGTAATCTCTGATATTGCTGTAACATTGTAAATGCAGATCACCATGCTATGATTGACATGGTTGACATGGGGAATATTGAGCTTAATCTTTTGACCCTTTAAGCTCATCAGTCAGGTCTGAGACAGGCATGTTTTGGTGAAGAAGGAATTCATCACAGATCAGCAGCAAATCAGCTAAATGTCCATGTGGAAATGTTATTTTCCTGTGGTGCAGGATGCATGTGTGTTGTGTACTTGCATTCATGTATATGTGTGCGCACAGAGCAGTAGACCATGCTCGTGTGTGTGTGTATATTTGTGTGTGTGTGTGTGTGTCCCTTCTGGGATGTGTGTGTTTGTTATGTGTTTGACGGGCAGTCCCCTGTCGCCTCATTAAAACTTGCTGCAGTGTTTTGTTTTGGCTTCACCAGTCATCTGTCCTTTTGTCTAGACCCTGTGCCCATGCTTTCAAGATAACAACACTTTAACACTTACATTAACAATGTAATTAGCGCTGTCTGTATCTCATTGTGTATTTATTAAGAACCAGCATCAACAGGAGAGATATGTCTTTAATTTTTGGACGGTACCCGTAAGAGTCCTGTGATGTGTGCATGATTCTCTTTCAACCTTGTTTCTAAAACAGCACAGTGAATTAGACAAAGTAAATTAAACATGGGGTATTGGGGATGGAAGTTTGCATGTAAATCCTCTGATCTGTGTTCTACCACTGAACACAACAGAAGAACAACTAGTGGTGCAAAGAACTCTACCAAGCGTATAATTGCACCTTTTCTAGATGATAGCTAAATTAAGTTGAGCAGAATTTTATATGACTAACTACAGAGGCCAGGTACAGTATACTCCATTAGGCTAATAAAAGCATTTAATTGAACAGCAACTCTGTCTCCTACAAAATATGTTTACCACTAATTTGCTTTTCCAATTTTGGGAAAAACACAATTGCCCAATTCACAGGTTCCCTGTGGAGTCTCTGACCTCTTGTGGAGCTATGGAGCTGTTTTTTTATTATGTTTTGTTTATCTCATGCACCCGCATGACAAGTGACAAGTGGTAGTAATGCACCAAGAAATGCAGCAATACAGCAAAATGCAGTAAATGGATGTAAACAATGTAGGACTTAGAATACTTCAAAAATCTGCTTTGCATGATTTATAAGAAATGCATCACATACGTTAAACCTTAAAGCTGACATGTGCGTGTCAACCTAAGATGATACGTGTCAAAATTCCTAATGCAAGACCATAGAAAATAATGAGTGCTGGTGATATGATGAATGTATATTGTATATTACATTATTATATTCCCAGCACAGAGGTGACAGGGAATAGGTCAGATTTATGAATCATAGCTTACAGACCAGAGTTTGTGCTGTGTCCCATTTCTTGTTAGGTTTAGATTTAACACTAGGTTAAAATAGTGCTTCACTCATTTAGCACTGCATTCCTATAACACTGTGGGACTCACATGGATAGTTTTAGAAAACAAGGATCAAAACTGATGCAGCAGAACCAAAATAGTGTCTTTTATATTCCACATATTCATTTCTTGTCAGAACCTGGCACCTTTACCCATTACCTGCCTCTGCTAGTTTAGTCAGACATTTGGGTGTGTTATGCTAGTAGCCTTGAGCCTCTAGCCTCAAGCTAAGATGAGTAGTGAGCTACAGAGGTCTGGTAAGATCACTTCATTCTTTCTTTTTTTTTTTTCATTTTCAACCTTTTCAAAAAGTATTCATACCCAAATAATGACAATAGTGACATCAGTTTATCAGACTTCACACAGTTCCCACTGGAACCATATGGCACTTCATGCATTTTTTTTCCCCACATTTGCAGTAAGTGCTCCCCAACATCTTGGAAGACTTTAGGTTTTAGGTAAATCTTCGCATTCCCATGCTGTGCTGTAACCCAGCATTGACTTTTTCAATATTCTTTTTTGCTTTAATGTAAAGTGTTTTACATTGCCTACACATGACCATAAAATGTTAATCATGCATGAGCAGATATAGGCCTTTATCACAGAAGACATTTTGGCCTGTCAACGCACAGGTTTAAATAATAAAATGAATGATTGCTGAATTCCATTAGTTGCTTCAGTTTCTTCAGGGTCCTGATAGTGTGCATGCTGACTCACTGTCACACTGTCGTGACTTACTGGGACACTGGAATTAAAGGTAGCTGCTGTTAGTTGATTAGAAACACCTGTGCCTTTCCTACTATCACATGTCACAATGTCTGCTGGGCCTATGGTTTGGAAACCAGCAGAAGACGTTTTTGAAAATTAAATGACTTTTCACTACAAAACTGTCACTGGGAGACACTGGCAGATGGCCTGACAGGCATCATTAAGGGTTAATCACCATCATCTAAATCTATGCAGGGTAAAAGTCCAGATGCTAATGGACATTTGTAATGAGCACACACACTAACACAAACATAAGCCTACTATAGTGCTGCGATATAGCATGCATCCATCTGAATGTCACTTAAGGATAGCAGCTCTGATGACAAATCATTAAGAGGCAACTGGCCACATTAAAAATCTTTTATTTAATAAAAATGTATTATTAGAAGCATCACAACACAAAGCTAGTTACAGTACAAGACAAGGGAAACACTTGCCAAACCACTTCAGAGGGCTGCTGTGTTGTTATTTTACTGCCTGGATGCCTGGCTCACTGAATATGAATCACAATTCAACTGAGTCTGAATGATTGTGTTTTCATTTCAAACGGCTACATCTATTTTGGGCATAAATGCAAATGATGCCAATTGATGTTTGTTGGTGTGTGATAGAGACTACTGCTTATGATATAATCAAAATACCTATAGTGTGATGTTCCAAGGACAACTAAAAACTTAAACTACAGCCCATTGGAGCATATCACTTTGATTTTTTCTTTTCTTCTCCCAGCACAGTCATGCTCCACATGCATTAACCAGGAGAAAGCAAGTGCAATATAGTGTAAATATAGTAAGAGGAATCAAAAGAACAATGTGACTAACAGAGGAAGCTGTGAATAGTCGTTTGACAGCAGGTGTCATGGTAGAATTCACGTGCTTTCACAAAGCTTGATGATGGTCTAATAAACCACCAGGCTCTTCACAAACACCACAACTAAATACGGTTGATTAGACATGTTGTCAACCAGATTGGCACATACACAGAACTGCACTACATTTAATCTAAACTACAGTGTAGAGCAGAAATGCTCACAGCTTGATTGAGGAATATCACAGAGAACTGCAAATACAAATGAACAGATGGAAACAATGTGTGTGTGGTTAGGGAAGCTCTATCATAGGGTAAGCTCATCCCATTTCCCAGTTGCAGACATTACCACCTGTGGCAGCCATGGCAGGAGACCAGGGTGGCTTCCTCCATGCTGCTGGCCCTATTATCTTCACCTAAGAGAAAGGCACATTGCACAGCTCTGAGCCTCTGACACACACCTAGCCTGGTTCCAGAATGCGCATGTCTTCTTCCCACATATGTACTAGTACTGCTACGCCAGTGTAAAATAACAGAAACATCTGTAGATAATAAGCTACAGGTTGCTTTAAGCTGACATGGAGAAATAGCTTTTTGTGTTTGCTTACCACAGTCTGATTACCAGGCAAGACAAGATATCAAAAAGTACTTATATAATCAATACAACACTGGACACCTCAAGTGGTATCGCCACCTGCCCAGAAATCTAATCTTCCAAGAGAGACAAAACCAATATTTAAACTTGCCTGTATGCAGTAATTGTACCATTTAATTTAACTTCATTTGTCACAATGTAATGTGTTTAAAAACCAAGAAGCAGTTTTCCTTGGATGGAGGAACAATCTATCTAACAATCAGAAGTAATATGGATTAAGATTTGCTAAGAAAATGTGAAAAAAAAAAAATGCAAATTGAAGCATACATAAAAAACATATGAAACCTATTCATATAATCCCCAAGGATGACTGCCTTTAACACTAAAAACCCTGATCGTTTGTCTCAAGTCAGATAAAATCTTCAACTTGAGCACAAGAGATAACCAACTGAGCATATTTGTGTTCTCCAGAGGACAAACCTTTTCTGGTATGACTCATCCACCAACACTGCTCTCGTGCCACCCTCGAGCTAAATGATTGTTTTATACACAAGACACTGTATCACATGATCCAGCTGGCAGACTGTCCTGAAATTTGCTGAGCACGTACATGTAATTTTCCCAAGGACATTCCCCAGTGTCACATTCAGGAAAAGCTTTACTTTTTTTGTCTCATTACCTCTAAGTCTCTACAAATAGTATACTTATCAGTGTGTTGTCCAGTCCAAAACTTTTATGTTTGTAGCTGTGTAGAAATAACAATTACATGTGTTAGATGGAAAAGTTGTGCTCACCTCTAGTCTCCCACTCAGTGGTACTGACATTACAACTACAAGGAAACACTTAGCATAGTGAAGAAGTAGAATTAGCATTGAATCTGAGGGATTTGGTGAACCTATTTTAAAGCAAGAGCCACAGACACAGGCAGGGAAGGAGATTAACAAAATGTCTTTAAATCGAAGGGAAAATACTTGAACTGAAGGGCAACATTTAACAGTGAGAATCTAAAGGAAATAACTTCATTCTCTGCTCGCAGAGCTAAAACAGCATCATAGCTTTCACAGCTCCCCCCAATAAAATAGTCAAGTTGCACCAAAGCAGTGAGGCTAGAATCACATCAACTGTGATTTCAGCTTCTGAAAGATCAGAGTTGCAGTAAGTTGTTGTATGGCATACACTTTTAAATTCTTTTTCAGCCATATCTTCAAATCTTCAAACAGATAGTAGAATAAAATACATATTTAATCTGGTTGCAAAACAAGATCTACTGTCCTACCTAATAAAAAGCCATAAAGAGCTGCATATTTAATACACCCACTCACAAATGATTTGGCTGGACTGTACAACCTGCAGGGAAATTGTACCTTGTTACACAGATATGTGACTTCACAGTTCTGTTGTTGAAGGCTCCAGTTTATTTGGCCTAAATTTAAACTTCACACAGGCTAAAATAAACATCCAACAGTGGAATTCAATTAGCAGTGCTTCTCTGTGATCCAAGTCTGCCGTTTTAATTAGTCAAGCCAGTGAAGGCGCTAGGGTGCACACCTCTCCAGAGGCTCGCAAATGCCTGCTCTCTCCATCTCTACCTGCTCACACACACACAAGCAGGCACACGTACAGTACACAGCTATGATACCTCATGGACAGGCACTCCATTTACAAATAATCATGACTGTGCATGCAGCTGGGGGGAAACTCATCACAATGTCATTAAAGCCTGTAGGACTTTTTCTGTACTTGTAAATGAAGCAACTTACTGGAAACCAGTAAAGCCACAGGAGTAAGTTTGTGTTGTCTATGACACCCATCTTTAACAACACTGCTAACAGGACACAACTAGAAGTACAGACCACACAAACTACAAACACACAATGTTAGTTCTTGCAAGTAATAAGAAATGACTGTAGGCGTGTGTGTGTCTCAAACCATCAATGGGCAGCACCCGACACAAGTAACATTAGCATTAAAAATGTATCAGCTTTTGTGAAAATCCTTGCTGTTTACCTGCTGCACAAGAGCAAAGAAACCCCTTTGGATATTATATTATTAATGTTATGGAAATCCTGCTGTCTACTGTCAAATTAAACCAAACACTAGATATATAGTATGCCACAAGTGTTGCGTTGGTACTAAACCTCACATTAGATGCCTGCAGTGTACAGTATACAAGTACGGCTTGAATTACAAGAAACTATGTCAGAAAAGGATTTAGTGTCATTACTTAGGTGCAAGGGATCATGAAAAGAGGCTGTGCACACCTCAAAAAATTCTAACTCTTAACAACATGATGCATTTTCCATCTAAAACCATCAGTCTGCCACCTCTATTAGCTGTCACCAACGTACACTGATCTAAACTCACGTCAACATTATCACCACAGTACTGATCGTGGAGCCTGACAGACATTATCACATTTAATTTAACAGCCATAAATGCACAGCATCAGTGTGACTTGTTTCACTTTAACACTGTCATTTTTTCCTCAATGGGGCAAAACTATCCCCCATTTTATTAAAACCCAAGTGTCCGCAGTAACAGCTGATGAAGGGAGGTTTCCTTCTGAGATAATGAAGCTATTACTCCCTGTGTGCATGTGTACATCTTAGAACGTAGCTCAGACTGCAGTTGTTAAATTTCCTGGCAAAACTGACATAAGACTTATTTTAAATAACCTTAATAATAAATGTGGTTGTTTTGACCACTCTGTGTATTTAAACTATCATGGACATGCATTCAATGGCTACTTTATTAGGTACACCTGTGCAATCTAATGGAATCCAATACAACTGTTCTGCTATAAAGTTTACTTTTATGATGCCTATAATGTGTTTTAGCAGGTTATAGGTCATACTGAGACACATTGAGGTCATAGTAAGTGGTGGTGTTGTGCTGGATTCCATCATAATGAGAGATGTTTCTGATATTCTGTCCTGCTCATATATGTAAATAGGAAGGAAAAAAATCAGAAACACCTCTCAATATAATATGGTCAAGTACAACACCACCTTTAATGATGACATCAGCAATAACCATATAATTGAATTTACACATTTATGACAATGTCAATAAAAAATAGTAGAATCTGTGGCAGAGCTGCGGTATTGATTTTCACTGGATTGTACGAGTGAGTGTATATAGCTCATAGTTCCAACTATATAGTACTATCCCACATTACCATATAGAGCAAGTCAGTTTTTCTGCCTTCTGTTGGTGATCCATGTTACATAATGATATCAACATATAGCCTGCAAGCACGCACTTAGACAGGTGCACAGAGAGAGGAAAATACACTCATGCCCATACTAAACACACTCACTCACTCTTTAACATCTCCCATTATCACTTTTTTCAGGTGAGATGTGTCAATATGTTAAATATCAGTTTACACACACACCACATTCTGCTTTATAATAGTGTGTGTCATTATAGCCAACAAAGCTTCACCTCAGCACACTGAGTCAGTCTATTGAGTCTGAGACTCACTCGAATGAAGAGAGAACATCACGTCACAACGGCATTAGTGTTAAACAGTGATCTGCATGCAGTGAGAGTGTAAAGAGATTTAACGGAGAACACATTAAGTCACTTCTGCATTTCTTCTTGGTGATAGTTACAATATGTACTGGAGTATATTTCCACATGGCTCTACTGCGTCCATCTCAGTAATGGAAGGAAATGAAGGTTGAGTTGAGTTGTTTCACATTTGCTCTCCATTGTTTCCTCTTTTAAGTTTAGTGTACCATCCTTTGACGATGGCTTCCAAAGTATTAAGGGATATCTCTATAATCAGATGCATTGCAGGACATTAATACATTTAAAATAATCCAGAAATAATTTACTCTACTTGTCTCAACACTGCAGTCTCTATTATGTGACCTCAGGTGTGAAAATTGCTAGAAGAAGTTTTAGTGCTTCTGCTACTATTCAGTATTTTTATATTGACAACAGAGAACTGTCAGTTCCCCTTTGGCTCCACACCGCATTTTAGCACCTTTTAACTCTGCTGCTTTGGTTTTTCAGTAAACTCTGGTAAACCTGCTGCAGGTTACCTGCCCTAACATCAGACAAAGTTAATGGATATCTTGTGAACATAGGGGAGGATTAGCAACTAATTAGCAACTAATGGGTTGAATATTGGCCTCAAGAACTGGTGAAGGCCAAAACTGAGGTAAGAGAGTGAACAAGACTAAAAATGAATGATATGTTAGTGTTGTGTTCAAGGTTTCCTGTGCTGTCCCAAAGTGCCACCAAGAAATGAATTAGTAAATTCATATTAATACTTATACTAAATTTATATTGCTTAAGACATCTCCCAGAATCAGCAGATAGATTGTATAAATTCAAGAATGTTTAAGTTTTGTAATTATGCTAAAATAACATATCTTTTTAGAGTTTATTTGACAGCAAACAGGTTACATCTCATTGCCCCCTCATATAGACACCTACAAAAAATAGGAAGCAGAAGAATGAGCCCATAGGTCATATGTACAGGCAGCTTATCATGACATTTAGTAATGTTTTATTGTTATGCAGCATCTAGCAGCTGTAGTATTTATGATGGGAGCAACAAAATGATGGGGTTGACAAAACACCATTTGTTTCCCGTGTGAAACTGATGGTTAATGTTGTTTCTTTTATCCATAACTCTAACCTTTACCATCTTTATTATTGTTACCATGATGATGAACAGCCAGTACGCTTCCCACTGCTGCACTCATATCCAGGGGTAGGCACTAGCAACCTATGTGGTGATTTAAGCTGAAGGACTTGTTGGAAATCTGCTTGATGCTGGAAGGCAAAGGTCAAAGTGGTGCAACAACTGGGAGTTAAAAGTCTGACTGTATGTAAATGTCCTTTGTACCATCAGTGTCAACACTGTGAACTGAATATATAATTAATATACTCAGCACACACACAAAAGAATACAGACTGAGTCTGAGAAGAGATGCAGCCTGCCTTTCTATGTTTGACTGATAAATGAAGAAAATGTAATGTAAAACATGGACGTCCCAATGTATCTATGCGCTGATGGTCTGCTATTCATTCTTGAGTGTGTCTGTAGTCGTTATGGTTTGTGTTATCTAGTCTCTGTATTTGTTGTCTTGATTTTTGTGAGACAGATGTTTCTGTAAGCCCCTAGAGATTTTTTTTTTGTCTCCCACCAGAACAATTTTATTTCCTTCTTCATTTTCCATACATGGAAATCAAGCAGAGATAACTCCCCAAGTCAATTCCCTCTCTCACATTTCCTCCAAATGTCTTTTATTCTATCTCTTTCACATACACACACAAGTCTTTCCTGATGTTATTATATGTTGTTACACTTGTGAGGATATAATTCTGGTGAGAGGAAGACAGGCAGTCTTAAAATTCTGCTCAGTAGTCTGTACATTTGAAGTCAGGACGTGAAACTGGTCAACATTAAGATCACACATGCCTAATTTTTTACTCATGATCTTGTCAAGTGAAGAAATCCTGAGGAAATCATTTTCAAACTGCTGTCATATCAATGCAAATTTCCAGTGCAGGTTTATCCTCAGTATGTGTGTTGAGGCATACTGATGAATCTATGTGTTATATTCCAAGAAAGTTCTTTCAAGGTCATCCTTTAAGTTTGGAAAACTTGTAAAGATTCACTTTATGGTATTTGCTTCAAATCTAAAAAAAAAAAAGGATAACTGTGACAGGCCTGTATGCAAAAGAACAATCATGTTTCATATTACTGGCTTTAAAGTCATAAGGTTGTATGACTGTGAGAACCTCCTGCAGTTATCTGATTATAACTCACTGACTGGACTGTGTTCATTTAGCTGAATGACAAATCTCATTACTGAGTAGTTAAGGGTGATGTACATCATCAAGAGCTGAGTGACACAAGCAAAATGAGCGCACAAGAAAAAACATATCAGTAGTTGGAAACAAACAAGGTCAAAAGTATGTGGACAGACCTCTTACCTCAATATATCATAAAATCTAAGTCAAACAGCATTTTTAGTAGTGCGATTCCATCTTTCAGCTGTAAACATTCACAAAGCCCTTATGACCCTAGCCAGCCATAAGACATGCTTACCAGTGAGAAGTTAACGTCCTGCACAGACCCCTGACCTCACTCCATTCAACATCTCTGGCATGAATTGTAATGCTGACTACAAGCCAACATCACCAACGCCCAGCATTAACTGAGAAGCAGGAGAAGGATAGCTGTGCAGTTTGCAGGAACTACAGACACAAAATAAAGATAAGCCGACATGCTACACTTATAACGAGCTGCAAATGTGTTGTCATGTCCTTGTAAAGCACAAAAACTGTAGGCAAAATAACTAAACATACGTAGTAAATGTGTCTGCTGAAGAAGAGATAGCTTGATGATGCTCTGCTTCTGAAACATATCTAGAGGAACAACAGAGAGAGAGAGAGAGACCTTCAAACCATGCCAGCAACACAGCTGACCTCCACATACTGCAGGTCACTGCTAATGTGCCCTTATTGATGTACACACACCATACACACTGAGGGGGAGGGAGAGAGTTCACCAAGTTTCCCACTGAGATCAATGAAATGCTGGTGGATCATATCCACCTTGCACAAGTACAGTCTACTACAGCAAAGTGAGTCATTTTGCATGTACTGAGCAGACTTCTTATTAGGGCTCGTAAAGATATGCTTCTCATGACTCAAACATCATGTAGTCAGTCATCTCCAATTTAAAATGAAAGATCACGCTCCTAGGTTTCCCATATAAATTATGCCACTCTAACGAACAGGGAAATGTGGGCAATTCCAAGCTTAAGACATTACATTTTTTATGCAGTGTAATGGCCCTCACTAGAATGGTGCTGCTTTACTGTTTTAGCTTGAAAGAAAAATACCAATTAAATAAGAATAAAGAATGACATTAACTCAGGCACAGATGTTGATTTTTTCTTTTTTTTTTTTTTTCTTTTTTTTTTACCTTTGAAAATACAGAAGGGGAAACTTGAGTAAAAGAGAAAGAACCCAAGGCTACACCTCTTTCAGCACAACCTCCCAGCGGACAGTGGACGGAAGTTAAAAGACGAGGAAAACAAACCGTTCACTCATAGAGTAGATCTTCATCTTCATTACAAAGTAGCCTTTGTTTAATGCTACATCTCTGTCTTCAAACAACAAGCCGGAGCAGCTAAAAATATGATCAACGTCATGAATTATGCATTTTCCGCAGATCCTCGGGTGAGCTACGTTCGCGAGCGGCTTCACCACATGGTATAATTACAGAGGTTACAACGGTGGTGATAAACACAGTGCAAAGACAAATTAAAACTTGCACTATCCTCCTCTACCCACAAAGGAATTCAAACAATGCGATGACAGAAGTATCATGACAAAGCTGTTTGAGACTGAGATGATTCAGAAATGGAAGTTACAGGCTGAGGTACTTCAAAGTTAACTGCGCTGGTCAAACTGCAGTGTTTAGTTGGGAAAACCTGCCAGAGCATTTGTTAGAACTAAACCCCTGAGGGTTTACATGTTCATCAGTGAAGTACATACAAGGGGCAGAGTTGTATTAGCAGGGGGAGTTACTCAATGTAAAACCACAGGTTCAATTCCTGAGTTTCAAGAACAGTATGCCAAAGATTCATCCCGGCAATAAAACTGAAACTGACTCTAAATCCAACCAATAATGCCTGAGACTGGTGATCTTGTGTCAGCTTTAGCCACACTGCTGTAAAAACAGTCTTTAAAATGGCACCGTCTATTAGGTATGATGAAACTCCATTATTCATCAGCTAACAACACTCTTGTGCCAGTCCCAGCTGACAGTGGGCAACAGAGTACACCCTGGACATGTCACCAGTCTATCACATACACATGGAGAGAAACAACCATCAACACTTACGCTTACCTTCATGTCTGGACTGTGTGAGGAAACCCACGCATGGGGTGAACATGCATATTCCACACAGAGAGGTTCAAGCCAGCCAGCAGGTTCCAACCCTGAACCTTTATGCTGTGAGGCTGTAGTGCTGACCACAGCACCACCATTCTGCCCTCTATGAAAAAACTCTTCATGTTGATTTCTCATGACATAAACTACATTTTCTTCAGGAATGACCAAATGTGACCCTAAATTGCCTATAGGTGTGAATTTGAGTGGTTAGTTGTCTCTATATGTCAGCCCTGTGATAGACTGGCGATCTATGCACCCTGCCACTCACCCAGTGTCAGCTGGGATAGGCTCCAGCCCCCCTGTGACTCTTAAAGGACAAGCGGTATAGATAATGGATGGATGGAATGACCTAATGCTCCTTACTCCTCTAAATACTTGCATGACGATTAGCAGAATGTCTTATCTAATAACAGTAAAAGAAGCTAAACACTGCTGCTGCTAATGACCTTGTGTTCTGATCCTCTTCAAAACCTACTTCTAACCTTAGGTATAGTACTGTCTAAGTGGAAGAAGTTCCTCAGAATTGAACTTGCGTTACACAGTTCCAAGAAGCCCACTCTGGCATTTATAGACAAAACAAGTCTACAGCTGTGCCTGGAAACACAAATGTCTGTACACAAATCTCATAGCAACCCACCCACTTGTCGTTGAGACATTTCACTTTAGACCAAAAATGTCAACCTATAGGTGGAGTTGAATCTGGACCAAAGGGACTGACTAACTGGCACTCCCATCCCCTGCCATTAGCACAGCTACAAAAATCATTAGATGTTAACAATTCCAACAAACACGTGTCCTTAATGGTTTGCTTACGTCAGGAGCCAATGCAGACAACAATTAGAAAATGAGACAAAACCAGTTTGAGGAACACACAGTGAAGTGAAGAAACAAAAAGATGATTAAGAACTGTTAGTGCCAGTATAATTATTTGTCTATTTTAACTGAACAGAAGTGCAGTGCAGATTCAATGCACTCAGTTGTTCCTTCAGTCAGTGGATTTACTGCTTGATGTTCCACTTCTGGTAAACTTTCAAAAAGGATCGAACATCTGCAGTATCTAAACATCTGGTTAATTTTACATGCAAGTAGTTGAAGAACAGAACCGAAATATAAAAAGAGCAAAACGTCATTTCTGTAAATATCTTAAAATATCTATATGTAAAAAGCAGTCATTTACATTTCTCCATCTTTAGCCAAACCCCAGTCAAAATCAGAAAGCTGTATTTTAAGTTAAACTTACTAAAGGTCAGAGATGGCATGGATAGTGATTGTGATGATTGTTTTAAAAGGATTAAAAGGATTTTTTAGTACATTTTTTGATGAGCTTCATAAAAATAAAAAAAATAAAATAATTCCAACAGCCAAGTTGTTTTGCATTGGGGAGGATTAAATCTGGATTTTTTAAATTATTTTTTTACAGTGCATTTTACTGTTGTACTCAGTATGAATGATCAGTTGATATCACTGTACTGTCTTTGCACAATGATGGCACAGCACTCGTACATAACTTAAACAGAACATACATTGAGTGGAGAAAAAAGTTGACTATAGAAGAATTCAGCCCACAGCACAAAGGCTTCCCATTGCTATTCTCAGCACTGCGAGCATCACCATTACCACCCAGAGCACTACTAGCATACTGGCTAGCTACTGTAGCATCATGCATTATACATCAGCCCAACTTTGAAGGGCTTTTCTCAGAAGAAATGACATCACTGAAGAAACTGCTTATGGAAGGGAGCATCAAAGAGGCACAACCGCCCCCGGCTTCTGCCCCACACCATGGTTAAAGCTTGACTCCAAGCATGAGAACCACAGCATCAAACCGCAGAGGTTACTGTAGTTTGGACAGCGTGATGCAAGTTAGGACACTGTGAGATTCTGTGAAATGTCAAGAAGCAAAGACTGTTAAAAGCACTCACAAATAACTGCTTTGCTTCTTCAGCATTATTTAAACTGCAGAGGTGCAGTGAGTCCATAGAAAACAGAATAAAGATTTTTTTTTTCCATCTTTCTCTTCTATTTGTGACAGAACGGAATGATTTCTTAGAGATAATTTTTCTGGTTTCTTCATAGGTCTCATAGTCGCTGACCCAAGGCTATTCCTTTATCTAGAATCACAACTCAAAGTCTTCCTCCCAATCATGTTATTTTTATCTGATGTTCTGATGCTTCTTTGGCCTGACAGTGCAGGCATGTTATGCAATTCTGGGTCACATCACTCTAAATCATCTTACATCAAAGACGGCACAGTGGATGATGTCCAATGATGAGTGTTCCCCCAAATATTCATCCATCCAGTTGCCCTTATGACCCCTATTAATTTAGCTTAGCAGTGGTTAGCTATTTCTAGTGCTTGAGAGGCCACTACAGGCAGAACCAAACCATCTCTCTTTTGATTCTTACTCACAGGTCACAGCTTCATCTAAACATAACACAACAGAAATGGAATGATTCTTTAAGCTGCTCGCTCTCTTTGCCGTAGCTTATTTTGGCTTCTTTTCATCAGTATCTACAGCAGAACAGGACATGCTGTTGCGTTCCCTGCAGCACTGATACATTTTTAGCAGTTTGTGCAAAACAGTGCTGAGCTACAGATGGGTTTGAATCGTTCACAAAGCAACAACACACAGCCACGACCAGCGCTTCCCCCATGCATCTGTTTAGTTCTCTGAAAATTAAGAAAAGTGATGGCCAGTGGATGCAGACACTATGGAAAGGACTTGTACATATTCACAAATCTGACTGGCCTGTCCAGTGCCATTGCCATGACATAATGTGCAGTTTGAAAATTGGGCGCAATTCCTCTTTAGCCGATGAAAAAATGATGCCAGCTCTGCCCTGGAGTGTATGTGGTGTGGCCGCTTTCTCTATCTTTCTCTTTCTCTTTCTCTCTTGCAGTGCTATAAATAGTGGAGAGTGCTGCTGTCTCTCATATTTCATGTGTCACTGGCTCCCACAGTCAGTGGTGAAGAATGTTCACCGCGTATAGAAAGCCGCTTCTAGCCTCCTTCCGCATTTGTTTCCACCTCCTCACTCTCCTTTCTGCTGTCTAATGTTCTCTCTTCCTCTCTGCTTTCCTCTCCATGCTGCAGCCTAAGAAAACAAGCCTGAACCACATTTCAAGTGGCAAGGGACTAGACCCTCATATGTGGGGCAATTTAAGCAGAAAAGAAAAAGCAATGCATGTTCAGTCACATTATGCATTCTTATAATTTTACTGGAAAAACAGTAATAATAGTGACCTTATATTGTCCCATTTAGTTTATAGAAAAATATGGGCAATGTTTAAGTATAGCACAGCAGTGACATGAAAACCCAAAGCTTTGTGCTACAATCAAGGCTGTAGTGGAGCGTAAATGCACATAAACATTGTTAGCCCACCTTTCAAATCATCTAGTAAAGTAGAAAACACTGCTTCTTTTGTGCTCTTCCGGAACATTGTGCTCTCTGAACAAGAGGCAGCAATCAACCAGGCAACTATTACTGCTACGCACTGTCAAGTTTAGAGGGTGGACATATGACATTATTTGAAACAAGCTGCATCAAAAAATAACTGACCTCCGGAAATATGATCCGGCTAACATTACATAGCTGTCACTGACTGCGTGGGATCTGAAATTAGAGAGAAATGCCTCCTTTGCCTCATTTCTGTTTATTCTTCGACTTTCTTCTTTCTCTTTATATGAGGATCTTAGAGTTATAGAAACAGTAAGGAAGTTCAGTTCATTTACACTGTGTATTACACTGTACACAATGTTTAAAATTCTATAATAATCTATAATAGGTCACCAGTGTAGCCTACATATGTCACTACATGTATACTAAATATGATCACATGGACAAGGATACTGATGAAGTGTTTAGTGTAAGAAAAGGGAAAGCAGGTTCCTCTGTCTGCTCAGACTGTAGGACCTCTGGTTAAGAAAATATTATGACAGAAGGTTTTGTGACATGATGTATGAAAGTGGTCATGTTGTGTTATTATGACCATGAATACTACAACCATATATGTCATATGAGGCTATATTATCTAGTAATTAAATACCTTACAACAAAATGCATCACAACCTCCTGTGTAAATAATGAGCTCTTTGGCAATCAAATGTGATGAATACTGATGTAAGCGGCAGGAAGAAGAAAGTGGGTGTCATACGTATCAAAGGCCTATAACATAAAGGTCTAATCATTGTCTGATCAATGTCTTCCATTAATTAAGCTGAAAACTAAGTTAACTGAGGGCACTATGTTATTTCACTACAACAAATCAATGAGATTCATTAATTTAGCCTGAAGGCTGAGATAAGTAAGGACGAACTGTTATTTTACTTGAGCAGCCGAGAGGAGTGCAAATAAGGAATTCCCAGGCCCAGCTCACATACTAGAGCACATGGAGCGCAGCATGTTAGCCAGCTGAGTGAAAATCTCTGAGGGATTTGACCCTTAGCCAATAAACTGCAATGTCTCTTCATCTCTCACTCAGACACAATGCTTAGTCATCAGTGAGATGCTCAGTTCAACCTGACAAATCCTTATTAGTCAAAGTTAAAAGGTCTGAGAGAAAATATTTCCTTTGAGCTATGTTCAGAGGCTCATTCTGTGTTCCAGGCCTGTCTTCAAGGAAGCAGAGTGTCACAGTTTCAATCAGCGGCTGCCAAATGCTGGAGCCATTTTTGCCTAGCTGCATCTGGTGATAAAGCACCTGAAAAAGTCCCACACAGCTGACAGACAGTGTCCAACAGCTGATTCACAGTGGTTATAAAAAGTATATGAATCTCTGATTTCATTTCATTTTCATCTTGTTCTTTTTTCCAAGTGAAATGGCCTGTTTTCTTTTTGACATCAAAGCTGATTAAAATACCTCAATCTCTTCTATGTCCCAGATGAATGCAAAAAATAATAATTTCAACAAGTTCAAGCTGTATTCTAATGGGTTTCCAGATGTGCAAAGACTCATGATCGAGTGATCAATCGGTAAATGTAAAAATGACAAAACACCAGTGGTATAAAACGATGACTCATTCTCTAAATGGTGGGCTAAGGTGGGTTTCTATTGATTGCATCTGTGTGTGTACCCCCAGCCAGGCTGATCAGTGACAGCTCTCCTTTCAGCTAATCCCAAATCCGGAGCAGTGCACAAACGTCATGGGCGTGGCCTTGAGAGCCGGGAGTAATTTCACAGGCAGTGACTGGAAACAACATCCTCATTATTTGCACTGTTTATTTTGTGCCTAAATATCTCATAGCAAGACCTTTCCAGCTAATTAGTTCTATTAATGTTTTCCCATATAATATGACTAATTTCCAGGGGAAAAAAATATAATCCACAAGTACTTTTTTCTTTATCCTGGATATTTACTGTGAGCAAAGAAAGCCATTAATTGACGGGGTTGCTGGAGATCAGCAAATGTAATGACTCGTATCTTCTTCAAGCACAAAAGGTCCTAATGCTTACAGACGCATGATCTCATCCTGGCCACTGTGGTGACAAAATGTGAATAAAGGATGATACTGCTGTTAAGGTTAATGGATCATACATGTAACACACACATTTCATTTTCTTGACATGTCACAATAAAGCACAGAGCACAACTCTGAGGCACAGCAGTCCTTTGACCTGAATGCTAACATGAACATGCTGATGGTATAATGCTTACCATGATCACCATCTTAGCTTAGCCTATCAGCATGCTAACATTTGCTAGTTAGCACCAAACAAAAAGTAAAGCTGAGGCTGATGGAAATACCATTAGTTTTGTATGTATTTATTGACAAACCATCCACCAGACAATGACATTAGATGAAGTCTGGTGATTGAAGTTATGGACTCCCACAAGTTATTATAATTCATCCTGAGGGGAACATGAATGTCTGAGGCAAATTTCATGACAACCTATCCAGCACGTGTCCAGATATTTCACCCAAAACCACAAATGTCAATGTGACTGTGACACTAGATGTTAAGAAAGTTATTTAATAGGAGTCATCATCTGAACACCAAAAAAGTAAAAACTTTCACTGGTAAGAACTGTGTCTGGACAGGTCTGAAAATTCTACTACAGCTACTATGGAGCTAGACTACACTCACTACTCTAAAGGACAATGAAAACTAATGGACATAGTGAAGCAGTCAACTAGGAGCGTAGCATCGCTGCCTGAAATCTCTGGTTTGCCTTTGCCTGAAAGGGACACCAAAGTGCTGAGCAAACCTTTAAGATAAAGAGGAGATTAGTTGCTGTCAGGGCGCTGGCTGGATGTGAGTACAGTGAATGAAGAGGCATTAAGGGCAGACAAAGCTGGGCTACACTGGCCAGACGCCACTTCCTCGTACACACACACACACACACACACACACACACACAGCCCACTCATACAAAACCTGCAAGCAAGCAAATGCTTGCACAGGGTGAGAAATTAATGAGGGTTTTGGGCTCTGAAATGCCCTTTAAAGTTTAAAAAATGCTTATGAAATAAAAACGGGCAGAGGAAAAGAAAAGATAGCATCCCCTCCCTTTCTTGAAGTGTTTTTTTTTTTTTTGGTGTTGCTTTTCACCCTCTTCATATTTAATTGGTTGAGTGGACATTTTTCATATGTAATGGCCACTTCATTTGACTTTTATTTATTTATTTTTATTTTTTTGTGGTGCATTTGGGGTAACAAAAACAGAAGTGTTTTTGGTCAGAAGACAATCAAGGACACAGCCTGAAGCAAAAGAATACACTGACACCATGCAGTCTGCAACAGACCACACACAAACCACAGAGTCAGCAAAAAATGAAACAACAGGGTAAAAAAACTGAACAATGGAGGCATGGAAGGTGGGGTGGCTGAGGACAAAGAAAAGAAAAATCACACTTTTAGAAATTTTCATCATTTGGAAAGAAGTTAAAATAAATCTCAGTTGTGTCAATTACCAATATGAGGTGCAAATGTATTGCTTTATTAAACTAAACACAAAAAGGGAACAAAGCTTAAAAAAAAAAAACGCCCTTCTGCTAAACCATCCACCCTCTGCCAGTTAAAAGGACCACAGGCAGTAAAATAAAGCAGAGTGAGAACTGTTCCCGTCAAGGTGATAAATGATGAATGGATGTTTGACCAACACAATCTGCCATTTATTTAAACTTCGCAGCTCCAAAAGCTCTGCAGGACATAATGGCTTTTTCTCTGCAGCTCCTGTGGAAAAGAAACTCATTGGTAATTATGTAAGGCCTACTTACACATAAGAGTTCATAAACGCCAAAGGCATGGGAGAACAAAGAGCAGCTGTCAGGCTGCAGCCAGTCCTTCATCGCCCACCCAGTCAAAAACACGCGCGCACACACACACCACACACACACACACACACACACACAACATGACAAGGGCAGGCAAAGTCACACACTTGAAAATGAGTATACAAGGATTTTTAAATCCTAAAACAACAAGATATTGATTGGGGAAAGGAAAGAGTAAGCCCTAATTTTACCTTCATCAGAAAGAACTGCAAACATAGCTCTAATCACATATTTAAGTATCTAAGTCACATATCTAAGCTGATAGAGTTACATGCTCCATGTGAAGTGAGGCATTTAGCATACTGTTATTTGCTTTTGCATAATACATTTTGGAGGAAATTCCACATGGCTTTTCCCTGTCCAGGAATTGCTACACTGTTGTACCATACAGAGGTCATAGGTGGTTGGGGTGTGTTGAAGGTGCAGGACCTTGAAACCTGAAACTAGGATTTGCATTTAGGATGCACCATCCAATTGTTATTGGGATCGACACTGACCTTTTACAAGTTACATGTAACTTCTTCTCATCATTTTTATTTGAAATATGCTTAACACACTGTAATGTGGATTGGTGCCTAACAGCAGTGGAAAGATATTCCAGTCTAGAGTTTTTGAGCAAGTTATACCCATCTAACCAATCAGAGAAGGCCAAAGTCAGGGGTGGGAGCTCACAGCTTTCAATCAATACATGGACTCACTTCTGATCTACTATTCCTCTCGCAACAAGGCTTCAAGCTAGTATAGCTGCTGGAAGATGTTGCAGTGGCTGACTCACAGGCAAGGAAGCTCCTGATTCCCACATTAGCTGAGACAGCGAGCAGCTGCTGACAGTACCTTTGGCGGACACCAGAGCTGAGAGCATGTTCAGAGCGAGTCACGCTGCCCTGAATGAACAAATCTTTTGGTATTTTTGGAAGTTTGATTCAAATTTAGTTCACTGTGGTGTGCACTGCCTCCATGAAATAGCCATATCCTTGTTCTCTGAAGTTTGACAATGACGAAAGCTTTCATCTTCTCCCATCTGTCTGGCTTTTACATGTTAGCTGACTAACTGTCAGGCATATAAATGAAAGCTTTGCAACCTTTTACAAACTCACCCAGCACTGTGTGGCAAAGTTTCGTTTTAGGTTGTGCAGGTGGTGACTGACTGAATCAAGAGACTGAGTGGGAGCTTCAGGGCTCGCCACTTGTTCATGTACAACTTTATTACGACAAAGTTCTTGTATGACAACTTGTGCTTAGACAACATTTAAGATGTTTGGCTTGTTTTTAAATTTAAGAATGGTTTATAGAGAACATGCTGAGTTAGGATTAATAAAGGTGTCATTTTGACATTGGTACTGAGACACTCCTTTTGTTTCTTCACACAATTTCAAGCTGTATACAGCCACTATGTAGAGAACATATCTAGTTTTCTCATTGGTAAAACTGGCCTTTTCAATGACCATTCCATCATTTTATGAATACATACTGTATGCCTCACATTTGAATGTGTTTGATACACATGTAACAGAAAAGAGCCTTTGGACACACACAAACATTCAGTCACAAACTTCAGACTCCCACCCACCCACTCACTCTCTCCCTCACACACTCCAAGCTAATTGGGAGTCGCCCCTCGCTGACCTCCCCTCATACACAAAAAGAGTCATCACCATGACAGCAGAGTCTTGCTCATTATTCCCAACAAGGGTCGGCCTTGTTAGAGCCCAGACTGCCAGAACGCACCTGGCTGACATCACAGCAAACCCGAGTCTCTGTTGCCAGGGCAACCACAACTTGGCAACTGCAACTTGGCAACGTCCCACTCCACAGGGGATTGATTGGGTGAGCAATGCAGTGAGAGGTGGATTAGGAGGAGTATTATTGTCTCCCTCGATGCAGAGGGACACGCAGGGTCTGAGCTTTGCCAGACACTGAGAGGATGGTGGACTCACTGAAACAATGATGACAACCCTGGCCTGAACTTGGCTTGACACAGAGATGAAAGATGCCTCTCAATTATCCATTACTCATTCATTTACTAATGTGTTGCTGCAGTGATTAAAAAATACTAT
Organism: Lates calcarifer; assembly: GCF_001640805.2. Lineage (NCBI taxonomy): Eukaryota > Metazoa > Chordata > Actinopteri > Centropomidae > Lates > Lates calcarifer. The sequence goes on along the minus strand of NC_066836.1, from coordinate 20,943,800 downwards.
GGTGTTCTTTTGGTGGAGCAGATTTGGAGCAAAATTAACTAAATGACATCACTCAACTGAGACAGATATGGTCATATTTTCAAGTGTCTGTTCAAAGCGCAACCAAATGGCTGCCATAGTAAATATAGGTGCAAAGCGATTTTGCAAGGAGAGTTTTCCAGCTGCAAAGTGCACATTCAACCATCAAGTGAAATGAACAAAACTCAAGTGACAAAATGATGTGTCCGACAAACAACCATTACCCTCTCCATAGCTCCCACTCTGCTCTTCTCTCCTCTTAGGGCAGAAGAGAAGAGGGAAAACCACTCAGTGCCTGAGACAGGGAAGCAAAGTGCAGCTGTTATTTGCCATCATCCATTAGCAAACCGGCCGGACCCCATGAGTGGGAGCTGCAGAGAAAGGAAATGGTTGGTGGCCGCAAAGTCACCTGAGTTTTGTGCCTGATCAGTGCTGTAGGTCAACACCAGCACTGCTGAATTTCCATCAATGATTTCATTTACATGTACTCAGAATTTACGTCTTCACCTTGTTCGTCAAGTAACCTGATCAGCAAATATGAGTATTGTATCTCAAGTATTAGACAGTGCCTCAGCGCATTCAATTAAAAATAATGGTTTCAGCTTTACTGTGAGTAGGTTACAGTGCCTAAATTGCAAGGGATCAAAAGTAATTGGACACTTGGCTGCTAAATGTTTCTTGGACAGCTCTGTGTCATTTCAGCGCAAGTTCATGCACCAATGAGCTCACACGTGGCTCAGAGCTCACTGAGAGTTTAGAGTTGGGTTTACAGTAGACTGAGGTGGTGGTATCAGTCTATATGAGGAGTACAGAGGCAAGAGCAAGTATCAAAGGTAGTTGGTTTGCCAAAATAAACACTCTACAAAGCAGTCTAGTTTCAAGCGCCCACTAGAAACTAGAAAATGCCAAATGACCTACAGTAGTAGACTGAGAAGCACAGTCTTGTGGATGAGCAGAAAATCGTTTACATGATGAAAGGAAAACCCTTTATGCCTGCACAGCAAGTCAAGAATGCTCTCCAGGATATAGGCATACATGTTTCCTCGTCAACAATCACGAGAGGACATGACAATAACCTCAGAGAATTCACCATGAGATGTGAACCCTTGGAAATCCTCAAAAACAGAAAGGCCGGTTTCAGTTTGCAAAAACATACAAAATGACATTTGTAGAGTTCTGAAAGGAAGTTCTATAGACTGATGAAACAAAATTTCAAAATAATGGAGGAAGGAAGGTGGGGAGAGAAAAGAAACAACTCATGACTCAAAGCTGCCACCTTCATCTGTCAAATGTGGTGGTGGTTGTGTTATAGCTTGAGTATGTATGGCTCCCAGTGGAACCTGCATACTAGCATTTATTAATGGTTTCAGTGCTGCTGACTGGAGCAACAGGATGAATGCAGAGGTACACAGGAGCATCTGTGCTCAGTTTCAGCCAAATGCATCAAACTCATTGGACAACATTTCATCATTCAGCAGGACAACCATCCTGAACGTGCGACCAAAGCAACCGAAGAACTTTTCAGGAAGAGGCAGTGGAATATCCTTGACTGGCCAACCAATCGCTATTTCATCAATATACTAACACAATCACTTACATTTTCATTTAACCGTCTTTTGTAAAATGTGGCTCATACTGTCAGCAACCTCTCCTGCTTTTTGCATCTCCCACTGTGCTTCTGCCCTGAATGGTTCAAGGAATAAAGAGGTTGTTGACCAGGCAACCTATCTTCTCCATCTACTCACTGAAGGAGGGGGGTGCCAGCTGCGATATGAATCAGACCATGATTGGAATACAGTGATCTGGTACCACACAGCCCCCCCCCCCTCTCTCTCTCCCTCTCTCTCTCTCTCGCCATGTGTCTCTTTTTCTGAACAAGGTTATCAGCACAGATTATCAGGTTAGGACAATGGATGGCTGATTCACATAGGTAGTGAATGTTTGGGGCAAAAAACGTATCTCAGTTTCTGATCTCATTTAGGATTATGGTTCTTTTGAAATAAAATAAGAACATGAGTGCATATTGTGTATACTGACAGTGGTGATATTCCAGCGATAACTAATACCAATTGCAGTACTAGTACTGGTGGTATAACTGGTGAATGTCTTTGGTGTGTCAGAAATGAACCTGTGAAATATTATAACATTTTCACACGTTTGTTAAATATTTATATCATTGGAATTATTACCAGTAGTATGGATCCCACCATCAACATCAATAATTCCCTGGTTATATACTGCTTCTTCTGCTACATAATCTTACATGAAGTCTGCAGGGGATACATGAGAAACATAACTACTCTGGAAAAACAACTTTAACTTTGAAGTTACTAAAGCATGCTAATGCTGCCACCAAAGTGGGTCATATGATGTTTCATACTAATTATGTATTTGTCAAACCCCTATATACTGTATATACAGTATATATAGTATCCCTGATGGCCAGTTTCAACTAGACTGTTCTTCTTTCTCACAGCAGTTTGTTCTTGATTTTTTGTGCTGTTCTCCTTGTGGTATTGACTAATTTTGCAGTTTTTTGACTGATGTGCCTGCAGTTTATGCTAACCGATTGTTAGTTAATATAAGACATGAAGTAGTTACACATTAAAATGCTGACTGACACACATTTTGTTACCTCAGCAAACACTGGTGAGTGAAAAATAAGTGCTAAGTTGTAATAAATTGGACTCATCAAGTCTTTCTGTAAGAACCGTTCACATTATTTTGTCTGTCCTTTTTCCCTAGTCTTGTGGGGTGAATTAAATCCAGCTAAATCCACAGATCGATGTGGGAAAAATTTGTTTCTGGCTCTAATTCATATCTCAGATCAGTCTCAGTGAGAGGTTATTGAGAGTTTGTCCACATCACATGTATCATCTTCTTAATATAAAAACTTAATGAAGCCTGTTGAGGCTGCAGCAGCTGAGGCAAGTCTTTGGAGAAGGATGGTAACACGCTCTTAACACTTCTCTGAACCGTGGCAGTGAGCATCACTTTTCAGACTTTTCACCAGGGAGGTATCTCCACTATCCACCATGAATCTTCAGCAATTAGGTAGGTGGTGGTGGTAGTGGGTGGGTGTGGGGGGGTACACTCTATTATACCCCAGAGTAGCAGGTTAGTGTACCCTTAAGACTTCTGGCTTCCTGCAATGCTGTACAGTGCGTTATGGGAATGTGTGAGACAGCATTTGGGAAAAGAAGCTCTTTGATCAGTTAAATGTTGCGTGACGAGAACACTGGCTGGAAGTTTCACCTGTGTGTGTTAAGTGTTTAGAGCTCTGCTTTGAGATGTTGCAAATCTGTGTTTGTAGCAGTCAGTAAACACAGGCTGTTTGTGTTCACTCTGGCAAACCAAATGAATACTGGAGACAAGGAATTCAAACTGTGATCAGTCACAACATGAGAAAAAGTGTTTACATTAAAACACTAATCTATTTTGGATTATGAGTCCAGAGAGTAGTAAGTCAGTGGTCCCCAACATGGGTGTCGTAACCCCTTAAGGGGACAAATGATCAATCTAAGCGGTCTCATATTTCCACTCTTTACTTATCTTCGATTTTTTTTTTTTTTTTGCTGTGAAATATGGGATAGTTTCACCTCCTTCATTGCAAGAGGTCACAACTATGCATTTTGCAAAACACACTTATTTGCTTTCTTGGGACAATGGATAATGACATCACTCCTATATCTGTCCCTTAAATATAAAGCTGTTCTCACATTGATGCCACAGTGCAGCAAAGAAACAGTCCCGCCCATAGCCCCAGTAAAAGCACAAATTGTTGTTACAGCGTGGGTTTTGTACAAATCAGACAAACAAATGTTAATTAGTGGGCTATATTCCAGTGTTTATGCTAAGCTAAGCTAACCTGCTGCTAGCCGTAGCTGCATATTTACCGTATAGGTATAGGAGTGGTATCGATCTTCTCATCTAACTCTCAGCAGGAAAGCTAGTGGTGCAAGTGTACTTCTGTAGACTATTTCATTTAGAAAGTGAAAAGTCAGTAATAATGGAAGACCCGCTGCCTTAAACACAACAGCGTCATCGTGTGAAAAATAAGCATTTGACAGCTGCTTGGTATTTGAGTGGTTCTAGTGTTCAGTCAGAGATGTGTGCCGGTCCAGCAGCAGCAGACAGAGGTCAAAAGGCAGAGAAACTAGCATCAATTCTCCACTGCCATCTCAGTAAATATGAACACATCATCATCATCTTTCATGCTGCCATATCCACTGATCCCTGTCATGTATCTCCATTCAAACCTAATGGAAAACATCTGCTACAGCATACTGCACGCACACAATACAAAGACCAATGTGGAAAAAAGCAGCCTGTTGATAATCAACCTAATAAGACATTTCACTGTCAGACATAATCTTTTCTGCAGCCCACCCCAACCCTCAAATGTTCATCACATTAAACTTCTTATTAGGGCTGGGTAGCTCCTCCATCTTGGGAGTGCGCCCTGATCTACTCCAGTATAGGTCATGTGAGAAAACACATGAATTAACTTAAAATTAGGCTTCATTAACTTCCATACAGCCCACGGTGGCTGGTGGTTCAGTGAGGCTCTATGAGGGCTAATTCAGTGGGCACTAGCAGGCCCCAATTTCTGCCAGGTCACAGAGCACAAATCCACAGACAAATAACATGAGCAAACATTATGATGCTCTCTGTTGAAACACAGTTGTCTTGACAACGTGATGAATGAGATTAATTACTCTACAGTGGGGTGGAGTAACAGCCTGGAGCTGATCAGAAACACACTGTGGTGCTTTTTAGTGATCAACATGGAGCGATCAAAGCAAGGCAGGCAGGCCGGAGCTGTAGTACAGAGGCAGCAAGGTGCTCTTCATCCGTTCACATGCCTGGTGATGGCTGAGAGAAACAAATACTCTGACCGTCCTCCCCCCCTGCAAAGGCAGCACAAAGGCGGTGCAGCCGGTCACGATGAGCCGCTGTCACCCGTGATAGTCTTACGAATATCACTCATATTTAGGTCAATCTGAAAGTAATACCGTTTTCGCATCAGCCCCCCCCCCCCCCCCCCCCCCCCCTCCTCCTCATCCTCCTCCGACCCCCACACACCCCGGCCTCGGATGGACGGATGGATGGCGAGTCTAGCTGAAATGGGGGGGGGGGGGGGGGTCCATTTTCAGTCCACGATCAATGCAAGCGCACCACAGCCCTTTAGCGTTCTCATAATAAAAAAACACAGCGCATACCACGCCTCGGAATAAACTGACAGAAATTGGCAAAACAAAAAACATCTGGCACACACACATAATACAACATGCAGCCATATTCCCAGCACGCTGTCATATTCTAGCATTTTTTTTTTCAAGCATTTGCACAGATGGGAGGTGTGAGACGAGCGGAATGAGGAAACTGGAATGACATTGCGCCTGCTTACTGTAAAATAAATTCCCTCGGGGGATGGAGAGCCTCCTTTTTCCCTCTTGACTCCCCTCCTTTCCGACGTGCGAATTTCCCGAGATTCAGACCATGCAAAACAGGTAGTCAGTCATTCCACCCTCCGAAGTATTTGGTCCGGTGTGTGAAAGGAGAAGGCGAGCCAGCATCAGAGAGCGAGAGGAGAGAGCGCCAGCTGTGGGGAGGAAGTGAGGAGGGAAGGAGCGGCCGGGCCGGAGCACTGCGCACAGGAGAGGAGGCTGGGAGAGCGGCAGAGGTGCTCTGTCTCTCTCTCTCTCTCTCGCTCTCTCTCTCCTCTAGTTCACAATGCAACATCCCCCCCATCCCTGCCAGACAGACTGACAGACGGCTTGGGTACCAGTGTCAGCAGCGACACCCATCGGTGATGAGAGGGAATACGGTACGGGTGGTAATAAATGCCACAAAGGGGCAGCAGCAGCAGCTGGAGGAGGAAAGTGCTGTCACTATGGCTGCTGGATGTTAGAGCAAGTCCGGCAGGACAACTTGAGAATTCACAAATAAATATGAAACTGGTTTTAGATTGATTATACATATATTTGTAATTATTGGAAAGAAAGAAAATGTTCTTTCAGGTCATTTTAATAATGCTCCATCACCATTCAAGCCTCAGAGTGGGTATGTCATGTTTGACTGACATCTGAGCCTCATCCAACATTTTTATCCAACACCCGAACTCTAGCCTTAACCATAAATTCACCCTCAAATTGCACACATTTTGATATCCATGGTCCACTGTAGCATTCGGACCTGTCTGTAGAGCAGTAACACATAACCTGACACTTGGTCTTTTTCACATACTTATCACCTATTGTCACATAATCTGACAGGTTTTGGCCTCAGAAATCATATTTTAGTGGACACCAGGCTACAGTGTGAACAAACTTGCACTGGTACCTGTAACTTTTTGCAAGCAGCCTTTTTAAAATGTAAAGCTGTCACAGAGGTGAATATAGAAAACATTTAGCATCTAAACAGACCAACCTTCACATAAAGTTTCACATTTCTAAGCTCTTTGGTGTGCTAGCTAATTTCTTACCCTCTTCATGGTGGATGTGTGTTTGGTCTCTCATTCAGCAAATGAAGATGCACAGACAAAATATGTCTTTATTTGCAGATAAGAAAACATTAGCTTGGCTGTTAATTGGTTGTTGTTCAAAGTCTGTGGTTCTCTCTGTGTTGTATGGCAGGCCTCTGTCTGGCTGTTAGTCAGTGCCACAACCAGGCTGTGATAGATGGAGCTGCAAAATCACACTTTATTCAAATACAGCTTAATGTAAAATTATTTGATTAGCAATATATAAAGGAGTCCTCTGTATACAATCAATGTCATTCCGACTTGATGCAAAACTAGGGAGTGCACAGGACATAAAATAATATAGGTGCTATATGTACCTTACTGCTATCTCTAGATAGCCATTGTTAGCATTAACAGCTGTGTAGTTGCCTCTCTAGAAGAAACATTGCAAGTTTAGCATCAAATGTCATTCCTTTACTCACCAAGAGGTGTCTCCAGCAGAGGTTAACTCTTTGTTTGCTTCTATTTCTGCCACATCTCATCTTCTACTGAAATAAGCATGCTAACCAGCTAGCCCTGGCCTGGCTGGCCTGGCTTCATAATACCACTGTGACCATCAATCACAGTAGTGTCCAGTCTACCATCAGTCCAACATGATAGGATGAAGAAGTAGCATTGCCCAAAGAGTGTATTCTAACCATGTCTTGTAAATGCAATGATGGCTGAAGTTCTTGGTAATTAGCAGCTGTTGGCTCCATCAAAAACATACATATAGCACCTTCTTAAAGTCAGTCTTAAAGACACGGTGAAATAAATAATCTAATTTCAAAGTTGTAATGATTGTTCATTTGTCTTATTTTCAAATCAAAATCTTTCTTTCTTCTTCTTGTAGAATATAAAGATGAGATGATGATGCTGAGTCATCCTGTATTTGGGCCAATTACAAAGATTTACCCAGTCAAATGTGATTTGAGATGCAAGCAAATCCCAGTCATCATATAAAATTGCACTTGATCATCAGCTGGCAGGTATGGAGGTGTGTGCTTGGATTTCAGCTGGTAAAGACTTTGTTTAAATTTCCAAAGAATGCAGTGGAGGTCTGATGCATTCGTTTTACTCTTACACTGCTCCTCTTGGTCTAACAAAGTGAATGAGGGGAATGTGTGAATGTGTGGAGGCCAGCAGTCTTCTACATCACCCATTGAGCCACATCCCCTTTTTGAGATCCAATCACATGCTAAGGCTTTGATTTCATAACAGAGCACCATCCACATATTTTGTTTCACTTGAAAATAGGTCACATAGCTGAAGCTAAAGACATTCTAACTTCTGTTTCACCTTGACCTTTCAAAAGTACAGTCTTTATTTTACAACATTTTCTATAATTACATATATAACATGAACAAAAGTGTGCTTCCTTTAGCTGAAACAGTCCTTGAGAAAGCCCTCTCCTTCTCAGCCTTTTCTAAAGTGAAGGTTTGTGAAAAGTGGTTTCTAAACACAGGGCTATGTAAGCTTAAACCCCAGACCTTTTGTTTGGAAGACAGCTACTTCTACCAGAGAGCTATATGTGTGCCAATGCAGTAGATTTTCACAGCCAACAGTTTCCTAGTGAGAGCTCTAACCTCTGTGTGTTGTTGTGATGGAAGAAATGGAAAGTAACAGCCCTTATTCAGACAATAGCTGTTATACAAGCACATAACTTGTACTTTTAAATTAAGAGCAGCAGCAGGAGAAGCTGAACAGGATGTATCAAGGTTAAGCTTGCTACCCTGGAGTGTAATGTTACTGAATTATGAAGCCAGATAGCTGCTGGACAGAGTGGGGCTAAAACCACTGCATTTGGACTGGCCTGACCAGGGTTGGAGCATATCCACAATAAGCTTTTGGTGTTGCCTGCCACTCAGGAATCATCTGGGAGAAGTGAGTGTAAAAGTCATCACCTGACCAGATGAGTGCGGCGTACCCTCCATATTGCATATGGCAACCCTGTACAACCCCACACCCTTCTGTCATCCCTGGGTGCTCCTGCCCTCCAGAGACAGGAGGAAAAGGAAACTGTTGTGTGGCAGACGGCAAGTTTAAAGCTCATGTAACTTTTTAACACCCCTGATGGTCATTGGTAGCAAGCAAACATACTGTAAATAGTCTTCAGAATTAACCATAACATCTTATCTTTCTGTTCCTTTATATATCCCCTTCCAGTCCAAGTCCATACCAGCTGAAACCAGACATGGCTGCTTTGTAAAACTGTCTGGAAAGAATACAATGTATGCACAGACACACATGCCAAATCAGGACAAAGCCTTTACTAGAGGGAGTTAGAACACAAAAGGAGACTGGAAAAAGTTTGTAACCCAGTTGAACTGAGCCCTGTATATCCTCTCTCTTTTCTATCTCTGGCTCTGTCTATATTTGTCTCCCTCTCTTTTCTCTCAGTTCCTCTTTGTCTAACATTTCTTTGTTCAGTCAACTGTAAGCTATTTCCAAATGCCACAGTCAATGGCATCAATGGTAAACTAAATCTTGCACACATTGTTCTCTCATGCACTGTTTGCTTCACTGCACTAGAAATTGCTTTGAATGTTCTGATTATCTGCACACATCACAGCCAAAATGTCATATTTTAACAGCAGAGGAAGCAGCCATTTTAATTTATACCAAATCTTTAAATGTCACTACATGTGTATGTTGCAACAATTCACTTTTTTAGACCCTCTATGCATACTGCAAGTAAATCTTTGAGCATTAATTCATTTATTTGCTGCATCATCTCCAGTATGCTCTCCTCGCGCTGTTTCTTCCAGTATACTCCATTTGAGCTATTCTTATCTATAGCCTATCCTCTGCTGCTCTAATGACCTGACATCTCCGCAGGGATCATTAAAGTTTCATCTGACCTAATCTAAAAATTGAAGTCCCCTTAAGCGAGGCACTTGTCTGCTCCAGTGGAGCTGCTCAGTGTCCATCAGCAGGAAAATGTGGTTGTATTGCATGAGAAAGCTGCTCGCAGGTGTCAGTGTGTGTGTGTGTGTGTGTGTGTGTGTATGCATGTGAAGCACAATGCTGCAAGGAGTAACACATGGTCATTTAAACCTATGTTAACACAAAAGAATATATGAACCCATGGGTAGTGGATTGAAAGCGGGGGGTGTTGATGAAACATTGTGGTGATTATGCAGTTGTTATGTATGGCTTTCAAACTGGCAGAGAAAACAAACTAAAACAACCAATGTACCAGACTGACTTGTAGTGATACCATGTGAGAGAGAGACAGAAAAAGTGAGACAGATAGACCATATAAATTACACATGCATACACACACGATTTGAAACTCTGACTGTTAGACTCCATTTACATATTAATATGTGGACCATATCTGTGTAGAGTATCTGGCTAATGATATTGATTGCAGCCTTTGCATTTACCAGTATTAATAAGGATCCTCATTTTCTCAATTCTGGCCACGCAGTGATTGGATCTAAATATGCAAATTAGGTTAGAAAAGCTGGTGAGCTTCCCAACATGACTCCATGGATGGCATATATTGGTGAGTCAATCTACCGCTTTGGCCAAGATGAAAATATCTCAACAACTACTATCACTAACTAACATAACAACTATGGTGACTGACTTTTCCTCTACCGCCATCATGAAGCTCTTGTGAGTTATATGTCATTACATTCATGTTCCCCCATAGGATGAATAGAAATAACTTTCAGTTATCCTCAGGTTTCTCAGCTAACCTTCAACATCCAACAAGTGGTATTTTGCAGCATGACTTTCAGCTGCATTTTTTTCAATCATCGGTCTCACACAACAAGAAAAAAAATCTTGGTCCAGTTTTCGCCATAGGCTGTGTAACAGCAACACAAACTCACTCCTGGGTCTGAGCACATCCTGTGTAGACTGAGGAGTGAAGCTGCTGCTGTTACTCTGCTGATGTGCTCATGCTACACCTCCTGTGTAAACACGGTGTAAGAATTAGTGAAACAGCACAGACATATACCCTTATTAAATTATAGATACTACATTTTTATTCTCATTCCTCTCACAGATGGAGTTTGAATTGAAAATGTGAAGGTGTTATGAGCATGTTTTATGTCTTGCCTTTTTGTTTCTTCTGTAAATATGTTCTGCATTAAATTCTTTTTTCAGGGGAACCTCTTGCCTTTATCAGAATTTCATTTATTTTATGAGCTGAACTTTGGCAGGCTGATTTGCATCAGATACCTTTAATTTCCTCCCCTGCTGTTACTCTGAACGGGAGCAGCCCTATTACTCCTCTACACGGCTCCATATTATAGGATAAATGTTCTGCCAGTAATATAGGCTGACAGGAGGATGCATTATTGTACAGTGCAGGGCATATATAATATATAGAAATAAAAATATAACACTTTGAAAAAAAAAATAGAACTGACCTCATATTGTTAAAAAAGAGCATTGTATTAATGGCTCTTTTTTTAACAATATGAGGTCAGTTCTATTTTTTTTTTGCAAAGTGTTATCTTTCATTTTGATCCATTATCTTTTCATAGGGTAATGGGTTAACCCATTCCACCTTTACCATTTAACACTTACAGTAAACTAACATGTTGCTATAAAAAGCACTGCTCTTGGTCTTAATTAAAAGTTAAAAGACAGACCCAGTCAGATTAATGCTGAGATTATTTCTTATCTCTGGAACAGCTCCTCCTCTGATAAATTCTTGTGTAGACTCAGGTCTGCTCAGGTTACAGCTAACCATGTCTTCTGTGGTGAATAAAACATGACACTGCCTTCAGTGAGGTTCACTGAATCACATTCTATTCTATAGAAGCAGCTTGTAAAGAAATTCCTCTTAAGGTTAACCTTCATCTGGAAATCAAAGAGACAGGAAGAAGCTCGGAGCAGAGAGAGTTTGTCAGCAGGAGAGTGAAAACTCTCAGGTTTACTGAAGATACTGGGGAATGAAGTTGTAGGTTTTATTGACCCACTCCAAACTGCCACTAATCATACAGCCATCTAAGGAGATGTACACTGCTGCGAGAAAAGGAACCAAAATATCACTATATCATATCAATATATTAGAGTACATATATGCATGGGTTCTCTCTGGCTTCCTCCCACAGTCCAAACATAAATATTGATCATACGTTTAAGATTACAAAAGAAAACCCTGCCTACCATATCATATCCATAGGCTTCAGGTTTGTCAAGACCCACTGAGGAACACATGACTGGCAAATTGAAGAATCATGTTGTTCTTCTGGTATTAAGAAGACCATTCAATCTACCAGTATATCTGCACTTGATAAAGGTTCTATTTGTATCTGATATTTTATACAGTATATCTATGTGTTTGTTATTTATCTGTGAGGCACTGCCAGCAAAACTACCCAATTACTTCTGCTTTCTAATCACATCTAAATCCAGCACAGTACTCATAACATTTTAACTTGTTTTAGCTGTATTGTGTTCAAACAGAACTTGGACAACTGGTTTTAAATATTTTACATCATACAGAATGAGTCCCAATCCTTTTAAACATTAAAACTTCACTTTACACTAGACAGTTTTCAATGCTACTTAAAAGTAATAGTTTTACTTACTTAATAGTTCAGGTGCTCTTTGTAAGTTTTTGCTATTGCTACATAGCCAACATTAGCATTAACAGTTGTTTACTTACCAAGAGTTTCAGTTTACAAGCAAAGAGGTTGGAATAGGCCTCTGGGCAGCTCTACTCCACCATCTTCTCATGTTGTACTGACGGCAGACTGCACGCTACAGTGACTGACTGTTGCAAAGTGGCATTACCAGCTGGTTAGCATGCTATCTTCAGAAATAATGTGATAGAAATAGAAGCAAAACATGACATGACATGACATGTTGACAGCTCTTAGCAAGTAAATGGATGAAGTTTGATGCTAAACTCGCAAGGTTTCATCTAGATTGGTGAGTAAAGAGTCTAGCCAACATTAATGCTAACACTAGCCATGTAATGATAGAGTTAGAGTGATAAAGGTAAAGTGAGTATGCTGTCAAAAATAATCCCATGATTATTTTTTATTCATCAATTGACATCATGTAAAAAAAATCTGGTCAGTATTTCCTACACCTGTACTTAGGCAGTTGCCTCAGTTCTTCTGTGGATTCAGGCTTGTCTCAGTGTCTTCTGTCTCTTCATGTAAACCCAGACTGACTCCATGATGTTGAGATCAGGGCTCGCAGAATTAATCTGGGGCTGATCAGACACCTCCCTGATGCTACTGATGAAGGATAAGAAAAGCTAAGGTGCCCTAAAACTAGCTAAAACATGAAAAGTGAACATGAAAAACACCATACCTGATTTTAACTCAGTGCTTTACCTTAAAAACCAGTATTGCTAAATGTGCTCTTCTCAGAAGGGTTTTTCAAGTTCTCACAAAAAAGCTGTGATAACTGCTGAACATATCATAGCCACTGCAAATGAAAAAGGACTTAGGCTACTTCAGTCATAATATAGGCTATATTTTAATTGCAATTGTTTAATTTCATAATACTATTCAGCAGCCATGGGCAGTCTGCACGTTATTGTCAGTTACAGAAAAAACAAAATGCTACTGGAAAACCCTGAGATTATAGAGAGGTAAAGCACAACAGTATTAACAGCCAGTGAATGAGAGAGCTATGTCTCTGTGGATCCTGTCACCAGTACAGATCTAAAAGTAGAGTGGTTCTGCGTGGCTTCTGAAGCTGGTGGGGGTGATCTGATCTCAACTCTCTGCTGCTAATCAGAATCCTTTTCAAAACTTCCCAGGTTCTGTTCTGCTGAAACCCTGCAGCACAAGTGCAAAAAGGAGGGGGTGTTTCCACAGCAACATAGTCTGAGACACTCATACTGGTCACAGTTAGAGCTGGAGTCATGGACTGTTTAAAGGTCAATACTGAAAACAATGTTTTTCTATATTTCCCCTGTAGTTTTATGCATTATTGTTTACAGTTCATGAAATTGAAATCATCCTTTTGTCTTTACAATACGGAAGGAGCTATATTTAATACTGATTCACTGACTATAGACACATTACTCTACAAAACGTATGGCTGCTGGTGTCAGTGAGTAACATATTGAATCCCTACCCTCTCCAGAGGTGTGGACTTAAAGTGTAACTTAACACCAAGCTGAAAAGCAGTGTTTTGATGGGTGTGGTAGGGCGTGGTCAGACTTGTTACAGTGATGTCACAGCTGGGTGTCCAGGAGTACACCTCACTGCAACAAGGTAAGAGAATTAGATTTTCATTAATTTACTCTTTAAAATGAGAAATGATTTCAAAGTAAGATTAATAATGAAATTCCTGCAATGTAAGAAATGGCCCTTTAGTCCACCAAGGCCCTCTCAATGCACAGTCCTGTTTGGCGCTTCTTATAACAATAGCTTATTTTGGGTGAGTTGAGCGAGTGTTGACATTTAGTCAGACTAGGTGATGCACATCCTCTGTGGAAAGAGGAAATACATTACAATACATATTCTGTATAAAGATAACTGTTCATTTTGTTTAGCTCTGTTGTTATAACTGGATGTGTTGCTAGACGTTTACATTAAATATATTTTCTTAATCACATATGATCACATAATCAGAAAATCTGTCTTGGCTCACTCCAACACTGAATTTGTGAAGGTTTGCAGTGAAAAAAGCTACATTCATTCATGCTGACAAGAGCCTCCCCCTGTGGTTTCAATGAGTATTGCACAGCATTGTCTTGTCAGTATAACTTCTCATCACCACAGAGGAGCAAACATCTTCAACACTAATGCACCATGTGTCACTGAGCCCACAGCATCTCCTCTTATGTGATAGTCAATTCAGAACTGTTTTTACAGAGAGATCTTTCGTGTTGAATCAAAATGTGTCTAATTTTAGGAGCCAGACTTGATGCAACGTGACCTCACTCTGATGACAGCTCTCTGTTTATGATAGAGCAGACCAATATATTATTATATACAGTGTATATAATACATATAGTGTATGTTATTTGAATCAAATTTGAGCTGTATCATAGCTGTATAACAATAAATACATGTATGTTAAGTCTGTCTAAAACTATTAATATTTATTATGTGACTGTAGTTACTCTATTTTATTGTTGCCTTTAAGTCTTTTCCGTGTTTACAATAATATTATTTTCATTATTGGTTAATCTGACAAATGTTTTCAATGAAATAATTAATTATTTTGTTATGACAGGTTTTTATTTTGTCAGACCAATAGCCCAAATATATTCAATTATATTAGACAAGAAAAAGCAGTTAGTGCTCATATCTGAGAAGCTAGAAGCATTAAATAATTGGCATATTTGCTTTAAAATTGACTTAAATGTTGACTGATGAATAATAATCCTCATTAGTCTGTATTTAAAAACAGCACAGACCTGCATTTTTATCTGTGTGTCTGTTTTCTTTATTTTTTTCCTAATCTAAAACAACAGCCCAACAGCCAACAACATAGATAGATAGATAGATAGATGAATGGATATTTTACGAGGAGACCCTGAATGCGTCACCATGCTCGGTGCTGCTTAGAGCCCTCTCCTCTCATCCTTTTGTGTCTCCTGTCCAATCAGCGTTCAGACGCGGTTTGTTGGTTTGTTGGCTGTTCATTGGTCGCGAAGGAGGAAGATGCGACGGCCATGGAGAATAGGTTGGGGACTCCTCAAACCGTCCTGTTGAAGTGATTGATGTAGTTGCATTATTTTCATGCGCTGACTCGTCGCGGTATGTAATGTGAGGCACTTTTATTTGTACCCGCTGCTCGGTTTTGGTGGGGTTTTCTTTTCTTGCGTTTGTGTTGGATCGGTCTGGTTGATGTGATGTCGGGCCCGTCGCTCTGCCTTGTAGGTGAAGTCACTCCCTAGTAATGTAGCTTCGGGTTATAACAACTGTTAGAGCGATCACTGAAGGTAAGAACATGACTCAGACACAATAAAATCACATTATGAGTTATTATAAGATTCTGTTATCTCTATCTTATTACATATAGTCGCGCCTTTACATGATACATGACTTGTGGGCCTAATTATGGACGGACTGCCTGGATTAGCATCAGGTACATTGTAAAGCTGTTGGAAATTAATGAAAAGCAGAACTGTTAAGACATAGGTTATATATATGTAGGTTTCAAAATAACTGTTAACCTATTAAAATGGACATTGCAGTCCTATTACTGCCATTTTGAGTAACATATTTCATTTTATACACACACACACACACACACACACACACACACATATACACACTACATATATATATATATATATATATATATATATATATATGTATATGCAAGTATAATGTCATATAAAGTTATGTGAGGACTGGGTCTTTCAAGCAGCTTTGCCCAGTTTAAATGTTATACGTTGCTATTTTCTGATATGTGGAGGCCAACCTTTAGGGGTGTGTGTTAAATACAGCTGTTTCTTTCTTCTCACAGGTGTTGCTGTGTGAACAATGCACAAGCGATGTCTGATGTTGAGGCCACGTATGCAGACTTCATTGCTTCTGGCAGGACAGGACGGAGGAACGCCCTGCACGACATCCTGCAGAGTCCCACCGACCCCGAGGGACGAGAGCTGCCCCTCACCCTGTCTCTGTCCCAGCTGCACATCAACGCAGGAGGGGGAGGTAAATCACTGTGTTATACTGTAATATACTGCATTGTGTTGGACCAGTGTTATGTATTCACATAGAAGTTGGTAGTATTTTGTTTTTGGTCAGAAGATGGAAGAGATGCATTACATTATCTTTTCTATCAATATAATGGATTTGATGTCGACTGAGGCCTGGCTCCAGAGTGTAACACAATGTTATGAATGAAAAATAACATTGCATGTAGAAAGAGCCATAGTACCTTCAGGCTCTATAAGGAAACCATTGCCTGTATATTTTTTTTTTATTTCAGTCTGTTCAAAAGAAAATAAAATGTATTTGCAACAGCAGACATTGTGGCCACATACTGTTTATTACCTAACTGTGTCATCAGCAACACATTTACTGTAAGTCTGGTCCACTTCTGATTCCATGTGAGTAGGGCTGGGTGATATGGGAAAAAGCATATCACGATAAGATTTTTCATATCGGTCGATATTGATATATATCTCAATATAAATCAAACCACTATTTCTGTCAAACTTAGAAGTTCCTTTTAACACCTAAGAGATATGAAGATACCATAAGCTCAATTTTAGGGCTGCACCCTAATTGTTGACTATTTGATGCATCAGTCAGAAGACTCTAATTCACATCACAGAGGGTCATTGGACGAGGACTATATACATTTTGTAGCAGTGGTCCACCGCAGCACAGTTATTGCTGCTGCTGTAATAGGACTATTATAAATTTGCAAAATACTCGGTTGAGCCGAGAAGGAGAGAGAGAAAGATGAGACAAAGAGAGCAAATAGTAGCTAACTTTAAGTCAGATTTGTATTTTGTATTTCCTACTGTGGCAAATTCAAGTCTTCATTCTCAGGATAGAAGGATTCTTCACATGGACTAATTCAGAAGCTGTTTTTCTTTTTTAATGGTGCATGGTCATGGTGTGCAGGAACACTTTGAAGGTGTTCTGTTGTTCAGGGCTGTTGTATTCTAAATAAAGAGAGACAATCTTGAAAAAAATAGCCAGGCTTGATATTGATCAGTCTTCAGCTGTATGGGAATAACAGACCCTGTTCGCTGGACCTAGCTATGCACAAAAAAGATGAAAAAAGAAGCTAGAAAGCTACATAACCTTTCAAAATGAGATTGTCATCATTTCCAAGGTATACTGGACGCTTCATTGTCCCTGAAGGGATGATAAAATATATAAAAAGTTATTTGTAATTCAGAACTTAGGTTTTTGTGCCTCTCCTGATGTAGTGTAGGTAAGCTGCAGAGCTGCATTGCTGTAGGGCTCAGTGCTGCAGAAATAGTCTTAAGAGTCTTTCAGTATTTTGTTAGCTGTAAATTCACTACTAACTGGTGAGTTTTTGCTTTTTATTTCTTTTCTTTTATAGAAAGAATCTATAAAATATAATCTGATTGAGACAATAAATATTTGAGTCAGAGGGACAGTGATCTGATTTTCATATCACGCTGACATGAAGAGCAACCAGTGGCTTTCTGGGGAACAGGAAAAATCCATTCATCAATCGAAGAAGCTGGGGAATGGGTTTGCAAATGGACTAGTGTATGCATCTAAAGACATACAGAAACACTGGTAATGTCCTTTTAATGATGATAAGTTAAAAAATGTCCCCTTTTCCTCTTTTGTTCTCCAGAGGGAGACGACACAGAGGACAGCCAGAGCTCCTCCTCCTCAGCACAGAGGGAGGCAGAGCAGAGGAACAGCTAACCTGTATGTGTGATGTGTGCGTTACGTGTGATGAATCTGTTTGTCCAAAGTGGGCTGGTAGCCGCAGGGTAGCACCACCACAGCTGTGGTGCCTATAAGCAGTGCATTGACACCCAAAATCCACTGTAGAGGTGCTGTGCTGTGATGTGATCATCCAGTGGTCTCATGTACCTGTGGCTCTTCTGTGTAATAGAAAAACAGACTGATTGCAGGGGGTTTTTCAGAGCCAGTGTAAGCAGGAAGACACATTTGTAACTCTTGTAAAGCTGATTTTACTTTCAGTCTTAGTTACTAAACACACAGGTTGGACGACTGGAATGAAAAGAAAAAATAGACAAAGATCCTATGTGAGTTTTGTAGTAGTGTAAGCAATTTGTAAGACCACTGAGACGTGCTGATGTAATGGGTCACAGTGGGAGTAGCATGTTTGTAGAGGTAGTGATGCTGATAGAGATTATATTGCCAGTTAATGGCTTGTGCTTCCTTTAAATTGACACTGCTGTAGAGGGAATTGGACTACTCAGCTGTAGTGGCTGGAAAACACCATGAACAAAAACACTGGGGTCTGTGTTTGCTGAACAAAATCCAGATGTGTACTGTATGTGAAACTGGCCTATACTGTAGGAAGGCAGCACTGGGGAGGTGGTGTGACAGCGCTCTGTTGACACCAAGAATACCTTTACATTTAGTGGGGATGACATACGCATTTAAGTGGCTCAGTGATTTAAAAAACAAATGATGATGGTATACTACTGTATCTTTTAAAATGTTTATACCTTTTTTTTTAAACCTTTCTAATGATGCCATTATAATCACAACCTTAAACTGAGAATTAGATGAAAAGATTGATACCACTCTCATGTCAGCACACTAACCATGTAGCTGGAACCAGCTGAAGGTTAGTTTAGCTTAGCAGAAAGAGGGGAAACAGCTAGCCTAGCTATATCTGAGAGGAGCGAAATCCCCCAGTAAATCTAAAGTTCACTAATTTCTTTATACGATTGTTTAATTCATACAAAAGCTGAAGTTAACCATTAGCCAACTTAACTATTTCTGGGTTGCCAGGCAACCAGCTGAGACTCAAGGAAAGTAGCGGTAATTTTTCCTCTTCAGTTTTTGAACGAATTAAACAAATTAGACATAACAAGTTATTTAATGAGCTTTAAAGCAGCTCGTAGACAGACTGTGTTATATTTGGACAGAGCCAGGATAGCTGTTTTCTCCCTGTTTCTAGTCTTTCTGCTAAGCAAAGAGAAAAGCTCTAAAGGTCTGGTATCAATGTGTCTATTGATTTGTCCTGACCTACAATATTCTCTATTTTCAGATTTTTGACGTTTGGATTTCCATTTCTAATTTAGCTGTAAGTTTTCTGGTGTTTTAAGGAGCATTAATTAACCCACCGATTAGCCAAGTGTCTTCCTCCATCCTCTGCTTATGTTGTTCACTAACGTACTTTAATCTCCTGATGAAGGAGCTCTACTGTCGGTATTCTTGATTTAGAAAACAGATCCTGATTCATTATTATTTACCAACTGTAGAAAAAGTAAGC
Organism: Lates calcarifer; assembly: GCF_001640805.2. Lineage (NCBI taxonomy): Eukaryota > Metazoa > Chordata > Actinopteri > Centropomidae > Lates > Lates calcarifer. The sequence continues at coordinate 20,924,419 of NC_066836.1, read as the reverse complement.
TCCCTGCTCCAACTACACATTTTGCATACAGATGTGAGAGCGGTATCAGTCTTCTCATCTAAATCTCAGTAGTAGTAAGTGCATTTCCCAAAATGTCAAACTATTCCTTAAATGTAGATATGCAATACTCAGTGGAGCTTCCAGTAAGTGTAACATGTTTGTGTGAAAGTTTGTCTCTGACACTGAGGCTGAACTACATTCCTGCTACTTTGTGTAATAATGGATACATACCATAATAATCATCCATAAAGATGATCGATGCATGCACTTTTGAAACTGCCCATTTTGTCAGTTTTCTCCCCAGTTTTACAGAATATAATTTTACTGTAAGACTAGCAGCTTGACTGAATCTCATTCTTATTCATGCTGATGATAACAGGGCAAATGTAGATCTTTTTTATAATACTCATTCAGTCAGGTTTTCAAATTGTGAACTGCCATGTGAATGTATAGTGACTCACTCCCGCTTCAGCTACACTGTGTGAAACCCAGCTGTTCATAACTCAGCATGTAGACGTGTGGCAGATGCATGATTCTGCTAAATGTGTAAGTGTTTGTCTGACTGTCTATAACCATATTTTCTACTTCTTGTGTCAAACAAAGTGAAATAAATAATGGATGACAGTAAAAGGCCATGTTTCCTGTGTTATTGTACTTCAGCAGTTTGGCCAACAGATAGCACTGTGGGAGAATTTATCAAACTTGACACTACAACATGCATCACACTCAAAATATGGGGGGAAAAAACTGTCAATATTATGTTTTAACACTGATGTAACCATTGTCAACAACTGAACGAGATTAATTATTTGACAAAAATAAATAAGGAAATGTGAGAGGCTGCTGTAATGGTTAATGTTTGCAGATGCTGGAGAGATTCTGTTGGTCCTTGTTTTTGTGACATATTGTAAAGCTCCTCTCTGCCTCTATATTACCAGGTTTGTTTTCATCTATAAAGGCCTGAAAGACCATCCGTGGGCTACGCCCCTGTGAATGTGTCTGTGTGTGTGTGTGTGTGTGTTGCTGATTATGCAAATAATCATTAGACAATTGTACCAGGAAGTTTCAGTAAGAAAGAAAAACCCCCGACCAGTTTGCCTAGGTTCCTCATTCTGGTGGGTGAGTGTAACAGTCCATGTCAACTTGCTGACCGATTTGTCAAGCCAAACACCACCAGTCTGACAGTCAGCCAGCCTGTATATGAGTCTGATGAATATCACAGAGAAGAAATCTGAGGACTAAAAGACATCTAAACACTGGATTAACTGTTTCCTTAACCAGGGAGGGATACACAGTGAGAGAGGTAAGCACAAATGCACGTAAGGTGTGAATGAAACCAGTCAGAAATGTGTCTGTGTGTCTGAGCACACACTCGCAAACACAAACACACACTAAGAGAGAGTTTAATTGGTGGAAAAATGTAAATGTTGAGTAATCAAACTGGAGATTTTCATTTTAATTACATTTTTAAACTATGAATCAATTTGAATTTTTTTAAAATTAGTTTTATTTTTAATATTTCAGTTACTGTTGGATTTCTCTTCAGTGTAATGGACAGTTTTACCCTCAGATTGAAGTATGAATTTTTTTATTAAATTTTAAGTAGAGTTTTTTAAGGGTTTGACATTTAGTCAATTAATAAATCACCTGTTTACCCTCATTTGATGTAGGTTTTCGTTAGCATCACAGTGAGCCATGTGATCACATGTATCAAATGCTGACATCAAACTCCACTCTGGTTTACTTCTTCTCCTCTGTCTCCTTTCATTTCTTCACCTCTCCGGTCCTTGGCTCAGCCAGGAGGAAGGAGAAAGTCTATGTGTTCGTCATAGGGACATAGAGTGTGTGCGTGTGCTGGCTCCTAATCTATTCAGACCGCTGGTTTCCGGCTGTTTGCTGACTGTCAAGTTAAAAATATAACAGAGCCACTGAACCAACAAAGCACATACCAACCCTGTTAAAGACCACCCAGCTGCTGGTTTTAACACTTTAATTCACTAATGTTTTATATGTGCAACCACATATAAAGTTTTGTCTTTTTTCCTCAGATTTTCTCCACTGTCACCTCATATTGAGACACGTTAAGCTCCATTTCTGGTTTTCAGGTGTGTGCTTTCTCTGTTTGCCATTGGGCTGATGGTGCTCAAACCTTATTTTCCCTAACTCTTATCCATCAGTCTACGTCAGCCTGGTGCAGTTGTGCAGCGTTACACTGCACAAGATCTGAATGTCTGCCACCTGCTCTTTGAGTACAATAACCACCACAGTTTCATATATTATTACTGAAAACTGTAAAATGGACTTAATTTCCCTACTAACATAAGTATCATTATGTTGTATGTTTATGTATTATTCTGCTATTGGAAGCCTTAAAGCATGAAGTTTTAATGATTTTAGATTGAATGTATCAGAATCAGTGCCTCTCTGGGGGAGGCAGAGGCAGTTAGCACCTGTCAACAGGTATTCGTGATTCAGGATGAAACCTACTGACCTTGGTGATCCCTTAACTTTTCCTAAACTATCACCGGCAGGTCAAAATCTTCTAGCCTCATCAGTGTGAGCATGGTGCCATGCTGAGATGCTAGCATTCATCTTTAAAAATTTCCGTTCCTCAATCCAGCCTCACATGACCTGGGGTGGTGATAGACTTGTTAACTAACAATCTAAGTCAGATTCAGGTTAAGAATGCCCTGACTCTTGCCTCATGAATATCTTTGGGGATAATAGCAACTATTGTTTTGTGTGCTGCTCTAACACCAAGGTCGAAGAAACTTAATTTCCTCAGGGACAAAAGCATAATAATTTGGTGGACAAGGGTAGGTGAAAAGAAGTGCTATCAATGTGTCTTTGTAGCTGCTTTTGGAGATGATACAACTAAAGACGTTTTACTGTTTATGATTTGACTATAGATTTTATATGGCCGATTGTTTCTCTTGACTTCAACCTACTTTATTTTCTGACTGGCCAAACACCATTTACCATAAAGTCCATTGTCCCCTAATAACTTCAGTTTCCTGTTGTGGAGCATTCATTGCCCTGCAGGACAAGCTAGGTTTGTTCCTTCTTTCTCTGTTTGTGTTGTTGAATCAAGAACTTTTCTTTCCCATTGAAAGAGCAACGGTGTTGTGTACATTGTTTTTAGAGAAAGGTTACGACCAACATGTACTTCCCGCTCCTGTGACGCTTCAGTTTCCCCGTGTGATATCAATAAACTGATCTTATCTAATCTCATCTGAGATCATCACTCTGTTGTTTAGTTATAAAAAATAAAAACTATCTCTCTCTCTTTCTCTCTCTCACACACATACACACACGTGCATATATGCACACACACACTCAGAGACATGACCTAATACTGAAACTGAGAGAAAAAAGAGGCGATAAACAATGAGGAAGTAAATACTGAGTATTTAACATATAATATATTAGCTTAAGAGCTGGTTTAACCAAGCTGACAGACTGGTTAAATATTATCTAGTGGGTCCAAAGTTTGAATATCATGTGTATGCCAAGTTTCCCCATCGAAGAAAACTGCTAAAACTTCTACCAGATATAAACATAAACATAAATCTTTTTCTTCATACCATCTACATATGTGTGTATAGTTGTAAGCATCCATTTCACAGTTCCCTATTTAAGTCATAAAAATCACATAATATTCCAGGCCTAGTTCAACTATATAACTTCATATATATACTTTATATATAACTTTTGCAAATTAACCTCATTGCTGAAATTTGTGCATAAAATTAGTTTACAAGTAGTTTAACTTCTATATGCCTTACTATGCCTAATTTCTACAGAAAACTACACACCATATTGCATGGCACATGCAACTGCCATGGTGTGTCAGTGTTTGTGGACATTAATAGAAAAACTACAACAATAAATCTTTTACAGCGCTGAATGAACTTCAACTTAGACGCATGGTGATGAAATGAGATGCTGACAGCAGAGCAAAGCAGAATAATCCATATAGTTCTTTTAGTGATTTTTTTTTTTTTTTTTTGACTGAAGCTGGCAGTTATAGGTATATTGTGTGTTCACTAGTTAATTTCTATGCCAAGAAACACTGAACATTTTAGTCACAACTGAATTTTAGTCACAGTAACAACACTTATGCTAGATCAGTTAATCTTAAATGAACAGTTCTTTGCCCTTAGCGCTCCTGAGTCTCACTTTTACCTCCTGGCTCTCTGTGCATGCCTTAAAAAGATACTGTGAACTGTGCTGACTTTACTAGCATCTCTTTCACATCACCACTGTGTCAGTTGTACAAAAATAAAGTATGTCACTTCAGACGACGGGTCTAACAAAAGGTCTCAGGTCTTGTCTTATTTCTCTAAAAATGTGTTTCCTGGATTTGTCTCTCCTTGCATCTCCTCCTTGCTTCTTACACAGGAGGTACTAAGACATGATGATAATATGCAAATGACAGAAAGAAGGAGACAAATGTGAAGCACATCAGGTCGCTCACTAAATTCAATTTGCAGTTGAGGCCTGACAGAGCATCACCAGGGGAGGTACTGTGTACAGTATCTTCTGATGTCTATGGATCACAGATTTAAGACAGTCAGTGAATTGGAGGATTTGACCTCAGATATTTGATATAAAGACTAAAGGGTTAGGGTTAGGGTTAGGGTTGTCAATTGTCTCTAGTCCACTAAAACAGGAAAACTATTTGTACAAGCAAAAACGAAAGCTACACTCCCTACACTGTGGATTATAAAGGAACAGAAAATGTGCTACTTTGGACTGTCATCTAGGTACAATACAAAAACCAAACAATGGAACTCAGTGCAGTAATGTGCAGTAACAACTGATATATCATGAATAAGTTATTATAGCTGCTTTTTATTTTGGCCAGGGTTTTGTCAAAATGTGTCAGTTTATATATATATATACAGATGTGTTTTTGAAAATTAGTGTGTGTAGGTGTTATGATCATATGTATAAATGTGCATGTGTGTGTGTCTAAGTGTGCTGTAGGCCTGTGGTATTTTTTTTTTTTTTTAAATGTTCTTACTATTATTTCAAGAGTTGACTCTTGGGAGATGAATCTGGATCTAACAGAGATCCAAATAAACAAAAAATTAAAACAAGTCTTTGGTCTGTATCCATATACACACCCCAAAGACCACACCAGAGCTTAATAAATAAAAATATATTTCAGAGTGTGTCCCGTCAGTACAGCTGTAATTGTAATGACTTGTATAACTAACCTCTACCATAAATGATGATATTTCACGCAGCTTTACATTAGGAAATACCAACTAAGATGCACAACAGACAGTAATAACCTAAAAGCAGTATTAGCATATAGCTGTTTGTTAGCTAAGTCAGCTACAGCAGAGAGCTACAGAGTCTGCGTGTCAGCCACAGAGCACAGCTAGCACCGGCTATTTGCTGTAGCTAGCCAACACTTTGCTACATTGTTAGACAGGCAAACCATTTAAACCCTGCTGACAGGCAAAGTCTGTCAAGTCATGCACACAAGACCACAAAGCACAAACACAGCCTAAAGTCTGACTCACAGTGGTGACTCTGTGCTCACTTGAAAGCCTTAGGGGACTGGTTCTTCCTCCTCTGTTTCCTTCCATAGTTTCATCTCCAAAGTGTGTGAAAGAAAAATGTGTCATTCATAATTATATGAATGGAATTATATGAATTTTCAAGGAGGAGCAATGTGTCTCTCTGTATTTTGCTTAAGGTGCCGTGTTTAGTGCACTGCATACACCATTACAACTCTCACTACCTTCTGTATCTTACAGGCTCTATTTACCCCTCATATGATGCATCTGATAATGTAAGCACTGACCAACTAGTAGCAAAAAAGAGTCATTCGGACCTGAAGAGCTGCAAAGATAGCTGTGCACTGTTTTTATTGCTGTTCATGTTGTAACTTCGTGATCAGGTGAGGGATTTGACAGTGACTTATATCTGTGACACACAGACCATTAAAAAATCAGCGTAATGATCATTTGCACGTTTTGAATGTGACTTATCCACAAAGTGGTTGGTTACACCAAGTATATATGTGGGTTTCCTTTTTTTAACACCTAGTGCTAAAAAGGGGAGACTGAAATGTGTCACTGGTTTGGTCTTTGTTATTTGTTATTCTAAAATTGAGAGGTTACAGGTGTTAAATACTAATTTTTTTTTAGGTGTTGCTTGTTTCAGCAGCTGTCAATGATAAATGTGTAACAGTCCAGTTCACTCTGCCTTTTTCTCACTTCCTCCTGCAGGCAGGATGGGCTGTATGAAGTCCACGCTGAGCGAAGGTCTGAGCGCAGTTGTGGAGGGGAAGAACAGCGAGCAGACTGTACGTACCGAGCAAACGCACTATGTCAGAGACCCCACCTCCAATACAAAAAACAACATAGTAAGTAGTCAGACAGGTGGGCTGAGCAAAACTAGAATTTCAGTAAAAGATGATAGGATGCTGATTTCTGCTCTCGGAGCAACAATGTGGTGTGGTGCTGATCTTGACACAAAGTGAAAATCTCAGGGAAAATCAAAGCACAGTCATAGAAGTGATGCATTTTACAGTTTTTATGTAATGTGTAAACTTTATTAAATGGATCATGTTGTAAAAGCAAAGTCATTCAGTTCTCAGAGAGTATTTTACAATTCTGTTACACCCTTTCCTCATCATTCGGAAAATTGTGACTCAGATATTTCCTAATGAACAGAACTTCTCTGCCTCACAGGAAGATGGCTATCAGAGTATCAGAGTGAATGCCTAGTGATGACTGTTAAAATGATAGATAGATAGATAGATAGATAGATAGATAGATAGATAGATAGATAGATAGGATGTTATAACTTTTGTGTTGGAAGCAATTTGTCTCTCTGTCATCATATAACATTTATATCTGTAATTGTGAAAACTCTGCCTTTGCAGAATAACTCCCTGCTACCTGGTCAGATGTTCCAACAGATGGAAGGTACTCCACATTCTTTCTTTTGGTTGTTTATTTATTGTTTCTTACTTACTGACTCATGTTTGAAGTGGTGTAAAAAGCTAGTACCCTCTGTTCCTGAGGGTACTAGTGTTCCCAGTGCTGTTATTACAGGCCATGTTGAACATTTCTAAAAACACATGACTACAGTACTCAAGAGAATACTCAAGCATGAACCTTTGCCTGCTTGATGTGGCTAGCCAGGTCACATATTCTTGCTAGCTTGATGTTTGCCACAAGGAACAAAGTCAATGCTGTAAAAATAAAGGATAATTTAAGGACAATTTTACTTGAATACTTAAAAGATTACTACTTTGTTACAACACACAGACTGCTCAAACCTCACATTAGCTTTGGGCTGAATTTTAGAATGCCATGACCAATACCTCTAACATGGTCATGTGAGTATTATGTTCAGACAAATTTCAGCATATCTGAACCCCTGCTCTGCATTGTCATTTGCTATTAAATAACCAGCTAGCAAGGCTAGTTACCTAGCTAAGCGACATTTTCCAGGCTAGCTTAACACAAACTGGGGCTAGCATATATTGGCCACTGGTGAGTTTCTGAATTTGTCTATAGATACGTTATATGGAAGCTAAAATGAAAACATCAAAAACATAAATAAATAACTTGAGAAACTAGAAGTATTGACTTATTGAACTGACTTAACATTTAATTCAAAAGGATATTTACTTCTGACATAGTTGGTGGTTAGTGAAGTACTATTGTGGCTACATACTGAGTGAGACAGTGCTTATTTAATATAACGAATATTTTATGAGCTAATTTGAATTAGTATTAATTAGTAGAAGGAGGTGAGAGAAACTCAGCAACACGTCAGTCACAGTCAGACTTGAATATTTAGTTGTTAGAATTGTTCTGCTAGTGTGATACTATGTCAGAGACCCCACCTCCAATATAAAAAACAACATAGTAAGTAGTCAGACAAGTGGGCTGAGCAAAACTAGAATTTCAGTAAAAGATGATAGGATGCTGATTTCTGCTCTCGTAGCAACAATGTGGTGTGGTGCTGATCTTGACACAAAGTGTCAAGTACTATCTGTTGTTACCATTTGTGGGTTTGTTCATCAATTCATTGTCTGACATGACTGTACAGTACAAATGCTTATCCTGCATCACATATATTACAGTGATAAGATAATGCATTCTTGTTATTGATAATTGTACTGTGGGCCTATGTGTTTTGCAGCGCAGTATCTAACATGCCAATATCTTTTTCTCTTTCATCTCTTTGTAGAAAGGGGGGTTGGCAAAATAGTGATCAGCCTTTACCCATACGCAGCCACACACCCAGATGACTTGGGGTTCAAGAAAGGAGAAAAGATGAAAGTCTTAGAGGAGTGAGTATCTGATATTGATATAAGAGTGATTCAACTCCAGGAAATGTTATTCATCATTTATCTACTGCATCACGTAAGGCAGAAACCAAAGATGAAAGCTTACACAAGTTATGAAACGGAGCAGTGTTTAAACTGCAACTGCATGAGGAGACTGTCAGGGACAGAACAGTTCACCTCAGCCTTTTAAACCCTGGTAGTTGGTTCATCATTACAGAGTCTTTCATCATCAAAAGTGAAAACTCATTGAACATAATTGAAATTCTAATCAAGATCCAAATGTTTCAAGAGATATCAACATATGTCAGGCTAAACTTGAAGACGTATGCAATGGATGATGCTTAAGATCTGCAGAAAGGATCTTTCAAGTCAGTACATCCATTAAAAACAATATTCCACTCACTGTGAGCATCACATACAGTATGAGGTTTAGCTAAAAAAAAATAATATATGATGTTTATAGATTTTTGTGTTTGTAAACTACCTAAAATGAAAATACTGGATTAAAAAAGCATGTGAGGAAGTAGGTGCTCTGTCAACACTGACAATAGAATATGAATTGATATTTATTGCAGACGTGGTGAGTGGTGGAGAGCAAAGTCATTGATAACCAACAAAGAAGGATTCATCCCATCCAATTATGTTGCTCAAGCTGACACCATGGAAACAGAAGAGTGAGTAGCTACATCTAAATAAATGACTATAGGTTCTCAACGAGTGGATTTTGGTTTGTTTTGTGAAAAACCTTTTACAGACTATATTGTTTCATGCTGACAATTGCACAGATACACGGTACATTGTATAAAAATACTTAATCTACATCAATTTAAGGGTGAATTTTATTAAAAACTATAATTCTATATCAACTTCCCATATTCACAAAGATTTTCAAGACTTGCCACCGCTGAGGTGCAGTTTGTAAAAAATAAGTAGGAAATCAATATGAATATGAGAACGCCCCTTTGGTAATATTCAGTGTGTGTCCTGTTCATTGCAGGTGGTTTTTCAAGGACATAACAAGAAAAGATGCCAGAGAGGCAGCTGTTGGCTCCAGCAAACAAACCAGGCTCTTATCTTATCAGGGAAAGTGAAACATCAAAAGGTATGAAAAACACAACAGCGCTGGGAAACAGGCATACACTCAAAAAACAATCTACTCTATCTCTCTTATATTTTCTGATTTTCCCACAGGGAGTTACTCACTGTCCATCAGAGACGTGGACACCCAGAGGATAGATTCAGTCAAACACTATAAGATAAGGATGCTGGATAATGGCGGCTACTACATTTCTCCTAAAATCTCATTCCCTGACATTGGCAGCATGATCAAACACTACCACAGTGAGTACGACTCTGAGTAGAGAACTTAAAGAGTGACTTAAGGTGTGAAAGGGCACACTTATTCATCACTGCAGCTACTGGAGCTCAGCAAAGGCTGCTTTTTAAGGGATTTTAAGTTACTCTTTCATTAAAAGATACAGCACAATATCCCTTATCTAGTCCCTTATCAAGTCCTAAGCCTATACTATGTTTGCAAAACTTGGTGTGAAATGTTGATTATTCTACAAATTAGACCTTTACTTATACCACATTATCTTTACTTAGAAATACCATTATTTGAGAGTTAGATCAGAAGATTAAAGGTGGCGCACGGCATAGCTTAGTATAATGACTGCAAGCATGAGTAGAGTAGAGTTAGTCTGCTAGAACTTCTATACAGTATGTGCTTGGTTTAGTCTGTATATAAACAGATATATACAAAATTACAAGTCATGCTTTTATGGGGCGTTGCATACTGAAACTATTTCTCTGAATTCTTGGAGTCTCCACTGGTTTTCCAGCACCTCAGTGATGCCAGCACTTGTGGAGGAGCCAGGCTAGCTGTTACTTGGGTTCCAGTCTTTATGCTGAGCTTAGCAAATTACCTCCAGGCTCCAGCTCCATCACACAAATGATCCTGATCCTCCAAAAAAAGATGAACATACATGCCATGTTATTCTTTACCAAGGAATATTAAACACTAATGTAGAGATATACAGCAGTTCTCAGTGTGCATTTCTGTGTGTGCCTTCCAGACAAAGCAGATGGCCTGTGTCGTAAACTGGACCGTCCATGTGTAAAACCCAAAGCTCAGAAACCATGGGACAAAGATGCATGGGAAATTTCCAAAGAGTCTATTAAGATGGTGAAGAAACTAGGAGCAGGGCAGTTTGGAGAAGTCTGGATGGGTGAGTAAAGAGAAAGATTGTACCTTTCCATTTAGGACACTGTGGAGTTTATTTGAAATGAAGACAAACATCAGTAATACCTTTAATATGAGTTAGAGGCTTCCACACAATTTCGCCAATTCCACCCCAATTCATTCACCTTTAGATATACTGCAAATGACAATTTAGTTTAGCAGGTCAGAGGATTTCTCATTCCTCTGTCTCATTTATTGTAAATTCGAAGCTGCAGAAGTCAACACCACAGGGAAGTTACATTTCCTCCTAATTGAAATGAAATGACTTCCCTCTCTTGTTCTACATGAGGCGTGTTATTTTTTGGTGACAACGTACAAACGTTATGTGAAAGTACACTCAAATGTGTCCACTCGTGCTGCTGCAGCAAACTGGCTCAGGAACATCACAGGTAAGTGTTGTCAGTGTTTTCATCTATGGAGGAAATGTTTGAGTCTGAAGGGAGATTTGCATTGGAAGTGTGGGAGCAGTGATCTCACACACACACACACACACATTCCAGAAAGAGTGTGTGGGAAGATCTACCAGAATTTTACAGTAATAAACATATTCTTTGGACCGCTGACTAAGTACTCACACAACCTGCTGCAATTCTTTGAAAAAACAGGTATATGACAGCAGAGTGGTGAAGTGTTTATAGGTTTATTTGTGGGTTGGTGATATCAGGGATCATGGTTCCATATATAAGGGTTTTCTCTGAAATGTGTAAGACCACTGTTTTATTCTTGGTCATGATACTGTATGGCATGAAATACACTGAAAAACACCTGAGTAAATACAGAGAAGCCTGGTCATAAATGTTATAAAGGATCTTTTCAATCTTAAGATTAATATGAATTCATTGTGCTGTTGCAGTATGTTTGGATGATTTACATTCATGGCCAGAATGAAAAAAACAAATGATGTTTGTTTCACTGACGGTATGCCAGCTGGCTCAAGCACCGAAACACATAAAAACACTGTGGAAATGGGATGTAACACCTATGACTTTCAGTGGGTGGAGGAGGAGGGGTGTTCAGGTTCTTATCAGGAAACAGTTGTAGTTTCATGAATAGTCCACAAGCACCACCACCAGCCCACACACACTCTGCCCTCTTTTTATTGTTCATTTAATATGTCAGGTACCTGAAAGACTGCGAGAAGTAAATGTGGCCTGGCATGTTCAACTTCATCACCTAGAAAAAAAAAAGTGAAAAGCATTTAAATGTGCACATCCAGGAATATAATATTCTATTTCCTTGTTACCTGAGCTGCTGCCAAAGCCATCACATTACTAAGCTGCTGCTGCTCTGTATATTTTGTACATTGTACTGTGTGCCAATAACATCAAAAAGTTAATGTCTTCAGGGTTATCTCAGCTTGGACTTCAAGACTTTAAATGTGTTACAGAAAGCCAAAGTTATAAACTGACGCTGCTGAGCTCCAAATATATGAAACATTTAAAAGACAGAAAGGGGCTAATAATAGATGTACCTGTGTGGAAAGATTGTACTAAATTGCAATGTGGGAAATGTGGAGTCCAGCATTTTTGGAACTTGACCACTTCTATGAAGCTACCACTTTCTTACTACTGAACCTCAGCGTATCTAAATGTAACACGCAATTAACTGTATGACTGTGTGACATTTTCCTCAGCTGTCACTGAACCTTAAACGGTAATTATAGTGGTGCTTATTTGCATTTTTGGATGCAATGGAACAATGATATATACAGTACAGTTTTGCATTTGAAAACAGTAACTGTATGTGTAAAGGTATTTAATAATGACTTTACATATTAAAGTTTTAATAAAGATTTAAAAAAAAACAAGTCTTTTTCAGAAGACACAGAAGCCATGCAGCATGTCAAGCAGACGATTTCATACTTTTGTGGAAACTTACTAGTATTCTCCACATCCCACTTCACCCCCTCTCTTTCTGTCAGCTTACTACAACAACGCAACCAAAGTAGCGGTGAAGACTCTGAAGCCAGGCACCATGACTCCTGAAGCCTTCATGGAGGAAGCCAATGTCATGAAGACGCTGCAGCACGACAGGCTTGTGCGGCTCTATGCTGTCGTCACCAAGACAGAACCCATCTATATCATCACTGAGTTTATGGCAAATGGTAACTTTTATGTTCAACACATGTAGCTGATATTCTCAGCGGGGGTGACTTCCAATCAACGCAGAAGTACAGTGATGAAAATAACAATTAGTCATTCAGAGTAAGAATTCTTTTGTAAAACGCAAAGCTCAGCAGGTTAGTGTTGTGACACATGTTAGTCATGATTACACAACTGATCCTTTGACCCATTTCAGGTCAGCAAGACGCCTGTGAAGGGCACATTCAAAAAAACATTCAAACCAAACATTCAAAAAGTAAACATACAGTGCACTCATGAACACTGAGGCACGAGACCCTGACACTGTTTCCTGTCCTGTCTTGTCTTTAGGCAGCCTGCTGGACTTCTTAAAGAGCGACGAGGGATGTAGACTGCTACTACCCAAGCTCATCGACTTCTCAGCACAGGTGATTTTCACACTGACTATGATGAGCTGCTTTGAGCTTGCATTCTCACAGCTCACTCTCCTCATGGTTGTGAAACAGATGTGATGTCAATGTTTCCATTGCTGAACTGAAAGGAGGAACAACAACTGAAAAGTAAAAATCTGAGATGTCTGTGAAATTTCACAGCCTGGGTTCTGTGTTGCTCTGTAGCAACACCACGTTGAGGGGGGTTGGATCAATGAGTTGAGGAAAACTGAGCATGCTGAGCCAAAAGTTATTCTGACTATGATGCATAACTCTTTATTATTTTCAATATTTATGTAATTCATAGGCAGGCAGGTAGACCAAAACCAAAACAAAGTAGAAAGCAAAATGTTTGGATCCTTTTTACTCAGCTCACAGATCACAGCTTCCCTGTGTTTAGATGGAAACTCTTGTGTCTTATTTAATATTTACCCTACAGGGTTTCCTGAAACAAAATACATAATTGAGTTCTATCAACTGCTAGTATATCCTCTTTTAGGTGGCTGAACATGCAATAATGTGAAATTCAGCATATTTACTCAGACAGAAATGGATCAGTTCCTTCAAGAAAAGAAGGGTTACATCATTATTTCCAGGAAAGTTCTTAGAAAATGATTGGGAAATTACAGACTTAGTATGAGTTTCTCATGGTTAAATTTACATTGTGATGGACAATTAAGAAAGAACTTTGAATAAAAAACATATTGAGAACATATAGATAAACATGAGTTGCTGTAGAATTTTTAGTTAAAGTAGATGTTAAGATGTAGGATGTTAAAATAATGAAAAATAGCCACAGGAGCTAAATTCAAATGTGATGACTTTTTCTTATGATCAACTGTCAAAACTCAGTGTGTTCAGTTCATAGATCAGCATATGAGCAAAAAGGCTAACTTCATGTTGGCCTTGTGTTTGTCACCCACAGATCTGTCTAATCAGTCCATAATGTGTCACTCCACTGAATGACTTTGCATGTGGTATCATTTAGCAACTGTTTTATCATGATATTTGTATCTGAGGTATTATTTATTATTTACTCATTTTTCTTCACAGGTTTTCCACAAGTTTTAATGCTGTTTCCTTTGCTGTTGCAGATAGCAGAGGGCATGGCATACATAGAGAAGAAGAATTATATCCACAGAGACCTGAGAGCAGCTAATGTCCTGGTGTCAGAGAGTCTGCTCTGTAAAATAGCTGATTTTGGACTGGCGAGAGTCATAGAGGACGACGAGTACTCTGCCAGAGAGGGTACATTTTCTGTTTGTGTGTCAATGTATTTTTATATTTGGGAATATGTGTGTGTCTCCATTTATGTCTTATGTAAAAGGTTTTTCCCATCACAAATGATGTGACTCCCTCACTGGATGCTTGTGACACATTAACGTAAAAATCCCCTTTCAGAGCCAGAAGCAAAAAGGACTACTTATTTGAAAAGATTAGTGTGTGACAAGCCAGACACTTTTGGTTTTACTTATCGGTTCATCACCATGTGAACCCATACCACAATGCCCACTGCCTCTGATGGCCACAAACACACACACTCTCCACTTCCGTTCATACGTACAGCAGGCTAGGCCACGAAGAAGTGTCATTTACAGATTTTGTAAATGCCATCGCTGATATCTTTGTCTAACCTAAAGATAATCTTGTGTTAATGGTGTTATGAGGTCTGTGAATGAGTGTGTAACTGTGTATGTTCTCCCCAGGAGCTAAATTCCCCATTAAGTGGACAGCTCCAGAGGCCATTAACTATGGTTCTTTCACCATCAAGTCAGACATGTGGTCCTTTGGAGTTCTGCTTTATGAGATTATCACCTATGGGAAAATTCCTTACCCAGGTAAACATTCACTGAACTGTGTGTCATTATTGTGTGTCATTATTTTTTACTGTTTGTGAACTGTTCTGTTGATCACATTCACACTGTGTGATTTCAGTGTGTGAGTGGTGTCACTTCAAGGGATAGTAAATTATAGTAAATTATCGTTGATAGAATTAATAGCAATAGTATTGCTATTAAAAACTGATCATCTTATAAAACATGGTGTTTGTTACAGATTTAACCTCCTCAACCAGCTGCATTTAAATGCTTACACATGAATGCATCAGGAATAATAACACAGTAACGTAATACACAAGTAATTTGCATTAGCAGCTATATATTTTTTTTTTGATAGTTTAAAATATTTTTCTGATAGTACCTCTCCATATCAATGCAGAACTTTTACATGTAACATTGTATTATAATCTATGGTTACTGATACTTACTCAGCAGCATCTGAGCAGTGGTGTCAGCAGCACAATTAATGACATAAATGCATCAGATGTGGAGTTTGCTTTTTGAAGTGATTTTACTTACATTAAGTGGTCTTAGACCAAGTTATATTGCTGAGATCATATTGGCTTATATTCTATTGGGCTTCTGACGTTGACAATAAAAATTTGGCATTGAAAACAAAACCTGAACTGAAAAAGGAAATAGCAGCATATGAAATACTTGTACTGGAAAAAAAACTCTGACACTAAAACAAGTTTCACTGAAAAATAAAACACTGACAAAGAAAAATTGCAGCCTCACAATTTTATAATCCTATTGTGCTCATTGCCTCTCCTCTCTATAGCAAATCAGTGACAGAAATTTAAAACTGAAAACCACTGACAATGAAAAAACACTGACAAAAAAAAAAAAAACACTAATACAAGAGCAAAACATGAATCATTACATCTTGTAATTACATCTTGAAGTTAGTTTTTGTTTTTTGTTTTTTCCAAATATGAAACAAAATAAATGTTCTGAGCACATTTCTCATGTTGGAGGACATTACTTTGACATTGACTGCCCTCTACTGGTGACTTTTATTTTCTATTCTGCAATGAAAAGGGGTCTTTAATTACCCAGAATCCACTGCCACTCTGTGCATAGCACTTCCATGGAGCAGATTTACCCTTCTTTGTTATATTTTCTCACACCTCCATGCTGCCTGTATTGTCCTCAGGTATGACCAAAGGAGAGGTGATGTCCTCGGTGCAGCGTGGCTACAGGATGCCCCAGCCTGACAACTGTCCTGCTGAACTCTACGAAATCATGATGTCCTGCTGGAAAAACAAACCTGAGGACAGGCCCACCTTTGAGTACATGCAGAGCGTCCTTGATGACTTCTACACTGCCACAGAGGGACAGTACCAGCAGCAACCATAGACAGAGACAAAGCCAGAGAGACACTTTCAGAAAGACTTTGACAAATACCTCCAGATTATGTTTGGAGCTGCTTTAGATATTTGTTTTTATTTTCTATTTTTGTAATTTTTTGTATATATGATATATTCTATATGATGCTGTAATCTTTGTGCCATTGGTGTTTACAAATACTGAATTTGCAAAGCAGTTTATGAGGTACACAGGAGAATTTGTGACAAAAATGATAAAGACAGATGAGCATTACATCCAAAAGAAAGAAACAGGGTTAATTGTTTTACTTTTTTTACACCAAACCCTAAATGTCCTGTGAGATTTCAACATGTGTTTGTGTACACAGGAACTGAACAAACAGCTGACATCATACATAGAGATAGGGCTGGATATATAAGGCTTAGTGTTTTGATTGATTTCTGTACAACAGCTGCCTCATACATAATAGCTCTGTGTAAATAATGTGACATTGGCAAGAGGGGCACGCTGTATACAGAGATAGCTGTTAAAATGACTTACAGGTAAAGCAATGATCATAATGCATGATTCTGCAGACTTGATAGACTTCTGTTCACCTCTCCTACTGAGCATTTAGTTATGATTTATTTGACATCTAAATGATTTAAATGCAGACATTATCTTTTTGTTTTTGTTTGTTTGTTTTAACAACTGAGTTGTTTTCTGACCGTTGTTGTTCACATAATCTAAGGTCCATCTCTAGGCAGTAGCCTTTTTCAAGCAGAAACCTCAACATTTCTGTCTGGCCCATGTATGTAAAAGCACTATTCTATGTTGTGATGTCCCATAATGACATTTCCATTTGGGTTGAGTTCAATTTTACATTTCTTGCTAATTGTCTTATAAGCTGCTCTAACAGTGGGACACTCATCCCCTTGATGTTAACAAAAATGCTATTATTTTAAGTAAATACTGTGCTGTTTCTGTTGATTACTGTTTCATTAACCACTGAGGGGTTGATCACCTGTAAGTCCACTTCATATTGAAGTGCTGCTCAGCTTGCTTGTCTTGTTGTTTGTGGAAGTAATTGTGGTATCTGCTGTCTTTATAATTTCATCATTTTAAACACAGTCCTTTAAAATCAAGTGTAATCTGGACAGAGTAAGTCTTTCTGGCTTTGACATTGGATAATTCTTCGTGTTCTTGAGTAAATGTAAAAGTAATTTTCATTTAAATGTAAGACATAAGTAGACAGAGGAAGGGTATCCAGTTACAGTATCAGGCAAATGAATGAGTTGTTTGATGGTTTGATGGTTTGTCATTTAACGATTATTTGAGTTGTATGCTTGTTGCATGCATTGCATGGAATGCAGTAATGTCTGTCAATGTCATATGTTTAACTCTTATTTAAGAAATGTAGTTGTCAGTCTTACTTTGAAAGCCTATCCTGAATAAAAACAAATCAATCCCATATGATTTATAGTTCAGATTTTTATTCATATAATTTGCCGAATTGCATCTATAGTTAATACCAGAGCTTTAATGAATGAATGGGAGGCAGCTTGTCCTGATGCCTTTGTTTCCTAGACTACATTCATAGACAGACAATTATGTAGGATTTCACTAATGTGTATTAATTGAATAAAGTTAATTGTGTATTCAGTCTATATGAATAAAAAACATGTTTTATAAGAAACAAAAAATCAGTTGGTCAATGGCAAGTGGCTCTAAACTTACAATGTTTATCTTTTACAATAATTTTAGACCATGCAACACAGGAAGAAAGTGAGGAGAGGGAGGGTGATGGGAGCATTTGGAACATGTATTTTAACTGTTTTTATTTGCAGAAAACAGTTTTTGTAGAGACGTTTTCCTAAATCTTATATTTAACAATTTAATATTTTGTAAAAATGTAAAGAAACCGAAAAACTTGTCATCAGTTATTTTTTAACCAATACTTAAAATAACTAAGGAAATAAATCTTTTATTTTGGAACCCACACTGGTTTCCCGGTCTGGTCACATGACCTTCCAAGATGGCCGCGCCCTGGAGTGCAGTGGTGTAGCAGTTGTGCAAGCCAGTGTAAATGACAGTTGAGGAGCCGCGGGTCGCAGCTGACATCTCCAGATAGATAGAGAGGAGCGCCTGGGAAAGGCTGGTACCTCCTCAGCCCTGCCGACATGAGCAAGGACACTTTAATACTGTAAGTAGCTCTGGTATCAACGTGTTATAAAGGTTAGCGATTTGGCTACAAACTGTCAAAGCAGGGTGACGTCCTGGAACTTACCTCCGTCATTCTCATGAAAACATTTTTTCTTTTCTCGTGAACTGAATGTAGCGTCTTCTTCACTGTTTATAATCTCATACTCACAAAAAAGTGTGTTCTGGTCATCGATCCTACATATTAATCCTGATAAGCGCAGCCCTCCGTTTCATGGGGAACTTCCTTTAAGTTTTAAGTAATTTGATATTGTCTCTCTCATATTTTTTGGTGAATCCCTCTTGCAACACGAGTTATCAGCTTTAACGAGTCACTTGGATATTCTGATTAATTCGGCATATACATAATCCTTTAGTGAATTATTCATTCATCCTCTTAGTCTAAACTTGCTCAACTTTTAATATGCCTTTCAGTGAAAGAACATGGATTTTTGGTAATAATTGTTACTGCGGTGTTTGTGTAAATAGTGGGTCACAACACAAAAATATCCCATATAAAAACAAGCACTGCCCCTTTATGCATTTCTTTTAATAGCAGTCATGCTGTGTGTTATATATCACAATTAAAGTGAACTGAATTCAAGTTAAATAAAGTTAACCTAATTAGTTTCCATTGGAGTTTTTAGTGGTTGATCCCATCTAACAGTTAGATTTCCATTTTAGTTTGAATTTCAGTCAGGTTGTGATGCATCACTGATAAATAAAAGATGTCTGTCATTCAACCGTTTTTCTGCTGCTGGGTCTTGATAAGAGAGCAGAGGAGTGTTATCTCCCAGAATCACTCTGTCACTGGATGCCCAGTATGATTGCTGAGGAAAGGGAGGTGTATGCTTGTGTTTTAGATAACAGAAGCTCACCACTGCATTGAAGCCCTCAGTTTATAGTGATTAGGGCACTGACTGCCAAACCCAGTTCTGATAAACAGGAATGGCTTTTTGTCATTTAAACTTGTATTGTGAGTGTGTACTGGACTGTTACTGCAAACATTAAAGCAACAATTAGCATCAGTTTGTTCTACAGTACAGCATGGTAGAAAGCTCTCTTGGTAAAATTAGTGTGAATAAAAAAGAAATGGAGGTCAATAGGAGTAATGATCGTGACTTCTAGACCACCAAAAGAAGCGTCACATCTCTGTGCCTTTGTGTTAACATTAATAGTATTTCATGCGTGCACTGGGGGCTGCATGTGTTCTGGTGCTGGGTATTGTTTTTATGGCTCTGATTTCCTGTGGTTACTTTATTATTACATTATTGTAATCCACAACTGCACTTGGTTGTGTTTTCTTTTCCATTCAGCCCAAAGGACTTTCCTCAGCTCCAAAATGATACATTCCTGCGAGCGGCGCGAGGAGAAGAGACTGAACATGTTCCGGTGTGGTGTATGAGACAGGCTGGAAGATATCTGCCAGGTGTTGTCTTGTGATTCAGTTTAGAATACATTTCCAACATTTCACATTTCTTTTTTACAACAGATATTTTGACTCATTATAGTAAGAAAATGATGGCTCTTCCATGTGAGTGTCCCAGTGAGACATGACAATGTGCCTTTTTTTTCCAGAATATATGCATGCATATATCTCTACCTGTATTTTCAGACTGCATATATTCCAATATCTTTGTCTCATACCTTAATTTCACAAATTATTTTACTAAATTGTCCAGCATATTCTATGTCCCAGTATGCACATTTTCAGCACATACTATTATTGTCATTAATATATATATATATATATATATATATATTATATATATATATTTTATTTTTTTTTTTTTTTTTTTTTTTTTTTTATTATTTATTTTTTATTTTTTTTTTTTTTTTTTTTACGGTCATTTGGAACATTTTCGACAGTGTGTCCATATTATATTCTGACCTCAGTATCCTGGTGGGGAATCTGTTTTGCAGAGTTTCGTGAGTCCAGAGCAGGGAAGGACTTCTTTGAGACATGTCGGTCACCAGAGGCCTGCTGTGAGCTCACTCTGCAGGTATGACCCTGAATTCATACAGAAAGATCTGATCTCAAAGTAGCGTTACATTGTGATGGAGGGATTAATAGAATATCATCAGGACGTTGCCTTGAGATAACAAACTGCAATCCGTGTTTTCATAGAAGTTATCCCTTTCCTTTTTTTAAAGACTCCTACTTTTCTCTGCTTTCAGCCTCTGAGACGTTTTCCCTTCGATGCTGCCATCATCTTCTCTGACATCCTGGTTGTCCCACAGGTAAGAACAACAAGAGCAGTCTCCTTCTTTATTATGTTTACCACCACACAGATCATATTTCTCTGTCAAATTCTCTGTATTATTTAAACTTACAGTTGTCAGTGTTTTTAGTTATAACATTGAGTCAAATGACCACATGTGATTTTAAAGGGATTTGCCTATGGAGCATTTAAGCTTCTTTTAGCTAACTATTTTATAGTGTCATACAGTTCACAAATGATCAGAGCTCTGAGGAGAATGAACACTGGACTTGAAGTCATAAGATGAACAGGAACAGAACTTTATTAACCAGTTTTATGTGCTGGCTGTGTATTTCTCTGCTTGCTCTGCCCCCTAGTGGCCACATTGTTGCATACCCGTACCTGTGATGTGGAGTGATTGAACTATTGCCAAAATGTCTAAATCATCCACATGAAAACCATTGCATTTTTTAATGATACTAAATTGGTTAGGTACTTTGGGGAACTTTTAATCCATCAATCTAGTACGACTGAGCAGCTAGGCATTCATTTTCAAGGAAATATATGAGTGTGTGGATTCTCCTTTAATGTGTTCCAGAGAGTAAACCAGATATTAAGAGTCAGGTATTTCTTTTGTTCATTTAGAATTTGGGATGATTTTAGTGTCTGTGATCTTATCTTTAAGCAAGTCCATCATCAGGACAGTTTGTTGACAAACATGGCTCAATATGTCTCTCCATCTGTATCAAATTGCAGCCATCTGTCAAATATTCTTTGTGTCTTTATTTGTTCATCCTCCTCCCTCCTAGGCCATGGGTATGGATGTCCAGATGGTGCCAGGTAAAGGGCCTACATTCCCAGAGCCCCTGAAGGAGCCAGAAGACCTGCAGAGACTGCGCGTCAAAGTGGATGTGGCCAAAGAGCTGGGCTACGTCTTCAAAGCCATCACGCTGACCAGGCACAAGATAGAGGGCAAAGTGCCACTCATAGGATTCACTGGAGCTCCGGTGAGAGATGACGCAGACTCAGTATTCTGATGCACTGGGCTGGAAATAGAATTTGATTGTTTAGGTTATTAAGTTTAAAATGATAAATGCTGTCAAACTCAAAAAAAGGGAAATGATGTTAAAGTTTTCTGTTTCTTTCTCTCTCCTCTTTGGTGCATCCCTCCACAGTGGACATTGATGTCCTACATGATAGAAGGCGGAGGCTCCAACACCCACTCTAAGGCGAAGCGTTGGCTGTACCGACACCCTGAGGCCAGCCACATGCTGCTGAGGATGCTGACAGACGTGATAGTGGAGTATCTGCTGGGACAGGTGGCAGCTGGAGCTCAGGTCAGACCCCACTGCCTTCCATCCATCCGAGTTACATTGCTACACTTTTTATTCTGCTGCAATATTAACTTCATATCAGTGGATATTAAGTCATTTTTGTGTGACTTACCCAGCTGAAAGAAATAGCATGCAGGCTTTCTGATGAGTGGATAGCTGATAGTTAACACCAACAACAACAAAAAGCTTGAGAAGCAGACCTCACAGATTCAGTATGATGTGTATAGTATGGAGTGTTTAAGAGGCGGACATAAATACTATTTGCTGATTGTGACTCTCCTTATGGAAGTAAACTTGCGTCTCTGTATCAGCACAAAATCCAGGTGAGGCAGCATTTTTCTTTTCATTTTTTTCCCTGAGAAATTGAGTCTCAAAGCACAAACCTGGATTATTACACACAGTCTAGACAGTTTCATATTTCGTTTTCAGTATTTGGGGCAGCAGAGCAGTTTTAGAGCATTTGTCCTACCTGGAGAACAAGGGTTCAGGTCCCTCAGTGATACTGAGCACCTACTCTGCCTGACCTCTGACTTTCCTGCAGAAGACTGGGTGAAAGTGAAATCATTATTTTAGCACTTTACAGTGACTTTGAGAGGATTTTATGCTTTTCTTGCTCGGCATGCAAGATGTGCTAAAACAAATATTAAAGGTGCTGCAATAAGGTCCAAACTGTAAAACATCTTCTCTACTTAAAATAATATGACTTCAAAAAGGAGGTTTGAATACAACAAAGGCAGACCAACATAAATGAGTTAAGTTTAATGTATCATTTGGTCTCCTGAACGCTTACTTTGGGAAGACGTGTCACACAGTCACTATGTTTGTTAATTATTCATTGGACATCATTTCACATGTTTCCTAGCAACCAATTATGAAAGTTTTTATTTGCTAGGACATTCTTTAAGTTGTAATGGTTCAACCTGATTTCCTGTAAATCACCAGTAACTAACCAGTATGTATTGTATTAAAGTGAAGTTTTTATGAAATATGTCTACTGTTGTTACAATTAGGTAATATGCTGCAAATGCGAAAAGGTGTGAAAAATAATCTAAATAAGAAGAAATAATCACCTGGATTCATTCAGGTTAACTAAAACTAAATTCCCTTATTTCCTGTGCTGTGTGTGTTTTTCAGGCTCTGCAGGTGTTTGAGTCCCACGCCGGAATTCTGGGACCTGTTGAGTTTAAAGAGTTCTCTCTGCCTTACCTCCGAGACATCGCTCGCCGTGTCAAGGATAAACTGAAGGAGGCAGGACAGGATGTTCCCATGGTGAGAGATAGATAAGAAATAAACAACTAAACTTGCCTTTATCCCGATGTATAAATGTGTACAAATCTATAAACATGCAATACACACTAGTATACATATCAACATGAAACCATTTCAAAAGACATACTTCTGCATGTGCTGTTTCATCTGTACCTGACATGAAGAGCTAATGATGAACACATACACAGAGAGGAAAACAAGTCAGCAGTGACAACACTTGTATTTATTTATTTATCTGCTGCATTATAATGTTTATTCTCTTGTAATAATTGCTTTCTGTATTAGTTTCAATACTGTGTTCTATTCTTATCAGCACTCTGTTGCTTCAGCATCATCGTTTCCCAAGAGGGATCATTAAAGATTCATTTGATCTGATGGAAATAACTTTTGTACTTGATTACCAGCAGATGGCAGCATTCACCAAAAATGGCACACACTGATATGTGTAAAAGTTGCTTTGAAAATCTGTTCATTTGTGTGTGTGTGTGTGTGTCTGTGTGTGTGTTCCAGATTGCATTTGCAAAGGATGCTCACTACGGGTTGGAAGATCTCTCTCAGTCTCATTATGAGGTAGTCGGGCTGGACTGGACCATTGACCCACGATCAGCACGGTAACACACATCAATACAAACAGCTGTTTTGACTTTACCACTGATATCTACCCAGTAATTATAATAAGATTAATAATCTAGTTATATATGATATAGTTATAGATATAATAAAGAGATATTTTGGTCCTAAGATGACAAATGAAATGACCCAAAATTCTAAATACAAACTGAATCCTCTAACTCCAGTGATCAGAGAATTTCTTCTCTGCACAAGATCTGTGTTAAATATGCCACATCAGCCCATTGGCTATTTGTCAGAGAAGTTTGAATTTCAACCTGAGCTGGCTCCTCTGGTTGTAGTTTGTGACACTGTCAAATATCTCCGGAATGTGAGCTTAGAAAAGGATCAATATATGAATCTCTTTGTTCAAAAGCACATACAGCTACAGCCTCAGAATTCATTGTCACCACACTCAGACAGTTTGAAGCTAAATGGAAGCTGAATCCATCTCAGGCTTGCAGCGAGTTGAAGCACAAATCATGAACCACACTGTGGCATTTCCTGAGGAGCAGGTTAACCATTACTGACCCCTCCCTCGTCCCTGGTTTGTCACAGGGTGCAGCATTTATGTCAACAAACTGTCTATGCTTTCCGCTCTACTCATCAAATACTTAACCTGTTGGTTAAAGGATTACCCTGTGTGTCCTGTCATGTGTGTATTCAGGGAGCGCACAGGAGGGAAGGTCAGCCTGCAGGGAAACATGGACCCTTGTGCTCTCTACGCTCCAAAGGTAACCTCCACCCCCCAGTTTGGTTTAAACCTACAGACAGAAATGTAATTTTCTTTTATGTTTCACAGTTTTTTTTTATCAGCTTCTGTTAATTTTGAAAAAAAAAAAAAAAACTGAACACTTCTGAAACAATTGCAAAAAACCTCCCACTCATCCTCAGTATCCTGTCTTTGTAAAAGGAGACATTTACCAATCAACACGAGCATGAGCACGTAGAAATATAATTACAGATGTAAAAAAAAAATTTTAAATTATGGATTTTAAAATATATATAAAAACTACTTAAATACACACATAAGTAGGTAAAACTATAAAAATGTACATTGCAGACAAAAAAGGCCATTACCTTTAACAGATGTAATGTAAGTAAGCCCTCAAAAAAATTTCTGTTACTAATATGTTATAAAACGTGTAACTGGCCTTTATTATGTGGTTTAACCTGAGCTCCAGAGTTTTCTTTTAGGGAATAACCAAGCTCCTAATCTTTGAGAGTGATAGATGACAGTTAAGTTTTAGTATTGTTTTCCTTGCCAAAAAAAAAAAAAAAAAAAGAAAGGAAGGAAATGTTGTCTTTGTCAACTGATACTATTTTCAGCACCCCTGCATACATGCTGAGAATTCTATTTTCATTCTGCAGTACTTCAGTCTGTTGATTCATATGTTTCTTCTTAATACACTGACGTGTTGTAATTCATTCTGACAAACTGTTGTTTACACACACTGTATGGCAATTTATAACTATCCACCAACTCATCTGACCCAGTTAGATGGTCAGACTTACTACAGATATACTAAAGTTATATCAATAGTAGTAGTGCAATAGTTGAACCATGACTCATCTAAAAGGTCCGCCAGTTGATCCTTAAGTATAACCCTCTGTCTCCTCTCCTCAGGAGCGCATTTCAGACATCGTGAAGAAGATGCTGGAGGGTTTCGGCACGAGAGGCTACATTGCCAACCTGGGCCACGGCCTTTACCCCGACATGGACCCAGAGAACGTGGGCGCCTTCGTCGAAGCTGTGCACCAGCACTCTAAACAGATGATCAAACAGATGTAAAGATAGATGTGTCTGTGTGAAGGAGTGTATTAGCTAAAAATGCTGATAATTGTGATGGAAAAAATGTACAACAATGTAATATTTTATTAAAAACTATGAAGTATGAAGTAGTGAGCGTTGGTGGTGGAATACAAAAGGGCAACATTAAAAGGAAAAATGTTACTGCTTCATATCTGTTTTCAGCAGCAAAATCCATTTCTAGAGATTTATATGATTCCATGAGATTTTTACATTTTCACTGTGGGCTTCTACAAGAGGCTGCCAATGAACGACGGCTAGGGAGAAAAAAAATGCCTTAATATTGTGGCACAAAAAACATCAAAATCAAAATGTATGTTGACATAAAGCACATTCTTGTCTAGTGTAGATTTTCAGGATAAACCACATGGTTTTCTAAGACATGATTCTCTGTTCATCTTTAATATGTTGATCTGACAGGAGTGGATTATGTGTTTGGATTGGAATGGGATGACATCATTATTGCGAGTACATGTACATTATAAATGCATTTTAAGTGGAATGGGATTGTATTTTTATTAATATTGTATCTATTCATAAATGCTTTGACTTGCAGATGAAAAATATTCTTTTATGTAGTACTTACCCAGTCAAACTCACAAAATGTGACTGTAGAAATACAAATACAGACAAACCTTTATAACCTCTTAATAGCTATAAACCACTTCAATCAAAACTGAGCTCTTTGTCAGTAGTTTCTGTCTCAAAAGCCCTTGAAGCAAAAACCAAAAAGGATTCAAACTGCTGTGAAAACAAAAGTTGGTGATCTGGAAAAATACTTTCAGCAAGGGACACACAGCTGCAGTTATAAAATCTATTTTCTTTTTTTTTTTTTCATCTTTATGGAAAAATGTCAGCACACAGTAGCTGATGAATCCTCCATCTAACATCTTAACAGTGAACAAGTCCCCTGCTGGATCTCAGCAGGAAGAGTTTTATTTTTACTCCTGTGGATACAAAATCTTCAGAAAATTGCATATAATGAGAAGATGGTGTTTTTGTTTTTCACACTAAATCTGTTTTTATCTTTGGTTTATTTTATCAACTCAGACTTGTGCACAAAGTGGTTTATGAGGTAATGAGTGTAATCATCCTGAGAGGTTGTATACATGTGAGTGCAGTTTTCCAGAATATTAAAGCCTACATATGTATGTATCTCAGTAATTTAATTTTTGGTGAACTGTATCTTTCTTTGTATTTTATATGATTAGATTCTCTGAGAGAAACATACTCAACCACAAAATCTGATTTATGCTCTTCTATATCACGTGAATGCTAGTAGCAGCTAAAGTAGGCCTGAGCTGCTACTCTTAAGTAAAGTCTGGAAAGCTAACTTCTTCCCAACACCACAACCCTACAATTTTTTTTGTCTTCGAACTTGTAGTTTGTATAAGCTTTATACAACAAATTTCATAAATGTAGCACTACAACTCAAACCATGTAAACACTGAGGTGTAAAAGCAGCACTTTTTGTTTATTGGTTCACCTAGCGCCATCATCTGGTCAAAATTTCACTTTGGTTTATGACCAAATTCCTGCAAAGCTAAAGATATTACCAACAGCCTCATCTGTAATTTGTGTGTAGCGCTAATGAGCAAATGTTAGCATGCTAACCTGCTAAACTAAGGTGGTGAATGTGGTAAACATGCTAAATATCAGCATGCTAACATAAAGCTACATTCCCACCTTTTGTCTATCCTTACTCCTCTTACTCTGACATCTACCTCACATGTGAGCATTGTAAATGAACAGAAATAGCATAAAATCATTGACCTATGTGCTCTTACTTCTGGTTATTGGTATCATTTAGCTTGTTCTACTGATCCACTTGAAGGTCCCACTGGATAAAAGTGCCTAAATACTTTAAAGCTCATTTTATAAACCCACTTATAGACTTTCTGTTTGTTTTGATGGATTATACATCAGAGTTGTTGTTCCACAGTCGAGTGTGGGGACTGGTTTGAGGCTAAGGCCTGGCCCAGAAAATGGGACAGAGACGTGACGGTTACTGGAGCTTTAACTGGGACAGAAGTGAGACGCTGTCCTGCCTGAAGGTGTGGGAGCAGGTTTTTATCACCCAGTCTGAAGTCCCTTGAGACATGCTTTGTAAGGATGATCTATATAAATAAACAGTACCATTTACCTCTGGAACAACTTTAACTGATTCTAATGACAGAGTATTTTGTGTAGGTTTTTCCTCTAGCTTTAAAAAGCTGTGAGTACCACCATGACTATAAATAAGAAAGAAGCTTTGAGGAATGTACAATGTTCTGACAAGCTTACATAATTTGTAGATATTTCACACTTGGCAAAGTCCTTTATAGTTTGAAAAATTCACAGTGGTGCTGCCATTTGGTATCATCACACTGTGTAGTTAAATCCAAGTGATAACCACCACTGCTGAGTGTTGAAGTGTTGATCCTGTGATGGCAGCTGGAGTCAGGCCCCAAGACAAGTCAGGCTGGCTATATTGAAGTCAGTAGACCCTAGAAATACTAATTAAGCAACCTGGAGATATAAAAGCCAAATAACAAATATTTATTGTGGCTGTAATGTTCCCTCCAGTTTTCCATCTTGCTGTTATTGTGTCACTGTCAGACTTCACCGTCTTTCACAAACTTTGTAGCTCCAGCAACAAACAGTGATTGATGGTAAGTCTATGTGTCACAGTTACAGCTGTTGAGAATATAAGATGGTGTACAGGGTTGTAGGGGCTGAATCTAAAATACTAGGCTTCATTTACTGATGGTACCTCACCTGTAAGTTTGGCTTGGATGCTAAACACTAAAATTAATGGGTTGTTTGAGTGAAGGCTTAAGTGACTGGGACTGGATTGACTGATATACTGTAGATGACTATGAAAAAAGGACATTCTAAGTCATTTTACCTTGTTATGCCGCAAGGTGAACTTGAAATTGTGCAGAAGTGTTAAAAGAAATATTGTGTAGAATTATATTATCACTTAAAATTTATAGATCATGCATCCAATGAAAGTTCACCTCCATGGTAATCTAATTGAATATAATATTTTTTCACATAAAATCATCAAGTGAAAAAGTAAAAGACAGAGTCAGTAATGTGAGGAAAGTTAAAATCAGTTGGACTCATCACCGCCTACTACTACTATCACAACCACCAGTGAGATGCTAGATAAACTGTGGAAGCAGTAACATCCAATCACAACCCTCAAGGTCACTGTCTCCATGTGAATTTAACAATTTAGTGAACTGAACAAGAATACATTTTATTAAACTGAATTTGGCTTAAAATAAAATCGTGCATTATTACTGTAATCAGAGTAGAGGCTCTTTACATGAGGAAAAAAAGATCAGTTAATCCCAAATTGTGTTTTTCTCTGTGAGGCAGTTAAGAACGTCAGATAAGCAGATTCTAGTAAATCCGGTTGTTGTTGTTGCTGCTGCTGATGATGTTGTTGTGAAGGATTCCAATAAAAATCATAACATCACGTGACCAGACTGGGGAAAAGGGAGGCGTTTGTGATTTCTGGGGTTCCTCCTCACTGGGGGAGGCCATGGACATCACATCTAGTTCTCTTCTTTTTTCTCTCACATTTCCTTTTTCCTCTCACTCCTCCAGTTATCAACCTCCTTCCCGTCTCTTCTTTGTTTAAATTTCCCTCCTTCTCAGCTCCCAGGTGTGACTCCTACTCATACCTTTTCCACCCCCCTCCTCTCCAGCATGTGATCCTGTATCCTGTCAACCCCTTTGCTTCCTGCTACAGTACAAATGAAGGGGTGCCTGTAATGTAATTTGTAAACTTTAAGGATTTTATTTTTATCCTTGTTGCCTTGTTGCACTGTTGCTAGCACTGTCGCCTCACAGCAGCAAGTTTCTGAGTTCTTCTCTGTGTGGAGTTTGCATGTTCTCTCTGTGTCTGCATGGATTCTCTCTGGGTACTCCAGTTTCCTCCCACAGACATGCAGGTTAATTGATGACTCTAAATTGCCTGTAAGTGTGAATGTGAGTGTGAATGGTTGTCCTCATGTGTTGGCCCTGCGATGGACTGGCGATCTGTCCAGGCTGTACCCTGCCTCTCACCCAGTGTCAGCTGGGATAGGCTCCAGCCCCCCCTGCAACCCTTATGGATAAGCAGTATAGAAAATCCATGAAGAACCTCTTAATGTATTGCAATCCATCAATTTATCGATTAATTTACCCCAAATCTGGGTATGGAATACATGTTTACTTCCCTGCCCCCATTAGGAAGATCGGACTGCATCACGGACTATATTAACCTCCATGGTTGCATGGACAACATTGTACCCACAAAAACAATCCACTGCTTCCCAAATAACAAGCCCTGGATTAATCGAGACGTCAGATCCCTGCTCACCCAGAGGGAACAGGATTACAAGGCTTGGGATAGAGAGGAGGCCCAACACATCCAGAGAGAGCTGAAGAGGAAGAATTAAGGAGGTGAAGAATGCATTCCAGGAGAGGGCTGAGAGTCAGGAGGACTACATGAAGGAGGTGTGGAGTGTGTTGAGGCAGGTGACTTGCCTCAGATAACAAAGGGTGGAGAGGAGTGAAGTTCTTTACCAGGTTTGACTCCCCCCTAGGGCACCAGTGCTCTCAATGACCTCAAGCCAGTGGTACTGACCTCTCACATAATGAAGACCTTTGAGAGACTGGTCCTGCAGCACTTGAGGCCCCTGATGGCAGACTCTCTGGACCCTTTACCAGGTGAACCTTGGTGTGGGTGATGCCATCATTTACATACTGCACAAGACTTAGTCTCATATGGATCTCAGAATGGTCTGAATTTCATATGGCCCAAGTGCAAAAAATGTTTTTTGACTTCTGAAGATCAATACCGTTCAGCCACTACTGCTTGCAGAGAATCTTACAGCCATGAAGGTAGACTGTGCCGTGGTATACTGGATTACAGCATCTCACCTGTAGACCAACCAGCTCCTGGGTGTGAACCTTAACAACAAACTGGACTGGTCAGACAATTGTGATGCCCTCTACAGGAAGGGCAGACAGTACTTCCAGAGGAGGCTCAGGTCATTCAGTGTGTGCAACAGGCTGCTTCAAATGTTCTATAAAACAGTGGTGACCAGTGCACTCTTGCCACTGTCGCCTAGTGCTTGCTTATGGTGGGAACTGTTGGGTCTCTATCTGTAATTATAATAATCTAAAGAGAACATCTAGACCTGTTCTAAATCATTCTCTAAATCAGCCAGTCAGTGCAGTGTTGGCACACATTGTATGGCACAGAGGACCAAGATTTATTAGGTTTTGAATACACACACAATATTCATTATTTGGATACAATCATTGTTGGTTTTAGTCTCTTCATGGTTCATTTGAATATTGTTTTCCTAACATCCTTAATCCTGAACACAGAAGAAGTACCGGATTAAGGTTAGCGGTGCAATTCCACAACAGGTGAAGGCTGTGTGTCTTTTATTCATTTTACTGCAGAACACTCTTCAGCTTCAGATGGAGGGTGGAGATGAAATGTGGAATTCAATCCTCCAAATAATTAAGACTGTACAGCAGTGAGTGGACCTCAGTGTTATTAATAAATACAACAATACATGGAGCTCAAAGCAGCTGAATTAATGTTGATGATGGGGAAAAAAGCTATTCTTGCTCAAATGAAAGCGGGCTTTCATTCATCTCTGTCCTTTGTGTTGCTGCAGTAACATAAACACAGACTCATGCACACAAGCACACACACACACACACACACACACACACACACAAAGGCTTTTGTTGTTGCCCCCCTATTGCGTAAATAGCAGAGACAAATGAACAAAAATCACCACTGATTGTCGACAGGTAAGACTGAAGAGGTTGGGACTGTGTGTCAGTGGGCCATCTGGGAACAAAGTGACAGGCTGTGTGTGAGAGAGAGAGAGAGAGAAAGAGAAAGAGGGGAGAGAGAGAGAGAAAGATGTAACAATGAATGTGTTCTCTTTAGAAATGGAGATCAATTTCCACATGGTCGCCTTTAAAGGCTTTGGCAGGAGAATAACATATAAGTGTGTGTGCGTGTGTGTTTGTATGTATTTGTGTCTATGTGTGTGGCTGGGCTTTTATGTGCTTATTTTGTGTACAGTGATTGAACAGGTGGATGTGTCTTTGTGGGTTTCTGTGTGCGTTTGAAGGAGGTCCAGGCTCCATCTCTCAGCAAATCAGCAGGCCTGAAAATCCAATCTGCCTGGAGAGACAGCAGGCTGTACATCATCTGCCATGGATGGACACTATCAGCGCTTTATCAGTGACCGCCCCCCCCCACCAAACACACACACACACATACACCACGCACACAGGCTATATATTTCAATGACCGCATGCATGAATGAACACACACATTCACACATAGCCCATTGTGACAGAGACTGATAGGCATTATTACCATAGTGGTTTGGAGGGAGGCAGAGAGAGAAGCAGAGACTCTGTCTTTAGACTGAAGACCTTGGGATGCTACACACTAATGCAGATGCTGACAGCTGTGACTGTCCCTCTTTGCTGATGATACCTTTCTATACCATCATGTTCAGCCTGTTGATTTGGACCCTGTTTGTGACCCACATGCCTGCAAAAGTTAACATTCTGTACCACAACATCACATTCTGTTGCATAAAATTGTTAATTGGGTAAAAAAAAAAAAAAAAAAAAAAAAAAAGAAGAAGCTATATGAAGAAAGGTTGAAGTTATGTGATGTTGGGGATGTTGCAGATGTGAGAATCCAGAAGGAACTGAAATATGCATTAATTCATTTGCTCATTCATTCACGCAATCATTTAATCTTTTTATCCCCTAGTAGATGGTAGCAAATTTGGTAATAAACATGACAATGCTGACTTTGAACAGTTCTATGAAACTGGGTGTTAATAGATCAATTACTTTATAGATTTCAGAAACATACATCCACCTGATATCTGTCCTTTTTCCACCACTTATACAGGTCCAGGTCATGGTGGCACCAAGCTAAATAAGACTCTGCCATTCCAGCCGAGATCTCTGAGCTCTTCAGGGAGGTACTGTCAGAACTGCAGACCAGGTGGAATGAATTTGATGTAATAGTCTCTCCATCATGGCTGTGGAAGGAAAGCAAACTAGTGTGTTAAAAAATCAAGGTTATGACAAATTAACTGTAGTTTATGTTGGTGTCAGCTTTTGCTATCACTACATGGCAAATGTTAGCATTAACAGCTGTTTACTTACCAAGAGCTTCAGCCATTGTTGGTTTTACAAGAGGTGAAAATATGGCCTCTGGCAGGTGCTACATCTTCATCCTCTCATGTTGGACTGAGAGCAGACTGGACACTACAGTGACTCACTATCATAAAGTGGTACTAAGAGAAGGGTTGGGATGGGGTTAGTTGGTTAGCATGCTTCAGCAGCAGAAAAGTGATAGAGTTTACATTTGCTGGAGAGAGCTCTTGGTGAGTACAGGAATGAAGTTGGATGCTGAACTCACAATATTTCTTCTAGGCTGCTGTGCAAATGTAGTGTTGTAGCAGTAGCAAAACTTACATAAAAACTAAATCACATGGTAAAAGTTAGGGAAACATAATTGTCATACTTAACAATAGACATATGGCTGGAAAAGAGCTGTTGTGTTGAGCTTGAATTCAACTTGTTTATAATTAATTGCATTTGGTATTATGACAGTGGTAAAACTATCAACTCTGCTTCTGATGTAATGGACAGAATAGCACAATAGCTCAATATGGAAGCAGTGTGCAAAGCATTTCAGCCAGAAGTCACAGATGGGCTGAGCCATTGTGTTTGGGACAGGAAGCACAGTAGGTCCCATCACCCAAGAGAATGAGTGTGTGGAGAGTGACCTGTAGGCTGGAGACTGGAGAGCCACACAGTCACACTCTCTGACTGTTCCAAATGTTCAGTTGGCTTGTATTTTCAGTAACTGTCCATTTGTGTGCATGTGTGTGTGTGTGTGTGTGTGTGTGTGTGTGTGAGTTTGAGAGAGAGAGAGAGACAGATTGGAGGACATGGTGCAAACTGAGGAGAAAAAGATTGAGCATACAGCAATCACTTCTCCATCTATCTGTCTGGATAATTAATATAAATCTGCTCATTTACCATCAGCCAATCAATCTAGATTTACACACATTCTCTCTCTCTCTCTCTCATCTCTCATTCACACACACACATACACACACACACACACACACACACACTGAGTCATGAGCACACTTAGCACTTCTTGATGGTCTGATTGTCTGGTTATATGGCTCTGCAGAAATCTCTAATGAATGAGAATGAAGCGGTGAAGGAGGAATAGAAGAAAAAAATATTCTGATTAGAGACAAATGAGTGAAAGATTGATGGGACTATATCACCCTCCATGTGCTTCATTTATCACTAATTCTGGGTGGCTGGGTGGATGAAAATGCAGGATTATGCCACACCAGCTGGGATACAGAGTTCTTTGCAAAATAATTTATCCATATGTTTGTGTGTGTGTGTGTGTGTGTGTGTGTGAGGAGGGGGGGGGTCACTTGCTGCTGAGTTTAAGGCATTAGACCACTCCTGAGACTTTGTGGATTCAGAACAGATATAGCTACACATCACTACATCACTACAACAACACCCAATGGGGCAGGAAACACAAATGGCTAGATGATCAGAGAGGCAATAAACAAGCCAACAATTTAGTCAGACTATTAACCACTTACGTTAAAGGTAAAACATGGAAGTGACTGCACCAGTAATGCCACCTATTATTTCTCTTCTTGCAGGTCAAAGTTGGTCTGCACACTATAATGGATGTTTCTAATGGACAGTTTTGGCAATAATGTTACTGTTCTCAAATCTGAAGAGTTGTTTAAAACCAGTCTGAGCATCTGACTGTGCAGTTCCATCTTGGTTTTAGTGATGTCACCACGTTCCTCTCTCAATAATTAACTTATGTTATTACAGTGTTACAATTACAGACGGGCGCATTAACAGAAAGATGGGTAAAAACTTCTAAAATAAGACCCAAATTGAAA
Source organism: Lates calcarifer (assembly GCF_001640805.2). Lineage (NCBI taxonomy): Eukaryota > Metazoa > Chordata > Actinopteri > Centropomidae > Lates > Lates calcarifer. Next base: position 20,889,781 of record NC_066836.1, on the reverse strand, counting down.
TAAGCTAGGATTATCCTTTAATAATAATAATGCTCATTTCTTTAACGTTGTAGCTGGTCAAGCTGGAACTCATTTTAATGATTTCATATACTTTTGGTAGGTAATCCATAATAAAGTGTTATGTTTTTATAAGATGGTCATATGTTCTTATGTAACTAAAAATAATTAGGTACAAATAAACGTAGAAGAATACTTTGTTATAATTAGTTCAAATTCAAATTTCACACTAAAGTAGAGAAAACGGATTTGTTATAACAAACCAAAGTAATGTATGGTGGTATTTTGAATATGACACCAAAAGTAAATAAATTGTGCTTTTTGCTGACATTGTAAAATGTTAGAGTGTCACTCAGGTGAGGCAGCAGAGGCACCACAAATGAACAGAACCACAACAATTCTATAATATAGTTTTAGATTAGACTGTGTGTGTTGCATATACATTAATTCAAATGGATAAGTCACTTATTTAATTTTGATTACTCAAATAGTAAAAACCCCAAAATTACAAATGCTCCCTTTAAACTCAAGCACAAGTCAAGTAAAGTACCACAAAATTATACTTATACAGTGCTTAAGTAAATGCTTTAGTAACATGGCCTAACTGTTATGAGGACCCAGATCACACACACACACACACACACACACACACACACACACACACACACACTGAATGCCATTCCTACAGTAATGCTTGGTTCAACACATATAAAGTAGAAGTCATTGTAACGTGTTTCACACTTTATTCATAGAAAAGCACTGAGATTCCAACACAAATCAATATAAAATGGTAGTAGCGTTACATAAATAGTAATAAATTTTCGCTTTATAGACAGTAGCTCAAGAAGTTGCACAAAAAAATTACAAATTAAAAAAAAGTGTTGATGATAAGCTATCATACTTCTGTGGCAACAAATACTGGAAATACCTTTTCATAATCAGTAGCACAAAGAGGCAACAAACACTTTCAATTTTCCCTTAAGTTAGAAAGAACCCAAAACAAAACAAACTGGGAAACAGTAGGTGAACTAGATCTCTACCAGCAAATAGTACTCTCCTACAAAAGAAAGAAAGAAAGAAAGAGAGAAAGAAAGGACAAGGGGAAAATTAAGAAAAACCCATGGAACTGGCTGATACAGTTAACACAGAGAGAAAAACAGTTAAGAGGGAGGAACATCTTTGTTGTAATGCTGTCAGTTAATGCATCACATAAAGGCAGCTGACTGGAGCTTCCAAGTTAAGCAACTGGTAAAATAATATCCCTCTGTCATTTATGCTTTAAGAAAACTTCCTTATCATGCTAAGGTAGAAGCCAAGAAATGAATTCAGCCTTTTTAAAATCAACATTACGTTGAAACCTTACAGCAACAAAAGATGAAAACCTACTAGTTTTTGTCAAAAGCTGACTTTGTGCAGATACAAGGCTGCTGCAGAGCACTGATATCTCGAGTGCTTTATAAGGTAGGACAACAGAGGAAGTGGCTGCAGTGAGGGCTGGTCAGTGACACGTCAATGCATTGCTACCAACCCAAAATCCTCCTTGCGAGAGACGGAGCAAGGCGATAAACAACAGAAAACTAGAAAAAAGAAACTATGGTAATGAGATAGAAGAGGTGAACCACAGTTTTGTGGCTGAAGGGAGATGAGAGAGTATAAAAAGAAAAACTAGTTACAACAAATGAGGAATGAACACAAGGTCATCCACAGGCCGCCTCTTTTGTTCATACAGTTGCTGTTTCTGACTCTGACATTTGTATATTGTTCTGTCTCACTGCGGTGCTGCCACACAACACAACACCTCTGAGAAGACACTAAAGGCTTGAGTCCTGATTAAATAAACCAACGAAGAAAAGCAAAAATAAACTTTGTACATTGATCGGTCAGAAAGGCATTTTCCACCATTTTTTTCTCCTCTAAATGTTGCAGTGAATGCAGGCTGGCTACTGCGCATTGTCCAAATACAAGCATGCTGGGTCTTGTCTTTGTTTGCCCCCCACCCCCTTCTCTTTAATAGTGGTTCATTCCACTGTGTCTCTTCCTCCCAAGTTTTTAGAGGGCATCTTTAAGAGGTGACAAGACCATCAAAGTGGTTCTGCATAGTCAGGTTTAGAACGTTATCTGTTTACAAATGAATGCCTTACTCATTTTCCTCCACTCTGAATAACATGCCTCCTTTTGGAAAACAGATTTTTTTTTTCTTTGCAAATCTAAAAATAAAAAAAAATACAAATAATAATAGTTATTATAGCAAAAACAAACTGAAATAAATGTACACAGGAGCACCTGAGAAATGCCTTGAAGTCTTTGCTCTTACAAAAAACGCCATCAAGTTCCCCCATCCAAAACAATTCAAGTACACCCCCGCCAAAAAACAAAAAACATGAAAATTAAGAAAAAAAACCAAACACATAACATACTTATCATAAATAATTATAACTTTACAATTTTCTGAATTGACACTTTAATATTTACAATATCTTAAATGCTTAATGCTACTACTTTTTGTTTTGTTTCTTTAAGTGATGTCCCTGAGAACTGAGTTTAGCCTCTCTTTTCTTTCTTTTACTCAATTTTCCTTTTTTCATTCTTCTATCTGCATTTCTTCAGATCAAAAAAGGCCCAGAGCTGTGACTGACTACCCGGGTAGTGGGTGAAGGTAGCTCTCATGGAATGTAAAAGCAGACAAGAAAATGTTCCTCCATTCAAAAACGTTAGTCTTTTATTCTACTGCCATCAACAGGCTGACTCATCCGCTGTGTCTTTTTTTAACTATAGTCCTGTTCTGTTTGTGTGTCTGCGATTCCTACTCAATCATACAAAGATACTAAACAATCAATAAATAAATGCTGAAGCAGGCAGGAACGTACTGAAGAGGTATTTTTGTGAAGTGCTTGTACGATGACCAGTCCAACCAGTAAAGATTCAAGCTCTTGCTGTACTGTATACTGCCATTAACAACACTTTGCCATTGGGTAAGAAAGGGGGTATATACAACCCCCATAAAGAAAAAATAACTTCCTGTGCCAAGGCATGTGGTCTCAAATATGTACGATTACGTCATTAAGTCATAAAATATACAGTATTTGTTGTATGTTCACTGTGTTTCTGTAACCCCTTGAGAATGACTCATCTTCACAGTCCAGAGTGATCACAACCAGTAGCATTCACAGGTAAGTAGCTTTAGTAACTATAGACCCTTTTCCATCAAGATCTAAGAACTGCAGGAACTTCAAACTTCAAGAACAGATTTGAAACCACAAAAAGTTTCGTTAGCATACTCATTTTGTGTTAGCCATGATGGGAGAAGTGCACTTACTACTACAGTTTTTTAATGTTTTAAATATTCACCTTTTTCTTTTTGCTTAAACCAACATTAACAAATTTTTATCCATTAGCAAACAGTTGCTAATTTACCTGTCAAGCAGCATTGAGCATTTAGCCATTTTTTCTGGACACCGAACAAATGTTAGCCCAATATTCACCCTCTTTTTTGTTCTGTTTTGCTCTCTTCCATCACTTGAGAAGTAGTAGACAGTAATAGCAGTAAGACTGAACCAAACTGTAATTTACTGCCAGAAAACCGTTAAAAGCTGAATCAGAGTCGAATGATAATTCTCTGTGTTTGTCACTGTGAATGACCCCTTTCACATTACACATAATTATTTGATTTATTACTAACATAAAAATATGAATTAGCACAGCCTTATCAGTGGTTTAAGCTTAATTCTACTAAAATTTCCTGGAATAAGTTTTCAAAAGGACATCTGACACAATATACAAGATAGAAAGTCCACCTTGTTATCACTTCAGGTTCAATTGTTCATTCCTTATTTCCTCTTACTCTCATCATAAATTCAGATAATGCTGTTCGTTATTCATATAAATAGTGCCTGTTTGATGAGTTAATGGTTGATAAGTATTGCTAACCTCACCCCAAGAATTTACGGCAATTCTATATATATATATATATATATATATATATAAATACTACTGTCTAGACTGACAGGGGTTTTTATGGGTTGGAACTATGACAGAAAGAACCAAAATTATAAATGGATTTCTGCTCTTAAAATGTAGTAGAGCTCTCGGTTCGTGTAAAAGTTCTGGGGAACGAAAGAATTCTTGAGTTCCCACAAAAAATTTTGAAATGGAAAAGGGACTTTAGCTACAGGCAGAGTTAAACACGTAACAGTCACTGAAATCAACAGGGTCCCAATATGTTCCAAAGCCTCCTAACAGAATGCAAGAAGATGAAATTAATGCCGCTAGATGATAAAAACAAAGCAGACATGACTTATATTGCTTATTGACTAAATCTTGATCTAGCATGTGAAAAGTGATCACTGGAGTCATATAGATTCAAAAGGTTTTGGCCACAAATAGCTGTACAGCAGTGCAGTGGTATCTCTAGAGATGGGCATACTGTGACCCCACCATTCATCACAGTTGTATTTTGTCACTGTTAATAAGCTTATAGGAGGACATAAGAGATATACTGTATATATATGTGCATGTGGAGCCTCTACTACTCTACCTTAGCTAAAACAGCCTGAATAATGTCACTCCCAGGCTGCTAGGATTTGAGAGCATGCACTCTGTGAAGCAACATGGTTCTTCCTCTGAAGATATTCTTAATGAAAAGCACTGACCAGCAGGTGTAGAGGATAGGAGCTAGTCTAGGGTGGCTTTAGTCAAGTTTTAGACCTGTTGGTACTGACTTTTTCTACAGAGAGACAACACATGTGTAGTTCTGTATTCTGCCCTCTCTACTCTAAGATGCCCTGAATGAAATAAGAGGCCATTTCTGATAGAGAAGTTAAAGCTGACAAATAATACAGTCGAGGTATGACAGCAACACTATGTGTGTTTTCCACCTCAGTGGGTTTTTTTGGAATTACATGTTTCTTCCACTGGAAAAACACTTCTTCTTCTTCTTAACCCCAGCTGAAAGCATCTTCTGGCTCAAAGTATGTACCCCATCCAACAAAATCATTTGGTTTTTATATCGTCATGTGCCACTGAAAAACAAACGTTCCTTTCGCCTTTTTTGTCATGACAATCTTTTGACTTTTTTTATATTAGATTTAACATTAGTTGGAGGGGAAAATGTTTTGTTTTTGTTGGTGTTTCTTTGACATTTCAAGCCGCCCCCCCCCTCTTTTGCAGTCTCAACGAAGTAGAGCAATGTACTGCAAACACTTCCTGGTTCACATTCAAGAAACAAAACAGGGACAAAAACTTATGACTTAGTCAACAAATGGCTCAACGTAAGTAAAAAATTTTAAAAAAATCCCAAAAACCTTAAATAGAAACAAATAAGTTTAACTACTTCCCAGGGAGGGGTAAGGTCAGCCAAAGCGCTCCCTGACCAACATCATCAGTTTCTTCTTGCCCTTGTAGATCTGTTTCAGGTTGTCTATGAACTGGGCGAACTGAATGTGGCCATCCTGTGCCAGCAGGAAAGTCTCCCTTGCTTTGCTCAAGAACTCTATGAACTCTCCGTAGTGCCGTGGACTGATGTGTGTCAGTCGAGAGTGCGTGGTGTTGATGTAGGCTGAAATTGTGGCATCCAGGAGCTGCCGCAATGGCGCCTTGTCTGTTGACATCAGCTTCCCAGAGTTCCTTCTCCCGGGAATGCCGGCAAGACCGGGCGCCGTCATGGTGCATCGCCGCAGGATGTCAGACAGCACCGTGGCACAGTGCACGCTCTTCACCACCAGGGGAATAATGGCTGCAAGCTCATTCTTACCCAAAGAGTGGCTGAGCGCACAGGCCCAGAGCACATCATTAATAGCTGGGTGTGTGTCCTGGTTGTAAGCCAGGTTAAGATGGGTCATGGCGAGGGAGGCCAATTTGAATGACCGCAGAGGGTATCCTCTGTGCTCCATGTACCTTGCGATGGTAAATAGCTGGGAGTACGTCATCCCCGTGGACGCTGCGTCGATCACGATCTGGTATGGCCGTCTCGAAGGCGATGTGGTCTTTCTCGCAGAGCGTTAGAGCCGACAGGGCACAGTTCTGGGGGTCCTTCATGGCGCACTGCAGGGCCAGGGTCCTCGCGCAGCTGGCCAGCTCCTCACGCTGGGGGTAGTCAAGGCTGAGGCGCAGGATGGTGTTGTGGGACATGACGGTGGCTGCCACGATGCTGGTGGCCTCGGTCGGTGTGAAGAGAGTGTACCAGCTCTGTAAGATACTCACCAACGCCCGCAGACCTGAGGAAGAGAAAAAGATCAGATTTAACATTTACTTTACCTAACTACTGAAGCCCTAATGGTGCCAGTGTACCAGCCAGTTCAAATTAAGGGAAAAACCTTAACACACTATGAGGGACATAATTACTAGATGAGTCCCAGTGGTGTGTTTTTAAAAGGCATCACATACCGACTTCTGTGGCACAGGTTACCAGCCAGCGAACCATCTCTCTCCTTCTCCAGTTCAGCGTGGATAGAGTCATCCTCATCACCTGTAAAACAAACAGGCAGAAGATTATGTTTTCTGATTCTGCAGCTTTGTTCAATTAGAATAAGAACTCATGTTTACTAGCTTAAAATAGTCTAAAAAGATAAGTCTAAAATATTTATACCTTTAGCGAACCAGTGAGAATGAGATGTGCAAAAATTTGGAAGTTAGTACAACACCACAGTCTCCACTGATGACAGATATATCCCAAAGTATGTTCATAATTACACAGAAGACTAATTGTGACTCTTCCATTCTGAGCACTTTATTAGCAGTTTTGCTGACAGGAATTCTGCCGAAAACTCTAAATACCAGGAGAAAGAGGCGGGTGAAGCCACAATGACACTGCTGCCTTGATGATCTGAAGAGTTTCTGTGTTTACTGTGGAACCCAAAAGGCTCAATTATGTGGTTTCTTCTCATCAACAACGGTAAGACGCTGTGTGATGTTTTCTCTGCTAATTTGTAGTGAGGCTGTGGAGGACTGCAGAAATTACAACTTCAAGAAAACTGTTGCGTGTTTTGATGGGTGACCAGCACTGATTTTTTTGGAATTAAATGATTTCTGGAAATTACTGACTCGCCCTCACGCTTTGGCTGTGCGCGCACACACACACACACACACACACACACACTAAGTACCTGCAGTCCTAGTTCCAGTGCCACGTTGAGCAGGGTTATATCGGGTGGGCTGTCTGCGGGTGTGGCTATCTTAAAGGCGTCCTGGGCAAGTTTGAAGATTAAGGAAGAGGAGTGGATGTTTTTCTGGATGGCCTCCAGCACCGTCCGCAACCTCAACATGTCACCTGCAGAGAGAGGGAAATGTCAACTAAGATTGTGATGCATAAAAATATCATCACTAACAGTAAGAAACAACCTTTGGAGGACATTACAGCCATGAATATGTGGATGTGTTGATGGTACCTTTAGCAGCAGTAAGCATGGTGGAGGCCAGTTCACACTGCTGTGACTCCAGGTGTCCCAGTGTGAACCAGCGTGGGTATCTACTTGGAACTATGGAGATACCATGGTGAGGGTGGCCTACGTCCCCGGAGCCTGCTGATGACTCCAGCACCGGGAGCCTGACAGAAACACACAACATCAGTTTTTAACATGTATTTAGTTATTTTCAAGGATCAAGATTTTTTTTTTCATGGCAGTTAGTTTAAACTCTCACATGAATTTCACCTCTGTCACTGGTGAATGGTAATTAATTCTGACTTAAAGAGAGATTCAGAACCAGCTTTACTGGCTGTGTGTTAGTTTAAAAGAATAGTTCGACACTGGCTCATTTGCTTTCTTGCTGAGGATTAGGAGATCGATCTCTCATGTCTGCACAGTAAATATGTAACTGGAGCCAGCAGCTGGTTAGATTATCATAAAGACTGGGAATGGGGGACAAGTATTCCCATCTGACTCCCAGCAACAGCACGAATAAGTGTTTCCCAAAATGTTGTAATGATAGATCATACTACTTAGACTACTCATTTAGACATACTGGTAAATACCTAAAACAAATTAGACCACCACTGCAATGGATGAGAGCCCCTACTACCTCTGAACACTCACACGCCAGTTTATTAGGTCCACCTATCAACTAAAATGAATGCAGTCTAACACTACAGCTCTACAATAAATCCTACCTTCCTGACAGTTTATATGCACAATTGAGGATGGATAAATGATTAAAATCATCTGTTAGTGTAACAGTGCAGTTCAACACAAGCACAAACTGCTGCCTCCAGAATGACCATAAAGTAAACCATAAAAACTGAACACTGTAGCTTTCTCAAAGGTTCCCAAAAGGATTTTCGACAGCGTTATTGCATTGCATTAGTTTTAACTATGTGCTTTTGTTATGTGTACCTAACGCAGAGAGTCTTATAGTACAAAGGCACATTTTCAGACAGCAATTTTTTTTAAATTCCAGTGTAAATGGAACCTCACTCTGAAATATATTTATAATATGAAGTTAAGTGATGTAAGGAAATGCATTAACTTGAGAGAGAAAGACTGTGTCTGCTACAGGCTGTAATGGAGTTTACAGGAAATAAAGAAGCTCTAAAACTAATATTACAACATCATGACATAAAGGCCACCACTTGTTTTAACAACGGTCTCGTTCATTTATAGTAAGGGTATCATGAGTACGTACACATAGCACTTGATCTAGATGTGTTCATAGTGAAGTGAATCAGAATCTGACCTCATTGCGCGCAGAGCCACTTTATATGCCAGGTCTGCATCATGTGGCAGCAGGGCAGAAAAGAGGTACTTGGCAAAGGTGTGCATGGGAACACTCTCCCTGTGGATGACTTCACCCAGACCACTGAACGGACCAGCTGAACCAAGAGAGAGACAGAATAATATTTTGTTTTAAGGTGTGAAGGTTAAATTATCACATTTGATATAGCATAAAAACTCAAACTAAGAATCTTGAGGGAAATCAGTGCATTTTATAAGATCTTAGATGCTTTAACATAAAGTGAAAAAGTGTTCTGGGAAGATGTTGTTGTACCTTCTAGCAGCTGTATGGCCTGTTTCCGAAGAGTCTGAACCAGGAGATCATCCAGCTCCAGTTCTTGAAGTTTTACAACAATCTGCTCCTCGTTACGACACACCTACAACATATTCAATAACACACATCATTCACTGTGCTAGTAGAGTAAATCGTCAGTTTGATTTCAATGAAAAATAAGAGAAAAATATTCTTAAATGTTCTGAAGAAGCTAAAAACTTCCATAGACCTTCACAAAAAACCTTATCAATTTCCTACTCTTTCTTATGAATTTAGATTCATTTCAGATTGTCATACCAATAGTGTCAATGAGTCATGTTAGAATTCATTCAAGAATATGCATATAATAAGTTAACATCTATTAATTATACCTGTTTAATAATAATGAAAACTAAACTGACTTAACTAAAAAACACTTTGAAGTTTAAATACTCTGTTAAGAAGAGATTTAGAGTTTAAGTATTATAGGACCAGCAGCATACTGTAGTACCTCATGTTCTTGCATCTGCGTGTATCTATTATTACAGTAAATGACAGAAACTGATTTTATTTCAGCACATGATCCAGTAAGAAGTCTTTTAACAAATTTGGTTGGTTTTAAATGCAGTTCTTGTTTAAAACATGAATGTTTTTGCTGATTCCCATGACATTAACAAAGGTCCGCAGCAGCACTGTTAAGCACTTTAAAGCAGATTACCATTCACACAAAGACATGTTCCTTGGATTTATTCACAGTGAACTTAAGCACTGTGACTTTCTGCTTAAGTTTAAGGGTACAAAATGATGTGACCTTTTCTTTCTTTTTGCACAGAGTGCACCTCAACACAGATGCTTAATTATAGTGATTTTCAAGCATGATAACGTTGTCTACAACAGACACATTCATACCACTTAAATATGCAACAAGCCATAAATGCAGATCAGTTACCCACTGCAAAGAAGCCTCATATTACTGAATTCTCTTTCAGATTATATTTAAATAGATATATTATTACTACAAATCATCATGTGACAGTGTGTATTTCAGAAATACCTTGTCTTGAGCATAGAGGCCCTCAGGCATTATCCTCTGCTGGCCCATACCCATCAGAGCCACCTCTAAGGCGAGAGTCAGGTATGACTCCCCACCATCTGGACTACCCCACACTGGTACATGGTGGTAGACTGGAGGTCTGGGTTCTCCTTCTGAAGGTGGAAACAATGCATTAGTTCTGCTTCAGTCAGTGAATTTGCTAATGTCATCGACACTGGTGGCAGCAGAAACACGGTGTCTGCAAAACAAATGATCTGCTTCACTAAAAATCTATCTTAATACTCTCATATGGACACTGATGAGCCCACACATCATGACCACTCACAGATGAGGCAAATAACATTATTTTTTAACAACATGATAACAAAGTCAGCGATGTACTTGACAATAAATGAACAGTCAGTTCCCATGGGCAGCGTGCTGGATCTGGAGTTAGGGGTCACTGTAATTATTCCCACTGTCAATACTGACCATGAATCAATCCCTTACTGGCTTAATCACTGCACCAGTGCTGCCAGATTTGACTGACACAAGCTTTAAAGCAGCTCACTCATCACAGAGGTAGCCCAATATTTTTTTTTCCTTCATTAAACTGGTGATGGGAAGCAGCCTCAGGAGCCTCCTATTAAGGTCTACAGCTTCTGTGTTCTTTGATGAACCCCAAATTACAGTTACAAGAACAAACAAAAAAAATGGTCACTATGAAATCACTTATATGAGCAGACAGACACTTGAACAAATCTTTTAGCTATGACCATTAATAATAATCTGAATAGGAGAAAAACCAAGTCTAGTGTTAAAGAACTGATAAGAAATTTGCTTTTAGTTTGTGATGAGCTGAGCATCAGTGCCCTGATAATCTCGATCTTACTGCTATGATGAGAGGAAAGATCACTGGGCCTTACTTTAAGTTGCAGAAACTACTACAAAAAAGTAGCCAATGTCAAGCTGCAAAAAAAATTAAATGACTAAAAAAAATAATTCAATCTGTCAATGTGGAACTTCACTATAATACAACAATTGGGGGAAAGAATCTACAGTGGATTTTTTTGTCCTGTTTCTTACAGGGTAGTAGTGATTAAAGCTGTGTCTAGCATAGTAAGTGACTGTATTCACAAATCTTAAGATGGCCGCTAACCCTACCCCAGTGCTTTACAACTATAACTGAGAACAGATGCCACGAGAGTCTCTGCTGTTGATTGGTGCTCATTTGTTCTCTGTCTCTCCCCCACCCCATCATTCTGCTTAAATCCCCTCCGTGGAATAGATCCCCTCAATACCTGTTTATTCCAGGGATGTGTGTGTGTGTGTGTGTGGAAATCAAGGGAAAAGTGGAAACTGGTTTTACAGACTGAATGCCAGCACTAACTCATTTGTGTTGGTTTTTTTTTTTCTCAATTGGCTGTTGGCCGATTGGTTGATTTGAAAAGATCAGAGACAAAGGTGCATTTTGATTGGCTGACATAGTCTGGGTCCGCCCCCCTTTTGACAGATGTTCCCAGCTGTCTTCCAGAAGGAAATAAAGCAGGGTGACCAGGGTATATATACACACACACACACACACACACACACAAAATAATCATACCACTCTCCTCAAATTCCCAAAACAACAAAAGACAATCATTCAGTCTTTCTCCAGCACGCATGCGCGCGCACACACACACACACACACACCAATCAGTGTGCCAGTGGTCATTGCTTTGTTTGAATTGACAATAGTTCCCTGTAGCCTGGTAACAATGGGAAAGCTCAACTCTTATTCTGCTTTGTTGCAATGGTCACTGGTGCAAAAAAAAGGCCCTGGGCAGGGTGAGAAATGCAAATGGTGATGGATTCTATACCACACACACACACACACACAAAAAGAGTGTGGTCTAAATGAGCAGCGCGTTCCAGCCCGATCCATTCATGCTCTGCTAGTTTATGGCTGTCTGCAGCACAATAGCGCCTGGTCCTCATATAAGAACATGGAGTCTGTTGTCTAATGAGTCACTGCTGGTGAGCCCGATCACCTCTCCTCAGGATTGCACTGCATCAGCTGGTGAAGTGTGCCAGGAATTATTTCTTGTGTTTGTCAAATAAGCTCTCTGACCAACGCATTGTTGCGTGAGGAGACTGGGAGGAGTTTCACGGTTGAGTATGTGTTTTGCTGAAGTACATACTAAGGCTTTAGCTTACTCTGTAGGTTTAGTGAACAGAGAGTGTAGCTTAGAACCACATCAATTCAGTACAGCACACATTTACTCTATAAAATGTCTGAAATCTTTACTAGTGCTCAAGGTGACACCTTCAAATGTTTTGTCTCAGCTTGCAGAACTGCCAGTGTTTAGCATTTTTGACCAAAGACGTCCATTAGCTTCATCAACTAACTGTTTTTAGTGCTAATTGGTAATTGTTAGACTGCTAACATGCTAAACTGGGATGGCAAAAATCGTAAATATCATACCTGCTAAACATTAGCATGTTAGCACTGTCATAGCAAGCACAACATGAGCGGTTAGCTCAGAGCACTGCTGTGCCTAACTAAAGCCTCACAGAGCTGCTACCATGGCTAAAGGCTCCTAGATTGTTGACTGAATAAATTATTAAAACAGTTAGTTGATTATCAGAATTGCCGGCCATTCATTTTTATCATTTGACTAATGGTTTAATAATACTATCTATAGCATAACAAAAAGTACTTGTAATATTAGTAATTTGTCATGTAACATGATTACTTTTACATTTAAAAATCCTTTCAGTCTTGCTACCTCTGCTTCTCATTTCCTGTCTATTACTATATTGTCAGTTTGCTGCAGCTCTTTGCTGATGGCTGCTTATAAAGAGGGCAACATAGAAAGTGCAGCTTGTTTTCAGCTTTTCTCACCATGTCACCAAGGTAAAGAGCAGTGGCAAAGTGCCTATTATTAAAAGTCAAACAAAAAGAACTAATTGAAAGCTCCACTATATATTTTAGCAACTCAGTTCTTGAGCTTGTGAAGAACAAAGGGAACTCACAAGTGGATTCAAGACAACAACTACTTTACATGCCTGAAACTCAATTCATGACAACCCTTTAAAAATATTCTGTGAGACCACAAACACAGTCTAAAAGTAGACAGTTTGCTGGTGCTCCAGAAATAATTACATTTCACAGGATTGACTATGCAGAAAGTCAACAAGAAAAGGACACTTAAGTGCTGAATGATGCATGAAAACAAGAGAAGTCACAGGAACTATAAAGGTTGTGAAGGCAAAACATAAAGCACATCAGGCTTTTTGCCTGGTAATAGTGTTCATGATAGCTTCCTTAGATTTTAAAATAAGTCTCACTGTGTATGTCAGACATTAGAAAAGAACAGTAGAAATAGAGGTATGTCTTTGTTTTCATACCACCAGTATCCATGTTGTTGTCGTCATCCATGCGGCAGGTTTCGGTGAGCGTGGTGAAAAGACAGCCAATTGGGTCTAAGGGATGACCCACCCAGCCTTCCAGGTTGGTGGTAGAGGTCACACCCCTCTGGAGAAGCTCTGACAGAGGAAGAGAGGGGAGAAGTGAGGCTGATGTAAAATGACTGGCCAAGGTACTACATCACAACAAACAAACAACAGACACAGCACAATGTGTGTGTTTTACCTTTCTTTTGGTGTTTGTAGATGTCCATCTGTCTCTGCTGTTGGAGGCGGAGCGTGTTAATGATGGCAACAGCCAATCGCAGGGCTTCCCTGGAGTAACCATGGGAACGCAGGGCGTCGACGCGAGCGCATGCTGTCGGGACATGGTCTGTGTGGTTGGCCAGGAGAAAGGGTATGGTCAGGATAGCTTCTCACACATGCACACACACACACACACACACACACACACACTCAGTCACAGATGAGCATTTTTCTTCCCAAACTTTTTCACTCACTCTCTCACTAATAGACACAAAAACACACACTGTGGGACAGTGAATGTAGTTAGTAATGGCACAGACACACACACTCACACACACACACACACAGTGCAGTCTCAGCAGAACACCAGTGTGTGTCTGATAGCTGGCTTAAGTTGCAGAATCTGACAGATCTTAGCTGGAAGCTGCTTACTGCAGATACTGGCCTCAATATCAGCAGAATTACTGTGTGTGTGTGTGTGTGTGTGTGTGTGTGTGTGCTTGTGTGTGCTTGTGTGTGTTGGGTCAGCTTTCAGTGGAATTAGAGATTGGGTGTATATGGAAGTGCCACAGTAACACTGTCATTCCTCCTGAAAATGAAGTTTCTATATACTCACAGGTTCCACAGGAAGTGTGTGTGCTTGCATGTGTGTGTGTGTGTGTTGCTCAGTGCATGTTTGTAGCCTGCATAAATTTTATTTTTATTATTTGACAAAATAAATCACAATAGATGTGTGCACTTATACACTGCAGAGTGCAAATGATGCAATAGGCAAATTCAATTATTCTTCCTGGATATGAGTAATGAGTTTACCTAGCCAGAGCGGCAGGCCCTGTGGGTTGAACAGCAGGCTCTCCCCCTCCCTCTGGTAGGACGGAGACATGTAGTAGTCACTGCTGATGATCCTCTGGAGGTGGCTGTCCTGCCAGTGGAGGTCACAGGCCTCGATGGCCCGGCTGAACACCGTTCTCCTTGGCCTGGACAGAGAGTCTGAGAAAAGCAAAACACAGTGTCACATAGTGTCATCTTGTCCAATCCTATCTGTCAAGAAGCCACAGAGTTCAAGTTCTGATTAATTCTGGTGTGTATTTATGTGATTACAAAGTATGTGTGTGTGTGTGTGCTGACCCTGTGCGAGGTTGCTCTGCGGGAGAGCATTGGTGATGTTCGGAAGCTCGCTGCCATAGTTGCCGTCCTCCAGCGGGCAGACGTCCATGTCCCCCCACTTCTTCAGCTGCTTCAGCCAGCTGCTCTTCTCCTCGCTTTTACAGTGGGGATTTAGCACCACGCACACCCACAATGCACCTGGGGAAATGATGTAGTCAGAGGTCAGGACACAGCAGATATAGGGCTTTTGGAGTGCTGTTTATGAGTGTGGTCCTAAGTGAGAGAACTGACCTCGGCCATGGTGAGAACTGAATAAACTCTCTAAATGCCACTGAGAAGACTAGTCTGTGCTTTCTTTTTATTCTGGCCTTGGAAACATAAGACCTACATGAATCATTCTTTATAAAAGGAAAGGAAATATTACCATTCCATAATGTATTGCTCCAACAAGAAAAAACCTCACAATTCTGATGCTTCTGACTCAAGGACTTCTATCTTTATTTAAAATAGAGGTCTTTTTTGTCACCACATCACACAAATCGTTCAAGAATTTTTACATGGAATTACAGTTTTAGACTGACTCCATAAAATCAATAAAAACGAAATAAGAACACTGAAAAAAATTCTTAACATCTTCAAATATGATAGTAAATTGAGGTGCTTTGGGGTTTTGGACTGTTAATTAGTTAGTTGGACAAAACAAGCAAAGTGATGACATCATCTTGCGCTCAGGAAACAGATTCACTATTTACTGGTGTTATATATGTTTTATAGCCTAAACTCAATAATCAAGAAAACCAGCAATAGATTGGTTGATGAACAGCCCTAAATAATATGGCAGAAAAACATTTAGTTGTGTTAAGTGCATAATATTTCTCTTCTCTTTTTCTACACTGCACTCAAACCTACCACAACCATGCCATTGGGGGTAATCCACAATGATGACTGTTTTTAATCATAATACTACCACAACAAAACAACCAAAAAAAGACTGACTGACCATTTTGAATTTCATAAATCAAACAGAATTCATGAAGTTTGAGAAGAAGTTTGCTTTGGCCGTTCACAAAAGCCAGAGCTGTTACATTTAATAAATCAAAATAATACTGGAAATACCAGCTGACAGCTCGGTGGCCATAAACCTCAAGCTGGGTCAATTGTCAGACGTCTGCATCTGAGAAAAATTATCGGGCAACAAACCCTGACTGTCTGGCTGTTATTTCTGTCTGTGTCTGTGTCATGATCTCCCTCGCTCACCCAGGAAGTGTTCTTATTGACCTGCTAAATGCTGAGATTGATTGCAGAGAAGCTGAGCAGCCGTATTGATCGGCAGCCTTTATCATTCACTCAGGGAGCAGGAGAGGAGAGGAGAGGCTCGAGCAGGAGGAGAAGCCACTGACTGGATGACCTAATAGCTTACTGACTGGGTGAGCGTTTACCTGACAAAGTGACTAGATATTTGTCTCAGTAACTGACAGACTGGACACTTCTGTTGGCCCTGCTGTTTGACCTGCACTGACTGATAATATAACTAACGGGTTGATTGGCCAACATGGAAAAATCATAAACATGTGAGTCTTTGTGGCCGTGTGTTTCTGTTTTTGCAGGACATTTCTCTGACTGTTCTTCTTACCCAGCTCATCCCAGAGCTGCCGACACTTGTCCGTCATGCCTGTGCCCTGCTGTCTCCATAGCGACAGACGAGGGTCCGCCATGAATTGTTCGGTTATGAGCGTCAGCATTCGGGCGCCGTTGGAGTCTCGCATTCGTAGCATCTCACGCACCTGGAAAGACCCAGAGTGTCGAGGTTTAGTCACTGTATGTAATCAGAACAGTTTGCTCTTCCATCTGCTACTAATGTTTGTCCTTGCTCATTAGAATGTATTTCAGGAGAGAGAAACTGACTGTATTGTGTGAGATATGTACTTATGGCTCAAGACTAAGACATCTAAATGCCACTTAAAATTAAATGAAAGAAATTTGTTTATATATTATTAGAATATAGTTCTTAGCTTTTATATGGTACAGTGGATTCATCACTGTGAGTGGCATTTCACATTTGAACCTCATTTGAACCATTGTTATTAAAGCACCAATCTGGCTTCTTTAATTTGGACTCAAGTGGAGCACAAAGCACTTCATGTGACAACTTACATTTTTAGGATTAGTCTTAAAATAATATTTTGTTGAGGTAAGGAACCATATAAGATGATATAGCTTTATTTTCACTTGTAAGAGTTTCATGCTTATGACAGACACTAATGGTATATTTCAGTGCAGTTTCAAAATGATCATTGGTGTGATCAGAGAGGCTCCTGGTGAGCAAAACAAATAAACTGTGTTATAGTAGTGGTAGTAGTGATGTGTACCTTAGCGAACATGGAGTTGAGCTGCTTCCCAGAGCCGTAGTATCCTCCCTGGGAGAGAAACTGTTTGACTTGCTCCCTGACTTGATCCTCGTCCAGATGCCAGCAGTTGTCATCGTCAATGCTGGCGCCTGCAGTCGGGTCTGGAGCACCTGGGAATACACACACACACACACACACACTTAATGGCAGGTTACCACAATACTACACTGATAGAAAGATATACAGATAGTAAAGCATGAAAAAGTGAACTAAACTGAACACGGGAGCACAATTTCAATCTAACTATTCTCGCGACATTAACGATGGTGTAAACAAAGTTAAGTCTGTATATTCACTCAGTCACTTCGTCCCTCCCTGTCCTCAGTTTGTGTTCAAAAAAGAAATAAATAAATAAACAGGCGGAGACCCAATGAGAAATGGATATTCCTTTTAAATAGCCTCACTCACAAAAACACTGGTTTCCTTTGCTTGATACTGACATTTCATCCAAGATTTAATCCTTCTGAAAACAAAACATAAAAATCAATAATTCTGAATTCATTTAAATCTTTGCTATCTCATATGTATTTGTTTTAACATTTAACTCAAAGTGCATCTATGTGACACTTTTTATTTTTAGGCTAATCATGCACAGAGGGAATAGAAGGCCAACTTTATTTTTCCTCTGTTCTGCACTGAGTGTGTGTGTGTCTGAGTAATACTACAGGGAAATGTAGATATGCTCTAAAGGGGGAAGCTGCTTTGATCTAGCAGGAAGTGAGCTGAGGAAAGCCCAGAGATGTGTTTCCAACTGGCTAGGAGTACACTGCAGCAAACACAGCAAACACCAACATTCCTCCATCAAAGACGGCCTCGCTCCTGGATCGACTGAACTTCAACCCCCATGATTCCCCTTGTCAAACACAGAGAGGAAACACAGTGCGGGCCTTCCTGGACGGGAGAGCTGGAGAATGTCAACATTTAGGCAAGGAGGATGAAATAGAGGAGCAGATAAAGAGTTTTGTTTGGTGAAAGGACGTGTCTCGTTTGTCATTTCCCCGATGCATGTCTGCTGTGGTTCTCCCCTTCTTTTTCATCTCAGTACTTTCTCCGGCCCTTTCATCTTTCCACTCCTTTCCGTCTCCTCTCTCCCATTTCCCCAAGAGCCATTTCTCCCTGTCTCTTCCTCTCAGTGTCTCTTTCCTTTCCACACATCTCTTTCTACCTTCCTCTGCATCCATTTCACCATTCAACTTCTTTTTCTCTGCTTTCTTCAACATACCCCTGCCACTAGAAGTAGGTAGTGACTGGAGAGTGGGAACTAAGAAATCAAACGAGCCATTTGAAGCCTGGTTTGCTGCTTCGCTGGAGTAATCAGGGGCTCTGACGTATGACAGCCTGTAGGCTTAGCATGCTGCATGTTTTAAGTCTGGAAGCTTTTAAGTCTGGCCTGTTGCTGTGAAGATAGCACTGCAGAGGGATGGACAGCATCTCCACAGAGCAAAAACTTTTCAAGAATTAAGTAAAGCTCTGCACCTTCCTATTGACTGCCATGCATTTATGGCATCAAAAAACCCTGTTCTGAATGGGTTTGATGGGTAAGTGCAACATGAAAGCTGCTGTAAAAATCACAGAACCAAGCTTTTTTTTTTTTTTTTTTACTTGAAACAAACAAACATGGACTGAACAAGTTCACACAAAAGTTGCCCTCTCACCATGGACCTGGTTGATCTCAGAGTTGGAGGACAGGATCTCATCAGCCAGTTTCTGAGCGGTGGGCAGCACCTCAGGTGTGGTGGGCTGTTATCAGATACTGGACCAGCTTCTGCAGCTGGTCTCTGTTCATCTGGAACAACGTCTCTGAGATGGGCAGCCGCAGCTTCACCTGCATCAGACACACATATATAGATAGAGTATATGATGTGTTCATTATTGTTCATCTATGACATGTCTATGACAATGTTGTAGCTAGGAGAGGCTTTCGGTCTCACATGTTCTTTTAATACACACATATGGAGATATAACTGTTATCTTTCTCAGATCAAACCCAAACTTTATAAACCCTTAAAGGCTCTATATGTACAGGTTTCATTTCCTTTATTTACAGACTTAGTTGCTTATTAATAGGTTAATAGTCCTATTAAAAGTAATGTGAAAAGATAAATGTAAGAATTTTCACTTTATTCATTGTCACTCTATTTCATATATTAGTTTAATTTGGCATCTACATGTTTGAATTTTGGTAGCATGGTTCCCATCATACTATTACATTTGGCAAATCTGCACCATGAAAAGTTAGCATTAGTTATTAACTGTTCAGTTCTGTAACATGAAATTACAGACAACAAACTATGGCTTTTTCAGTTTGATGGAAGAGTAAGTTGCTGATTCCAGTGTGAATATGAGAGTGTGTGTGTGTGTGTGTTCCAGTATGACTGCGTTATGACTCTGCATCATTCAGCTGCTACAGGTTAAGAGAATTAATACTCTATTTTGTAATTATTACCTGTTCAGGCTTGCGAATCCGGTAAAGCGAGAGTGCCACCACATGTGCGCAGTAGAAAATGTCCCTGTTCCCACAGCCACAGGTGACTGAAGTTATCTTGCAGCGGTCGAAGCTGATGGCCACCTTATGGGTGACCTCTGGCTCTGACGATGTGGTGGGTTCAGTTACTGTGCCACTGAGGTGAAACCCTGTGAAGACACAAGGAAGAAAGTTAAAGAAGAGAGCTTTTGTTGGCTTCATCCTTTACTGGAATGACTGCAAAATAAAACAGGTTTTTTAGCAGTCCCTAATGGAAACAAACATTTTCAACTCCTTTGTTTTAGCCTCTACCTAGATCTTGTGTGTGGACTACCAAGTAGAGGAGAAGCATAAGAGAAGGAGAGAAGGAGCATCTGTGGTAATGTAAGCCTGTACAAACATACAGAGTGAACCTTCAGTACAAAACACACATTTTAATGAGACGTCTCCAAACAGGGCAATGTGCCATCTGATACTCTCTCCACCTCTCTCCTGATGTCTCTGTGCATTTGTGTGTGTGCAGTGAAAAAGTCAACAGCAGTCCAACAGCTACAGTCATTGCAATGAGTTTGACTGCAACATTTAACAAAGAACTGAAACTGAATGAACCTGTTTTTTGTGATGAACCTGATGACCCAATCCAATACAACTGGGTGACATACCAAGAGAATGGGTTGAATTTGCATGTGGCATAGACCTTATGCCCCAACCTTTTTTTTTTTAAAAAAAAAAGAAAAAAAAGAAAAAAGAAATCAGAATCAATTATCATCATCAACACCTACTGACCTTCACTTCAAAAAAGTAAATATGCATACATCCAGGAGGACAAAGAGTCAATTCTGTATTCAGAGCCACTGGTTAAAACATAAATTTGATTTACTTTGACTTTTATTAGATTGGTTGAAACATAAAGAACTCATGATGGCTTTTCATTAAAACTTCAACTGCCCAGGTACTAAAAGAAATAATGTGAAAAAAAAGAACTGGGGAAAAAGTCAATATGGAATAAAAAACAGGGTGAGTAAAAGAACAGTGAGTGAGGAAACAGTGGATAAAGGGGATGAGATGTGAGGAGAAATGTGAGAGGAGAACAGTGAATAGAGGAGGGGAGAGTGTATCTGGTCTGTCCTGTCGTCTCACAGTGACGGGTCAATTATTTATGAGGTGAGGTGTGTGTGTGTGTGTGTGTGTGTGTGTGTGTGTGTGTGTGTGTGTGTGTGTACACATTGGATTACTGTATCTCACCAAACCATAGCAACCCCACTGCTGCTTTCACAGCTAGACAGACAGGAAAGAGAGGGAGAGAAACAAAAAGGGAGGATGAGCAAGCTAACTGGAAAGCAATGATATGGCTATTTTGGGCATGGCTGAAAAAAAAAGTACACATCTAAAGTTCTGACAAACAAACAAACGCTGACGCAAACACACGTTCACAGACATGAACAATTAAATTCTGGGGTATGGGCCAGCATGGCAGAGCTGTCTAATAAGTGTGTGTTAAACCATCTCCCTGGAAAAATCCCTCAACAGGTTTTTTCTAAACCAAATGATGTGAACACAGACCCACAAGAAAGCGGACACACACACACACACACACACACACACTGACATCCAATCAACTGCAAACTGCTTTCACTACAACAAGAAAAAAGATGAACAGCTACACGGAAAGTCATGGTGGAAACTAACAACCGCATGAAGAGTTGGAAAGGACTGATTCATGCTACTGAACATACAGTGTCACAGCATCTGATCAAATTGTTCTGTGAATCAAATCCAAATTTGTCAACTCACCACATCCCACCAAAATACCAACCACCCACTTTACAGATCAACATCTCACTTTACCTCCCACACTGCTGACATGCAGCTACAAAAACACTGACCAACAGATGCAACAACTACAGCTGCATTCAGCCAAAAATAGCCTTAACAAAGGGTATGTAGGTGTAGGTGTGCAGCCACATGTATGAAGAGGAAATAGAATCAAGCAAGGTTTTGGTAACACTAATGGTGCTTTTCCACTAGCACCTTCTTGGCTCTACTTGACTCGACTCTACTTGGTTTTTAGGGACTTCCATTAGGTGGTAGCACCTGGTACCAAGTACTTTTTTAGTACCTACTCGGTCAGGGGTTCCAAGTGAATTGAGCAGAAAATGTGATGTCAACAGACTGCAGGCCACTGATTGGCCAGGGAGTGATGTCACTGGATGAGTCATGAGAGCAACTCAACTCCTTCATAAGAATCAACCTGGCAACAGCGACAGTGCATACATCTGATGTCACAGGAGTTTTGGGCCGCCTTGCTAAGACAACCCCACCCACATTGAGGTGGTACTCAGTTGTAATGGAAAACGACTGAAACCGAGTACTGAGTAGGAGTTAAGTCAAATAGTGCTAAAACTGTGTAATGGAAAAGCAGCATAAGTGAAAAGTGACAAAGCACAATACATCAACTTATGATGCCCATATGAAGTACTGATTTAGTATCAGTGCTTTGGTTTCCTCAAATGTAAAATTTGTAGACCTCACTGTGTGAAGCACACTGTGATCATTGTTATGTAAGATAACATTAGTCCAGAGATGGCTATGGCGCTAAAAAGTCAACAGCTAATACCATAAGTTTTTTTTCACAACAGACATTTTATCCTCTGTCTCAAAGATAGACAGAAACAGAATAATGCCATTCATGTTAAAAAGCATCTTGTCCTACTGTGTGTATTTGCACATAGAATTTGATTAGCAAATGCAATGCATTGCCAGATGGTGACATGTTGTTTTGCAGCCAAGGTTTAGCCAGGGTCAGGTTTTTCACTGGACAATCCTGTTGGTACTATGTCCAAGAAAACTCATAGCTTTCCTTTCACTGAGAACGGTAGAGTAGGGTTCCTAATGCAGAAAGCTCATTGTGTAAGTCCAGAATACCTTTCAGTATGAAGAGTGAATCCACTGCAATAATTCTACTATGTAACTTTAAACTGTCACTACAGAGGACTAACTATTTTTGATCTGCACAAGGCAAAACCATTTTAACTATCCGCCAACATAACCAAATATATCAATGATATACTGACCAACATACTGACATACTGACCTGGCTGGTTTCGTGCCAACCAACACATCAGTTTGCCAACATGTCGACTTAGAACATACCTACACATGCCTACTGAACAATCTCACAGATATAACTGTCATCTAACAAACATACCCATCGATTTCCAAAAGAGCGTAACTGACCAGCACAAACTGTCCACTGAGCCAAACAGGGCATCTGACTATGACAGGGAGGATGACACAGAGAGAACAGACTGCAGAGGGAGAAAGAGAGGCTGATGCATCTGCGAGTGATAGACATAAAGATTCCTCCAAATTGTTGAGATCTCTCCCTCCCACTGAGTCCGCCTGTCCAACCAATCTTTGTGTATTGCAGCACATGGTAATATCATAAATGTCAGAAAAAAGGGCTTTCCATTCCTTCCCTCTGTCTCTATAATGGATATACCTGTAGAGCCAATTTGCACTAACCACAGCTTAGTGTAGGTCCAAATTTGATCTTCCGGTGACAAAATCATCACAGCGGAGGGCAAAGTATCAGACAAAAATCAGGGAGAGTGCATTTCTTAAAAGCATCAGGGGAACATTTGAGAGCTATCTTCCATCCAAGCTGTCTAAATAATGTCTTTTCAGTCATCAGTCATTGCTGCACTTGTCTCCAGAAATCCAGTGTAGCATTTCAGATGAGTGTAGAAGTTTTGATGGCAGATGATATTCAGCATTAAATCTTTCCCACAGCTGGGAGTGCTGCTTTCCCTCTTTTCTCTTGGCTTTGGACCTGCCCCCCCCTTCTCTCTCCGCCTGTGTCTGTTAGGTTAAAGCCTATTGTTGCTCAGGCCAGAGGGATGAATGTGACGGTGACACTGCTGCTCTTTTCACTTTCAATCAAGTCTAAAATGGCTCAGACACAGTTCACAGTCCGTCTGTCTGGCACCCCTCCCCTCTATCTTTTGCCAGTTTCACACATAAAACCTGCAGCAAAGCTGGGTTTAATTATCTGGTTAAGTTAGCAGGTTTTGGCATTCATATCCCAGTCTCTTTCCACATGGCCATTCGTAACAGATTAGGTATCCACTCATGCGAGACTCAGTGCCTGGCACATGAGACTCTGCGTTGCAAGACATTATGTGTAACAATACCTTCTGAGTCTCCCAGAGTTATCCCAGAGACATTTTGGGTGATAAACTCTTTTCGCTCTTTGGCTGAGAAGATGAGAAGACCGATGTAACTGTTTTATCTGTTGCGTAAATGTAAGGATAAAATCAACCGCAGATTAATTTAGCTTAAAATAAAAACTGGAAGCAGAGGGAAACCTTTGGACAGAGCTGTTCTCACTGTTTCCCTGTTTCCATTCTTTATGGCAAGTAAAGCTAAAGCTGCTGTCTGAGGCCTTACATTTACAGTACAAATATGAGAGTGGTGTCAATCTTCTCATCTAACTCTGGCAATAAAATGACAATGTAGCTTTCCTGAAATGACAAACTAATGAACCAATCCTTTATATGAAGATACATAAGAATGTAGTAATCATTTCTGGGTGTTTTATTTGTGAATAACTGTTGGTTTTGAGACCTGATTTCCCACAAACTGCCAGCGTGTGTGACTTCATCTCCTGTCCCACATGAGCAAGGTTAAAATGTTAAAATCCATGCAACAAAGGGGCTTTTCAGGTCTGTAGGCAGGCACTAATACAACTAACTGACAATGCAAATAGAGGAGGATTCAGGACAGAACCTTGAGGTCCTCTATAGCTGACTATTTGTCTTTCCCTCATTCATAAACTTGTATCTGGTCCCAAAGCCTGGTCATTCACTACTCAAAGGCTCAGTGTAAAACTATACCCTCTGTTTTTTATGCCCTCTCATGTAGACTGCCTCTGCGTGTGTGTGTGTGTGTTTGTGTGTCTGCACGTAGGCTGAGGGAGACAGCGTGTCTTCAGCAGATGGGGATGCAATGACACTTGATAAAAAAGATGCTGCATCAGACAGTCTGCACGCACACACACACAAACACGCACGTAAACACAGTGAACAAAACGACCTTTTCAGAGCCTGTCTGCTTTTGTTCTTAATGCCACAGTGAGCATAAAGACAAAACGATGCAAACCAGTCAGTGATATTCACAGTAGATATCGCTAATCTCTCTCACCCTCTTTCTCTGTCTCCCTCTGTGTCTCTCTCTCTCTCTCTCACACACACACCTCATGTATCCTAGCTATGGGTCTGGTTCAGCAAAACAGATGAATTTCTAACAAAGGTGAATTAGGAGTGTGATGTGTGTAAACTGGGAGTGTTGCCAAGTACAATGATCTGGCCTAATCCTTAGGGAAAGTCACATGGCAGTGTTTGTTTGTGTGTCTGTGAGTGTGCATGTCATCTTTTTTTGTCTGATGCAGATATGCATGCATGCCCAGAAAACCTCTGCCACTGACATCTTTCATGCTGAACAAAGAATGTAGTGTGTGTCATTTGTGATTATTAACAATCACATTTCATATGTGCTACATATAGAGCTGTGTGAATTGAAAGCCTATATATAATCCTCACTCTGATCCTTCAGTGAAAGAGGAAACATAATGAACCACAGCTCTCAGATTTTCTATGTAGGATTGTTTTTAATCCAGATTTTTTACATGACACTCAAAATGTATAATAATATATATGTGGGTAAGACCTCACAACATATAGTACTATAGGTGTAGATGTATATATGTGTATATATATACACTGACATACACACTCCACATTGCCTTCCTCCTCCCGGTTGTACACCATCTGTCACTCGATGGCAACCCCACCCACACAGAAGCCTGTCAGCCAATCAGAAGGCAGAGAGCTCCCCACGCTCATAGGCCATTAACCCCTAATCAGCTGGGGAGATGAAACCAGGCAGCGAGCCAAAGTGTACACACACACACACACACACACACACACACAAACCATAGTCTTATTCAACCACCACCTCACCACAGGCCTCGCAGGCAGACAGACAAACCCTGCCCACCCCTCAGTGGATTTTAAAGTTCAGGAAGAGAATATCTTTGATTCCATTCTTCTACTGTTCCCACAGCGCTGTGCCTATGCTAAACACACTTTGCCAAAAACCACTCATTCATTTTGAAACCCACACTGGATCACACCATCCTCCATTTGGTAGTAATATAGTATGGTGTCAAATTAAAGGAGAAGCCAACGTGCCTTGGCGTTGGGTGTAGGTTCACCATGAGCCTCCAGAACAGATTTTCCAAAATCTACTATAGGTGTTCAACTATCACAAGATGTGGTAACTGTGAAGGCCATACCATATGATTCACATTTTATACTAATTGAACTCAGGGACCTCTTGTGCACTCTGAGGAATCATCCGGGTTCATTATGTTTCTCCACTTGATTATTAAGGTTTTTATTTCATTTTCAGTTTTCATATATGTATCATACTGATATTATTGTTGGGTAATAAGTGACAAAAAATTGTATTGCACAAATGCGAAAGATACATTTCAAGTAATACATGTTCGACTTATGTCTGAAGAGACAATGACATCATTTGTCTACCAGAGAACATTGATAAAGTCTAGTTTTTGACTGTAAAATGTACCACTCAGCACATATCTTGGTCACAATTGTTAAATGCAGCTGAAATTTTTGAAAAAGATTTTTGTGGTGTAGCACGGATGCTTTTTTTATACAGCAAAAGGCATATATTCAGTGGCCCTGGATCTTGTTAAGGCTATCATCTACTGATGAAACAAGGCGTGATCATTAGGATCTGAGAGGGAACTAAACAATAACCAAACCAAGAAAAATCCTGCTTTGGAATCCTTATCAAAAATGTCTGTTTATGTTACATGTCTGTCAAAAAAAAATGAATATTGGTCGATATACTGGCATTGCTTTTAAAAATACAGAATCAGTAGGCTCTAATGCTAACTGCTCATTAGTATGGTGTTTTTGTACTGCATTTCCCAGACACTTGACAAGTTAGTGTTTCCTGATGAAATGGCAAGAACTTCAGTTTGGTTTACTTACCTGTTATGACTGAACACCAATTAAACACATTCTTTCTTGTGCCAAATACACAACTCATTCTCCTTAGCCTCCCTAAACTGACTGTCTCTGAATGCTTCCCTCACTCTCTCTACATCTATGACACATTATTATTTACTTTGATCAAGAAACTCTATTTCAGCAGTAATACATCCAGTGGAGAAAAAAAATCCCATTACGGCGTTTTTTTTTTTCTTCTCTAATCCCACTGCCCCCCTCTCCAAAAGTAGCTGAGGATTCATCCACCTCCAGCAGCCAACACATCCCTCGCAGCCTGCGGCCCTTCCCATCTCCCATCTGTTCTGACAGCTCCAAGGTTAACACAGCACCCCCCTGCTCGCTCTCATTCACACACACAGGACACCCACATGGCCCTGTATTCAATCAGCCATATATCTCTGCACAGCAGACGTGCATATGCACACACACACACACACACACCAAGTACACTGAATCTTCTCCTCCCCTCTGCCCATCCATCCATCCATCCATCCATCATTCACCCATCCATCCTTCCATCACTCCCTCCTGCAGTGTTTGCTGATGCGATAACAGTTGATTGATTCATTTGTGATTTCCTAGCAGCTCTGTCCCAAACACACACACACACACACACACAAAAATCCTTGCTAACCGCCGGGACTCATTTGTCATGATTACATTGAATTGATTCCCTGATTTGCTCCATTCTGTTGCGACAGGGGAGCAGAGAACTACGAGACAGGGAAGAGAGGAGGAGCAAGAGGAAGAAAGAGAAAAATGGAAGAGAAAGGTTTAATCAAGTCCCTTTCAGCTGATGTGTCACTGTAGAAACAACAAGAAAGGAAAACCTGCAGATCTGACAGAGCTGACATGGGTGGAAATCAGCAAAAGGCTGACGTGTCAGCCCCAAGTTCCCAACCTGATTGAGCAAAGAGCGAAGAAAAAGGGAAAAATGGGGGAAAGGGAGAGAAAAAGTCCAGAGGGAGAGAAGGTAGCTCTTGACGTAAACCTGATTACTCTGATAAAGAGAGAGACAAAGACCAGTCGACATCATCAGAATGAGGAAGAACACATATGATGGAGCTTGTAAGTCTTGTTTTTGACGCATGCTCTCTCTCACACACACACACACACACACACACACATAAATATCTTGCTTCAGATAAAAACTGTAGGGATATATTGATGGAGAGTGGGATGTCATCCTTTCCTTGATGACATCTGAAATTCAATCAAGGACTTCAGGGCACTTTATGCAATCTGAAAGCAAGCAACACAACCTGAAAGCCTAAGTGGTCCAATTCAAGACTTGCATACATTCTGCTGTTAATGGAGAGTCACTTGGTCGATTCATGCCATTGTGAGCGTGTGCGACACTAGAATGAAGGTTACTTGGGGAGGAGAAAAGCTATAAATGCTGATTTCAGCTTTGCAGGAGAAAAAAAAAATGCACCAATATCCTGAGAGCGCCGAAAGCAAAAATCACACACAAACACAGGAAATGAATTATACTGGAGCTGGGCTGAGGTGAAGCAGAGTTAGGGTCTTGGTTCATGTGTGCCATACACAGAAACTCTCCTTTCTCTAGTGTGTGTAAACCCTGTTCACCCAAGGCTATATTAGAGATAAGAAAACTTTTTTTTACTCTGGCCCCTTGTTTGCTCTGTTTTTAGTGTAGAGGCATTATTGTGCTGCAGCCTTGTCTGGCAACACTTACAAAGAAATGAGCAAAAGCAATTTATCAAACTCAGGAGACAAACTCATGTCACTCCCCTGCAGGCGACAAAGCCTATTCACCATCTGCTAAAAAACTTAGACCTCCAGTTTACATTTTTCTTCTGTGGTTAAGACTTAGCATTATGTCTTTATGCATAACCCTTGAAGCAATGTAATGGCATATGAATGTAGAAATATACAGCAGTGTATTGGAAACCTGCTACACAAGGTACTAGTATCACAGGAGCAAAGACTCAAAGCAGCAACAACAGGGAGCTGAAAATTGAGTTTCACTTGCAAATGTACTAAGGTGCACTGGGCAGTAACTCAATAGCACTTGTGTTAGTTCCCACTAAAAATGAATCCACAGAAGTGTCCTATCACCCAGTCAGAGTTAAACATGTAAATAAGATGCTCGACGCAAACCAGAGAGCAAATATGCCTGAAGGCTACAAAATCAGTGAGACACAAGAAACAGCCTGCCTCTTTGTATCTGTACGTGTGAACAACCTGACAAGTTATGGAATTAAACATGTGTCAGTGTGAGAAGTGTTATGTTTAACACGTATCTGCTCTGTCATCATATTCTTACCAAGCAACCACTGAAAGTACTGTAAGTTAGCAGGTTAAAGACTATAATGAGAAATATAGTAATAATAATAAACTTAATTTATTCTGCACTTTTCATAACAAAGCACTTCACACTGCTGAAATTGATCACAAAAACTAGCTTGCTTTAGCATGAGACAACCAGTTAGCACGTAGAAATTTACATTTTATCACATGTTGTGTCACAAAGTTGTGAATAGACAGGACTGTAGCAAGACATATGATGTCTATGAGAAGTTTAGGACATGTGAATGTGAGACACGAGACTGTAGTTCGAATCGGTTGCCACCTTTCCTCCTAGCAGTGGAGGACAAAACCATAACATGATACACACACACACACACACACACACACACACAAGATACACCAACGTGTGAGCATATGAAAGGAGCAGACAGCTGTAAAAGGTCACTGCCCTGGATTTACCCTCCAATTACCAATACATCATCTTACCAAAGACATGCACACAGATACACTCACTTACATATGCAAAACCAATTTTTTTCAGTAAGTGAAACCACCCCTACACATGAAAACACACAGCGCACACACGCGATATCTGCTACATGTATAGATGCTTCCCTGCAGCAAACCATTCATCTGGTATGTATGAGTATCCTGGTTCTTTTTGCGTGTTAATTTGGGAGAGTGTGTTTGCATCTTTCAGTGTGCATCTCTGTAAGCAATGTGTGCAGTGCTAATGTGGTTATGCACACACATATACACATTTACACACATGGATTTCCTGCTTGTGTTTATGTATGCCAAGCCTGTTGTCTCTGTCTCTCCCTCTGTTGCTCTTTTGTCTCTCTCGCACTTTGCCCTTTTCCTAAACCAGCCGTGGCCTTAGCCCATGGTTTTTGTTTAATATGGCGGCATGCAAAGCAAAGGAACAACCATCTGCCATATGCATGCAGCCGCCGTCTTAGGAACAACAAGGGCTGGCATCACAATGCCTCTTTCGTTGGTGTGTGTGTGCGTGCATGCGTGTGTACGTTTGTTCTTCAAGCGCAGTCTGCAGGGCAAGATAAGTATGCATTTAAGAGGCTTATATTTCATTTCAGGAACTGAAGGAGACAAAATGGCTCCATTCTGAGTTGGCGGACACAACATAAGGAATGGCGAGGTAGCAACAAAAACAGAAAAGAAAGACAAAGCTCGCTCTGACGCTGTTTGTGCACATACACAGAGAAAGGAGGTACAAAGACAAGTCGACTGTAGTTTGTGCACAAACACAATTGAGCACAAAGCTCAACATTTGATATACAAATCCAGCTTTATTAATCAGTGTTTTTGTTTACTGTACAGCTAAAAGCCAGTATCTGATGAAAGCAGCCAAATCAATGTCTAAATACTCAACAAAAGTAACTTCAAGGACATTTCAGAATAAGTGAATATTGACCTGAGCTTGTCAAGCAGATGACACTCTCTCTCAGAGGCTCTGAAGAAACGCGTGCTGCAAAAGCACACAAAATTAGCAAAAACACACACAATATGAATAATTGAGCAACTTTTTGATGTTAAGCGGTGACTGAAATCAGCCCAAGTACAGTATGTCAACAAGATTTCAGAAGCTGGTGTGCTTCAGCTTTGCTTCTGACAAACAAAGCTAAAAAAAAAAACCTAACTCTGACTTGCAACTCATTTACAGAGAGTTAATTTTAGATGCACATTTGAACATTTGTTGAAGGTGAATCACTGTTTGGATTCTGAGCATACCCAGGGAAATTAAAATAAATGCTGGTGGTTTACTGGTTAATCTGGCTGCCCATTTACACAGCTAGTCTCACTGGGGCCTGTATCGAACAAAAGAAGCAGAAATTTCAGACATGGACTCAGTTCAATCCCTGCTAGGCGAATCTGAAAATAAATACTGACTGTAGGTTTTATGTGATGTTTTGGTTCCGCTTCCACAAGATATTTTCTGCAGTTCTTTCTGGGAAATATTTTGTCAAATTCAAAGGCCGTGACATTTGTGGTTTTGTTGGACTGTCTGCATGTCTGAGTTTAGAAACCTTTCCACCTCCTGATTAGCCTCCACCCCTACAGAGCTGATCACTTGCACAATCATGCATGAAACATGAATAATGAAATATAATGAAAACAGCTTGCAAGCCAATATACAAGCTGACGATCCACACATGCCCTCTCTCTCACACACACACGCGCGCGCACACACGCACACACATACACACACACTCACAATAGCTCTGCAAGGGTGAAACTCTCATTTATCCATTAGCTGAAAAGCAATCACAGATTTGCACAGACACACACACACACACACACAGAGACAGGGGTGGGGGACTTCTGGTTGACTTCATCAAGCTCTCATCAAGCCAAGCCACCATATGGGGATGGGGCCCAAAACAGAGGGGGATTGGATTGTGTGTAATTGTGTGTGTGTGTGTGTGTGTGTGTGTGTGTGTGTGTATTACAGAGAGCCCCCCCCCCCACAAAATGCAACAGCAACACAAAGGAAGCATGCATCACCAAATCAGCTTTGTCTTGCATGCATTATGACGCTGCTGTTACCCCATTAAGAAAACCCCCCTGTCTCACTCACACACACACATACACACACACACCCTGAAGGTGTGTTGAGCTCAAAACAGCTGAAGCAAAGCAATGATGAAGGCCAGACATTCTGATTACTACCTCCTCCTTTTTCCTATCCACACACACATTTCTCCTCACTCCCCCATTGTGTCTTTATTCCTGTCTCTCTAATTTCTAGTCTTCTCTTCCTCCCCTTCCTCTCTCTCACCATGTTAGCTGGCGAGCCAGCATGGCACCGTGAAAATCCTGAGAATCCCCACTCACTGCACCCCCCTGCCTGCCTGCCTGCCTGCTCGCTCACGCACACACACACACACACATACACACCATGTACCAGAGCCAGCTTGCTGACATAGGCAGACAGTCGTACATGGGGCATACATTGAATTTTAATCTGGGTGTGACCTGCTTTTTTCTTGCCCCCCCAGCCCACCCGGGTTCCCTCCCCTTACTGGCTGCTCCCATAGAGGCACAGCCCTCCCTCCTCTCCAAGCACCGCCCACCCTGACACCCCCACTCTAAGACCCAGGCTGTAGGCCTCGAGGCTGGGGCCTCGCCTGCCATTGTTAGCCCACAATGGGTGAGAGGCGGCTGGCAGGCAGGCAGCAGCCAGGAGGCCTTGTGGAGGAAGCCAGGGGAGAGGGAGGAGAGCAGCTACTGGAGGGGGAGGATGCACAGAGGGGGTCTGGCTTGCTTGCATAGGCAAATATATAATGATAAACCTAATTAATGAAATACACATGAATAGAAAAGATGAGAGTGGGAATTAAGTATCAGAAATGGAACCACATCTGAAACATGCAATATAAGTGAGTAAAGGGGGGACAGCTAAACAAACTCAAACAGGCTGTGAATGATGCAAGCTCTATTCACAAAGCCACTACAGCATTATACTGGACACGGGCTGTCTGCTCCATTGAATCTGCTCTCTAAAGCTGGGATCAGGCTTAACAAAGTGAGCTTTATTCTGCAATGGAGGTTATTTATTTCAAATAGAAACATCTGTCACTGCAGCTAGACTGCATCACCAGTTCAGTCCTTACTTAGAGATTTACAGTAAGGCCATGTTCAACCAGACATTGGCACTGCGTTAAAAAAGGAACCTTCAGTTTAATTCGTTTCAGAGAAACCACTGCATTGGCAAAGCAGAGTCCCAGCACAGGGAACAGACCCAGTGGCCTTAAAACGGAGGCAAAAGAACTTAAGGTTACCTGGCAGTGTGTGAAAATTACGAGGTTCTTATCATTCATGTTCACTCTCAAGCCATTTACAGCTTTAGCCAAGTGTACATTCAGTTACAGCAAAACAGGGGAACTTTAGCTATTTCAAAACCAATCTTTCAGTGGTTAGCCTGAAAGAAGTCATACACTGTATATTCTGCATCACTGAAGTTACATGTTTCCCCACTGATGAAATTCACCCCAATGCTGGACCATCCAACTATAAGGATAGATTCTACATGTCTGCTGCACCGTTTTAGGCAAATTTCCTCAAAATTCTGCCGGGAAGATTAGGTGTATTTGGAAACTTTGGGATCTCTACTAGAAATTAAAAGTTGCAACAGTTTAAAGTTAGTCTGCACAGCATGAATTCATAAAGATGTCCCTGCTTTTGAGACATGGGATTGAAGAGCTAACTCATTCTGGTAAATAGTTTAATGGAGCTATGATGTTTACAGGACAGCCACATTGAATTTAATATTTGAAAGCTGAAAAATACCAGTAAGAGTCCAGGTTCAACAACCACCTTATCAACAAAAACTGCCACTGAGGTTTCAGGAGTAAACTACAAAACTGCACCCCATTGACCTGCAGCATGAAAACACACCGAGAGTTTGTTCAGCTCTGTCAATAACAGGAATGAAGAAGTAACACGTAGGGTTTTGGACGACTGTTACAGGCAGCACTGCAATGCTGTTTTAAAAACACGGAGATCTTGTTGTCAGACCACAGGGCACGCTGGATGGAAAATAATCACATGAAAACACACACACACACACACACACACACTCTCACACAAGCAATCGCCCAATAATGTCAACTGTCAAACACGCAGATATGGAGCTGTACGTGAACACAAACACACACTCACTCACTCACACACACAAACACTCACACAATAGTGGCAATCCCATAATGTCAGCTGTCATGTACATAACCACACACAGGCATGCGTGTGCACGCACACACACAGAGACGAGTCATGGGAGCAATCATCTGATAATGTCAACTATTACACAAGGACACACATCATCCGTGCACATACACACACACACATACACACACACAAGCAGAACAAAGCAGGGGAGGATGATAAACAATGCTCCACAATGCTCTCTGGCAGAGACTTGAGTTTACAAAAGAAAAGGTTTCCAGTCACTAGACATTCATTCAGTCTCTCTCTCTCTCTCTCTCTCCTCTCTCTCCTCTCTCTCTCTCTCACACACACACACACACACACACGAGCTGTGACGAGAGCGGGAGAGAGACCTTTATGACATGCACTAGGGGACACACAATGCCAGGCAGACCATTCTCTCACTTACTCTATTCAGTTGCTCTTTTTCCCCTTCTCTTCGTCTCTGTTAAGGCACTTTAAAATTAAACCATTTTCATCAATGGATTTTTCTTTCTCTCCTCCCTTTTTTTCTTATGAAGATCTCAGTCATTTATCACAGAGTTGGTAATATAGGACAGATGGGAGGGATCGGGCTGTACTTGTTGGCCTGGCTCACTATGGCACTACGCACACACACACACACACACACACACATCACATCTCATCACAATAGCCTGGATTCACACAGTACAGGGACGGCTTGAGATTGAACCAACAGTGATGCAAGCCTTCCAATCCCCTCTGTATAGACAATGAAGGGCTAGTAACAACAACCCCGGGGCTACAGTTGTATGGATGTGTGTGTGTGTGTGTGTGTGAGTGTACTGTATATAGGTGTGTGTGAGCATGTGTGATCCTGGTGTGCTGGGTTTTTCACTCCAACACAAAGCTCTACCGAGTGATTAACCAACTCATGGTTCTAGATTCAAACCTGAAACCTTAAAACCTGCAGAGGAAAATAAAAGCTGCAAAGCTGAACTCTGCAACTCTTACTTCTCTGGAGTATCTCACTGTCTCTCAGCTCAGCGTTTTGTTTTGGCGTGCAAAACCAGTTAACAATAAAGGAAAATGTTGAAACTACCATTGACATCATAGGACCAGTCAAACCCAAGAAAAATACATCTGCACTTTTGCGTTGCAAAGAAAGCACAGAGGTACAGAGGACATAATGCAACTCAAACGTGGACGTTTGACCCCAAGTCAGTCGCCTTTTCATGTGGGTTCAGTTGTCAAGAGGATGATGCACTGGTATTTCCCAGCTTCCTGGTATAAATACTAGTCTTTAAACAGCCAAAACCTTTGCTTAATTTATTTTACAGAAACAGAAACGGCTTTAATCTTCACCACAGCAACAGGGCAGCTCTAAGAGAGTGAACATGGATGATAAGAGACTCAAGACTGTAAGATATAATGTAATGATAATAGCTATAAAAGACTTTAAAGACAGACATAACATACTCTGTGCCTCTCTGCCATCATTTGAATTGGTTTCCCTTGATAACCGTTACTTTGTTTATGTTGGTGTTACACGGGGACCCCTCAGAGCTCCACTCTGGAAGCCTGTCGTACAAGTGGTCACCGTTTGTTTGTTACAGCATCTGAAAACCCTTTTACACCTTTCAAACATCAGAACTGGGGTTGGGCTGCATCTACAATTAAAAAAAAACTTTTCAAAACCTATTATCTAACAATCACAGCAGCTTCACACAGGGACTGACCTAGTGTGCAAGATCTGAACTTCTCTCTCAAGCTCTAAAGTAAGAGAGAAGTCCCAGAAAGTGGAGCCATGCCCCAACATGGACCGACTCAAACAAATTTCAAAACCCCGAAAATAGTAACCATAACACTCTTTTTGATTCTGCTATGAATTTTGTGTTGGCCCATGGGCCTCTCTGTTTTTTAATATGTGCTTGATTACATGAAAGGCCCAATGATAATAAAGTTTGATTTGTTTGGACATGATTTCTATCTGATTTCCATGCACCTCATTTAACTCACTATTCTGGGTGAGTGGAGTCTGATGTGGGTGCAGTTAGATCTCCTCCTTGGAGGTTTCCAGTGGAGCTGCTGGATGACCTCCATCTCCTCATCTTTTTTTCTCTTCTCTTCTCTTCTTTTCTTGGAAATCAACATGTCCCTGATGTTTCACTTTTAAAAAAGCATCAAGATGCAGGTTTGACATTCTTAAGCCCTAAGATCGAATCAGCCAATCCGAGGAGAGCATGTCAATGCTGGCACAAACTTGATAGTCAAGGTAAGAGAACAGTGAGGTAATTGTTAAGGGTGAAGGAGGTAACACTATGAAACAGAGTCATTTGCCAAAGATTCTACATTTTTGCGAGAAAAGAGAAAGCCTGTTCCAATGTGCATAATGGAGACTCATTTAATGCCAGATGCTACATTCATATACTAACAGTGTTTGTATGCAGCAAAGTTAATGGCATTGTTAATGGCTTTCAACTGGAGAATGATGCTTAACTCTGACAAGGTTGATTGGCAAAAAGGACATGTGATAGAAGATGAATTTTATAGCACAATGTAGTCTGTTCTCCTTGTCTCCTCCTCCAGTGAAGATAAAGAATGCCAACTGTTTCTCTGACAAGTTACACATGATTGAGAGTGACTTTAATTGCATGGATGTTTATGAAATAGTTGAACATCTTGTTTTCTAAAACCACTATGGCAGTTTGCCGTTGCGGTTGACCAACCTCTCACCATGAAACTGGTTTTGCTTTTTTTTAAGCCACAACCTGAATGCAGCATGACTACTCTGTCACACACTCCCTCTGTATGTATTCTCTTCCTCACTAATTCTCTCCTATTCCATGCTCTGTCTCTTTTCTACTGTGAGTTTTCCTCTGCAGCCATCTCCCTCTGTCTGTCTGTCTGTCTGTCTCTCTCTCACACACACACACACACACTGAGAGCCTGATTAATAAGTGTGTCTCTCCCTTGTTTCCGGAAAGTGTCAGAGCAGGGAAGGCCATCTGAAAGGCACTTCAACCCAAATTATGTAGATTTAAAAACAGCTATGGACACACGAGGCAGCAGGAGGTGGGAGGGTGAAGGGGGCTGAGGCCTTGGACTCTATTCATGAATATTCATGAACAGACACTTTAAACATATCCTCTCATGGGTCACCATGGGGGGAGAACCAGCCAATCAATTTCTTTTGAGATATTCTCTTTAGCACTGTGGTTCAAGTCAATCAAGTTGGTCTGTTTTATTGGCACAAACACTGAAATCACTGCCAAAGCGTTTAAATACTGCTAAATGAAAAGAAATGAATTATAAAATACGACTATTGCATAACAGTAAAGATCTGTTTGTCTCTCAAACATTAACAAAAGACCTGCCTCTACCTCTCACTACCTCCTGTCACCTGTCCTGTGCAATTAAAGTGGCAACACATTTTAGCTGTAAAACAGTCATTCCTGACTTCTTGACTGTGAGACTGGCAGTTTAAAGGACTTTAAAGCTAACATGGGTTATTAATCATTTTCTGCATTCTTTTTTTACTTATCCTCCTCTGTCAGAGTATGAACTGCTTCACAAAAGAGGAATGGTTTACGGGCAGTTATGAGACAGGAGCTGATGGTACAAAAGCATCTTTTCAAGAAGATGAGTCGACTTCTTGTCCTGATAGCAACCAAGCTCTCAGTTAGCGAGCTGACGAGAAGAGACGCTTAGGGAGTTCCTGTGGTCTATTAGCACCAGCCACAGCAGGTTATCATCTACTTGCTGTGCCTACATCATCTAGAACCACATATTTTGCAAAGATCTGAGGATGAACTCTGCTCTGCCACTTCCTGATGCGACCAACAGTCCCTGTTGAACACATCTAAAGGCAAAAGTGTTAATTAGTAGTGAAACACCACACTTGAGGGCAGAGCAAAAACACTGCTGTTATAGAGAGGGATGAGAAGTGATGAACTGTAACAATGAGGATAATGTCAACAGTTTTGGACAGTCATTCATGGTGTTGCTCTCTGCTTTGCTCTGCAAGTAGTTGTATGAAGGATCAAAATCAAAAGAGAGCTTCAGAAAGAAGGTAGAATCCTGTCATGCATCTGAAAAAACTCAGTTTTAGAAAGTTGTAAAACTTTTTAGATGCAGCCCCCTTAATTCTGACACTGGAATAGGGTTTCAGTGAACTACAGCTGGGCCGGTGAAATTTAAATCTGTAAACTGATCATTCTGAGAATATTTCCAGCTCCTCTCTGTACACATACACGATGCCAGGCAACTGTAGTCATGACCAGGATCTGACCACAAAGCCAAGCAGTGCCCCTTCACCTCTTCAGTGTAACAACAGATGAAACCAGAGTTACTGTATATCCAAAGTCAAACACCAGTGAATATTAAGTAGGCAATTACATGCAGGAGCATTTAATTTCTAATTCTCTCTATTTCTCTCTATTGGCCCACTCATGTCTCTGGTTTTTGCCCCACATCAAGGTCACTGCCATAAAAGACACACACACACACACACACACACACACACACACACACACAAAGGGGACGAGGGAGGGAGAGCAAGTGAAAGGCTCTTCACAACAACGTGTGTCGTGGGCTGAATACAGAGCATTGCACAAAACAAAAGCATGAGCAACAGCCAGCTGGCTTGGCACCACTTGGCACGGGACAGGGCCGCTTGTCCTTGGCATGACAATGAAACACACACACACACACACACGTAAAGACACACACCGATATGCACACACAATTTCTCCCTCTATTCTCAGGTAAATAGAAAAGGGTAGCTATAGAGAGGCTCAGCACTTAAAACGAGTTGTGTTCATCAGATCCCAGTAAAAAGAGGCAGTGTGGGGCTACACCACAGAATCACAACAGGATCCTCTTTTCATCTTGGAAACAAGAGTGGGAAAGAAACACAGAGGAACTTGAACGGGACTCAGCTGGCGTCCATGGAGGGAACTGGGTGAATATTTGGGACAGACCTCAAGTGTAGTGCTGGGTGTTTTCAGACAGCTGATTTGAACTTGTGAGTCAAGGCCTGGCTTCATGGAGGACAAACACCAATAATACAATCAACATGCAAACACTTTCATCATGATCTATAACTTGACAAGTCTTGTCTCACAGGGTTCACAGTGAGAATGGATTCTCCAACATTCTGTCACTATATGGGTAAATGCCGAGTTATTTAATACATCTTCCTGACTCCAGACACGCTGTGGACAATCTATAGAAATGACACCATAAAGACATGAAACCAGGTATACATACAGATTCTTTCGGATAATTCACATCAGTTGGTACTCTAACAATACACGTGTTGTATGTTACAGCATACTGTACATTTTAATGTACTACAGCCCACTGATAAGCAAACAAAGCATCATATCAGAGACATTGTTCCCGAACAAAAGAATATTGTTCTGTGTGATCGACAGCTGATTAGGACTGTTGGTCACACAGATCAGAGACCAGTCATCAGCAAGGAGCCACTGACAATCAGCTAAACAGCAGACCACAATGCCTCAGTGATGGTAGCTGGTCCATGCACCAGCAGCAATTATGCAACTGTGGAGGTCTGCAGCTTTCTTCAAAGGACAAAAGCACAATCAGATGTTAAGCATCATACAATCAGGTTGCAGGTCCAAATGTTTTAGTAAAAGGCTTTAGCTGCTGCGTCATCCATCGGAGAAAACGTGAAACAAACAGTAAAGTTTCTGATATGCTGATGAGGTTATTAAAAAAGAAATTTCACTAGAGGTAGCAGAACCGACCGCACTGAGCAAATCTTTATATTTATTTATAATATTCAACAATCAGTTGACATTTTATGTCCAATGCACCTGTACCTGTCCAGCACCTGTTGAGCTGTATAGAAGAACAAGTAAAACAGATGCTATGAGTTGGCTCAGTTAGCATCACTGCAATGGAAAACCAAAGCAAGGCAAAAAATAAAGGATGGCCAGTGTTAAAGAATGAGCTGAAGGGAGATTTGACTATATTTCTCATACCAGAGCCAACCTCTCTCAGAGCAGAAGTACAGCTCACACAGAACACTGTGGTAATGGAAAAAAATATATAAATCCTGCCCGACCCACTTTTCTTTAGGCCCTAAATACTGTCATTATCTGCATGGTTTACAGAACAGCAAGAATTGTATGGTTACAGTAAGCAAACAGCTCAACACTTGTCCCAGTGACTCAGATGTCATTCAATGTGCATATCCCTGAATCAACAGACAGACAACATGCTTGGTGTGTATGAGTTCAAACAATGGTCAAAGAAGTCTGTGCTTAAGCAAGAGTCTCTATATACTCAGGTTTTAACTGTGTTCATCTTAAGCCATACTGTTTTTGCCACAACCTACGTCTGTAATTAATATCTGAGTCACTGAGAAGGGATTGGGTAAGCCTTGCCATACACCGCCATTGTGAAACATCGTCTATAGCTTAAGGCTAAAATGTAGCCTGCCTCCCAAAGGCCCTGCCTCTAATTCTTAGTTGTTGAGACATTACTGCCAGCAGGAGAATAAAGACATGACTAATGACCAAAGTTAAATCTTCACATCCAGTTACAACGTGTCAATTCAAAGGCATGCACTGCAGCTTAGCTATGCTGCAATACAGCTGACAGTAAAACCTTTTGAATGGCAGGGGCTGGCGTCTGGAAAATGGGCAAGACTGGGAGTGTCTTGGGTTTGCTTATTCTCGGCAGGTTAAGGATGTGTTAAACATGTGGAAAGAGATGAAGTGAGACCACTGTGTGGAGAGAGGGCTGATCTGAAAAGAAACTAAACGTACAAAAAGAGAGAAAGAGAAGAGAGTGAGGGCCTCCTTACTCAGCAGGAGCTGTCTGCCAAGGCAGGAGTCAGGCAGGGGGCGAGTGTGTGTTTCGTGTGCGTGCGTGTGTGTGTGTGTGTGTATATATATGTGTGCAAAGTAGGGGAGATAGTGGCCACGTGCCAAATACAATGACCCGCAAAGCTGGCAGGGCACTGGGTGGTTGTGAGTGTGTGAGTGTGTGTGTGTGTGTGTGTGTGTGTGCATAGGAATGTGTATATGCTTGAATTCTTGGGAAGCATGCTGCCGGTTTCTCCACAGTAACAGTGAGAGGAGGCTATAGACTCAACAGAGGGAGTGGTGGGAGGGAATGGAGGATGTGTCAAGAAGGGGAGGAAGCTCTGCTGAAGCAAGAAGGAACAAATCGAAGGGCAAGCTGGGAGACAGTCTGAGCAGTGCTTATATGCCATCAACTGCTCTTTCACAACAATATTTTAAAGGTGCCACATGTAGGATCATAACATTACTAAGACGGAACTATAATAATCATTAACTATTCAACATCTTCTATCAGTCAGTTTTACGCAAGATATAAGATATAGTTGTGAATTTTTTTTCTACACTAAATATTTCTGTCTCTGCTTGACCCACAGCTGATTGGCTCAATCAGCTATATGTAGTTCAGTGGACACACAGAAGCAGGATTGAGAACCACTGCTTTATGACATGAATCAAGAAGAGGATGGGGTTCTTACAAATGGAGTTAAAATTGTAAAATGTCCCCTTCAGATTGAGCATCTTGTACAAGATAAAGCTACCACTGCATACCTAGTTATAATAACATATATTATAAACTGAAAATTTTAAATTAATATGAAAAAATCCAACACACTGAGGTTTTCAGAATGCACATAATACATGCTCTTTGGATGCTTTAAGAGCATCGTTGAAATGTGGATATTAAAAGTAGTTATGTTTCATTACTGGAAGATCAAACCTGGTGGTCAATCAATATAATATTGATGTCATCATATACAAGCCCACATAATGTTGTGATTTAGCCTAAGGTTACTAGCTGTAATGGCTACACAACTTATGACTGAGTGCTTGTGTTCGGTTATCATAGGATAATCATTTTCTGTCATTTATTTCTGTAAATTTTCTATTAACAATAATCAATATTAAGGAATAGTATTTGGTCTAAAATATTGTGGATATTTGGCTTTGTCAACACAGCCCTGCTAGAAGCCAGTGAACAATAGAGAGAAGTGGATGATTGGACGCAAACCAGAAGGAGGAGGATGAGAGCTGGAGAATGTGGGGTGTGTGTGCATGTGTGTTGCTGATTTTCTTAGTTGGAAGAAGCACTGGTCCCATCTGGCAAGGACACAAACACACACCCACACAATCACAAAGTCACACAATCACACACACACAGCCATTGTCTGCAGGAGGGAAGAGGGTTAAAGGGTCCCCCTCCCTCCCTGCTGACTCCTGGATGCTTGGAGCACTAATCCTGTTATCTTCGTCCCAATAAGAAATGAATTAATGAATAGAGCTTGGAAAGACAGTGCAGAGTGCTCGGCGACCGCCCTGCATGGAAGCCAGTGAGCTCACAGGCTCTGCCTGCTCTCGCTTAAATTAGCACAAAACACTGGGAGGATTCTCCACACACAGACATGTAGTCTTTTCACCTCATTTCATAAGGAAATGAGTCCATGTAACAGTTGTGCTTATTAAAACGGAAAGAATGCAGCACTTTATTTGACAGTGACAAACTAGAAACACTGTTGTAGGTCTCCCTGGATAAGGGCCTCAACTAAATGCTAAATGTAATGTAATGTACG
Organism: Lates calcarifer; assembly: GCF_001640805.2. Classification (NCBI taxonomy): domain Eukaryota; kingdom Metazoa; phylum Chordata; class Actinopteri; family Centropomidae; genus Lates; species Lates calcarifer. The sequence continues at coordinate 20,847,471 of NC_066836.1, read as the reverse complement.
GTGATGTGTGGGGGAAATCTGTGATCAGACCCACTTTCCCCACAGGGGCCATTAAAGTTTCATCTTATCAGACTCCCAGTGGAAATTATGGAGCGTGTGTAGAAAGGCAAAGTCCACAAAGAACTAGTCTTTTAGAGCAAAGAGTTCTTTATATGGATTTTGTACAGTTCAGCATTCTCTTTTAGTTTCATGCTTTTATCGTTTCCCCAAAGATAAATCTACTGGTTTGATTGGCCTTCAAACTGGTATTTCCTATATTTCTCACCAGAACTGTACAGCATCGTGCCTAGACCAATGCAGCCCACATGGTTGTTTTACTGGAGAGCTGTTGTGGATCTGAACACAGTCTACTCCAGTGTATGTTCCTTCTTAACCCCAATTTGTTGTCAACTCAAAGCCATATTCGAGTGGTTTGTCCCTTTAAAAACTGGCAGAGTGGGATCAAGGTAATCATCACCTGACGTACAACTGACAAACTCGTAGTTTTACACACAACATTCATACACAGTAAGAGTGAAGACGCATCAACAGAAGTGGAAACATTCCAAAGCACATGTACTTCAACACACACACACACACACACACACACACTCTGATAGGTAGAGGATGGTAAATCCTCACGTGCAAAGCAGGCTGATGACTCAAATATGTCAGTGATGGACTGACCAGAGCAAACAATCCTCAGAACTTTCAGCCCTGTCATCTGTTCAGTGAGGAAAATCAAAGAATAAAAAGGAGGAGAAGTATGGTGAAAGTAGGCCTTTGACTAGCACTGCAGTTGTTAAAAGAAAGATATGATGATGGGGTGGATGTTTTACTTTCTTGTACAATCATCAAAAAGGATGCACACATGAATGGTAATACATACACACATACAGACACACACACACGCACACAGTGGCCTCCAAGACTTCAGTGTGTGTCTGCGTACAGCTGCTATCTCCTACAAACCTGCTCCTGTGTCTCACTTTAAACCCACAGGGAACAAACGTCTGATCATCAGTGCTGAGAGTACACACTGTGTGTGTCTATGTGTGTGTGTGTGTGTGCATGTGTGTAATCTTAGCCCTGTTTGCATCTCAAATATCTTCTGCTGTATTTTTTTTATAGAAAACCCCCCATTGACTGTGTTTCTATAGTGGGAGGTCAATGTGGTGATGATTAGCATGAATGAAATACCATACAGTGCAGTGACAGCATGATAGACCACAAAGAGAAGCTCTAAATTTTCAAGCTGTAGGGTGAGGCAGGTTCAGGGAGTGTGTGAGAAAGAGTGACAGATTCAGACACTGAGATCTTATAGGTTGCTTTCTAGTGTCATAAACACTCCTCTCTGCTTTGAGCTCAATAGAAATGTCACAGCAGCCTGTCCTTGCATGCACGTGCACACTCTCACACACAGACAGACAGACAGACAGACAGACACACACACACACACAATTTATGACAAAAGAAGAGGTCCTTTCAGTGTGAGGACCTGAGGGAGAAGAGACAGACGAATGGGGGAACTCCTCCTCAAGTTAGCAGGCAGCTATGACACAATACTGCAGGGAGCAGAGTGGGAGACATGACTACAAAGACAGAAAGAGGCCAAAGGGAAGTAAGAAAATATTAATGACTATTACATATCATTTATCATTAAAATATGATCTAACAAACTAGGAAAAGCATATTTTTTGGCTGTTTCCTTGATAAATGACTCAGAAGGACAAAACAATTTGTGATTGGTAATTAGTGAGCAAGGTGTCCTAATCAGGTTATATTAATGCAGATCCTGAGTTTAGAAACTAATCTGATATATTATTACAGCCCCCACAGTCAGAGTGTTGCCTTAATCTGATTACAGTCCAATTATCAAAGTGCATGGAAATATCCTGAATTTGTGCTTTTTTTAGCACTTCTTGCAAAAGAGTATTAAAGAGTTTTAACAATCCAATATACAACATTCAAACTCTAAATAAATAAGACCAGTATTTTAAGTTGAGATTCAGATTCTTCCACAACATAATGTCAGCCTTTGGTCTTTAGCCTGGACGACCAGGAGGGCAGCACCTCCAGATTTCAAAAGATTTGACAGGATTCATCTCGTTGCCATGGGAAATGCAGTTTCTCATAACAATAAAGTAACAGGTTTTCACTCAGTGCCAGCAGCATTTAGAGCTGGTCCTGGCAAGCCCTGTGTGGCCTTTCTCGGCTTTTGGAAAAAATACTCTTTTCCTGGCTTTGTGGTATTTGATATCAAAAGCATTCTTCAGCCTTCTCCTCACCAGTCAGCTACCATTGCGCTGCCATGTATTGAGCCAGCTGAATCAGTCACCTGGCAACACACTAAAAAAAACTAGTGCCTGGTTTCACCTTGGAGACTCAATACACCAAGTCAGACTACCAAAGGTTCTGCTAACTAGCATGCATAGCAACCTCATTTCAAAAAGCCACAGTGGGCAGGCTTTTATTTTTATTTGTTGATTCAGATAATTCTTCAGGCAACAGTAAAACCTCAGCTTAGAGGAAGCCCAAACTAAAGGACGCTTTAACAGTGGAGACAAGGCCAAAAAGGGAAAGAAAAGAGCAGGAACTAGACAATTGAGGAGGGTCTGATCATAGTCTTTAAGTTTTCCCACCATGACACACACACTGACACACATACTGAGAGCCCCCAGGCCTCAGTAACCACTGGCTTCCAACTGAAATGGTCTTTGTAAGTTAAAAGGTGTGCCAGGCTCAGCTATAGACCCCTGCAACAAAAGCAGTGGTTAAATAGCATGGGAACCCCCCTAGGGATGTAGGCCAGGGTCAGTTAGTGTGTGCAGTCTGTGTAGCAGGGTGGGAGTGTGTGTGCAGTTAAATATTGTTAGTTTAGTGTGTATAGGGAGAAAATTGAGTGTATGTGTGTTTGTGTGTGTGTGTGTGTGTGTGTGTGTACATATCTGGATTGCTTGGCAGCCACTTGAGAAGCAGCTAATAGTCATGTATGTGAACAGGTATCTGTTTCTGTGGGGTCTCTGCTGTTTTCTGTCTCATGACCCCAAAACCAAGGGAACGCCCGTTCACTGCACTCAGAACTGCACATAGTGATGGATGGTGTTGATGAACAATAAATAATAAACAGCTTCACATTACAGTTTTTGTGATGTACATATTTGCTTTTCAGTCCCCACACTACATTAAAGCTGCTCTAAATAATGTTTGTAAGTGCAACAACAGATCAAATGATGAAAAGTGTAATGTGAGAGGGGCTAAACTCCTGATGAGCTGAGAGCAAAATATCACTCAACTCTGCAGCTATTCACAGTGCTGAGTCTTTTGACTCATTCTTTTGGTTTTCTGCCCACAACTTTACTAGTTTGGTTCAGCCTCACTGCTCTTGTAAACCTTGTTTGCACTGTACACTACCTGCCCACCACCAAAGCAGCAGACAGAATAAGTCAGCGACTGGTTACTGAACATAGTGGAGAATGTAGCGGCTAAAGAGCCACATATTTTTCACAGGAGTTGGTAGATATTAAAGCAGATCTAAGAGGGGAGTGAATACTGGACTGGTCTTGATTCTCCTCTTAGACCAACAAGACACTTTATGTTAGTTTTTCCTTTAATTGGTTGCATATTTTTTTATTATTTTTTTGCAAGCCATATGCAAAGATTTATTTGCTATATAAATCACAATGTCAGTGGAGGCTGTTCTCTTTGGTATTCAAAAAGCAGATCATGATGACTTTAAATGATGTTCAGCAATAGAGGCACCTTGTAAGTGATGAATGAATAAATAATCACAGAGATTACCACGTCTGGAGGTCAGATGAAGAAAATGTAACTAAACACTGCCTTAATCATCCAACAAAGCATCTTTATCTAAAAAGGATTCAAAGACAAAACATCTGGACTCAAATTTGATTTAATAACTCCTTTCACCAAAAGCCCATCAGCTGCAGAGCAGCCAGGTCAGGTCAGTGAAACACAATCTGCACAGCTCTGGGAGACGCTCCAACTGCAAAAAGGCTTGTGCTGAAAAACAGGCTGCAATCAGCTGCTGGATGCAGGCAGCCCTCCGTGCCATCACCGTGCAATTCCAGGAAAACTAAATTCCAGTTGGTTCTTTAAAGTTAGTCTTTGGCCTCGGTAGACAGAAGAAGAAAGGAGGGAGGGAGGGAACAAAGGACAAAGAGGCCAGGTCAAGGCTAAGTAGCAGCTCTGACGCTCACCCCGGCTGAGAGAGAAGACAGAGACTCCAATCAGGGAGAATTATCCTGACAAACCCTCTCCAATCACACAGCTATTTCCCCCACCACTGCTACATCTTTCTGCTTTTCTTTCTTTCTTTTCCCACCTCCCTTTCCCTCCCACCACAAAGAATGGAGAGGTGAAAGATGACTAAAGGAGAGAACGCAGAAGAGGTGAGAACAAACAGGGCTGGGAGTATTATTTGTTTATCGCTGCTAATGACAAATGTATAATACAGATTTAAAACTGCTCTGGAATCAGCTCATTTGTTACCTCACCATCAGAATTTGTCCTGTAATGACTCTGAACACTGTTACAACAGCAGGTGCAACAAACAGCTGAGCAAAGCTATTTATATCAAGCAACGAAAGAAGTGAAGTTAAGACAAAAACAATGTCAACTTTTTTCAGAGTTTATATCTCTTAGGTTTTGTGTCTTGCGGTTGCTGTATGCTACATTCCCCAGCGTTCACCTGTCAGTGACAGAATTTGTCTCTGTTAATCTTAGTAACTATGCACAGTTCAAAGCTGAACTGTTGGAGAGATCAAAGACCGGCAGCCTCAGAGTTTTCTATAACTATAACAATAACCATGCTTTCGGTAAATCACAGCTCCACTACTGTAACACTGACAACTGATTCACTCAAATCTAACTGGTCCTGAACTCTGCAGCGAGGCTTTTAACAAAAACATACTACGCCACTTTGAGCTTCTCTCCATTTGAACATTACATGTTGAGGCCACTCTGTACTCACACTAAGTCTGCTGTTGTTTCCACTGGACAACTGGCATACAACAGGTGGTTAGACCAGCATATTAAGACATACAATCATCTGTTGATGATTTTCTCAATTAGTTGATTGTTGGGTCTAAAAATGTCAAAAACAAACACTGAAGATCAACTGACTGAATAATGAAAAAACAGTAGGGAGAAGAAAATATTGAAAAACTCTATTATCAATAGTTTCTAATTAATGTTTCTGTTGATCAACTAGTGAACTGATTTTTTAAAATATAAATAAATAAATATAAATATTAATTTTTCATGAAGTGGCTGTAGATTGAACTGCTATTATATTACAGCAACACACTGTAAAATATGCATTTATGAATAAAAAATGCTGCAATTATCTTCATTAGCAGTAAGAAAGGTGATATAAAGAGTAAAAAGCCGAGTTGCCTATCCACATTTGACAAGTTTAACTAACCAAGTAGATGGAAGGACAGTTCGACCACCGACTATTCAGCAGAGTCTGCTGGGAACCTGCAGATGCCTCCAGAGAAGTGGAAGAGGAGAAAACTTGAAAAATATTAAAGTGCTTTTTGGTGTTAGAAGCAGATGAGATAAGATACCATTTAATTGCTTCTTTCATAAGCACAGCTTTAATCCCACTGTTACAGCAGTGGTGTTACATCCCACTGATAACTCACAACACTTTGAACACTGATTTACACACACACACACACACACACACACACAGAGTATATATATATATATATATACACACACACACACACACACACACACACACAAAGATTTCCTGCTGCCGTGGCAGAAAAAGTGCTTAGTATGCTACACACTCACTTTTTTCAGGCAAAATTTAACTAGGTGAAAATTAGACTTTAAAATCTAAAAAGAAAAGAATATACAGATCACGCCTCTAAGTGTGTGTTCCAAGGAGGAACAGAAAGTTAGAAGCAGTGGAAGACAAAGGGGAGGAGAATCTCTGATAGGATGTTGGATTATTTTTTGTGCTCAATATTATTTCCATTAAGGTCAAGACAGAAACTAAAAGGAAGAAACAAACAAATCAAAATGAGGAAGTTCAAAGAAATAACTAACTTCACACCATCAAATAAACAGTCGCTTCCAGTAAATGGGGACACACTTAATAATCCGTGATTTCGACACAATAACAATGACATTTTGACAAGGCGTCATGTTCCACTCAGGATGTCTGAAAAACAGGCACGTGAGTACAGACAGACAGGAAATACCCCCCCCCCCCCCAAATCGGGATTTACAGGACAGAGCAAGACCCCCCGGGACAAAACTTCTAACAATGGACCCCAGCACACACGAAAACACACACACACACACACACACAGCAATGGTCCTCCGGTGTAAGGCAGTGGAGAAGGCACCTAATCCTGTTACACCATGACAACTAGAAACCCTGCATTCACTGATATATGCCCACACTTGGACACACACACATTCACACACAGTGAGGTGCACAGCAAAGTAAGTAGGAAATAATTCACAGCCTTAAAGTGGACATTTAGTAACCTATTATGTGCTTCCAGTGATGGACAGTTTACTGGCCTCATCTGAACTGACAGTTTAAGTGGTTTGGGTTCAAACGTCTTGAGGCCATCTAACATAGGTAATGTTTCAAACAGCTGCATTAGCAAGAGGGGTTTTTACCCAGGATCCATTTGCTCATTATGTTATCTGTAGAAATTTATTTACAGCTGTACACAGCTGTGATGCTGTCTGTCTACTAATGTGTGTGTCTGTCTGCTCAGTGTATGGTCAAGTCCAGGAGCAGATTTTCAGCAAAGCCACAGTCGATTCAAGGAGGTTCCATGAGGACAATTTTGTGCCGTCAACTATGATACACAAACACATTCATAGGTCTGTCAGTGTGCTTTATTCCATTCTTTGAAGTGTCTATTAATTTTCCTTTTTAAAATTTCAAAGCTAAAAAAAGCCACATTCCAAAACTAGTCAGGAGCAGACTGATGTTCCTGACCTGCAGAGGAAAGCTGAGTCTTCCTTTTCCTGCATTCCATAAGAACTCAAAGCTTCATACAGACCAGGGATGTGATTTCAGGATGCTTGCATGCAGCTCAGGGGCCATCTTAAAATTTTTTCCAAGGCTCTATTCCAACCTGGCAACCTTTTTGTAATCATATGATACTAATCATCAATGAACCATTGGTACCCACATTGTTACAAATATTGCTCCCGGCTGGCTTAATTGCTTGTCAGTGGAAATGTTTAGGATGAATTTGTTATGGTAAAATGTCCAAGTGGGTTGCAAAACAATAAAAGAGAACTGGGTATGTTTATTATTCTCTAAACTGAAGCATAAACAATCCTCCTGAATGTGGATACATCAGCTGTGGTTGTGGCTGAAGCTAAAATGATTCGGCTATTAATCGATTAGACAATCCACAGAAAATGAATTAGCCACAACAAAAGTGTTTTCAAGGAAACATGACAAGAGCACACTTCCAGCTGACTGCCTTTGTTCTGTGTGAGAATGAAATGCTATTTTTTCTAATCTTGGCCTGATAAAAACAAGCCATTTAAATACCTCGACTTGCATTCTGAGAAATTGTAAAGGCATTTTCTGATATTTTACAGACTGGATGATTGTTCTAGATTATTCTTTTTTGTGAACAACTAAATATCTACATTGAACCTGAAGATATTTTGCCAATATTCCTGAATACCAGGCTTCTACGAGTGTAATAAAACACTGGACAAAAGAGGATATTAAAAAAAAAAACCTTTCCTCTGTCTGTCTCCTCTATCTTTGTTTGGGTGCGAGGAGGGTGGAGTAGGCTAGTCGAGGTGAGGAGGGTGTGTGAATAGACGAGCCAGAGAAGAGCATGGAGACACTTTGAGAGAAGTAGACCAACATTTGTGTGTGTGTGCATGTGTGCATGTGTGTGTGTGTGCATGTAAGAGGGTGAGAGGTCTTGACCAGACTTATCCTCACGGCTGTTGATCATATTAATCATAATGCATAGAGAGGGGTGGTGTGTGTGTGTATGTGTGTGTGGTGGGAGCTTGTCCTCTTCTGTCCCCTGCATGTATTGGTGTGTGTGTGTGTGTGTGTGTTGCTGCACTTGACTGCTCCTATCAATTCAGTTTCATTCCTCCCTTTGCTCCCTTCTTTTCTCAGGGCATCCCCACCCCCCACCACAGAGCTCAGTAGTCTCTATCCCTCTCTCTCTCTCTCTCTCTCTCTCCCTGTGTGTGATGGACTGCTGGGAGCCTAATGAGGTCCCTCCCTCCCCTTTGGCTTTTTCTGTGACTGCTGAGTGTGTGTGTGAGTGTGTGTGTGTGAAGGGGGAAGGGAGAGCCAGAGGTGACAGGTTGGCTATGTACATCTTACATTTGCCTTTCAGCTCTCCCCTCCTTCCCTTCCTCCTCGCTTCACACCTCTTTTCACATTCTCCTTTTCCCTCCATTCCTCCTTCCTTCACACCCTCTTCTCCCTCTCTTCTGTCTCCTTCCCTTCTCCCCCTCCTTCATCTCTCTTCTCACCCATCCCATCCGCACCCTGGCCCTTTTCCATCCTCGCCTCCTGTCCTCCTCCTCCTCCTCTCTCTGCAGTCATCTTACCATTCATTTGTTGGTGAGATTGCAGCCTAATGGGCCATAGCAAGCCTTCCACTAAAGAAACCCACACAGAGTGCTGTTATTAGCAGGCAGGAAGAGAAAGAGAGAGAGAGGAGGGGGGGAGACAGACAGAGAAAGGGGGGAAAACTGTGGAAAATCCTAAAGAATAATTTACAGAAAAAGGTATAGAGGGGCGACTGATATTAACACAGTGTTCAATTAGCAAGACTGAGGAGGCATCTTCCTCTCTACATCCTGATGTGATTGTATCTATCCTACCAGTTAGTAGTCTGGCTTGTTTAAAGAGAAAGAGGCCATCAATAGAGCAGCATGACCCAACAGCCACTTACTAAACAGATAGGTGAGTCACAGTGAGGAAAACAAGTACAAATAAAAACTGTGATGAAGTTTACTACTGAAAGTTTGGGAAATGGAAAAATTAGTTCACCACATAGTAATGAACCAGAAATATCCTTTTATAAATTTTGATTTTGCTGTTTTGTGGTGTTTGTTTGTTCATCAAAGTTTTGTTCAACGTTTAGCTAGAATTTTGGTGGTGTGGGTAAGATGCTTGTTTTCATTGGGTTTACCAACTGTGTCTTTAACTGTCCACACTCTCTCATTCTCCATAAAGCATGGAGATGCTGCTATTCCAATGTATAAGTCTCTTTTGAGGTTGAATAGATCTAAGCCCACCTGTTTTTAATACCATGGAGACGCTTTAGCTGAAAGCAGTGTCAATCAATTCCCAAAACACATTCATATTTATGATGGTTTGATTTTTCCCTCATTTCAGAGCTTTATTAAACTTTAGCAACTGTATGTAAAAGTACCTATAGAGATAAAGTGAACCTGAATACTGGGAATGGTTTAGACTTTTAAGAACCTTCGGGAGGTTAAAGAGTGGTGGTCACATTTCAGATTCACACAGCGAACGACTCAGAATAATTCAGCCACACAGAAGGCCCTGTTCCATTTGCTAATGCACACTGACATTCTGAATCACCATAATAGGGGACTTGGTTGCTAAGTGATATAATTATTCGTACTTTTAGCACTAAGTGCTTCCTTTAAAACCTTATCCACACATTTGGGGAAAAGGAATGATTGAGTGAAAGAGAGCGATGAAAAGCACAAGATGACCAGGGACAGAGAAACCCTTCCAATCAGCATCGATCAAAACACTTGAAGGGGTCAGTGATGATGAATTACATATTAACTGTTAAAACAGGAATGCAGGCAGAGAATGTTTTCATCTGAAAGAAAGATGACAGAGCTATGAGGAGAAAGAGCACATCTGTGGGCCATGACAATACTAGGCTGCACACATGCAGAAAGAAAAAAGACATGCAGTATGGTTGTTGACTACCATTTCCTGAGATCAAAGTCAACCAAATGTATGGAAATAGTTCCTAATCCAACCATAATGGAAGGCTCACACACAATGGACTCCTATGGGCCCTCGTCTGTCTTGTTGGCAATAATAGCACTGTTGTTGTGAGGGGCTCTGAGTGCTGCTGAGATTGGAAAAGCACATAGGATACAGGCACTCACTGCAATACACAACTGTGTGTGTATTCAAAAGAAGAGTTAAAAAGAGGAGTGATGACTATCTGTGTCAGATATCTGTGATCTACGACTGGCCATTTCAAGCTGAGATGGGCAACACAACAAAGCACCAAACTCACTGCATTCAAAGGAAAAATGGAAAACATCAGCATAGAGATCGAGAAACGGGCAGGACTGCCTAACACAAAGCAGGGCATCATGGGAACAGAAAGAAGAGGAATTTCCATTAGAAGTGAGAGCGAGTGGAGTCCTGTGTAAAAAACACTACAGATGTGGAACTAGAAAAGATAATAACATTATTTTAAGTTTCTTTAAAGTGGTTGCTTTCCATTTGCTGCCATACATAGCGTTGTGTTTAGTATTCATGCTGTGTGCATCTGTAATGTGTACAAGGTTGCAGTATTCACAGTGCAATAACCCCAAACTGGTTCCTTTGGTATTTGCGCTGCCACACAGATCAAACCAAGAAGTGCCCACAGCAGATGATGCTGCGGAGTCTAAAAGGTCAAATCTAATCTAATTGGCTCTGAGAATCCCTGATCTTTTCACTGTTATGGTTTGGTCTCCTGTGTCTGCTCTTTGACTGCTGCTTTAGCATACAAAGAAAGACAGGAAGTGTGCACAGCAGGCACAAATAAAACATGATAGAAAACATAAACCATGAACATAATGGAATACTTCAAGATTCAGGGAAATATGTTTAATTTCTTGCTGAAAAATACCAAAATTGATTCTAACTCTCATATCTGTAGGCTAATATGAAGCTGCAGTCGGCAACCAGTTAGCTTAGCATAACTAAGCTGTAAGACTGTAAAAAAGTGGCCAGGAACAGTCAGTGCGGCTCTGTTTCAAGTTTAAAAATATGTCCACCAGTACCTGTACTTGTGTCTAATTAATGTTATATTAATGTTTGCAAAAGCTGCTGGTAGGTAGAGCCTTGTCTCCAACAGGCTAGGCTAAGCTAACTGCCTGCTGGCTTTAGCTTTATATTTAACATACAGACATGAGAGTAGCATCAATCTTCTTGTCTAAAGCTCAGAAAACATAACAAGTATATTTCCTGAGCATGTCAAACTTTTTCAAATATTGTCCCATGTCCTCAACTTTAGCCTGTTAAACTCTACATGGCAAGAATGGGTGGATATTGGTCACTTTTTAATACATACAATATAATTGATGACATTGATAAATATGTTATAGTTGTATAGTTGCTTGAATTGTTTTTGCTAGCTGGCTCTACATGCTGTTGTTCATTTCTGTCTGAAATGTTGCAAACTAATTGAGATATCACCAAAGGATCCACAGACAATAAGCCACAGCACCTCGTGTAAAAAAAAAAAAACACTGCCTCCTTTAGGTTTTGAGGGCTCCTCCAAAACTGCCTGCAGCTAATCAAAAAAAGACAATCGAAGCCGCAGACACACCTTGAGTTCTGCTTGAGTGAGTTTTATCCAACCATCAAGTAATCAATAGCATCACAACAATGAACATAATAATGCTGCTTTTTTCTCTCACAAAGTGAAAAAGGGAGGAAGCTAAATGGGTTTGAGGGACAATAAAAGGAAAACAGGTTTAAACTTTTAGTCTGCCATAAAATTATACTATTGACAAGACTGTTGGGGCCTGAACTTCTTCTAGTTCAAGACAACTTCATCTTTCATGAGAAGACGGTTAGGCTGGTGCATGTCAAAATCAACTTTAGGAACAAATAGGCCTACACCCAGGAGAATTTTTTTAAACAATGCTACCTGTCACTGCTTCACTCCCCCACTAAAGTCATCCTGGATTTCCCCTCCTGCTATGTTCCACACCCCAGGCACTGCTTTTATTTTTATGGAAATGCGTCACTTAATCTCATGTTATTATATTACATGAAGTAGTCGTCTAGAGAATATATTTCCCACCATCATAGAGCTCTGGTGCTTATGGGGCTAACAACATGATCATATGACAGAGTTTAATTTGGGCCTGTTTTGCATTTCAAATACCCTCTTCCCCCTCCATGTCTGACCATTTCTCTTCTTTCTCACCAACATTAGGCAATTACAACTAAACAAGGACATAATAGTCCAGTCATCCTGCAATCCTCGGCCTTCTCTTTCAAGTCCAGCCCCTCTGTAAGACACAGACAGGGACCAAATGTGTACAACAACCATGGAAAACACACACTTATACACACAGAGAGAGCCAATAAAAGACAGGTGTGGAACAGTGCAATAACTGAATACAGCAGGTTGTCAGCTTTAGAACCTAAGAGGACAAGGCCACCATTGATGTCAGCTGATAATTGCACACCCACCACCCAAAGTAAAAGTACTAAGGATAGGGAGGCATAAAAACCAGACAGCAGTGGTAAAATGTGTTTGCTCTGTGTGTTTTTTGTATCTAACGCAGGCTTCGTACATGCACGCTGTACGGTTACACAACTGTAAGAAAATGAGCCGTTGTGGAGGGATGACGCTGAGCAAACAGTACCAACAGCTAGGAATGCCATTTTTGCTTGCTGCTGCAAACAAGTCCAGAGTGGAAATGGCATAGCTGGAAATCACAGCAAAAATGTGGCTGAAGCACCTGAGGCCAGGTTTAAACAGAAAGCACATGAGGGAAAGACACATGGGGAAAAAATGAAAACAATGCTGGAAATACTGAGGGATACAGCAAGAAAAAGAGCAGCCATCATTTATCAAAAGTGAGCCACGTGAGGTTAATTGTAGAGGTTCTTTGGCTTTAAGAAAATATTTCACATACTTCTTCATTAATTTACTGCTGACTTTTTTGGTACTTTGTTGGTTTTCTACATTCTACTTTAACACAATACTGATAACATCTTCACTCAGTTCTGTCTGTGTCCCGCGACACATCTTTTGTAAAGGAGGTGATGCTATGTACTTTTAAAAGTTTACCTCAAAAGCACAGCAGTAGCTTCTGAAAATTAAATAAATGGATAAAAGGAGGCTTGTGGCCCAGGGGAAGGGAGGGGGGGTGGGTTCAGATACTGTTCAACGATCCAATAAGCATTTCATTTGAGGCCTTCTGAGGCTATTAGGCTTGCTGCATGTCTTCACATTATTGCACGCGTACCCACAAACCTCTGAATTTACATAACTGCCTCTAGCACGTGCCTCTTGAAATATGAAACACTGTGGTCGACAACTAGGAAGCCACCATGTCTTTAAAAAAAATCTATGACAAAACAAACAGAAGAAAAAACATCATGCATACGGTAAATTTGGCAGCATCCCTGTGTTTGTTGACCTTAAGACAAACCATCCCCTGGGTTTTATATCTGTAGCACATACTACAAAGTTATGCCAACTTCTGCAATGAGAAATAGTAGCCCCTTTTAAACAGACATTCTGCTACATTGCCATCAAGAAGACCCCTCTTTATACCAGCTTTGCTTGTTTACACTGCAACAACAGCTCTCTGTTTTACACAGCCGGCTTAAAAAAAAAAAAAAAAAAAAACACCATTCTGTGTTTATGCCTTTTACACAGAACGGCAAGGCAGAATAACGGGGCAACATTCCTGTCTTCAACAGGATGTTTAAAAGCGGCTGGTGAGTGTGCACACACTGATGGATGCTTACATTGAACTCACAATCATAGAGGAGCTGCTGCACAGATAAGTGCGGGAACCATGCTGAACCCTTTAGCACGTAGTATGCTAATTAAACCTAATTCATTGGTAAGAGGGAATAATAGGATTTGCAAGGTTATGTTAAGATTCGGTTTTGTTATTTTTTGCTGCCATCTTCAATGATTGTTTGATTTTTGCAGTTCTTCCTCTGGTTTTGATGTGCCGTCTTGACTATAGATCACGTGTGAACAGCATGAGCGGCTTGGCACTCTGAGTATATCAGAAATGGATATTAATCAACAAAAATCCAAGGAAGATCACAGCAGTGGACACTCTGTCCAACTGACAAGCACAGAGCAATAAGACTGAAAACAAAAGAAGAAACTGTGGATTAGCACTTTCCTATTCCTCTTCCATCATGCTTTTTGTGTCTCAAATGTAACATACAGATGGTCGCCTCGCTGTCTGGTGGAGGAAGCACTCTAACAACAACCTCTGATTAATGATTTTATATAATCAGTCCTCATGCACTCCCTCTCACACGCCTGTGTACAGGTGCCTCTCCCTTTGATGAATACAACAACAGAGCATCTTCCTAATGGCCTCATCTTTCACGAGCCTCTCTGAGAGCTAATAAGAGTGTGGGGACGATTTGTTTTACCGATTTTCTCTTTTCAAGTGTGGCGGGCATGGAATTAATTACACTGATTAAATATTGTCTGTCTGTGCTGTGCGCTGGGGAAGGGTTGGGGACAGACTTTGCGAGTGTGTATGAATGCCTGTGTGTGCTAAATGGCTAAAGTTGTGGCTCAGTATGGGTTCTGAATATACACGGATAAATAGATATACAAGAACAAATGCACTTAAAGAAGGAAAAACATGCTTTTTCAAATGAATGCTCAGGTATCCAGCTGCAGTTACCACTGCAGTGAAGGTTAAAGCACTTACAGGTTGTTAATGTACCATTTCTTTACATGAAAGTGATGATGCACATTAAGATAATGACAGCTTTTTCATAAAGGACTTCATTAAACAAAGTTTTGGAGTGAAAAACAACAGGACACAATGATAAAATTACATTAATATACATTTACAGGATAAAAGATAAGGTAAAACATACTAAAGATGAAACTTGCAAGTAAAATTACTACATTTATTTCCAGCCTACAGATTGGACTGAAGAGCAAATGGTGCAAAAGAGTAAAAACATAAGTGAATTCACTCCCACATATACACACACACTGTTAGTTAACCCATCTGACCTCTGTGAAGTTCTTCATGGTTACCCAGAAGAACATGAGCCAACATCCCTACAGTGTGGAAACAGCACAGAGGTGAGCACAGAGGCGCACACGCAGAGCACTGTTGACAACTGTCTGACCTCTTTCTCACTCAACACTGATGACTGACTCTTTCCAGCTTCCCCCAGTCCTCCTGTCAAAACCACTAACACTTCCTCAACCGGCAGCAGCCTCATGTATGAACAGCGGAGGAGACGGAGAGGTAGAGGGAGAAAAAAAAACTTTGGCCGACGAACAGCCCTTTGCTACGTGGGAGCCTACAGACAGAATATGATTAAAGTGCGAGTCATCTTTTACTGATGTAAGTTACAGAAACAGAGATGAGTGAGTGTGTGCAAAGAACATAAAAGAGGTTGAAATATAGAAAACAGACAGACATGGACTTACATACAGGTTGATGATTGAGTGAAAAGCAGATAAAGAAAGAAAGAAGAAAGAGGACAAAGGAAAGGTAAAGACAGGAGAGAGGAAGAGACATGGAACGAAAACTGAGTGTGTCAGCGGACTCGGTCCTGAGAGTCGAGTCAGAAGAAAGATGGGTGATGAGGCAAGCGAGGATGAGCTCATCGCCGCCTTCTGTCTTTCATCGCCGCGCTCTTGAGCAACTTAAGAGCAGATTTACACCAGAGGCTTGCAAGCTTTTCCGCAACAAGGAACCCTGCATCCAGGAAATTACACCTGAGGAAATACTGGCAAGACCAGCCACCCACACCTCAACACAATGTAAATTTCCCACAAGTGGGATAAATAAAGTCTATCTTATCTTATACACATACACACACATTCAACATACTGAAAATCATATCCGTTTTTAACTGTTGGTTGGAAAAAACAAGCAAATTAAAGATGTTGGCTTTGGACACTTGTGACTGCTATTTTTTTTAATTTTTTTTTGCATTTTTCCCCACATTCTACTACACTTAATTAATTAATAATTGACAGATTAATCAGTAAAGAAATATTGTTAGTAATAACCCTAATAGATATTAAATTAAATGATTTGGTTGTGCTCTTCTGACTGCCTGCTTCTTTCCTTATCATTTAAAAGGGAAATTATTTCAGAATTTAGACAAACATTATGTTAATCTAGTTTGGAATTACACACTGGACAAGAACAGTCACTTCAGGGTACTTGAATGCAGCACTGGGTATTGCTTGAAATTGCTGGATACCACTGTAAAACGGAGACATCTTTGATATTTTGACAAATATAAATGTTACATCAAACAGACATAACTTTGTAAGTCTAAACTAAACTAAACTTTTTTTTTTTTTTGCTAAAATCCAAGACTACCTGATCACAGATTAAGTTAGGAAAACATATGAAGCTTGATATTCCAACTTTTGGTATTTGGCAGTTTTCAAAACATAGACACATTTCACAAAAAAAAAAAAAAAAGTACCCATTTTCAATACCCAGCTTCGATGAAAGGAGTAGTTGTAGGACCTTTGTAACATTTCAGGACCTCGAACATTTGGAGTAAAGAAGCCCCAGTGTTTTCCGCCCACTCACTGACTGTCCCATACAGTTTAATCGTGTTCAATTTAGCTGCCTCGCTTTGTCACCGGTGCTTCAAAAGGCGTCAGGGAGCCATTACAGCTTTATGTAACGTCGCAGAGACAGGGATGTGAACACACATACACACAGGACCCCCCCCCCGTTCTGTGAACAAGGGGTTTTTCTACAGCTGGGTAACAAAGCATGACCCAATAATCCCAAAGCTTGACTCAAAGCTAAAGAAACCCCCCACACCCCTCCGCCTTCCCTCCCTCCTCTTATATCCCTTCCTCCCGCTCTCTGAGGACTTCATAAGGCTCTGGAAAAGGGGGCTTCTGGGCGTGCATGTGTGTATGTGGTGTGTATGGGGGGGGGGTTTACAAATACAAGCACGCTTAGCTTTGATTATTCTAATTATGACTTGGGGCGAGGAGCAGATTATTATGAACACATGGGGCAATGAGTTGTTGATGAGCTCACGTCTCTTCAATCCCTCAGTATTACTGTTAAAAGAGGCCGACAAGACCTTTACTCGCGATGTACGGGGGTGGAGGGTATCCATACAGTCAACTCGATTTTTAACTGCTGACGCATACATATGTGTCATCAACGGCAAGTATTATCAGTTTATAATGAAATGACTAACTTTCTAAAAGCATTTCATTATTACTCAATGGCAAGCGAGCAGCAAGAAACCATATCCAGAGAATAACTAAAAAGTAAAATTAGATTTTGTGTTGCTTAAACTTGTGGGTTTTTTTCCATTGTGGTAACAGTAGGCAACAGTTGTCCTCCGCTTCTCACACACCCATAGTCTGATCTTAAACTTCCCCTGACCCAGACACTGAATTTGTCAAGTACCACAGAGTAGAAAAGCAGATCGCAGATTGCCGCCCCCCTACCCTACCCCACCCCCTGGCACTAGACCCATTAGCAATTACCTAAAAAACAAGAGCAATTCCAGATCTGGCTCTAGGCACACCGATTCAGAGAAAGCAGGAAAAAAAAACAAGTCTAAAGATGAGTACGCGTTTACAGGAACAGGAGCTCCTGCTGGGCTTGTGATAGCTAAGAGGAATAACAAAAAAAATTATATCTCATGATGGCCTGGCTTGTGAGCTCATCCTTTCAGTGCTCTTTGCTGTTTCATGGTTGTGTAAGTTAGATTTTTCATTAAATAAGATGTGAGGGGAATTGCTGTGAGAATGCCTGATTTGCCCATATTTGGTGGATGTCTATAAACCTGTATAGTGCCAGCGAAAAACTGCAGTTTCAGCACCCCTGAAGTCACAAACACAGAGAGGAGCTGCATAACAACACAGCATCACCCACCTCAACTTGAGACAGGCAATGACTCTGTCCTGACTACAAGAAAGCTAAAGAGTAAATCCAGTAAAAGAGGTATTTGTTATTTCTGGTGTATAAATGTAGCTTGCAATCCTTCTAAACAATTAGCATGTGTATTGTGGTTAAAAAGTTTAACAGCAGTTTTTCAGACTCCATTTCCCAGAGATGCCATATTTTAAACCATGCATCATCAACATGCATGTGTCAGCATGCAGCCCGGTCTCATTCCTAATCGCTCCTCAGCAAGTTCCTTTCAGAAAGTACATGAGGCGCATTCATCTTGCTTTCTTAAAAAACAAGTACTGCCACTATTTAAAGTGGTGATTATGTTATGCTATGTCAGGTGAAAGCAATCTTAAGACTGTAATTTACAGGTGTGTAACATGATCCTTAATGAGTGCATTGTGTAGGAGCGCGCTCTGTTGCCCAACCTATCTAAATCCAGCTCTGAAAAAAAAAAAAACAATTGTTCTCCTGATAAGTCAGTCAGTAAAACCTCCACAATAAAGGTTCCCATGGTCTGCAAAGTGAAAAATAAGCCAAATCTTATCTTGATGTCACACAGCTATTTAGCCCGTCCTGTGTTTTGTTGACAGATAAACAAGAACATGTGCCTTGCCTGCTATGACTGACCTTGGGGGAGATAGGAAACAGTTTGCCAGTGAGGTAGTTAAAACTAGAAGTGTTTGCTTGTGGGTGTATGCTTTTTTTGATCATTTCAATTTCAACTGAAGCTCATACCCACCAGGACACGGTTTCTTACATCTTTAAATGAAGCTCTGGATGCACACACCAGCATTAACAGATTAACTGGCTAGATCTACATTCACATGTGATTTCACCTATGTGGGAGTACCAAGATCATGTGTTTGTAATGACAGGAAGTGGTAAAAGTAGTTCATTACATAGTCTATGAATGTAAGGCCTTGTGGCAATCAACAAAAGTAAAGTCAAACCAATTTTGACTTTTTAAACGTGACTAACTGTACATTGTCCTTATATATCAACTCTCTCCCACACACTCAAACTCGCCAAACTTATCAAGCCAGACTGCAACAAATCTCACTTTCATATTCACAGGTCTCAAATTTCGTTTAGTTATGGGTGGAATCGATGAGCATTTATGAGATGCAATTAGATACAGCAGTCACACAGGGAGAAACGCAGCAGCCACAGTTTGCAGCCCCCCCCCGATACATTGGAGCAACATGAAACCCCAGACAAGCTCCAGTGGCTCTCACACCATATGGCCTTAGAAAAATCCTCCCGGTAACCATAAAAAACCATGTTTTTTTTTTTTTGGACTATTCATCGGTTTCATCTCATCAATTTCCCTGATGTCTGAGCTCATTTCGTGGCTGTGTGGAGCCGGAGGTATGAAACTAATGAGAGTGAGTGGAGAATGAGCTTTGCGGAATGGCCCTTTGTTTGGAAACAGCCTCTGCAGCGCTGGAAATGCGAGACGCTTATCGATCATTTCAACTGGAAGCCTTTTGTGTTGCAAGCGACTGATAGGCTGCGGGCGAACGCACTAATAATAGCTATTTAACGTTACATACAGCCACTATGGGGTTATCTTTATTAATAAAAAACAACACAAACACTCCCAACATGTATTTTCCACGTTCGTGCCGACTGCGCTCTTTGTCCGGTCCGACCAGCAGCAGCAAATAAACAAAAAGCTGTGGGGGATTTTTTCGGATTACCGTTGGATTAATCATAATAAGAGACCCAATAACCGCCTTTGTTCCTCGCCTAAGCCTTTCTCAACCGATGGTGAGTTGAGAAAAAACGACTTTTCGCACAAACAAAAATAAAGCCCCGACGCTGTAACGCTGGGTCCTTTTGTATCCGCGTCTGTCAGCCCTCCTCCTCCGCGCCTCCCCTGCCTCTCTGCCGGGGTTACGGCTTCAGCCAGCTCCGGACGTCGACTAGAAACCCCCGGAGAGGGAGAAAAACTGCTAATAATTGCCGAAACACGGCTTCTCCTGTTTCAAAACCCCAGTGCACAGTGAGACGGGGCTTTACCGTAAAGGCAAAACTGGTCAAAGACGCAGTAGCCAGAGGTAGAGCTACAGACTAATGAAAAGCCACAATAGGAAGCCCTTTAATTTTTAAACAGCAGCTGGTTGGCTAAGCTAGCAAGCAACCTTATCTTCGCTTCCCTTTTCACAGAGAAGTCCGATAAAAGCTCGAAATTCGACAGTAAATGTTTCCTTATAAGCCCTCTGAACTAAAAACACACACAGAAGCATGTGTGGTTTTATTTGCGCCGAAAACAGACGCTTTGCATACTTTCCACGATGGCAGGGAAAACTTCCATCAATCATCCCCAACAGATCCAGCAGCAGCAGCGAGACTCGGAAACAGTCCATAGTGTTTGTGCCAAAAAGCTTCGCCTCGGTTATACTGAAACATTCCACTTACCAACTTGTAAAACGTTTTCCACACAGCCGGTCTCCAGCAGCCTGATACCGCGGCGGAATGGTAGTCCGTCTCCCGTTCCCACCGCTCCGGCTGCCCCTACGGTAGCCGTCGTACCGGCGGTAGATCCTCCACTACCACCGGCGGTCGTTGCTCCGGACCCTGCGACCGCTGCACCACCGGTTGCCGCCGACGGACCCTCCTCGCCAGCGACTCGGCACTGAAATGAAGAGTACATGCATATCTCCTTTTCGTTGCGGGGAAAAGACCAGTAGACGATGCGGCGCTGGACGGGCTCCGGGATCCGCTCGAAGCGCTCCTCTACTCTCTCGAAGGCCCACTTTTCCGCTACTGCCTTCGCGGCGCAGTCCAAAAGGGACTCCGGGGAACGGTACCGGGAGTTGGGTAACCCGCTGCCGTGGCCTGGCCCCGGGCCGGGACCTCGGGGAGCAGGGCGCAGGCAGGGTCGCTTGCTGGCCGGTGGTATTGAGAAGAGAGGATGGGGCGGCTGTTCTCTGCGTCCTTCCGCCATGGCGAGCCGATCAACACTGACGAGACGGACGGTGTGCGGACACCGAGCAGCAGCAGGAAGCCGATTTCACACACACACACACACACACACACACACACACACACACACACACACACACACACACGGAGCAGCCACTGTCAAACCAGACAGGATCTAAGATGCGACTTCCGACCACAGATTTCAAAATAAAACGTACTTGAGCATTCTGGACTTCAGACTAAACGACACAAAACAACAGCAGGAAAACATTTTACAAAATCTCAGACTACATGCATCAGACTTAACTGTAACTGAAACAGGATTTTGGATTTTATTTGGGCCACACTTAGCCAGAATTTCCACACTCAGAAGCAGTTCTGGAGACAAAATGAAAATTGAAGTTGTATTAGTTAATTTAGTATACTCTTTACTGAATCATAATTGAATTAATGTATTTTACATTTTTTTGCATATTGATAGATAATCTATAATAATACTTCATACTATCAACATTATTATATTTCCAGGAATATTTCAAATTACAGAATCACTGAGAATCAATAAATGTGCAACTTGAATCAAACCTCTCAGGTTTTTTTTATTTTATTTTATTTTTAATATTGTATTTACTTCATTCACCCCTATTTATATCATCTTATTTTGCTCATGCATGCTGTACATACCTCATTTCAGAAGGTAATTGATCCAAATGGATCAAATTTAGGGAATGAAACTAACAATTTTTTGATTATTGTCATTATCAATTAAGTCTGTTATTATTAAGTTTTTTTTTTTGATTAATCAGTAATTTAGTGTATGAAACGTCAATGTCACAATAATCACTATGTTTATGCCAATTTCAGTTCTAATCAAAATGAATGAGTTCCAAAATAAAGATAAAAATATAATTTTTAATTACTGCAAAGCCAACAAACATTTACAAAAATATTCTTCTGCAGTATATGTATTTTAACTAGCTCTCATTCTCATCACGTCTTTGCTTCTCTATAAGAATTTGTTCCCAAAAGAGGAATAGTACAGTATAGACAGTTCTTTGTTCAGAATGACACAGTGTGTGAATTTGGAGAACAGGTCAAACTTTGAATCAGCTGCTAAGTTGTTACACCCTCTTTTTTTTCAAACCATATTTCAACATTGACTGATCAGATGATTACAGAGTCAGCAAGTCAGCCAAGCGGAACAACAGTTATGTGAAATCAACAGTTTACAGCTACTTTAGGTCATGAACTTAGGTTCTGTTTCTAATAAATCCATTTCATTCATTTCATTTTTGGCATTATTCAGTTCTGACAACAAACAACTAAGGTCACTGTGAAAAGTCAGTAACAAGGCCTGTGAATGTCTACGGCTGTTTTCCTGTTCCTCCTCCTTCTGACTCCATCTTTATGGGTCCCTACAACTATTTTCTTCTTGAAATCAAAATAACATTAATGTCTGAGACTTGTAGAAAGTAAGTGTCACTCTACATTCAGTATGACACAGGAAAAAAAGACTTTTAACCGCAAATAACACTCCCAATAAACTGCTGAAACTGAGTCATGTATTTTATGCCTTTAAGAGATAATTTAAAAAATAAAAAGATATTTCATATTTAATGTCTAAAATATGCAGCAATCCTTCTGTGTATCATCAGTTTGTCTGAATGAATTCACAGGTAATGGAAAGTCTTTTATTTTCAAAGGAAATCCTTTCATTTCCTGTCTCTTTAGCTATATGTCTGCATGACTTGTGGCTTAGTAGGCAGAGCAAGGATAGAGTTGACAGAAAGAGAGAGAGAGAGAAAGAGAGAGAGAGAGAGAGAGAGAGAGTAAATTGGTGGTAGGTGGAGGATGTTACACATCACTAACCAACACAATAACAAGGTATTCCAGTCTACAATCAGCATGGTATGCCAACTACAGCTCCCAGATCTGCTTTCCCATATTCCAGCATGCTTTGTTTTTACACAAATGGCTGTAATTTACTGATGCAAACGTGACCATCTGATGTTTTTTTTTAAAAAAAGCAAGTAAGGCAAATAATTAATAATACTAATAAGTCAAACAATACTCCTATGGCTGTTATTGTTATTGCTGTAAAATGCATTTCAGGGTCATTATCTGTTCTTTAAAACCAATAAAAACACCTTTCTCACTCCATTCTTCCTCCTGTCATGACAGTAAAGCCTTTGATACATGCCCATTTTACATTGACGCAGATAACGATCCCAACTTTTCTCCATGAATAACAAGGTTACTGTTTTGCAAATTAAATTCACACCATTATGTGCCCTATAAATATCAATTACCCCAGGTCAGCAAATACACATTCATTTGAATGGGTGCAGCACTCCGGTCTGTTTCCCGCAGCAGGACACAGAGGGTTTGGAGCCAACTGTCAACTTAATAGTTTGGCTAAGGCTTATTTCACAAGGAAATGAAGCCTTCTGCTCATATGTTTGAGGCTATGCCCAGGCTTTCAAAGTAATTAAGCAACACTATGGAGCAAAATCCACAAAGGAAAATACTCATAGTGAAGTGCACATGTTCAAACAGTTAATACTGATATTGTTGCTGTTTATGACATTTTGTAACTATCATGGTATTCTAAACATACTCAAGAGGAACCTTATTTACTTCATCATATTTGATTCAATGTGCATTTTGCAGTGACTATGAGATTGTTTTCAAATTATTTCTAAGCATTACAAACAGGACAGGCCCCAAAACAGAATTTGTGCATTGTATGTTTTTTTTTTTTTTTTTTATCACATTGGTAGTATCAAATGAGTTTTAAGTTAAACCTAAACCTATGCTATGCAATCATTCGTTTTCTGTAACCTGCTTTCAAATGTCACAGACAAATCCAAAAAAATGTCTCTTATCAACACAAAAACAAGACATGAATGAATGTTTTTGTATGTAATACTTGATTGTGATATATAAAGATCAGCTCTCCTACTTTGCACAGTGCACCTATTATCACTTGGCATGTTTCCATCAAGCAAGGAAAGGGAACAATCTACTGGAGACATATTGATCATTTTGGTGCCTCTGCCAGCAGGCCAATCATGACCTCCTCCTAGGCTGGCAGGGGTTTGGAGCTCTTTGGGTAAAAAAAAAAAAAAAAGGTTTCTGTGGTAATTATGTGGAAAAAAGAAAGACCCGAGGCACTCTGAAAATCTCTGTCCATTAACTTACAATTATGCCAAGCTAAATAAAATCAAACCACCTTAATAGATTTTTGAAGAGCATTAGCTCTCATTTGCTCCTAACAAATATATATCATTTTGTTCTTCACTGACCTTGTATGGGCAGTTATATTTTCTCATTTTCACAATAAGTGACAATTGCATGAGCGGAGAAGATGTTTCATCAGCCTGGGATAAAGCCAATCTACACATAATGGCTGATAAAATGTCTGATGAATGGACGCCATGGTTGAAATTAAACAGGCTATCTCCTCTGAAGTTGACTCTGGAGAGACAGGAGAGACATTAGGCACTGAGCACAGAGACAATATTCAGATCTGTCTCTCTCGGTGTACTCCCTTCCCTCTTCTAAAGACTGCTTTTTGGCATACAATTATATTGAACAATAGGCCAAGGCCAATGGAGGATGCAACCCGTTACCATGGAAATGATTATGATGGATTTGTGGTTAGACAGAGCAGGTAATTGGAAAAAGATTGATGGGTGACAGGGTGAAAGAGAGAGATAGAAAGGGATAGAGAGAGAGAGAGAGGGATAAATTACCAAAGCAGCAGTGGGAGGAGAGAAAGCCCTATTACACCCTATCTTTCTGGGATTTACAATTATATAATGATGCATCCTCTCTCTCATCAAGTCAATAGGCAATCACTCTTTCTTGCTTTTGCAGTCACTCCCTCTTCTCTCTTTCTTCCCCCTGTATTAGCCTTTTTTTGCCATATCCTGTTTTCTCCCTGTCTCGTCTTCCCATTATTTCTCTCTCCTGACTCCATAGAAAAAAGTGGAGCCATTGTGTGTAATTCCTCTCATTATCACTCAGAGCAGGGAGGTGCTATAAAGGTTAGAAATACTCATGTGTGAAGACATACACACACACATTGAGACAGGCAGTGTGGCCACGTAAAAAACATGTGGTGAGTCTGTAGTGACGTATTTTCTGGTTGTGGAGGAGCTTGAGGTTAGAGGAGCTGGTTTCTGATTGGAAGTCATTGGTGAGGATACAGAGATCAGATTATAAATTCTAGGTGAGGAAATTGAAAATATGATTCCCTCCCTCAAATGCTGCCATAAAGCTGTCCTTGAACAAGGCAGTGAACTCCTAGTTGCTGCAGTGAGTCAGCTTGTGGCCAAAAAATGTACACTGTGTTTACAGGGTTCTGCTCACACCCATGAATGTGTTGCTCTAAATGTATATTTTACACTTATGTGCACTTAACCAATATGTTGAGTTATCATAAATGGATGAGGTGTCACTCCATGGACAGATTCTGGAGCAAAAATAAGCAGTGAGTCCCCTTTGTTCCCAGAATAAACGTAGTTTGAAGTTTGAATTTATCTGAGATTACGCACCATGTAAGTATAATATCAACTGTAATGGTATGGTATTAAAACTAGAATGTGACACAGGAAGGGCCTGATTATTGGACTAAAAATTCAGAAGCCATCTTAAAGCACTTTCCATTTTAGTTTATTCTAATAAGTTAATTACATTACCTCAGATTAATTGACATATGGTCGCCCTGGGGCTTTTGGGGCCCCAGTGGATCTGGAGTCCTGAGGCAGTTGCTTGCTTTACACAGTAATCCAGCCTTGTTTCTCTATAGGGGCAGAAACTGAGAAAAAACAATTCAGTTTCAATGAGAAATGAAATGAGAAAGGTTAGTGCCTTGTTAATGTATAAATCTGTATTGTTAAGAATGTAAAGCACAAAAACTGAACCAAGTAGAAACGTGATTGTCTTTGAGTCTGCTGTTTCTTTCAAGGTGTCAAGTGGGATTTTTCAAAATTACTGCTAATACAATTCCAAAATTATATTATTGATACTTTGCTAAAAGAAATCTTAACTTAAAACAGACTTCTTTTTTTCATTTAACAAAGCCAAACTCAAATGTTAAACTTAAACCTTTGGGGCTTGAGAACTGAGTACTCAGATTTACTTAGTTTGATTTAACCCAGTCTCACAGCAGATCATGAAATAGTCATAGAATGTAATCTATTGATTATGTGTACATGGACATAATTTTTTTCCCCCTTTTTTTAGTTGTGACAGTAAAATATCAACCTGTAGCGGCCACAGAAATGTTTCACTTATTTATGGTCATGTTATGCATACACAGCACTTGGTTAAGGTTGGTGAAAGATCGTGGTCTGGTCTCTACAGAAAAAGTACAGTTACTCAATTTCCAATTGAAATGTATGTGTTTCAAAGTCGTGCTGTCATGAAAAATGTCAAATTTGTTTCCATGTACACAAAATTAACTGATTACAGTTTGTGACTATTATACGAACTGCCATGAGAGCTGGTTGTCTGACCCAAGACCCAAGTTTAAAAACAAACAAACAAAAAGATCAGGAATCTTGCTGCAGTGTTTCCATTTTTTGGCTCGTACAAAATAAGTGTTGAATTCTGACACCCACCCATGGTAGGACATGAGACCTTTTTTCAGAAAACACTTTGACATATCACAGTAGAAAAAGCATAAATAATAGAATGAATGAATTCCATTTAGCTACTTTCAGAGTCCTGCTGCTGTGCATGCTGACTCACTGTCAAAGGTGCCACATTTGTCAAGTTTTGCAAAGGCTGATTCAGGTAAACATTTGACATTCACACAACTTTCCATGACAACTCTGCCTTTGTTGCTGTACTTTCAACATCACTTAAGTTTCTCGCTGCTGGAAATGATCATACAGTGTGAGAGATTATGTGTTTCAGCAGTTTTTAGTTTTTTCAGTTTTTACAGCACACTGTATCTGGTCAGTTCTTCACTGTTTACTCTGCAGTGACTCCTGAATGAACACATACCTGTGGCCAACGTTTGCTACACAAGCCAACCAAGAACACACAAAATTTAAATATGACAACTTTGGAATTACTATTTCTACAGCACTATGTAGACACAGTACATCAACCATATACAAAACCAGTCTGCCCACTGAACACAGAGATGTCAAACTGATATCAACATCCATCAAATTCCCTGTAAGATTTTGAAAAATCCTCAAATTCTATCACACTGTCCTGTAATATGAAGGTATGACCCTTTATTTTTATTCACAGTTCCTGCAGGCATTCCGTTGCTCTGAGGCCAACAGTTTGGAACTCAGAAGCTCTCTCTCATACACACACAGATAAATAGACATACATACTCCTCCAGGGACAAGAGTCGTGTCCTGAAGAGCAAGAGAAAAATAGAAATAGATCTGTGTGTAGCTGGAGAGAGCAGGGAGAAAAACACAGGTTCACTACGGTGTGAAGACATTCAACAGACAAACAATATGTGTGTGTGTATGTGTCTTCATTGGCCTTGCCACACAGCCACATGCACACACACCTTTTGTTTCCCAACCTTGCTAACCAAGGGGCTGACAGCTCGAGAACATGCTTTCCTCACCATAAACACTCCACTTGAGCGGTTGAGCACTGGGGGACAATGGAGCAAAAATAACTGCCTTTCTTTCTTTCCCTATGTCCCTCTTTTCTTCCTCTCTCTGCACTGATGGCTTTAATCATTTCATTTATTTTCTGCTGCAGTTTTTTCCTCCTGATCCCCACTGCTTCATTGTACATTGATATAAAGGCTGCAAATAAAGAGGCAGGAGGGAGAACAGATCCGTGTCTGCATGTTACTGTGTTTGGTCAAGGCCTCATAAGCTACTGACCTGATTTGAAATTAAAGTTGGAAGAATGGTAGACCACCTTGTGGAAGGCTGGTTTTACACCTGCATCAAAACAGTTTGAGAAATTGTGAATAATCCCAGTGTCACTCTTCCTCTAGCATGATGCACATCCTGCACTCTGTAGGGTTCAAATGAAAAGGATCATGAATGGCAATACATGTCCTGGTTATGTAATGCTGTGAATAATCTGAGTTTATGGTCTAACAATAACGAGCTGGGGAAAAAAAGACCTAGTGTCAAAGCTAAAGTCATTTTAAAATGTCACCCTGATATTTTAGTTTTAACTGAAACTGCTGTCAAACAAAATGACAGTGGAAGGATGATGCTGTATCTCTACATAATATCTGAATAAACTCAAATGAAATATGAAACTCAGTATTTACATATCTTATAAGCCTGTGGGAGTTAACTTTTTTGTCAAAATATTTTTTTGATGTCTGCGCTTCATTCTGTGTCTTTTGCCAAACAATATGAGTTTAATTTTGAAGCTTTCAGTTATTTTATATGTTTATCGCCCTCTATTCACAGTGCAAAATTTTACTGTCAGCCATTTTCTAATGCCTTATAGACAAAGTACTCTTATGCTTTATTTATTTATTTATTTTTTTATTTATTTTTTTTTAAACATTTCCCTATGTGACTGTGACTGTGACTACCTGAAGTGAGGGTACATGCATGGAAGTCATTGTGTTATCTGGTGTAGGCCATTATAGGTCTTTTTAGAGGAACTGCTCTCAACCCTGCTGGGAGAACAATGACACACAGGTTTTCCTGACATCCAATTTTGTCAACAGTTCCCATCAAGGTTCTTTTTTCATGTCATATCCCTTTGAGGTATTGACATTGATTTCTTTCACCATATCCTCGTCAACACTGTCTTTGTCCATGTCCTGGAACTGGACAAAGGCTTCAAAAACTATGCTGATATTGCTTCAAACAAACATTAACAAATGTAATGAATTTTTTGCCTCCTCATGTTAAGTCGTTGGTAAATATGTCCTGTTCAGTGTTTCAGTTGGTCTGACAAGATGAAAATAAAGGCATTGATGACATGGTTGAGCGCTGATGGCAAGGCCATCACAATTAACAGCTTCAGTAACAAATGTATAACTGTCTGAAAGTAGAAAATGGTTTATGCATCACTGCAACCACTATTCATTACGTGACAAGAGAAATTTAAATGTCCTGGACATTTTCAGAATCAGTTTGACATCAACCAGGTCATTATAGAGACTTGCTGCCTCTTCCTATGAAGGGACCAGCCTGCCAATTTATAATTACTCTTCCATGAATTAAATCTGTTTCTACTGTTCTACTGTCCATCTGTTTCGTCTTGTCATGCTGACATGATTACCTGTACACAAGAAAACAGTTTACTGAAACAATGTTAGATCCAAGGACAGTGCTTTGATTAACGACCTTTCCTGTAATCCTGCCCTGCTGCCACTCTCCTTGAGGTGAATCTTTAGCCCCTTTCACACAGCCTTTTCAAGGTGGGAATATTGCACCCTTATTCTACCTCACTGAGGGCCTTATCCTTCCACCTTTAAGTCAGCACCAGAGGTAGTCACAGAGCCGAATCGACGTCTGTATGAAAGGGGGAGCCAGACAGACACAGACCAATGCCAAAGAGTACAAAGGTGGCTCTGTGTAAACAAAGTGTATTGGAGGGTCTTCTTAATGCCAATATTCCCCAATCTTTGTATAAAAACGGCTCTTGTAATGGCGCTTGACAGGTATCCCAGGTAAACTCTGACAACATTTTTTGCCCTCATTTTTTTGTCCCCCACTCATGAATTGCATGGAAAATTGTCAATACTATAATTGCTTCATTGAAGTAGGACTTTGTATTCAAAAATCAGAGCCACCTGTTGATACAAAATAGGTTTAAGGGATATCAAAGAGTCACTAACAGCTGTGGCCTCAGTGTGGTATAGTCCCCAGTTATATTCTGGGCTTTTTGTTGCCTTGTGTCTCCTCAGATGCCTCTCTTCTTGTTCCAAGGGCAAGACTCAGACACAAAAGCTTTTGCAGTCAGGGCCCCAAATCTTTAGAATGATTTGCCTGAGGAGATCAGGACTACAAGGGGGATATTCTGATACTATCTTTTAAATCTGACTGAAATATTTACTATATTAGTAGTGTTTTTAGTTGGATTTGGGGGATTTTTTATTATAATCATTGTTGTTTAAATGCCCTTTACACATTCCAAATCAACTTCCGTGTACTCATTTTGTCTGACATGATGGGAATCTAGAGAAGAGAGGGAAGGAATGTTTCCCATTTTTACCCTCTCCATCAGCTTGACTCTGGGGATGGGAATGTCAGCCTATTGATCGAAACTGACAAATCTGAACAGCTTTGGGATGGACTGCTGTAAGATTTTATACAGGCGTTCAGGGTCTCCAGAGGATGAAGCCTATTTATTATGGCAATCCCTTGATTTTTCCTCTGGCACTACCATGAGAAAAGGTCTCAACAACTATTGGATGGACTGCCATGGCCTTTAAGACAGACTTTACTACCTCCTCGGGGTGAAGTAATCAAGCGACTTTTTCCCTCATGACCTGCAAAACTCATGACACTTGCATCAGCCTCAGGCTGTTAGCATCTTATTACTCAAACCCAGTGTCATCCAAACATCTCACCACGCTTCAATCAGTGGCTTTCTTATGATATGGTAATGCCACCAATTTTAATTTAAATATTCAAAACAGCTACATTATTCATACACAAGATGGCTGTATAGGTTACAAATATGGAACTCCCCAATACCCTATGTCACTGCAGTGTTGTCAGTTCTCTTGGCCCACTTCAATGGTGAATACAAGAATGCAACCATTTCATCTGTATTTGAACTTACTAACTAACTTCCTAACTTAGAATGTTGCAACTGGATTAAAGGGGAGGAAACTGTAACCAATCCCTCAACACTGCTCACTCATGTAGTAGCATAATTAGTTTTTTGCAAGATCACATGCTAACTGAATACATGAACAATAAAATCAATGATTCAGTCAATTCATAGTCTACATGTATGAAAATAAGATAACATGCACTGAAAAACTGATGATAAAAAAAAGAAATTTAAAAAAACTGACACTGATTATTTTCATTTGTCCTCCCATCCATCTCTTTGTGTACAATATGCAACTAAAGCTGTTCCAGTTTTGGGACAGTAAGTAATTCAGAGCACCTTCTTCAAATGCCACATCCAAATTGTGAGTTTTTTGGTGTATCACAGTAAAAGGGACTCTGCTATCAAGCTTTTCCTTCCAGAGCAGCTGCCATGGAAAAAATAGAAAAGACTAACACTGCTCTAAACTTAATGGTGTAACATAGGTAAGCATTATACAAGCTCACCATCAGAATTAATGTTGTGTGCTACGGTTAGCATTTAGCTCAAAGCACCACCATGCTTCTTACCTCACAGAGCTGCTAGCATGGGTGTAGACGCTTGTTATTTAATTGATTTCTTAATGTAAATGCAGGACTCAACATTATAACTGGCTGGCTGGCCCAGGCGCACTATTTAAGACTGACTGATTGCAAGTTCCTGCTTAGGCCAGTTAAAATACTGACATAAAAACTGGAACTGAATTTAACATTATTTTCCTGTGGTATTGTTGTTTTGCCAGTGGTTTTTCTGCATCTGTGTTATTTATCGCTGCAACATCAACATTTCATACATGCCTGCACGCCTGTGCATTATAGTTGAAAGGCAGCCACTGCCTGTCGCAAGTCGCGTTAACTGCACTCTGCTGCATCATCAGATTCCGCCGCCAATTTACTTCTCTTCTGTCATGATGATGATAAAATGTTTTTAAAACCTTAAGTTCCCAGACAAAAGTTGGGCAAAAACATGCATAAAGGAAATAAAATAAAATCACCTAGCGAGTTGAGGGAGAGTGACAAGAAGAAAAGAAAAAACGTTTCAGCCACACTGATGAGACCTCTGTAGTTTGCTGGAGCACGATCCAGCTATTATAATTGGGTCTTTTGCCAAATATGCCGCTCAATGCTGATATCACAGACAAGTAGGTGAAGTATAGAAACAACAGTGTTGTTTTTTTTGGTGAGGCATCACAACAAGAATTAACATATTGTCTGGTGACAATGGTAGGCAGGCAGAAAGTGCAGAATAGGTTAAATAAAATACTTTTGAATGAGATCATTTCATTTTCTTGATTTCATTTCATTCCTACTGCTTCAGGAACTTGACAATTTAGAACTGTACACATAAATTGAGTTTGACGAAACAAATTACTACACAATTTACATGTGCTAGCATTCGATTTGAGTTGATGACTCCTGAGAAATATTTCTACAGGCCTACATTGTCATGCAGAGGTGCAACAATAGCAACAACTTTAGATACTTGTACTGCATGTGGGCAAATAATCAGGTTTCTCTGACAGAAATCAACTTCTGTTACTCAAGTTTTTCTTAATCCCTTTACAAGGTTTCTCATTTACTCAGCATTTAAGAAATTAGGTTAGCGCTGAAAGCCGAGAATAATCTGATTTTTCTTAAGTGCACGTAAACGCAGCGAGTGTGTGACACAGCCAGATCAGAGCAGACCATTTTGTCAGCCTGACACAGAGGTGATGATTAAGACTGAGGTGTCAACAGGCTGTGGATTGGCCAGACTGTGTGTTGTATGTGTGTGGACAGTGTGTGTGTGTGTGTGTTTGCATCTGTGTTAAGGGGGAGGGGAAGTGTGCAATCACCTAACCCATGGCGAACTCATGAGTGTGCCATTTGCGCCTGAAAACACTTCCTCTCCAAATTGCATGCTCACACACACACACGCACACACACACACACACACACACACACACACACACACACATTCAGCTGATGAGATGTTTTCTGAAGGGCTCCTCCTCAGCAGAGGTGGCACAAGCCTTTTAGCAGCTACTTATGACCCTCCATCCCCTACAATACACACTCACACACAGGCTCCAGGCAACCGACTCTCTCCCTCCCTCTTTATTCAAAGCTTGATTTCTTTTCATCAAGTCTGTCTCTTCCCCTTTTCTCATCTCCACCTTTCTACTCTGCTGGATGCTCTTGTTGGTGTCAAATCCAATCCCTCCTTCCCTCCTGGCTTCTATTTCTCTCTCCTGGCTCTCTGTTGCATCTTTGTCTTCCTTCCATTATCCTCTCTCCGGCCCCTTTTCTCCTCCTCTTATTCTATCTCTAACACTACTATCTCTCTTTCTATCCACCTTTTATTCGCCTCCTTTTCTCAATATCCTCTGTCTTCTTAAGTCTTCTCCTCGCTCTTTCTCTGTCCTCTATTCTCTGCTTGCTTTACAGCTCTCCTCTCCCCTTGCTCTCTTCTCCTTCCTCTCTTCTCTGCGACCTCTCACCCTCTATTTTCCCCTCGCCTTTCTCTCTCCCCTTTTCTCTTTTCGCAGCCCTTTTCTCCTTCACTCTGGGTGTCGGGGCTTTGTGGAGGCTCTCGGCCCCCAGTGGGACATCCAGCAGGAGAAAGGGCTGAAAAACAAACTGTGGAACAGAGGAGGGAGGGGAGCAGGAGGGAGGGAAAGAAATGAATTGGAAAATGAGGAAAGGCGAGAACGAAGGTGGGAAGAAAGGAAGGATGGAAGAGCTCAGTCTGAGTCCCATGTAAAGGAGATGGAGAAATGGCATATGCCCAAGTGGATATTTTTGAGTTGAGAGCAGTAAAGCAGGCTCTTATTTTAGATATTCTGAATATCGCCTTCACAAATATATCAAATTGTATGATTGTATGATGATTTTGATTAATTACAGAGCATTATTTATTCCATGAAGCATGTTTTAATACAATTTCTTGCATATTACTTATTATAACTTCTGTCATTTGTAAATGTGATTTGTCTGGGCCTGGATAAACAACATTTCCAATAAGTTAGTGAAAGGATCCTTTTGTTGAATTCTGCTTTGCTCAGAAGAAAACCCACAGGAGGCCAACATAGTCAGCCCACATCTACATACCACGTGGCACCCATGTTGCTGGACCCGTATGGACACCACACTGTGAAGCCACTTTTAGCCTGTTCCAATAGGGCCTCATTTACCAGGGCTGATATGTTTGCTAGAAATAATGTGGACACATTGGGTTTTATTCTGTCAAATAATAAACATATACATAACGTGAAGAATACTCACAATGCAATACAAAAAACAGAGATGATAAAATGATAATAAATGAAGGAAAAAGTATGAAAATTACAAACGCCATGAAACATGAGTGTGATTAGATACAAAGTGGTCCTTTTCATCACAAAAATGGCACTCGAGACAGGTGTGTGGCCATAGATCTAAGAACGATGTTGTATGATTCCGCAGAGCACGACATGCCCAGACATGTGAAACTCACTCTGTCTGCTTGTAACTCCAACTCTCCTCTTTTCAGCAGTGACCAAATGAATGACATCATGAATGCCAGATGGCAGGAAAGGACCTGTACAATAAAGGAAGTGTCCTGGTAAGTGAATTGATTGTAGACAATATTCTAAAGACAAAAAGTGGGGATAAAGATAAAGGCTGACACAGAACATAAAATATCACACAGAGCATGTTTTTTTTTTTTTCAGCCACCCACTCGGCTCGTTTCACTCCAACAAAATGGACCCATCATATGAGAGTTATATTTGAAATTACAGACATTACCTCAAAGTTACAGAAATCTGCTATCCTGTCTTTTTTGTACTACCCCCCACCCCTTCCTTTCAGCCCATTTCTGTCTGTGTATGGGCTCATTGGGCCCTGATTGGAGTGTGTGTGTGTGTGTGTGTGGGTGTGTGAGTGTGTGTTTCTGTGATGTCTTTAATGGTGATGGGGGTAATTTAAAGTGTGTCTGTGTATTAGGACATGATTTCACACCCAACAGCCTTATAGTCTCATCAGCCACCATATCGGCCAAATGGCTTATGTGAGTTGAAGCCATGTTTTCCTGGCGTGTGTTTGTGTGTTAATGTGTGTGTGGCTCACATTAGCTTCATGGTGCTTAGTTGAATGCATCCCCCTGTTTGTATGTGTTTCTGATTATTAGTATGCGCACAGGTCCGTGTGTGTGTGTGTGTGTGTGCGGATGCATGTGCGCGTGTGTGTATGTGCTGTTCCTCTCTCCCTATTTTGCATGTTCAAACAGGATTAAGTGTATTAAGAGAATTGGCAATAAACAGTTCTTTGACAGGAGACAAATAAAGCAGATTAGCATTGCAGATCAGATAACACCATGAAAGGAAGCCATCTTTCAGCCTGTTACCATCTTTGCTGTTTGGTGGTTGGGTGTGTCTGACCAAAGTAAAGCTTTTGGGCCAAGGCACTGAGGAACCTCTAGCTCTGAAGGTATCGTCAGAGCTGACGTGGATCTCCTCAAAAATGTAGACAGTCTGCAGCTACAGCAGCTATGGATGTGCCATGTGGAGACCACTTGAACTTGTGCTTCTAGAGCTTTCTCTGATGATGGTAGAGTTTGCTAGCAGTGATGACAATGGGGTGAAACTTGAAGAAAGACTTAGTAATCTTCTCCAATCCAGTGGTGCAAGATGGATCTCTAGCTAGCCATTCAAACATTGTAGCTTTGTATCATGAAGTCAAATGAAAGACTATACAGTTATTAACATAAAACTACTTTTATTTCCACCCATTCCCAATAATTAGCTTGTCTGTATGTTAACAGGAAAATTTAATGTATTTCCCTGAAGTTTGGTTGGCAGACCTTAGAACATTGATGAGCTAATTAGCCTTTGTCATGTAGATCTGATTGTTCCACTGTAAAGCAGTGCTACTTACAGTATTGTCAAAATCAATCAATCCAGGCCAAGATATTCTTTAGTCCCCTGTGCGGCTTAAACCTGTAATTAACTTTTTTGCCCTCATGAGAGCAGAAAAAAACAAGTTTGTAATACATTATAGGCATATCATAATTTTAAGTTACGGTAAACTTGACCGTACATTTACACAGCAAGCAGTTACAAAGCAACATTCTTCTGGAGTCATGTGTCTGGCCACCTGATGAATATCAGCTGAACATATGCTCCCTTATAGCTCATATTTTAGTCTCTACCAACGCCTGAGGGAAATATCTGGCTCTTTAGCCGCTAAATGATCCACACTGTTCACCAGCTTGTCACTAACTGTGTCTGTCTGTTGTTTGTTGCTCAGACAGTATACCATTGGGTTTATAGAGCCTTTTCACTGAAAACAGCTGCCTTGTGTGGCCAAAAACAACATTTTGAGAAAGTAGAGAGTGAACCAAGCAGTAAAGCTGTGGACTGGTGAAGATAGGCAATGAGCTGAAACTTGCTGTAAAGCTATAAAGAGAAGAGGAGCCACCGCTTTAATATTGTCACTCACATTGGTATTTTATTTTTATATTACAGGAATAGCCACTTGTCTGTATAGCCCATTTTTTACGTATGGTTTCTGTAATAAATACTGTCTAGTCTCAAAGTCTGAGTTGACCCTGATGGCATCATAGGGGTTGTTTTCACAGGTTGAGTAGCACTCCTCAAGGCAAGATAACTTTGTGAGTAAAATCAGTTAAGTGCGCTGATTTAATTTTTAATTAACTTTTGAACATAATGAAACTGGCAGAGGCCTTCCAGAGGCATTGTATCATCTTGTTGCAGGTCAGTGTATAAACCTCTCTGCCATGATTTACTGTGGGTTTCCACAGATAGAAAAGTGAACACATAAAAACAAAGAGTAATTAACCAATCAGAGCTGTGAAATGTATTTTCTGTGTTTGGTCATCTGGCAAATTAAATCTGACAAGCAGTGAAATTGCATGTGTGCTGTGGGTAGTTGCCTCTGCTTGCATGAGAGAACATGCACATGTATGTGAATGCCTCACTGTTTGTGTGTTTACATTTGGGAGTTTTCTCCAGTCCACCTGAAGCATAGAGTCCTGCTGTAAATTAATGATACTCATCATGCAACATTTATTGACAGAACAGACTCATGAGTTTGTGCTGTCTTGCGCACACCCTCTGTCATACAGCCCCCTCCATCATCCTCAAACAATTCATTTCGTCATAGAAGAGTTGACAGAACATCACAGTGTTTGAACTTAATGTAAATGACCTCCGTTCCATGGACTATTTCTAAAACATTTGTTTTCATACAGTCAACTTTTTAACAAAATCCTGGCTACTTTAATTGTTGGATGTTGTACAGAACAAGCTGTACAACATCCAACACATCATTACCTAATACAGCTGTTATGGTAAAACAGAGACTTAACTAAACATCAAGATAATACTAAGCAGCATTAGCATTTATTTGGAGTCATGTTTCTGACAAGTTGACTAATGTACAAGTTAAGTCCAATGTTGATTCACTAATTCTGTCTCCACTAACTCATGATACCATGCGGTTTGCAGTGTGCAGGCTCAAAAACCAAAACAATGAGCTGAAAGATGCTAAAAACCTCTGTAGATGTGAGGGCAGTGATGATTCTCTGTGGGTTTGTGACCACAAGTGACACTATTTACTTTACACATTGTCATTTGATCCATTGTTGATTGTTGTTGAACAAATATTGATTAGTACAACTTCAATAAACCATTGAAAATATCCCTAGGGTGAGTTGTGGATTCACACAGCTGTTAGTAACCAACTCTGTCTTCCAGAAATTATGTTTATATACTGCTCAAGTGTGGTGGCAACATAATCGCTGAATAGATTTGTACAGAAGCAAATTTAAACCAGGCCATCGACTGGGCGTCTACAGTTGAGATGGAAGCAGAGGCAGCTGAGTCTCCTCTTCCGCCCTCAGTTCAATGTCTGTTTGAGGCAGACCTCAGACTCGACGCCAGTTCAGACATGGATGACCAATGAGAGTCTCATCCAAATTCCAGAGCTAAAGCAAAGAGGGCAGACCTTAACCAAGAGGGAAGACCAACTTAGAAAAGAGCTGGAAGAGATGAGAGAGGAGAAGAAACATCTTATTGCTGACCTGTCATCCTCTGTTAAAATGAAATGGGATGTTTCCCTCAAAGTACAGCAGCTGGAGGAAGCTCTCAAAGATGAGACCAAGAAAAGAGAGAAGACTGAGACACGCCTTGCCAGACCAGCAGCCTTATGGAAAAGTTGACCCAACCTGTTGTTTGTTACTCTACTCGATTTTGTCAATTTTGGCATGGCACATGGTGCCACGGAACACAAAGAAAAGTTGCCCTCTTATGTTACGTGATCCAGTTCGAAAATGAGTAAGTTGTGGGGCTGTTAATTTTTATTCAAATGTGAACTTTTGATCAATGGTAAGAAAAAAATTTATTATAATTGTAATGATCTGTTCAAAATCAAAATTTACAGACCATTTGAAGTAGTTTGGGGAAAAAGGTGTAGTTAGCAGAAATAACTGTAGCAAGCCCAGAAAGAAAAATGTCTAATATTTATCAATATTATGTTGATCATAGACTCTGAATGGATGAGTATTTGCTACATACATTATATTATGTGTGTGGTGTGTGGAGACTTCCCAAACATTTGCAGTGGTGGGTTTGTTCTTGAAGAACTCCACCATGGCTCCTCGCTCAAGTACATGCAGCACTTTGTTACTTTAAGTTGGAAATAAAACTGAGTAAGTTTATGACATCTGGCACTACAAAGTCAACATGATAGGCAGACTGTAGGGTATATATTTAATCTAGACTCCATCACACACTTGTGATGTCTGTAAAGATGTGATTGCAGACTTTCATATTTTTGGAAATTCTTATTGCAGTCACGGATGCAACACCTAAGGACTAACTTAGGAGTGTTTTATGCAGGCCACTGTAGTACTAGACAGATGTCCCCAGATGTGACATGGAAACATGCTGACAATTTAAAAAGTGAACAGTCCTAATGTCACGAGGTCAGCTCCTTGACCTGCCTGTCAGTGTCTGTTTGTGTCTCTGTGTTGCCTGCCCCTCCCCCTGCTCTCTGTCTCTCCTGCTGGGTCTGCCACTCCACACCTGCCGTGCCTCTACGATCAAGCTCACCTGTTTCCCATCAGCTCGTCACCCAGGATGTACTTAATCCCCGTTCCTGCCTTCATTCCCTGCCGGATTGTCACTCCAGTACATGGTTTGTCTTGAGAGAACTTCGGCTCCTCTTTGCCTTGCTAGTCAGTTTGTTACTTACCTTGTTGTCTTTGTCTAGTTCCTGCCTGCCTGCCAGCCCACCTGCCACCTGTTCCTAGCTCAGTCGTGACACCTAAGGCATCAAAGAAAACTCAGTCTTAACCCAGCAGCTCCCTCCAGCTCAAACTGACATTAGCATTCAGTTCCGGGCTAAATGACATTAGGCCACAGG
The DNA here is from genome assembly GCF_001640805.2 of Lates calcarifer. Classification (NCBI taxonomy): domain Eukaryota; kingdom Metazoa; phylum Chordata; class Actinopteri; family Centropomidae; genus Lates; species Lates calcarifer. The sequence goes on along the minus strand of NC_066836.1, from coordinate 20,808,478 downwards.
CCAGCTACAGCTGAACAGCAGCAGTATCATCTTAATAATATTTTCTGAGTATTCTGTCACCAGCCTCAACACAGTTCAGTTTTACAAGCACAGGGACAGTTCAACCAAAATTAACATTTTCACTGTTTTGGTAGTTTAGCTAGTTTAGCATTGGCTTGTTTTCTAATGTGACACTATCACCAATGCTTTCAGATACAGAAGAAGGATGTTCCCTCTTAGCTAACAAACGTTAGCTGACAAAGTAATACTCCCTGAGCTTGTGCATAGTGTGTGTCCGCCTGCGGTGTTTGTGTGTCAGCTCAGACATACAAAGAAAACAATGTTATTTAAAGAATCTGAAACAAAGAAAGTCAGAAGGAGATCATCTGAGAGTTGTATGTAATTACTATGCGACAGGTTGCAGGTAATTATTTCACATGCACTGACCCCTAGGTAATCTGATGGTAGATTATCATAGGCATGTTGAAGGATTTGGAAAAAAGCACCAAAGCCAAAAGTGCCTTCCAAAAGTATAAGCTTTGTTTATTTATTTTGAAAAAAAAAAACAGCCCCACACATCTTTGTACTGTTTGCCCTGTACGAGCCTGACTCTGTCTGTCTCTCTCTATGGTTAGTAAACATCCAGAGGAAAAACATATCAGTGGCAATTATTGAAACGGTTAAACTGCACTATAAAAACCTGTACTCTGCTGTAGTTTGAGGACTTTTTTGATCAGCAGGTCATCACAGGAAGCAGACAGGGCAAACTGAAATGATTTTAGCTAGTAGGACACAGCTCACATTTCAGAGGTTATGGAGCGTATCATAACGGTACACAGGAGAAAATCCAGCTTTAAACACTGTATCATTACCCCACTGCACTCTCTTCTTCACCTCAGCCAGCGCTCCCATCTTCATTGCCCTCAGCAATCATTTTCCCCTCAGTCATTCTCTTCTCCCTGCTCTATCTCACTGCCCTCTGTCATTTCCACTCTGCATCGTCCCTCCCACCTCCCCCATCATCCTGTTAATACAGCTAACCATCACACGGCCCTAAAGGAATCTTGAGCTATGCTCCAGGAGTGTGTGTATGTGTGTACATGGCAGTGTGCGCCTGGTGATAGTGGTGGGGTGATCTTTAGGTTCCAGATCACTGCATGTAATGAAGGTATTCCAGGTAGGTCCAAATGCTGTATGCCCACCCCAACAAAACAAACTCATATACTCAAATATGCTCGAGCACACACACTCTATATGTCCATGGCACCAGATGGCACTCGTTCTGAAGAGGTATCTCTGTGACCGTAAACAAACCCAAGTGCGAGGTTGTGTGCGTGGACCTACAGCAGTGTCACCATATGAAAAATGAGTGGTGTGCAGCAAAGGGTAAATTCAGTGTTCTATGGTGCTCAATGGAAAAAGTTTTGCTGGGACAAATTAAAATTTTCCTGACACACCAATGTGAGGTTCACCTGGTGGTACAGTGACAATAAAGCCTATTCTATTCTATTCTTGAAGTGTCTCATCAACTCTTAGATGGATTGCTAAAATGTGATAGTCATTCAGTGATACAGTTTTCTTTGACAAGGACCAAACAGCAGATGTTTAGATTGATTAAAAATTAAGATGGACGACTGAATACGGCCTAAACTCACATAGGCTGTGTTCAAAATCACTCATTATACTCACTATATAGTTAGCCATTTTGTACTGCTGTCTGAATGTATAATGATAATTATTATGTCCTATATAGTGTACTCCCATAATACATTGTGAAAAGTAACATTTAAGTGATGGTCACTAACCAAGCAATATATACCATCATGCATTGCATTCATGCTGTAAGTGGGTAAAAAACAGCAGAGACGGGAGGAGAGCGAGTGAACGGCTGCCAGGCAAGTTAATTTGTACAGCACATTTCAACAACAACACACTGATGTCTAGAGCAGTATTTATGTTGATTTTATACATCATACAAACTGTATATTTCTGTTCATTGAGTCATAAAGCATGAAGGACATACACCAAACTCTGATAACATTGCTCATGTTAGAGCAGAACAAAATGCATCTGTTTTGTAATTACATTACAAAATAATTCTCTCAAGGTTTCCATGATTTCATAAACTGACCTCACTCAATCACAGCTCATGGTTCCTTACTCAGACTCTGCTTTCATTCAGAGGTTTTATTTTTACATGTTCTGCTTGTTGAATTTCTCTGAGGGTGGTTTGCTGTTATCACACCTATTCAGCTGAAGACATTTTCTGGTTTCAATCAGAGCTTTGATGAAAAACATTTTCAGCAGATTCTTTAAGAAAACTTCAAGGACCTACAATGTCATATTTCTTTCAATGAAAAGAAATGTGTAAGGCTGTCACATTCATATGACCGTACAATATTAAGAAGAGCTGTAATTATTTTTCAATCCCTCATCAGTATTGGTTCCTGGCCCAGCACAAAGTTCTCTAAGAGGACAAGTAAAGACTCCTGAGCCAGTTAGGTAATTAGAGGAAACCTCAAAAGAGGCTTCCTCACTGAGAGGTTTTACTTACTATGGTGGCCTTGGGTAGGTGGAGTGCTGGTTTCTCTGAGTGTGGGGCAGAGCTAGCACACTCCAGCAGGTCTCTGGTCAGACACATATTCAGCAAAATTTAGAGGTCTGATAAGCAAGAGAGACAGTGGAGATCAACATTTAAAACCATCTGAGGAACATGTTTTCTTCCACTCCTGAACAATTTACACCCTCAGCCCTCAAACAGTGGTGGGTCAGACCTGGTGTGGTCCATTTTCACACTGGAAGGAGTTATGCAAGAAAAGAAACTGTGTGTGTGGGGGGGGGGTTGCAACACTGTCAGGTGTCAGTGAACTGTCAGATTGCTTCAGTGAGCACACACGTGCTCAAATGTGGACACATGCAAGGATGTGTAAGTATTGACTTGCGATCACATCACTGCTCATGTGTTACTCTGCACATATTATGTATTGTATTTGCACACGCTATCTGCGTGTAGATGTATGTTTACATTAAATCTTTGTCTTTGTAACACCCATATCTGAAAACATAAGATATTGCAATGTGCTATCAGACAGCTGCACTGGCTGCCCTTCAAGAGATTCCTGTTCCTGAGGGACACAGGTGATGGAATTTCACCAGTAGGTAGATTTTAAGAAGTTTTGCCACAACTCAACAGTGAAACGCAAAGCAAACACAAGGCTGCTCAATAAGTCTTTTGCCAGTTAACATTCAAAGTTAGTAGCTGACCTGCTTAAACTCAGGATGTAGGCTATATATCAGGTAATAACTGTTCAGCCTCAGGTCCAAAAAAATCCAACATTTTAAGTCAAGGTTAGAGACAGTAATTATATTAATAATAATTCAGGCCTTCATTTTGTTCCCTGCTACCATCTATTAGATAAATATAATTTCATCATCTTATTGCAATACCTCAGAGAAACCTTTAATAGAATTTCGAAAGGATCAATTTAGAGGTCATAAGCTGTGCTGCATTGATTTTTTGTTAGCCCACACAAACAGCATTTTTATTTAGAGATTAGCTTAACACAGATTTCTGATACATACTCACACACACACGCGCACACACACCTTACCAGAACATGATCATATTCTGCTGTATTTCATTACTCTTTGTTCTAGGATTTCCTTCTTCCCAGTCATTTTACATTGTTAGGTGTGTGGATGACAGACAATTGTGTGCATAGATTCAGGCATGCAAATTTATAGTGTTTATAGGCTCGTGTGACTGTGTGTGTTTGCCCACATTTGGCATGTATTAAGGAGAGGTTTGTTTGTGTATGCGGGTGTGTGTCTATAAGTCCATTTTCCCATGCTGTTGTTCTAGATATTAGAATGAAATGAAGTGTGAAATAAGCTCCCCTGTCTCTGGAGTGTAGCTGTGGGAAATCCCCCCTCAACACATTACACATGTTTACCACCTATTCCTCCATCTACACAGCCTCCCACCTTGCCCATTAGGCCTCCACTAAAGCTAACATTTGATAGTGACAAGGTAGACATACCATCAAGGATATAGTGCTGATGAATAAACACACTGAAGATAACATGGAGGTATTATAAATTACAAAAACCTCATGTTGTACTGTTAATGATAATGTGCTTCTAAGATAAGAACAGTAGATACTGAGGATCTTACATACCCTCTATAAAAGCCATATATGTGTATATCCAAAGAAGGAGATGGACATAATATAGTTAGTCAACTACTGAATGTGAATGGAAAAGGCAGTGTGAATGTGTAAATAAAACCAATTTACTGGCAGGATGGGAGTACTGACTGTTGATTTCCTTCAATGAAATAGCCACATAATGACAGGATGAAGAAGACAACAGGAGGATGAGGACAGCCCAAAACATTACCCACTTATTTCTATAAGCTCTCACCCATAATTACTTCTATTTTATGCCACCTTGCCCTCAGAAATGACACATAAGACATCATTTTCCTTCAAATATATTCCTCTCTTTTATTTAGCAGGTATTTAGCAGGTATAACCCTCTTATTGGCCAGGCTTTAACCAGATGTCTAGAAAACTGGTAGAAAAAATGCTAATTAATGTTTAATTCCATCTCTGCTATGGTTATGGGAATCTGGTTGGAGTTGAGTGCATCGTGACAAACAGTTGGTGGCACTAACTGCCAGTCAAGCCCCAAATAGTGGAAAACAATGTAGAAAACATGATGGTAAATATGGTATTAATATTTGTTTCATGTATTAATTTGATTCCTGCCTGCTCATCGCTCCACACAGATCTGATGTTTTCATCTACTGCTATTTTTCATCTCTTCAGCAGAATGGATGTTTAGGCTTCATGACGGTCATGATTTATTTGTTAGTACATTTACTGTGTGAAACTGGTTTCACACCAAATGAACACAGCACAGTTAGCATTTAGCTGGTGAACACAGTGCAGCTAAAGAGCCAGGTATTTCCTTCAAGTGTTTGTGATAGCCAAAACAGACGTTTGTTAAGTCGTTGTAAAGTTCTGCCCCTGAGTAGTTAAAAAAAAAAATTAATTTCCCTTACTGTGAGTGGTAGAGGATAGTCAGTCATTTTGAAACATCTGTCAACTCTTCCACATTTTACTGCATTGAATAAAATGTGCTGCAACTAATTCATTTTATAATGTCTGCTGTGATACTGAGAGGCTTTATCTCCACTGAGAGGAAAAGATGTTCTGAAGGTTTCCTTTTGTTTGAGATATGACCCCATCATTTCACCAGTATTGACATTAGGGTGGATAAAAAATGGGGGTATATCTGAGTATGCCAGTCAAAGTACAGATCTGTGGGCGCTTACACCCCAGATTGCAATTTCCAGTCTCTCTGTGATAATGTGTGCAGTGGATTACATTTTTAATCCCCAACTGAGCCCCTGAGGGCCGGTCGTCCAACCCAACAGTGGATCTCCATTAGCTGAAACCTCCAGAGGAACTTTGTGGCCTCACCTTGCCCCAAGGCTCTGCTCCAGTTTTCATTTATTGGCAGAGGACAGACAAAGACACTTGTCAGCACCCACATTCACCCGAGCACATACACACAGACAGAACACAGAACCTTTCAAAAAAGAAAAAAAAAAACATGCACCACGCACACACACAGCCTCACAAGTGGGTGGGAGGTAATGTGCTGTGTTTGTAAAAAAATCACTCTCACTCGCTCCTAATCTAAGTATTTTTTAAAATAATATCTATGATGCTGCAGGGAAAATGTTACCTGCCAATGAGCCCACGCCTGCCACATTTTCTTTCAAGCAACTGCAACACACTCCTGATCAGGATTTGGATGCATGCTAATGAATGCTGTGCAGATGGGAGGTGACAGGGCTGCAAATTATTAATTTCCACTCTGATGCACAATATCTAAAGTCAGTCTGCCGCTGATAAATTTATAAACATCAGACACAACAAATTTAAAATCCCTGTGACTCACACTTTTCTCCCATGTCTTTGTTTCCACTCCTCCTTTGAACCCCCCCCACCTCTCCTCCTCCTCCTCCTCTCCAGCTGTTAAACCAATTAAATGCTCACAGAGGGTTGACTGCCCACTCTCCTGTTGAGAAAAATACATGCAATAAAAGCCTTCTCTGCACAGGGCCATTGTGCGACTGCAAGGCCGCCATCTTTAATTATGGCCTACACCCCCACCCTTCTTCTCAGTGAATAGAAGTGGGCTGTAGGTACAGACAGCCACTGGCGCTGGATCAGGTTTTTGTGTTTTGTGTTATGTGTTGAGCAAGCGGTTGAAAAGAAGTGAGCTGGTGGAGGGTGTTGATCCTGGACCAGCATCACAGAGTTGTGAATAGCTGATCTCAGGTTGGAAACTTGGATATTGGAGTATTTTAAGAAAAAGAAAAGATGGGATAAAAGTGTAATTATATAGATATAATGTATATGTATATATATATATAATGTTGGTATATATGCTTGAACAAATCCTGCCAACAAAACTGAATTAGAAAAGAGGGTTTCAGGAAAACAGGAGTGATACAGTGTGTGTGGGAGTGTGTGGGAGTCAAAGAGAGAGAATGGATGTAAGAGACGGAGAGAGGAGAGACAAGGTTGTTAACTGTCAGTTTTATGGTCTGACGGGAGAAAAAGAAAGAAAGAAAGACCAAGAGAGGGCATTAGTAAAAGCTTACGGCTGGAGAGAGAAACCTTCAGAAGGGGGGGTAAAAGAGCGATACTATCTGAAAGAGAAAGGAAAATGGGGGCGTAGAGAGGCCCGTGCCCCTCCCAGTGCCCTGTGCCTTGGGGGGGGGGTTGGTCCCAGTGCAGGTCTAGGGAATGTGAGGCATGAGGGGTGGCCAGGGGGGGACAAAGCCGACTACTGTCCCCCAGAGAGAGGCCTTGTTCTGGGCTGGTGGGGGGGTGTACAAGAAGTCAGCCACTCCGTGTATGAATGGATGGATGGATGGATGGCTGACCGGCTGTCTGGATGGATGCTGGTTCCCCGACTGGCAGGCTGGTCGGCCTGCTTGCCCACAGAGCAGGCATGTCAGGGAACCAGGGCAAGTCTGGGGAATGCAAAGCATGATATAGGAACAAAGCCGACCTCTGTCCCCCTGGAGAGAGGCCCTGTCCTGGGCTACAGGGCATGAGGAGTCAGCCTCTCTGGATGGAGGGATAGATGGATGAATAGATGATTAGCTAACCTGCTGGCTGACAAAAAGGCAGACCAATAGTTTGAGGATGTTCTTAAATCAGATGCAAGGTTTGATCACAGCTGTCCCCCAAATATCAAGTGTTTTCCAAACTACTTAATAAAACTGTTGTTTTTTATCTGATAAATTTGGTCATTTTTAGATTAAAAAAAACTCCACATAGTTTTGTTCAAAAACACCAAAAGAGTGCTTAGTCTGTCTTTAGATAATCAGTCTGTCCTTCCTGATGAGACATTTTCTGGCCCCATTTTTCCAATCGCACACTGGCTGACAGCTATTAAATCCAGTGGGTAATAAAGTCAGACTCACTAAGTAATACTTTTAATCACATCACATCAATATTTGAAGCTCATCACATCAATAGCTCAGAGGAGTCAGGATGTCTGACATCTTCACCTTTAACTGTGAGTTATCAGTCACTGACCAGCAATACATCATTATTACTGTAATTAGAAAATTACACAGGAGTCATCACTAAATGTGTAATATATGCCACTATTGAATGTGATGATATTTTTCACGATAAGTATTAAGTTAATTATCTCAGTATGTTGATGACTACTGAAATTCCACATAAAATACAATGTAAAATATTTGACATGTAATTTCTTATACTTTTTGTATTGTTTTTCATCCTTTTCATTCACACTTTTATGATTGAATTTCAATAATATAATTCAAAACAAAGTTGTTGTATCTATTGATATTGATACTATTTTGTAGACCTTGAACTCAGAAAAGTCAGAAAATAATATAACTGTAAGCATCTATCACTCAAGTGATTTCACCAAGTCAGCTGAGTAATCTGGTTGTAATAATTTGGTTTTCTCTGTCCTGTCAGTAACTGTGTGTCCATTGCACTACTGAGTGCAGAGGCCTTTCAGTTACAATGATAGTTCAGTACTAATTGGAGAAGAGAGGGGGGCAATTCACTGGAATATATCCTAACTTTTAACTGGGGAAAAAACTTCCCAAATGGTACAAAAAGTAGCCTAAATTATGTAGTAATGTGGTGGAAAACTTTGAATTGAGTCTTTCTTTCATTTCTCTTGAGTCCTTACTATGTCTTCATCAATCATTACTACGAGTCTGCATTTGTCTGACATTTCTTTCACTCCACATTCCATTTTCTCTGTTGCAAAAGAATTTAATAATGAAAAGTAATCATAAAAGTTCTTAAGCCTTTATCAGTCATTTAGCACAGCAGTATGGTAAAGACCAGTGGGCTGGCAGTGAAGGTTGGGGGCTATTTCCAGAATAAAAGAGTGTACTGTCAGATGCTGCCACAACTGTGCTATTCAGTCGTACATTCACTTCTACATTATTCAGCCTTACATTGAGTTGTACATTCACCCTGGCTTTCTGTCAGTGTACTGAGTTCTGTATTCAGCCTTTTATACAGTATAGCCCTGCAATAATCAATACACTTTCAGTGCTGCATGCAGTCTGTCGCACAGTTGTATCAGAGAGGAGATGGAGCCCAGATGTTGGACAAAGGAAATAGTGTTGGAACATTAACACAGAGAATAAAATTCTGAAACTCTGTATCCACAGTACAACACTCTAATTTGAAATGGAACAGAAATACTGTAAGATGTTGGTCTGTGAGTAGAGTACTGACAAATTCAAGGTTTGCCACATGCTAAGTCTTATCCAATAACAGCTGAGTGAGAGGTGGATTGCTCTCTGTGCAGGTCGTCCATCTACCAGTAGGGCTACAGTAAGTGAAGTATATTTCAAAGCTGACCAAGGTGCTGTTCTCTCTCCCAACAGACGTATTAGAACAAGTAACAGAGATATAGAAGACATGGTGGAGCATAAAAGGTATTTATGGTTCTCCAAAAACTAAAGCATAAAAACAACCTTTTGAGTGGGGCTGCTGTAGGGGCTCTTCTATTATTAGGAAGAAGGCTGCTTTTAAAAATGCTATCCACAGTGGGTACATCTGAAAACAGTCTCTTGTTAAGGTGCTTCTTGGGATAACTTAAGTCCACTTTTCTGCAACACTGTGGCGCACAAGATAAAATAATGTTTAATGTGTGAATTCATTAGTCAATGAATTACTGTTAGCTTGTAGACATCGATATGATCTAACCAAGCATGTGTCGGTTGATCTAACAATGTTGGCAATCCAACAAGCACGCCCACTTCACACAGCAGTTGGCCAGATGTACAGAGGTATTTTGGTACTTTCTGTGTGTACATTCATCGTGCTTCTGAGCCCTTTATAATATGGAAAACATTTTGGCATCCGGTACAATCCATCTCGCAAACTCAAAAAAAAGTTTGAGAAAGTTGTTAAAATCTCTTTTAGAAGTGGGCATATTTCCTTTTGTGGTAGAGTAATAGAACAACCTCATGAACAACAGAAGCACAGTGAGAGAGAAGCAGGAGGTTAGCTATAGGCTGAAAATGCACACAATAATACTAAATTGAGCTCCCTAGTTTTCTTCTCCATCTAGCAGGACCAACCACCTTTCACCAAGACAGGAGATCTTCAAGCAAATTGCCAGTGTTACCATGGTTATTACAGGTAATTCCAGGTTATTAATGCCTAACATGCCAATCACTTTGTGGTATGTCACCCCTTCATTATCCTACTCAGAGTATTCTCTCTCTCTCTCTTGCTGTTTCTAGTTTTTATTATTGTCTCAATTCCTCACTCATCCCCACTGAATCACTTTTCTTTTCGTCTATCTGTGTCTTGTTATTCTGTGCATTCTCTAAAGCACTGTGATTTCAGCTGCTGTGATTGAAACTGGAGCTGGGGGATGATAGAGTAACTTCAGTGATGGCAAATAGAAAATCAAGAAATTGGGGGAAAATAAAACAAGTGTCTCTGGTTCTGTTTCATAAAGCAGATTTAAGTTGACTAGAAGCACTCAGATGCAAAGGAAGCTGCTACAGACAAAATCTTTGGTGAAATGAATAGAAACTCTGAGCACAGGTTCCATGTTGTGACAAAAGCGAGCATGAAGTCAGACCACCAAGCGTCATCCATTAGTGTGGACAATTAGAAAAGTCACCACATGCTTTCAGTGTCATGTGTGTCATTAGAGTTGAAAATTAAAGTAAAAGCAGGCTGCCAAAAGAGAAAAGAGAGACAGAACTCAGCAAAGGTCACTTGTTGACAACTTTAAACAGTCAATGTTTACATTCAGTGCTAAAGCTAAAGGAAGTGTTGTGATGTTCTTGTAGAGGAAGTTGAGGTGGCTGGCTGTGCTCACAACTCTGATCATGACCACAAGGTTTCCGATGACAGAATAGTTTTAGCTGCGTAAATTAAACCATACAATACCATAACCATACAGGCTGCAGAACTTATATATGTGGTTTTTGCAAGGCTGTCATTTTGGAAGGTATTGACAAATGACCTACTTTTTCATTTTGGTACTGATGTCATGTTATGTTTGAGTCATTGTTGTTTAATTTCATAATCCTAGTAACCTGCTTAGTTCCTTCTTAATGAACTGATTATATTTTGGAAATATTTTTTAATCTCTAACTACAAGTCTTCATGCTATTGGTCCACTAGTTAAATATGCAGTACTTTCTAGTAGTCATAATTTCCTTGTGCTCCGGTGAACAATACAGAGAGAAAAGCAGCACACCATCATCAACACTGCACATAAGCAGTATTTTCAGAGCACAGATTTTAGTCACAACACTGACAGTGGCATGATCAGATGGATATCCATATCTCTAATGAAAAAAATTGATGTTAGTAGCAGTTAGTTTCCAGGGAATGCAAATTCACATTGTGGCAGAAAGAGAAACACAGCATTGAGACGTTAACAAGCCGTTTGCTCTCCACTTGTGGTTGCCTTGATAGAGACCAATCAGAAAGAGGCAGAATGGCCAATCAAAAACAGTAGCCTTGGAAATAGCCAATTAGGCCTGTTTGTCTGCAAGGACAAAGGAAGTGATATTGCAGAGTGATTGCACCAGTGCTGAGCTACACAAACATGCTCAAATGACACCTTGCTTGTTGCCTTCCAACCCTAATTTTCCAGGAGTGCGAGATCTTGATTGCATTTGTGCCGGCAAGAGAGGACGTCTCATTATTACACCAAAACAATCGCCACCTCAGAGGCAAAAAACAGAGATTTTGTTTTCATTAGGGAGCTATTGAGTCACCAGCTCTCAAGTCAAGGCCAGCGCACATGCACACACACATGCACACACATGCACTGAGGCTGTAGACTGGCAATTTTATTCAAAAGATTTGTACCTTACTCTGGTCCACTTAATGAAGCTGTAAATTTAGAGACACGAGAGCCTTTACGGTGCTCCTCTGAGAGCTGCTACAATGATCCTGGGACTGAGCTGGTTAATTAACTGATTGTTTGCTTGGCTGGAAGCCACAGAGAAATAGGGTAGAAGTGGAGAGAGACAAGAAGGAGAGGAGAAGAGAGGACATGAGGGGAGAGGACAGAGGAGAACAGGAGCACAGAGGAGGAACAGAGGGCAGGCAAAGGGAAAGTACAGAGGAAAGAAAGGGGTGAAAAAATAGGAGAATAAAGAGGATAACAGGAAACAATGGAGGGAAAGAAAACAAGAATAGATGAGTGTTATGGAGAAAAAAGGTATGACAATTAAGATAACGAGTAAGAGAGAGGCCACCAGCTATTTCACGGTCTTGTAAAAAGAAGTTAAACATGTATTTCATATACAGATGATGTATGAGACTATTGTTTTAATCAGTTGTCTGGTTGCCATACAGCTTCCAGCAGTGGCAGCACTGAGCTTGGTGTGATTCTGCCCTAACTTTGATTTTTACATGGTTTGTGTGGAAAGCTGTGGACTTCTGGGTTCTGTTTCAGAAGTAAGAAACCTTCATTCACATTGTCACATTTTTTCATCAGAATATTTTATGACAATCACAATAATGATGATACTTAAGTTTAATTTTACTTGACTTCTGTGCTATGCCATCATCTGTCAGTTATCATCTTTACAGTCTCACTAGTGTCTGTCATGTATTATCCTGGTTTTAACCATATATGATGTAGAGCATCACCTGATTATTCATATGTATCTCTGTATGATTCTATAGCTACATGATTGTGTTACTAACATGATCACATTTTGTAATACATATATTTTAATTCCATTTTTTTCTTTAATCATAGAACTGTCAGGACACTTTTCTACACCAAGATAGAGGATGTCAGTGTCTGGACAGGATTTAGACAGATCCAGACAGGATTAGATTTAGATTTAGACAGATTCATTAATCTCAGCATAAATAAAATGCTGTTATTCTAGGAGCAAACATCTGGGCTATCTATATCAAAATGCCTGGATTTGCCTGCCCAGGGCATCACTGACATTACATTAAATTCAGGGCAGCTTAATTGTTTATTATTACAGACCTTCTTTTGTTAAACCTACTGACTCACTGACTACATGACTCAAGCTGAGAACTCGCCTGCACACATAGAGTATCTGCATCTGTACCTGATTAGGATTTATCCTGGTGTGGATCATATGATATTTGCATGGAGCACAAGTAACCTGGCTGCTCATGTGATTTTTACATAGTGAGCTAGTTCAGAGAAGACAAAAAAGGTCAGACCCCAGCAGAGTGTCCTTCTACATCCTCTATATCATTTTCAACAGTGTAAAGGAATCACTGGACGTCAGTGACAGACTTTTAACATTTCTTCCTCCTCTGAGGCACCCCTCCACCTGGTGGCACCCTTGGCAGGCACTTAGGTGACCTCTGCTTAAAGTTGACCCTGAGCCAGGGGGTTTTAGCTTAGCATAACTTTAAGAGTGGAAACAGGGGAACTCTAAAGTTGAATCATACGACTAACAATACTTCTAAAGCTGACTCATTATTACACAAACTATCTAGGGTGCACAAAACACTTTTCTCAGTTATTCTCAGTCTATTTTTCCATCAAATTTCTACTTCTTTTTCGTGTATTTCTATCAAAACTGGTTTCTATTTAGATGTTTCTAAGGCATTTAGGGAACCACTGCAGCCCTATTAATATAATGTGAGTCAAGCATATTTCTAAGAAAACATTTTGATAGAAGTCATATGTACTTCTGTTGACGATCCCAACAAGGCTGGATGTATGGACTCCTTTTAAGCTTTTGCACTAATCACATGCCTTTTAACTCATTGCATAAATCCTTATAGTTAAATATTTTTTATGTCTAAAAATTACGCATCATCCTTAAAATGGTACAACAATAAGATATACACAGACACACATGCACTAGACAGAAACATAGATTCATGTTAGTATTATATCTTAGTTTATTAATTGCTGTAGCTTTAGTTCTGAGGTCTGTATTGTAACTGTTAAAGAGGTCCAGAGTCAGTCAGCACTTAGATCTTCTTGCTGGTTCTCTTCAGCACCACAGAGCCAGCTTTGGAGGTCTAGAGACAGACAGAAAAATAGGAACTTATTCAATTTTCCTAGAATTTAGAAGTTCAATCTTGAGAGTTTCCAAAAAGCAGAAACTTGTCTGTGTAACACTTGGAGATCATCACATCAACATCAAACTTTAGGCAGTACTCTACGTTTTTTCTCGTTAGCTAATGCTTCTCCTGAGCTGCAGAAATGTAGCATAAATGACTCTAATGATCCAGTGAGATGCTGAGTATAATGCTGTCACTACAGTGGGTTCTCAGCACTAAAAGCCCAAGTGAGCGTGTTTACCTCGACGAGCTTGCCTCCGCAGATCTCAGAGGTGTGGTGGTAGTTGGGGAAGGTCACGCTCAGCTTGCCTCCCTCCATGGACACTGTGGCCTGAAAACACACAGCTTATATTCAGTCTGGGAACTGGTCTATATTCACTCTACTTTCATGGCTTCATGTTTCTGCCCTGCACAGCTGGAACTTAGGACTCAATACAAGGTAACAACCTCTGGATTCTTCCCCTCCTACCTTGAATTTCTTTCCTCCAATGGTCTCCATATCACACTCCTTGCCAATGGTGAACTTGTTGGTGACCTTGGCGTTTGTGGGGTAGATTTGGGTCCAGGAGAAGTCATCTCCATCCTGGGTGACCTCTGTGATCAGCTTGTAGTCACGGCCCTTCTCAATGATGTCATCAGGGATACCTGCATTGGGAAAAGAGGGAGAGTGTGAGGATACAACAGCCCAAATCAATCAAGAAAATAAGAGGACAGAGTTTAAATGCATGTGTTGTGTGGCTGAGAAGAGTTTTAGATTCAGTCTAGATTCTCACCAAGCAGCTTGCAGAATGCGTCATATCCCTCCTGGGTTTCGGTTTCCCATCTTCCAGCGAAGGCCATTTTGGTGGTATTGGTGTGTGGAGGCGTGCGAGCAGAGACACTGAGGCAAGCTGAGGGAAAAGCAAGGTAGAGAGACCGAGACTGTTCCCTGTTTATATACTGTACACCTCTCGCCACCTCCCTCATCTGCATGTGGTGACACAAGAGAGCAATTACAGCTGAAGATGATGACTACAATGGGCTACGAGGGAGAGGGCAATAACCCACATAAACGGGCGTTTATGGAGCTCCCAGGCAGTGAGTAAAATGCTGACTGCTCATCACGGTGAGCTGGTAGCTCACCTCCAGGTCAATGAACTCTCCTGCAATGGCTTTATGGTCACATCCTCCACTTCTACTGCTGCAGAGTCTAAAATCAAATAAAGACCTTTGTTTAGAAATATAACTCTATCTATCTATCTCTATCTGAAGCAGTTTGTTATCTTAGCATTGTTAATGGTCTGTAAAAAGATGATTATATACTTATTCAAGGTCATAGAATAACATTTAGGATGCACCAGAATATGATGAAATGCTATATGAGTCATTTCATGAGTACTTCATAATTTATATATTTGTGTAGACAAATAATTATTATATTAGTCATAATTAGTCTAACTCATCATGTGGTTGTACTGAGGCTGGATTACAAAGAGGGCAACTGTCTTGGGCCCCAAATGTTAACTGTGTCTCAATTGGATTTTATTTGATTAACTGCAAATATATTTGTGTATTTGCACCACTAAATACAATATAAGCTATAAGGTCATCTTGTGGCGGAGGGGCCCCATGACTATGATCTATATATTTTATAAATTAAAAATTGAATAAAGATTATTATTATTTTTATAAAATTAATTCAAAAAGTATTTTATTTTAATTTGTAAAAATAATTTAATTATTTTGGTATACCTTGTGCTTACATGACACATATTTCTAAATAAAGTAGTGTTAAAGGATTTTTTTGTTACTGTCAGCAAGACTAAAACCAACAATTATAGAGAATTTCTCAGTACTTAATGACTTCTCTAGCCTTTTGGTGGCGCTTAGTCCCAAGCACTTTTGTTCTTACTGAAGATACAAATCTTTAAAAGTGGGTCATGAACGTATACTCTCAGCGTACTAAAAAGGCCAGCTGCTATAGATTTTGGCAAATGTTACTCAAACAGCAGTAAATAGGTATTATTTGCAGCCATGGATTTGGTGCACTAGTGATTATTTGCATTGATGTGACTGTCGCCAAGACCACCACCACTCAGGATAACCGGAGGCTGGCTGACAGGGGAGGCTGATGGGCTGCTGAGGGTCCAGAGTACTGCCTCCAGAGATGGTGATGCAGCTGATCTGAGAACAGTGAGTGCCAACCTGAAAACAAGAAATCAAGGACATTTTCAGCACCTCCCTGAGTCAGGCCCCACATGCGTCAAGGTCACCACCATCAAACCTGTGCCAATGAAGTCACCACCATCCTGTGACAGAGACTACCAAACTGGCCTTCACCTCATCAAGTGCCTTTGAATACTCATACACCACATACAATTCAGTTCAGTATTGAACACCATCATCTTCTTTGCAGCTGATAAGGAAACTGCACATGCTGGGCCTGAAAACCTCACTGTGCAGCAAGATTCTCAACTTTCTCACTGAGAGACCACATTCAGTAAGGGATCGGCAATAACGCTCCCTTAGCTCCTGAACATTTTCAACACCTGCCGAACCTTGAAAAGCCACCAGCACTTTGAGCGACCCCACCCATCCCTCACATAGCTCCTTCAGTCTCCTGCCACCTGGGAGAAGATACTGGAGCCTCAGGAGGCTGAACTCATCCAATCCACACCCCTTACACCCTCTCCAACAGCACCAGCCATAAGAACTTTTTACACAAAATATATATATGCACACATCTACACTCAACTATTTTGTCCAGAATACAATTTAAAACTGCTGCTATTTAGTCATGCTGTGGATAACATACTATTTGCACATCCTCTCACCACTATTTGCACTATATTTACTATCATTAAAGTTCTGTTGTTGGTCTGTGCTTGGTTATTGTCTCCCCCCTACAGCTTAACTTATAAATATTTAAATTCCTAGTGTTTCTTTTTCTTTCTTTACTTATTTTTTTTATATTTGTACTTTTAAACCCTTTGTTGTTTTGTTCAGTATTTGTTCAGAATTGACAATAAGGGTTGACTTTGATCTTTCATTTAGAGCAGCAAAACTGTCCATCCATCCATCCATTGTCTATACTGCTTATCCATTAAGGGTTGTGGGGGGGCTGGAGCCTATCCTATTGCCAACACATAGAGACAAACAACCATTGACACCCATGGGCAATTTAGAGTCACCAAATAACCTGGAACCTTGTTGCTGTGAGGCAACAGCGCTAACCACTGCACCCCCAGCAAAACTGTGTGTATGAAATTTGTTTTTAAGAGTTTTTATTTCAGTGGCACAGAGATAGCAGGCTGTGACTACACAGGCGATAAGAGGTCAATAGCTGGTTTTGGTGTTTTCATGCGATTTACTGACCATTAACTAACTGACACAAATAAAAACTGGGGCCAGGTGGTATCATTACCTCACAGGTGTCCTGGCTGGTTCCGAGTCTCTGGGCAAAATGTAAGGAAGGTGCTATCTATAGTGTGCTGTGTGCACTGTACCTAATGGGAACATCAACAAGTGTAAGGGTACATGCACAATACACAGTGGGCAGGGGATGTGTGTGTGAGTGTGAGTTCAGTCAGAGACTAATAAAGCAAGGAATGGATCATTTATAGCAAATGGTTCCAGTTTGTTTGGATCCTGGACTCTTGGTGGGAGCTAATGTTAAACAGCATGGACATGAAGGTATCAGCACAGTATTAGTAGTCAGATAATAACTGTGCAGTCAGCACATTTACATGAATATGACTGAACTCCACTAGTCAGCTGGTAGCTGAGCAGCTGGTGTATGAACAGTGATTTTTGAGCATGGATGAAACAGCTGCCAATCAACTAATACTCATGTAACATCAGTGGCCTTCTGGAGCTGACATTATGTTACATTGTGTTGTGTGTCTGTGGATGTATACTGAGTGTAAACAGAGAGCAAGCAGCATATTTTTGCTCCACAGCTCTCAAATATGTTATTAAGACCATGATCTGTGCATGGGCTGATGTACATGTACTGCATTTATCTCAACTGTATTAAACTTTGATATATTATTTCTATTTTGATATTCAACATGGTGTTGGTGACTGAATTGAACATTGGGGGAAGTTGATGTATATTCTTTTATCTTTTTTAATATTTCTGATCATGTCATTCAGTGGTATAAATATATTGTACAATCTGAAAACCCAATAAAAAGTACTGTAGGTCATAAAATTATGATATAAATCACAGTTTGGTCTCCAGATATCAAAGTTCGAGGAGCATCTGCCCTAACGTGATTAAAGAAAAAAATAATTTTGACATGATTAATTGAAATCGACTCCACAAAATATGTGATATGAAGTAATATTATTCCCCTCAGATAACTGAGAGAGTCCCAACACTGTATGTGTGGCAGCTAATTGAATAAAAACAACAAACTAGTGAACTTCTTAAATCTTTCTTTAAGATGAACACACTCCATGACCACACTGTTAAATGGGATTACAGTATAATGTTGCTTGCACACATTGGTGACTGAAAATTGTCCATTAAGGTGACTACATGACTGAAGCACCTCGGGCTTCAATCCTGACAAACCGTAAAAAGGTAAAAGCTTTTGATGCTGCACTTATCTTCGATCTCACACAATACAGCCATTTTCACAGACCACTGATAGTGTTTCTACTCCATGAAAAGTCAACATGGCCTTGGAGCTCTTTATAGATACATAAAACATCATATTGGCCAACATCCTATAAAAGACAGCCACTATCTCTCTCTCTCTCTCTCTCTCTCTCTCTCTCTCTTTCTTGGTTGACCTTTAACTGACCTTCTACAATACATTCGATGATGCAACATTTTCTCCACAGTGTTCAATCTGCTGTGTGTCTTGTTATGCACATTTCCTCATGTGGTTTCCACAGTTTTGTCTCGTTTTTAATTGATGCATTTATCTTGTTTTTCTTCTGAACACACAGGTGAATCAATTAGCACAAAGAAGAACAGGCATTTTAATCACCTTTTTCTCCACTGGGTCAAGCTCTTGCCTTTATACTTGTGAGGCAGTGATCAATAGCTGAAGTATCTATTCCACCAATAGGTTTTGTTTGTTATATTAGAGAATTTACCCAATAAATGTTTGTTAATCACCATTTAAAACTCTCTTATATTTTACCATTTATGTGATTAAGTGATTAAGACAGATAATTCATCATTAATGAATAAGACAATCAATTGCTGTATGAAATCACCACATAAATAGCACTTGGCTCTTCCCTACATTAGCAGCTTTTAATCATAAAAAATATCAATATCAGTATGGGTGATTCTGATGATTCAGATACAGAATGTCCTGTACCAAAAAAATACTAATATTTTTTCTCTCCATTTATTTTTATTCACTTGTCTCAAAGTTAAGCCAAAACTCACAGCGGTGAATAGTGAGCAAAGTACAGTTGTTGAAGGTTACTGTCGATGTTGTAACCATGTGGTTACACTTTAATAGTAGGCTGTAATTTAAACTTTTGCTGAAACATTCCTTTTTTTCTGATCTCCTCTTCCCCCCTCTGAGTGAATCATACTGAATAATAAGTAACCAAGTTTACTGAGCATTACCTCATGCCCAATCACATGTCGATGAATGCTTTACTTTTGCTTGCTTTACGATGGGCATATTTCATTATATATTCAGAGTGAAATAAAGACGACTAAGCAAAACTGCTGAAAAACAAGAAAAGAGGAGAAAAGAGAGCAGAAAACAAGAATATGAACAAGAAGGGGGAACGAAGGAGGAGAAGGGGGGAATGAAGAAAAGATTCTAAAGAAAGATACATATAGATAGATTCCTTTTATCTACAGCTATAAAGAGGGGATTTGCGATGGAGGAATTAAAGGAGGGGAGGCCTTGATATGCAAATGAAGCTGCTGCTAATCAAAGCAATAAGATTAGCCTTCCAAATTGAGATGAAGAAAGGCTCCATTATCTGGGCCGAGTGTCATGTTTAATAACGCGGAACGGCATGGTAATTCACCAGTGATGCAACTGTAGCCTACGCTGGTGCGTGTGTGTTTATGTGCACGAGAAAAATGTGTGGCTACTTTTTTGCGTGTGAAAGGAGGAGAGAAAAAGAAAAACAAAGTATTTACAGAGAGAAAGAGAAAATTTAATGTAAAAGACAAATTGCGACCTTGTCTCTGTGTGTGTGCAGAGGTGTCACCCAGCATGAGTGAGCGTATGTGCGAGAGAGAGAGAAATAGTGACAGAGAGAGAAAGAGCCGATGCAAAAAGCTGGTTCCCGCGAGAAAAATGTGTGTGTGTGTGTGTGAGTGCACATGCCTCACTTTGATGCTAAAGTTTTGTGCTCTGTTGAAAAGAGAGAGGAACACATGGGTAATGGTATGGAAAATGCAGCTTATTATGCTCACACATTATGAGATGATGCGGTCTCACCTGGTCTGATTAGAAACATTCTAATTAGTCAACTAAAAGAGTGAAATAGATGTGGATAGTTGTAACTGACTTAACTGAACATGACACAAAGAGGAGTGAAGCATGTAAATATGCTTTAACAAGCACATTCCAACACGTGAGTGACTTTGCACCAATCTCACCAACTCTTTTAGCAGATGTGACTCAAGTGCAGATTTGTGGTTTAAAGAACGGTCTCCCATTATATTCAGTACCTCTCTGCAGCTCTGCTCTGCTTTTGGAAATGAGTTCACTAAGTCCCCTAAACTAGCCAATTTGTTATTCTACGGCAGGAGAGTAAATACTTTGAGCTTTGAGTTTTTACTTTATCTCATATAAAGTAAAAGTACAGCAATACTTGTGGTAAAAGGCACTTCCCTATCAAAAGTAAAATGATTTGCTATGCAGGATTACTCCTTTCATAGTGTTTTATCATGATTTTTATATGCTGTTGGATTATTATGCTTGAGTGTGTGTGTGAGCAGCATTTTAATGTGGCTGGTCAAGGTCAAGTAGCTAACTAGCTGTAGTGGAATAAAATATACAATATGTCTTTCTAAAAGTGCATAAAGTGACAGTAGTTAAAGTAAAGAACTCTATTATTAAATA
This sequence comes from Lates calcarifer, assembly GCF_001640805.2. NCBI lineage: Eukaryota > Metazoa > Chordata > Actinopteri > Centropomidae > Lates > Lates calcarifer. The sequence goes on along the minus strand of NC_066836.1, from coordinate 20,787,825 downwards.
TTTTTATATCCACAATGGAGGATTGAGAGAGGTGTCACTTGTTTTGATGATCACGCACAGAATTATCAGTCTGCAGTCACTCTCAGCTCTATAGGTTTTTTTTTTTTTTTTGGCATATTCATGTCACTTTCTTTTTATTTAAAGGTCCACAACTTAGCTCTTTGTTTCACCACTCTCATCCAGCGGCAGCAGGCAACTTTTATTTTTCACGTAAACCCACTGTATGCTACCTGTCCTGCAGGCTGACTGGCAAAGTTACCAACTAGCTGGTGAACACAGTTGAGCACTGAACTATTCCACATGGATCCACATGCTTCTCTCAGGAGTTGGTGGAGACCACTATTTCCAATCAGAGAGTGAGTTTACAGCTTGTTTCACTGCTTAAACATCAAAAGTATACACTGCACACTCCGTATGCAGAATGAACCCTTTCAGAGTGATATATTATTACACTGTAATAGAATTAAAATGTATAGGTGTAAAGTAAGGTAGTAATACTGTATGTCTGTCAACAGTGTCATCAGTGAGGTAAAAAGTGCAATATTTTCTTGTGAAATGTGTGTAGAAGTATTGAAGTATATAAATCAACAAACCTTAAATTGTGCTTGGGTACAGTACAATACTAAATACACTTCCTTCACAACAGAACTGTTGTGGAAAGACCTTGCAGACTTTGCCAAATGAAAAAGAGAAGGTTAGCTACATTATTATTACCACTAATCAGATTCAGCCATTATTCACAAAAGCAGTCAGTCGGGTATGAGTAAATCATGGATGGAACAAAGTTTTTCCCTCTCAGGAAAGCAAAAGGGAAAACATGGAGAGTGGAAGGAGGAATAATTAAAAGCATCTTCTTTGAAGCAACGTGGTTAAACGCAAATATGAGATATACGACTAGCAATACTGCCGTTGTATGAGAGAGGCTAGCAATTGTTTATGGTAATTACACCAGCCTATCACATCTAATTTGACCATGATTATTGATGGTTGAAAACACTGCACCCAGCACCTTTCATTCTGAAAAGCCTGCCAGGCAGAGCTGCTTCAGTGATTTGGGCAATGAGCCAATCTAACCATTAAACACCGAGACAGAAATAGGCCACGGTAGCCACCAACAGTAAACATTCTGTTGTTGTTATCTTTACTGTTTCTCAATCCATCCTGACAGCCTTACCATCCTTTGGGGAAGGAAACGGCAGTCACTGGTGATTATAAAACCCCCACCACCCCACCTCTACCCCTCATCCAGGGAGCCAAATTATGCCTGCATTAATATTTCATATTACACAGGACTTGCAGAGAAACCACATGTGTACTCAGCCCTTTGTCTTCATGTCAAATGAAATGTGCTCGGCAGTCATCAGAGGGTGAGCTGAGGTGGTGAGAGGAGGGGTGACTGCAAGAGGGGAGGAGGAGAGAGGAAGGGGTGGAAAGAGATGAGAGGAAATGATGGTGGGAGAGAGACAAGGGAGGAAGAGAAGTACAAGAAGTGTGGAGACTTGAGGGAAAAGAAGAGGAAAGACCAAGCAGGAGCTTTGTAATACATTTGAATGTTTAACAGAGAGCAAGCTAGTGACTGGAAGCTGACAATATTTTTAGTTAGCCTTTAATTACTAGCTTGCCTTGACATTATATTTCAAGAGCCACAGAACAATTAATGCAAAGTATAACATATTTTCAATGTGCTCTATATGCTTTTGACATCAATTTGTGCATTTTTCTTCTCTATCAGTTTACCACAAAGACTGGAGAAAGCACTGGGCTTTGTTCAGAGTTACAAAGTGTACAAAGCCAAAACATGACACCGGTGAGAGCACTTCTGAGTTTAATATATGCAGTCAGTGTGACCAGCGGTTGATGGCTAGAAAATAGAGCAGGCAGAAATAAGAAAATCCCAACACGTTATAGCTTCAGAAATATCAGTGAAACTGTTCATGAGAAAACCCACAAACTAAAGGAACGGAAGCTAGCTAGTACAGGTGTGACCTCTGCTAACTGTATAACCTTAGCTCTAACGTGTTAGCTAACTTGGTGTAACCTCACAATATTTTTTCCTATTTGTACATTGTTTAAAATACAGAAGATACAAAATCTTAATATCACAACTGTGTTGTTGTTGGTGAGAATTTTTGACTGAGCTAGGCTAGCTGTTTGTGTCAAAGCTTGGCTAAACACATACTGTCACATACTGTCACTAACATACAATTAGCTTCTTATCTAACTCTTACTTAAAAGAAACAAGTAAATTCTCCAAAATGTCTTGGATATAAATAAATGTTTTCTTTTAGAAATAAAATCAAAGTGAAATATGCCATATTGCAGCACCGTAGTGAAGTGGTTAGCTTCACAGCAAGAAGGTTCTGGTTTGAACCCACTTTACCTGGTTCTCCTGTGCCTGTGTGGTTCTCTCCAGGTACTCTGCTCCCTCCACAGTCCAAAGACATGTAGGTTAGGTAAATTGGTGACTTTGAATTTAATGTGAGTGTGAGCAGTTGTTTGTCTCTATATGTCAGCTGTGCAGTGGACTGGCAATCTGTCCTTGCCACCTCTCTCCCAGTGTCAGCTGGGTTTGGCTCCAGCCCCCCCAGTGACCCTTAAGGATACGAGATATAGGTAATGGATGGATATGCTATATCGTATTGAAGCTAAAACACACTAAACCTGCCACCTGTACAGTCTAATATTGCAAAGGAATTTGTCAGCAGTCAGCAGACTACCACCTTCCACTTCTCCTCTTCTGTCTTTGTCTACTTCTGTGTGACACACTGTCTCTCCCCTTCCTCTCTGGTCTGTGTCACAGAGACAGAAAAACTTTGAGTCTGTCCCAGAAAATATCGACAACATTGGACTTTCTCAATGTGCCTTACCAACCTATGGTGACACTGAAGACTGAAGGACAAGTGAACAACAGTTTTGCTCAAAGGATGGGTGAAAAAGTGGAGTGACTGTACTATAGATAGACTGGCTGATGCAAATGCATAACGCATTGGTCTTTTCCACCACATTCTTTATATTGATGGACCATTCTTTTTGTGCAAAATTGCTTAATCTAAAATTAAAAACTCATTACTGTGAACATGCAAATAGAGTGAAGTGTATCTCAAAGATCGATCTGTGTTTTCTGCTCTGTAGCTGATCATAATGCAGCTGGATACATCATTCGTTTTTTTATCAGCATAATTTTGATTGAACGGATCAATCTAAATTGAATTCAGTATAAGTTTAGAGGCTTTACAGGCAAGATAAACCACTGTTCTACCTCACCACAGACAGGATCATCTGAAATTGAGTTAGTGAAAAGTTCAAGGCAAATTTTGTTTATATGTTGCAGATTATGTGTGACACCCACCTCCTGCAGCCTTAAATAACCACTGCGAATTTAGGGGATGTAATAGGAGAAAATCATGTACTTTGTAGTTGTGAATGTGAATAGATGTGATTAGAGAAAGGGTTCACAATTTAGGCAGTGATTGGTTTAGTGATTGGAAGGCTTTCAAATGTTTTGTAATGTTGGGTTTGTGGTGCCAAATATAGTAAAAATCATTTATAGGACTGTTATTTGACTCACTGTATTTACTGGAAATACAAACAAAGAACAAGTATTGATGAAAAAAACATTAGGCACTTTATATTCTGGCTACTGACATCTTTACAAAAAGTTTCATTACAGAATAAGGAAGTCTTATATTTTGGTACAGAAAGTAACAGCACTGGTACCTGCTTACTGATGAATTTTCTGTCAAATTAGAATATTAATCAGTCAACACATCTATCAGCAGGGATTAGACCACTTTTTTTTTTTTTTTTTACTTCAAGTCAAGTTCAAACATATTTGAATGAACATGTAACTTATTTGAATTAATTTGAATAGAACACACATCACTTATCCTAAACTACACCATGCCTCCAATGCCTCACTTGAGTGATGAGAACGTTACTGTAAGGCACTTGACATTTTCCAAAGTCAACAAACAGACTCTCAGTTACGTCATAATCATCTGCTCAGCACTGTTCTCTGGCTTTCTCCATCCATTCTCCATTCCCAAAGAGAACATCAATAGCCTTTAACTACCAGGGGAAGACAATGAGTACAATGGGTCAGACAGAGTGCATTTACTGGAGTTCACGACCTGTCGCCCTCTGGCCTAACAGATCATTGCTATGAATACAAGTAATATTTCTCTCATGTTTGAATGCGAGAAAGCAGACATTTGAATGAATTTGAATAAAAAGTGACAGCACTACCAGGAATCAATTTGTGCTATCAGGGCAAATTTATAGAATCAGGTTCATGCAAATATGAATTCAATCAAACAACACCCTGTGGGTCTGAGCCCCTCTGAAATAAACATCCAGGATTGTCTGACCCACAGCAAACAATGAAAGCCATAAATCAAGCTATCAGCCTGTCAAGATAAATGGCACATCCCCCATATAACTTTGATAACATGGATACAGGTGGCGTTGGGTTCATCCTATTGTTCATAAATGGGGATGGTGTTACCAACAGATGGGGTTTTTCTTGTTGAAAATGAAGACACATGGCACGCACACACACACAGACACAAGAGATGACAAAGTGACTGATAGATGCTTTTAAACAGACATAAATGTTGAAAGATGGAAAAAATACCCTCTCTTCTTTTCCCATCTCTGTATTGGCAACTACTTAGAGCTTTGTGCTTGTTAATTACACACATGCACACGTACACACACACACACACTTGACAGGAAGCTGGTAGCTGGTTGGTTGGCTGATTAACACTAGCTTGTCTGTGGCTGAGTGTGCACCCATCATGCTTAGACTGCTGCAGCCTCTTGTTAACCCTCATTGTATGAAACAACCCAGTGGCTCACCTTCAAGCACGCTTATCAGCCTCTTATTGCCAAACCTCTCTCACTATCAACAGTTATATCTGCCTGTGAGTGTGTGCATGTGTGTCCTTGTGTGTGAGTGTGTGTGTCTCTGTCCCTCTCACTAGCTAGGAAGTTAGCAGCAGCAGCTTCGAGAGCGCTTCAATATCCTCTCCCTCTAACCTGATTATTAATTACAGTCTGCCTCTAGCTGACCGCAGCCCAAACACTGTCTAACACTGTTACCAAGGAGACCAGCACAAAGTCATTCACAAACAAGATTCAGGAAACATAGAATTAAGCACGATCACAGCACAGTGGTTGATGAGTTTTTTTCAGTCTTCTCAAATCTGTATCAACTGTGGTGCTCAGAGTATTTTAATTAACATGCACGCTGATGAAAAGTTATTCAATCAAGTCACATGTATGTGAAAAATGTCAGTGGTTAAGTGACACCTGTAACTAGCTTGGCATCATCTCAAAAGCCCCATAACTCACTAAACACTCAAGATGAAACCCATCACCTGGTTGCAAAACTGAGCTGATCAAAGTGACTGTGTGCCAGAAAGGTCAGTCATGCCTGAGCTGTACGGCACTCAGCAGTAATCAACCTGGAGCTGTGCCTGCAGCGAGGCTGAGGGACATCAGTCTTTAAATGGGCTTCTGGCAATCATGCTGTCTGTGTGTATGTGTGTGTGTGTGTGTGTGTATGCTAGTAACACACTTGTGTTGAGATGCAGACCAGATTAAATACTTGCCAACAGCAAAATATGGCTTATAATGCTACACAAGTGTGTCCTGTGTTATTTCTTACCTAAGTGCTTCCTTGTGTAGCCTTGAGGCCAATGAATGTGTTGAAGCACCCTTCCTTGCCCTCCGTCACCCTGCATTAAATATTAGCAAAGACAATTTTCTGAATATTGTAGAACCTGTATTATTGAAATCCATGTTTGCTAGCGTGCTTTTTCTTCCTTCCCCCTCTAAGTGCTGTCAGTGAAGCAGCATGAAATAGTCTGCAGGAATGAATGAGTGTGCATGTATGAGGCCTAAATGCACACATAATACAATGGTTGCCAGTATGATCATTTTCAAGTAGATATACCATTATGCAGTGTGCAATTACATCACAAAAAAGCAAGGAAAAAGTAAGCACAGAATGCATTCTATTCTCTACAGTAATCTGAACATTGAGAGCAGGAATAAGCTGCAGACAATAGTGAACATGGCCTCCAAAACCTTTTGGAAGTCACAAAAGCAGCTAAGTATATATGATGAAGCTGACAGAATTATTAACAACCTGTATCATCCACTGTACAGTGAGTTTGAACTTTTATCTCCAGGGAAACAATATAGATTTCCAATAACTAATAGAAATATCTACAAAAATCTTTTGTCCCAAGTGCACAGATGGTTAATGTAACACAATGTTTATTGTGCACTTGTGTATTGTGAGTTGTAGTTTTTGTGAATGTGTATGCTGAGATGATGTATTGTCGCATGTACTATGTGTTCTGTGTACTGTGCAACGTGTACCAAAGGCGGATCTCCACATTGTGGAAATTAAAATACAAGAGGTTTTTAAGGTTTTTAAGGGTGAAGGGGTGTGTTGTTGCAAGTACCAGTGAGATGGTGAAATATGATCCAAAGAGTCCAAATTAATAACAGATCCATGAGTTTGAGGGCTTATCAGATGCCAAACTCAGCAGAGCACTTTACAAAACTATGAGTCAGAATTTTACAACTCAGGAAAGTTATCTTGGTGACAAATGTCACGGCCACTTTATCTTTAGTCATCCAGTTGCAAGGTAAGCAGTAGGTATACAGCATTCGTGTTACCAAGTAATATACTAGGAATGTACACTTGCATGTGTTAGATTGGACACTGCAGCACCCTGAGGGACGGCAACAGCAACTGCTCTAGAGTTGAACTTGTTCCTTCAACACTATACAGATGCAAAATCAGTAGTTATAAATACTCAAACAAGATGGCTTCCAAACTTGCTTCAGGTTTACCACATTATTCCAGGGTATAGACTTCATTTAGTTTCTTCCAAAGACAAACCTATCTGATTGTATAACAGTTGGTGAAAATGTCTCATCAGACCATAATATTTGATTCACTGTTGTTGTGACATGTAGAATCTCTAAAACCTACTTTGTTTAGTGTTTTAATTTTACCAAGTGATCACATTTCCATATTAAAATGTCCTTTCTTGCAAATACTAGTTTGGTCCCTGTTTTCTTTGTTGTTGTTTCATGTTGCTTTGAGAAGTGACATGTAAAGGAGTGATCCTCTGAACTCTCTCAAGCTAACACATTGTGCCGATCAGTATTAAAATGAGTAGCAGCCTGTGGAACTTTGATTTAGTCACTTCAAAGTGCTTTTTCATGTGGTCTGTTATTTTGTCTGCCCCCTGTTGAGTTTTGGAACAGAGGCTAGTCAAAACCGATATGCTGCTGGAGATAAAAGTAGAGAAATAGACAACAGAATGGGAATAAGTGATGGTGGCAGGGGAAGTTTAATGTCAGGGCAAAATTGTGATTAATTTAGTCACTCCTCTAATGGTTCTTTCGTTTCTGTCCACAAGGGGGAGTGGATGGGACACAGGCAATTATATTTCAGCATCATGGCAGATGGGGCACGAGGGGGGTTGCAGGGTGGGCTGGGGTTTCCCTGTTGGTAAGCAGGATTAAACTGGGACAGGAGACCCTGATCTAAAAAAGGGGGAGGAAAAGATGGAGAGAGCAGGATACAGAGCTAATGGCAGCCAACAGTTGATTGGCTATGACTTCCAGCCAATGAGGGTAGGAGAAGAATAAAGCGACTCCAATAGTGATTAGAAAGGCTCATCTATTAGCAGCTGGGGGAGGGGAGTGATGAAACAAAGGTTAATGTGTGATGACTGTGCTTGTGGTCTTGTTCAAGATTGAACAATTGATTGAATTGAATAAATGACTGAATGTAGTAAATGGAAGACCCTCATATGTATAGTAAGCATCAGTGTGTGTGTGTGTGTGTGTGTGTGTGTGTGTGTGTGTGTGTTCAAGGCATAACCAAGTCATAACACACAATTTTATTTAAAAAAAAATCATAAATATGATCCACTTCTCAGTTTGTACTGATTTTCATACACAGTACTGTATGTCATATCTCCTTCGCTCTTTTCCGTGTTACCTCCTTGTTTCCACATTCTTTTATCTCAGCTCTTTTCTCTGTCTTCGCATATGCTTTTTTTCCTCAGCTCCTTATGTCTTCTTGGTCTTCTTCTCAGCAAGGTAGCTGTGGTAGTAGAAGTTACTGAAGAGAGCGATGAGGCTGAGAGAGTAAGCCAACACGACCACGTTCATGGAGTCGGGGAAGTCACACTCAGCAAACAAGTTGTAGGTGGTGTGGATGGTTACTGTGAAAAACTGGAGCTGGGAGGGTGAGAGACAGTTAGAGGACCAACATGTGAAACTTAACCCCTTCAGAATCTGACTCTGCTAACCATTAATATTACATATGGCTGCTGTTTCTCATGACATAAATATTCTTTGAATTTTAGATTTATTTTGATGAATGGTGTGCACCTGTTTGAGCAATCCAGTCTGTATTTTTGTCTTATTCTAAATGATAATAGAGATAGTTAGTTTCTATCTGATGATGAAAAAAGTACAAAAGTACAACACCATGTTGTTGTAGTGAAAAATGAACAAACATCATTTTTGATAATAATTTTACAATTAACAGTAACCATTTTAACATTTTTATTTCACAAGTCATTGTCAACTAGGCAGTGGTGTTTGGCAGTAAACATGCTAGTAGATTAGCTCGCTGGCTACTACTTAAACCTAATCTTGCAGGTTTTAGCATTCCTTTATGAGTCACCCAAATAGTGATTTAGTGTGTTGCTACTTCATGCTAGCTTTACACAGCAAAAACAGTGTTTATTTCCTTAGTGAAAGAACTGAGTGGTTAGTATGAGAAGTAATAACCATCATGAACAGACACAGACAAGGACAGTAATCTAACTGAGCTGAAAAGAGTAGCATTAATTCCACATGATGCTTCACCATCATTGTCATAACATGCAGACTGATCTATATCCATATGCTTCATAGAGTCTCCACAGTTTTTTTGGCCCCAGGCAGGAGTTGTGTATATGAATGGACATAATTGATGTTGTGCATCTAACTATGCATCCCACTCCAGACCACACCACCACCTTTTTAAAATATATCATAACTACATCTCAAAAACACAAAACAAACCCCCTCATACACTCATAGACACAGAAAAATCTCCAATCTCCCCAGTCAACTCAAATATCTCAGCTTCAGTTCACCAAATTGTGAAGCCAACTGTAAAGAAGGCTTGGAGTTCATCTTTAAGGTCAGTACAATTATTATTACATAATGGCAGTCAGTCACCATACTGACCTATATATGCTACAGCCACATAGAAGGAAAAACGCTATGGGATGCATTGTCTCTTCATCGACTCTATAAAGAGAAAACAGATGGTCCAGTGGATGAGGCGCATCAGTGCTGTTAATCTGTCTAGCTATTCCAACAGCCAGCCAGCCAGAACAATGACAATCCAAGCAGGAGATTTGCCACGTCAGGCTTGTCAAACTGAATACTCTGAGCTTTTGGGACATTCTTAGGTATGACGCAGAAGCAGAGTGAACATAGATATTAAGGGCATAATGGTACACTCGCTCAAACACTCATACAGAGACAGATACTGACCAGCTGCAGGGAGGTGAGGTAGCGTTTCCACCAGAGGTATTTGGTCATGCTCGGCCCCAGAGCTGCCAGACCATAGTACAAATACATCACTACATGGACCAGGGAGTTGATCAGACCAATCAGAAAAGCTATGGAGAGATATGCAGGATGAGTATCATATTTCATGCCCTCGGGCATATGTGTCAGCGTGCTCTCCTGTACATAAACAGACAGAATTTGCACAGTTTGCTCTATTGTCATGACATTTTGTGGCTGGTGGGTTTGTACTCACACTGGCCGCCAGCCACATATTTAACCCCGGCCCACCAGTTGAAGATCATGGTGGCGTGATGGTAGACATGGAGGAAGGTCAGCTGACTGTTCTTCTTCCTCAGGATGAAAAATATCTGAATCACACAAACACACAAAGACAGGCATACAGTAAGATATTGCAGCTATTTATTTACATGGAGGCACAGCAGGTACAGAAATACATGACCATGCAAGCATGTTTTTGAAAATCTGTCACTTTATTTTGCTGTGTGATGTGTGTATATAATTTGTGATTGTTAAACAGATGAAATCTTCACAAAATTATTTTCACTTCTTTCATACTCACAGTGTCATTGAGCTCTATGACTTTGGAGAAGTAGAACCACCAGCACACTCTAGCCATCTGTCCACAGGATAAAAAGTATGTTATTTGCCTTTCCTTGTGATACACTGTTCAAAATGCATTAGTTAATATTCTATAATCTGGTTTCACTTTGTGTGAGGTTGCAGATAGATATATAAATAATAGAAATATAGAGAGACTATGCAAACTGCAAATATACATGAACATGTGGATGAGTACTCTGAGGGCTGTAACAGATTGTCTGGCGCTTTATCTAGAAATTGTCTCATAAAGTAAGATGTAGTAAAAAGATTACCCTCATGGCCAGTGGGCTGTCACTGTAGTCGACTGGCTGGCACAGCAGACTGTATCTGGCCAACCAGGAAGAGGCTGTGAACTGGGAAGACAAAGGCTGTTTTCATCTCTGCTTTAGTTTCTTTCCATCAGCACAGGGACCTTTCATCCCACTTCTGTCACACAAAGATTTGGCTGTGAATGATGAAATCACTTCCTGTTGGACTGACAAATGTCGCAACAGCCAGGACACATAAAAAGTATGGAATCCCCTGAGATTTCCATCTGTCTGACCTCACAGGAGGGCAGAGGAGACCGAAGATTTTTACCCGATTAAAGCTACCTAAAATAGATTTTTTTGGGGCACTGAGGGTAGCAGAAACAAGCTACCCCCAAAAACGCACCTCTAACCTCTAAGACTGTTGGGTAATAAATTCCCCAATGGCTTTCTGTTTACACACCAGGTATTAACATTCAGTTAAGTCAATATGTGTGTGAAAGCAAACCTAAATTAATTCTATTTAGAAGCTTTTTAGAGTGTTTCCCCTAGAAACTGGTGCCTGTTATAACCAAAACTGAGAGAGCACAGAGACCGAACCGACAGAAATGGTTTCAGATTTTATGCTTAAAACAAATACCTGACAGGTGCCAAAAAGTAGAGCTGGGGTAAGGGAATTACAGAATAAGGTGAATGGGTTCGTCACTATGAGCAACTCCTTTAGCACCGCACAAATATTAGAAAACACTCGCACTGTTATCCTATACTTATCTCTTTTCAGGCTTTGCAACCCATATACAACACAGCAGTACCTCATAGAACATGTAGGCAGACAGGCAGACCATGGCAAAGTTGTAAACTATCAGGACAGGTTTGAGGTTGACTGGCTGCCTCTTCGCCATCAGCTTCGGTCCTGCCCATATAATGATCAGGTAGCACAGGAAGATACAGCCGACTGGAACAGGAGAGTAGACCAGCAGCCAGTTGTCTGTCCTCTTGTCTAGGACAAACAAAAAGCAAGAGAAAAACAGACATAAAGGCAAAGACTGTGCTGACATAACTACCTAACAATATATCATTAGAATATGTAAGTAATTACACTGATAAGGTGAAAATAAAGGTTTGCCTCCATTTTCCAGAATCCCTTGGTAGAATAACTGGACTTTCTGCCACAGGGTGAGGGCCTGGAAACCCTGAGATGGATACACAAGAGCAAAGGAAATATTTTTTCTTTACTTTGTAAGTGCAGAACTGAATCAAACGCTTTGTTCAAAAGAAAATTTGGGAGAGGTGAAACTGGGGAAAAAAAGTGGCTGACAGGAAAGAGAAGACACAACGGTATTTGAAGGCCAAAAAAGAAACATCCATTCACAGAGGCTGAAAGAAAAAAAGTCTTTCAATTCCAAAGCTGTACTCTGGTACAGAACTACTCTGGTAAAGGTGTTGTCAAAGACAAATTTCCCCTACAGTGCAAAATACAGTTGTTATTATAATGTATTTGAAATAATGCTTTGGTCTTCTAACCATCATCAACTCTGGTAAGTACTGAGAAAAAATGTCACCTTGATGCTGCTGAAATACATCACAGAACAAATTACAGCACTTTGTAAAAGCAGAAAAAAGTATTATTTACAAGTTCCTAAATTGTGCCCTCCTTTGAAAGGTCTTACATAAAGAAGAACTCCCCTCTACAAATTTGATTAAGCTACCCAGAGATGATCTGGATTATAATTCAAGGATTATGTTTGCTAATCCAAACGTATCTCTTGATAATGGATAATAATTAATAATCCTCTTGATGAATGGCTGCCTAATGTGGACGACAGTTTGATGAATTTCCAACATTGATTAATATATGACAGTGGTACCACCTAGTGTTTGTAGATGAAAGCTCTGCACACAACAGGTCAGTTCCTCTCTCCCTCATCTTCCTTCATATATTTGGTGTCTTTTGTTGAGACTTGAGCTCCCCCTAGTGGTGCAGGTCCATTAATCAGTTTTGGTCTTTGGAATTTGTCTATAAATGTGGAAAATTTGTTTGTTAAGGAGGCAGAGGTCATATCTGTGGAAATTGTTTTTTTTTTTTTTTTTTTTTTTTTGTTGTTGTTGTTTGTTTTTTGTTTTTGATTATAAATATTTATCCCAAATAATGTTAAAATGTGATTTTCGGGCAAATGAATTAATTAATCACACTGTATAACAAAGGGATTTAGTTTTTCTCTACCAAAAATTTAATCCTGTAAGTTTGGAAAAGGCTTTGATACAGATATAAAAGAGAGATAAAATTCAACATATTTACTTATTACTTGAACAGTTAAATTGATAAATAATAATCAGAGCAACTTTTGATAAGGTGGGTTAGGGTTTGGATTTGGGGAAAGGGCTGCAGAAGATAGATAATGTCTACCTTAGTAGACCTCGCTCCCTCTTTTCTTAAACATCCTATAGAGCACACAATGACACAATCTCTAATCACAATCTGATTCTCATTTTTATCTGAGGAATAGATGTAATCACACCTTTTTCTTTTCTCTTTTTATAGCAGCTGTTAGATCTACTCCTCTCCAAGCAAGAACATGTTGTATTATTTCATGTGTTACTTTGATTCTTTCACAAAGTTGCATAATCAAGAATCAACTCAGTGAATTTAACAGTCTGCAACAGCTTCACCAGTTTGTAGCATAAATCTTTACTCCATACCTTCAACCCACAGTGACCAATGTCAAGTATATACAGATACATCAATATATACATCAATATTTTCCAATCTAATTGTTTTGTTTAACATTCCACCACTGAATGTCAGTAAAAACGCTAATTACTGTAGTGGTAGAGGGAAGAGGCTGTGTGGATGGAGTTAAGCAGTTTAGCCTCTCCTGGAGCCTCTTCACAAGGATTTACAGAGGGAAATCCCTAACAGAGCCCTGTACAACCTGCTGAGGTTTAACATGCAAAGCAGTACTGTATGGCAATGTATAAAAAAAACAACAAGACCAAACACATTACACTATTTGAAAATTACAGTTGTATATAAACATTATAGTTAAAACTAAACTAACTGTGACTGTAATGACAGCTGGAGGACTCTACAATGTGTTGTGACAAGCTGCAGCATATGTGGTCAATGTTGCACTGTTTATTCAGTCTGGACTCTCCATGCAGGGACTCAGTCACATTAATAAACTGTTAATCTACTAACCATGTTGTAATATGTTGATTCAATCAGTAACAAGAATAAACACAATATAATATTTATGTCCTTCACATTAAACTGAAATGTCTGTACCTCATTTAATAATGACAGATTTTGGACATGGATGTGACAGCTTTGAGAAAGTCACCTTACCTTCATGATAATGGTCCTGATTTCTCTCCTCAGCTCATCCACCGCTCAAACCATGCTGCATCTCAACCATGTGTTAAGCACTGAGGTAAGCCACCTGCTCGCTCTGTGTGTAAGTGAGTGTGTGTGTGTGTGTGTGTGTGTGTGTGTGTGTGTGTGTGTGTGTGTTTATGTGTGTGTTTGGCTTGACATATGGCAGTGTGTTCCTTTGCATAAGTGCTGCAACTCAAGTACTTTCCAGCTAAGTCCATTCTAACACAGTTTGCAGTGAAAATCAGAGTAATTGTAACTATAGGAATGTCACATTTTACATTTCAGTATAAAGCAGAATTCTTCAAGGTTGGACCAACCCTTAATGGACCAGTGTCTCATTTTCTGGAACTCCAACATCAAGAAAAGCAAGAAGGACATAAAAAAAGACATTTGAAAAGTATTGTTTTTATGAAAGGCTTTCTTTACTATAAAGGAAATAGGAGCAAGGATACACAACTTCACAAATTAATTCACATGAACTACACAGGCAACAGCTTTAAGAGCTACTTTAATTTTTCATTTAATTTTTCTTATTTGAATGCTTTTACAGATAAAATGTCAATTAAATGTATCTTCTTTTAAATCCTAGATCGAAATAATCTTACTTAGTTGTTACTTACTTTTATTTAGAAATCAGAGTAACACAGAAAACATGCAAAATTGAGTATTAAGTAATAAAAGCAATAATAAAAGTAACAGAACTGAGGAGAATTTGAATCCAGTTTAAACAGTAACCTCCCTGAGGTCTGCTTAGCCGCAGGTCACACCATCCTCTGACTCTGTGTGAATGACAGTAAGTGTTGGTCTGCTCCATCTCTCCACACACATCCATCTACAGCCTCCTGCAGGCAGGTTTCACACCATAGACTTCATTAACTGGAGAAGATAGGGCAGAAGTGCTTACTTCACCCACACAGAGGAGTGAGGTGTAGAAGTATTAGAGCAGAGACCACAATCTGATTACTGTTCAAAACAGATTCAACTGCTCAGTGAACTGATGTTTACCTGCATATTCTAAAAATACTCTTAGTAAAAACAAAATAAGAAGGAATCAGATTCTAACTAACTAACTAATGATGACAGAGGCAAGTAAAAACTCTTGTAGTTTAATGTCTAATGATTGTGGTTATGGTGGGGCTGGTGGTGATGATGACTGAGAGGATGATGATATGAAGTTTTATTCTGGCTTGTATCCTGCAGATGCTGGGACTGATTCTGCTCAGTGGTATGAGAGTAGTGATGGTGATGATGGTCATGGTGATGGTGATGATGGTCATGGAAGTGATGATGACTTCCATGTGCTTTGTCTCCCTCCTCTGGATCATCAGTGGCCATTGTGGGGAATGTGGTTGGTTGGCTCATGCTCACCTGTGTTGTCTCATTCTTCATAACGTTGTTCTGGCCACTTGATAAAGTAGAATTTGCCTGGGAAAGATAAAACACGTGCTAGAATTAGATAATATTGTTTTGTTGTAGTTCTTGATTTAAGGCTGCATTTATTTAGCCACTTGGGGGCAGCAGAACAAGCTAAAAACACAACATAAACATATTATTTAATCACGTTGCTATTACAATTGCCTTTTTACACATCCAGCAGACATGACACAACATTTTCAAGTTGTGTTTCTGATTAATATATATATTACAATATATTGTCTGCTGTTTGATGGTGGGGAACTTGTGTATACTGGGTTTATCAGCTGCTGCGTGCTATAGGCCGGGAAACCAAAACAATGAGCTTAAAGAGGCTAAAAGTGCAGAGCGGAGGGATAATTGGGAATAAGTGGGTTTGTCATTATGAATACCCACTTTCACTTTACACAAATTTATTTGGTCCATCATTGATATATAATATTAATTGGTGAAGCTTTAATCCAAAGGCAGAATTTTGTTTTTTTGAATTTCATACTAAACACAATGAAAACAAACTGAACACTTTTGTGTTACTTAAGGAATTTGTGTTACTATCCACATCCACTTATATGTGTAAGCATTGGTATGTGTGTTTGCATGTGTGTGCGTTTTGTGTGATTACTGTGACGACCCTGTCAGTAATTCCTCCTGAGACTCTTGGGCGGAGTTTGGTCGTCAGGCAGATTCAGCTCACCTGGTCTGGCTGCACTATATAAATTGGCCAGTCTCTCTGCCCTCTGTTTTTTTTTTCCACTCTGTTTGGTTTTGGTTGTATTCTGTGTGTCTTAATGTTAGTTTCCTTTTCAATTATGTTAAATGTGTTTTAGTTAGAACTTATGTGTGGTCTTCGCTCCTTTTGTCATGGCTTCTGAGCTGGGTTGTGACATTACTCACAGAGCAGTTGCAGATGTTTTTCAGGTAAGTGGCTCTGATTGCAGCCTCTACATAGGGGAGATGCAGGAAACTGTATGGTAGCACTATATGAAAGGTGAGGAGACCACACCTGGAGAAAAAGGAGAACAGAGAGAATGAAAACGTAGCTGGACATCATGGTTCCTCCCATAATTTCATAATATGATGCATAAACAGATGACATAGGCAAGTTTTTTTTTTATCTTAAAGATTTGATTGCTTGCACAGGTCTTGGGTTAAATACCATGCCAGGCCATTTCAAAGAAGATTCTCTTTTTTTTGGGGGGGGGGGGGGGGTTATATTGTGTGTGACTCCGAACTAATTAGCTCACATAGTGTGATAAATTGTAGTTGTGTTTTTCAAATCTTATCCAAGATGAAGTCCATCCTATAATCCAGAAATTCATAGTTGGAAATATGCATTAATAATGTGGGGCAAAAGCAAAGATCACGAGATGAGAACATACCAAAGAACTGAGACCCTACTGAGGTCGTCTTTATATAAAGCCTGCTGGATGGTAAAGTAATCTGAATTTGATCAACGTGTCTTAAAGAGGTGGTTAAGCCTACCTATCATAGACCAGGAAGTCATCTTTGTCACCATCCAGAGCCTCCCACACATCATCTTGAAAGGGTGACTGCTGATATACAGGAACATCGACTGGAGCTCTTCTCTTCAGCTCCCAATACATCGCTCTGGAGTGAGCATCTCGCTCGTTCACTATCATGAAGGACACCTCCGTCAGGTTGCTGTGGTTCAGCCTGTCACGCAGGCCTCGAATACTACAGAGGGCAGAGAGAGAAAGAGAGCAAACATGGAATAATCTTACCTCGCTGCTAATCCAGACAGTCTGAAAATGTAGAAGTAGCAAACGCATCGCTGACATCTCAGGTCTTTAAGTATACCAATTAAAAAACATGTAGTTAGAATGTGAAATATGAGATTGGGCCTTCATCTGACTTTTATGGGCCAAATTCACTTGAAAGGTTTTTCACAAACAAGGTCTGCCGAGCCTGATATTAGACTGTCACATTCTTTACTTGTGTATTAAGCAAAAAAATGAAAGAGTGTAAATATGAAAAACTTTTTTGCAACAGACTTCCAGAATGTTGATGGAAGTATTTAGCATTTGGTAATGCTGCGTTGTGGAGCATACCACAGATATCAGGGTAAACACGCACAAAAAATAGAAAAAGATTTACAAGTCTTTAATTTTGTCCTTGGCAAATTGTACTGTCATCTACACATAGAAGAGAGCTGTATGATGCTGTGTGTGAGCTGCAGCTAGCTTTTCATTTGTGTGCCACAAGGTTATTATTTCTCAGACTGTGATCATGAAATAGCCACAAAGATAAAAGCTTTTCAGTTTCATCGTAATGAAACATGCCTTCATTTTTGTTTGTTTTTTGATAGATTTCAACAGGACTATCTTTGACATTCTTAAAAATGTTCTGTTTTCTTACTTGTAGGCCTGAGTGAGACAGAACTGTCAGCTGGCCTTCAGCAACGCCACAACAACCACATTTCCCAGCAGCTCTTGCATGGGTGCCTGCCCCTTAATCGTCCAGTTGGGGGCAGGTTTGCAGATCCTAGAGGCATCATTGTCTCCTTCCACCAAAAGAGTGACATGCGAGGCCCACAGTACACCTGGCAGGGCCGCGTACAGCCACAGCGAAGAGAGCGAGCGCATTGTTCCCCCCTGAAAAAAACGTGCGATGAAAGGTACTTTGTACTTTTTAAACATCAACAATCCAAGAACAAATTCTAAGACACTCATGAAATAAAACCTACAAGTCTAAGAGAGGTTGAAGAAAAAAAGTTCTAAAGTTAATAAAGTAAGGTCATCAACCACTGATCTTAACAAGCTTAAAATTCTAATATAACAACTAAAATGTTATTAATTCTGTCTGTAGGCTACAGTGCAGAGCAGCGTACGCAGGATTCAGTTTTTGGCAGGTTTCTCCTGTTTCTCCTGAACCAAATGGCCACTCAGTCTGATCCAAAATTGATTGAAAAAGTACAGACTCTTTGTCTCTCTCATCACATGCAGAGATAATCAGTAAAACAAGCTTATTATGGCGTAAACAGCCAACAGACAGAGGAATGTCGGGACAAATGGACAGACAAGCTGGCAGGCAAACAGGCAGGCAGAGGGACAAAGAGACAGAGATGTTTACAGCCATAAACTGTACTGTCTGTGCAAGCAGGGTCTGGATCAGCTTTTCTCAGATAAGTGCACCTCTTTTGATGTTAATTTAAACACACAGCCAACACAACAGCATGTGTGTGTCTTATAAGGTTACCTACATAATTCACATTATCTTAAATGTATAAAAGCGCACCAACAAAGCTTAAAATGAATTTGAAACTAAGAATACCAATCTGATGCAAAATCTGATCATTTTAAAAAGAAAAAAGTCAAATACAACTGCATGACACATTTTATAATAATGATTTACTGACAATTAACTAATTGACAGATGGTTAATTAAAGTAAATATGGACAAATATGAGCCCAAATATAAACTCTTACCTCTGCCCTCTTGCTCTGTCCTGTGACCCACATAAACAGACAGTAAACTCCTGTTGTTTTTAAAGCTTTCGGGGTTTACTGAGCACTTCCCCCAAATCAAACAGAGAGAGAGAGGGGGAGGGAGGAGAGAGAGAGAGAGAGAGAGAGAGAGAGAGAGAGAGAGAGAGAGAGAGAGAGAGAGAGAGAGAGAGAGAGAGAGAGTGTGTGTGTGTGTGTGTGTGTGTGTACGTACTAACATTTACTTGGTGTGTGATCTGGAACACATCAAATTCAAATATTGGTGATATAAATATATAGAACCATTGGTGCTAAAGAACTTTAATTTGAAAGTATCTACAGTACATCAGCAGTGCAAATTAACATTTGTGAAGCATTTTCTCTGTGCATAATGACTTCATTTTGTCACTTTTCCCAATATTACACATTTGAACATGTTTGTTTTTTGGCTTGATTTCATTTGTACTAGTGTTAATACCCAACACCCAGCTGGACTTTCCATTTCCTGGTTCTTGACTCATGTAAGACTCAACATGAAATGCCAATTTAAACCTATGTAACTGAATCATTGTAACTTCTGATAAGTCACCTCCTAAACAAAGGCTGGTGTGGAGCTGTAGTATCTGCTAGCATGCTAGCAGCTGGCTAATGACTTTTCTTCTAGAACCATGATGAGGTTGACATTAAAGTGTCTCAACACTCACTGGCTGGATTGCCTTGAAATTTTATAGATATCCCTGGTCCCGTTAGTATGAATTGGAGTAACTTGACTGATCAGATAGCGCCACCATCAGGTTCAAAATTTAATTGCCTCAGTATCTGGTTTATGAGAAATATCAGCAAAAAACAGATGATATTCCCATTAACAGAACTTTATGTGTGGTGTTAATTTGCAAATGTCAGCATGCTGACAGACTAAACTAAGATGGTGAACATTATACCTCTTAGACATCTGCATGTTGACATTAACAGTTATCTCAAAACACTCCTGTTCTTGCAGAGCCGCTTGTGTGCCTGTAGACTCCTGTTCACCATCAAGAGGTCTTGTTGTGTTGTATATTGATCTCATTACTGAGTAATATTTGCTTTACTACGCGTGAGTCTGGCTTTGGACTGTGTAGAGGTGAATGCCACCATGACAAACAAACCCATAGTTCCAGCACCAGGCAAGAAAATCATTGACAATCAGCAAAAAGGTCAATGTCACAGATTTACAGCAGAGTTGTAATGACAATCAAAGAAACAGATATAACTTTACAACTTCTACTGTGTACATGTACTGTACAGCACATTAATGCGTTAGTCAGTCTACACAAACCTGTATGTAACTTACAGTTTGTCATATTTTTCCACCTCAGTATTATCTGTATTACAGTTCACTTCAGGGAGCAAGCCAGCTGCAAAACACATATCTAATCTTTCATGTGAGTTATTTGCTCAAAGTCCAAACTGGGCCAAAGCAAAATATATTCTTTGTTTTATTCAGGGTTAAGATAACTTTAACAGAAGCTACATACATCAGTTTCTAATATAGCCAGTGATGCTGTTTATCTGTCTGTTGGCTGACATGCAGTGCAGACCTAAATGTACTATACCTTTAGCTGTAGTGAAATGTGTATCTCTCACACACACACAAAAACTGAGAAAAATACCTGTAATTCTTACAGTCACTTTAATTTCTCACAGTGCAAGTGTTTCAGATACTGAGTGTCATGTGACTTTCTGAGATAAGCTTGAGCTTCTTTGATACTCTTTGTGGTAACTACAAATGCACTGCAAAGACACTTCAAGACAGAGCAAAGAGTCTAATGTTCAACTAAATGAAATTTAGTGTAGAATTACACTGGTTATCTACCAATGGAGCAATTCTTTGTAATAGATTATTCAAACAGTGTAGTTTGAGACCAGAACACACTGATTATGTTTTAAAGTAAACATAATCCATATCCCAGTTGTGTGCTACTACTATACACACACCATCTACAGATAAATATTTTGAGTCAATTTTACCAAAAAATAAAGCTTGCATAAATGCTAGAATCAGAATCCTTGTAATAATCCTTCCCCAAGAGATGAGCTTATGTTCTCTCAGTACATTTAGATATAGTGAATAAAACCAGGGTTTTATTGTGCTTGTAAACACAGTCAGTGGAACATTTGAACGCAAGCAATAAATTCAACAGACTTTGTGCAAATTATGTCTACACTTCACACACAATCTCAGCCCCTCAGTGGTAGCCTGTCAGACCACACGGTACCACATGTTCAAGCTTATACTGTAGCTCAGCATCTTCATGGTACCACCACAATATACCAGCATAAACCTCGGCTAGCTGAAGACCCCAGCATCTCACAAAGCAAAGCCGTGTCTTAGTGGTGCTGATCACAAGCACAACCAGGTAACATGTAAAACCTGTCTATGAGAAGCATACGTTTAAACTGACGCTTAAATCTTTCATAGGTGAGATAAGAAGCATAACATGCCCATATTCACTTGACATCAAATCTGCAGATGTGAAACACAGCAAATTCTGCACAGGCTTCCTTTGGTTAGAGTCAACAGATCATGTAAACTACCAGGATCAGGACAAAACACCTATCAGCTCTTCCTCATCATTGTCCCCAACACCTTCTGTGGGACTGTCACAGGTGGCCATGAGCCCCAGTCCCAGCTCTGCCAGCTCCTCACAGCTCATGTCCGTCGTCACCATGATCTTAGTCTCCAGGCGGTTACACAGAGTCCTGTATGACGGTAATGGGTACCCCAGCTCTCTCAAGTACTCGTAACCTTTGGTGCCAACTGCACATCGGATCTTTCGGGCCTTCAGGATGGTCTCTGGGGACCAGACAGCCCGACGGGAGCGCTTGGTGAGGGACAGGGCACGAATCTGGTCCTCATACAGGAAGTTCTGGAGGCCCTTCTCGATCCGATCCAGACGATAAAGACGTTTCTTCATCTCCTCCGCCTGGCAGAGACAAAGAGGTTAATGGTTTATTAGTTACTAAGCATGCTGCTCATTTCAGCTTATGAATGAACTCCTTTCTCAGTTTTTACATTTTAAGATGATAGTTTTCCACATCAGAGTCAACACAGTTAACAGAGAATTAATAATCACACAACCAGGTAATGAAAGCTTTTGCACTGTAACTGTAGCTCTCTTAATGTAACACTAATTTGTTGGTGCTAAAAAAAATATTATGCTATTACTTCAAAATGAAAAATGTCAGGAAAGCAGACAGTGATTTATTTAAAAACAACAACAAAAAAAACATCAAGCCAGTTGCCATCCTACCTCCTTCTGTAGCCTTGCAGTGTGCTGCATCTCCTGCTCTAACTGTTTCTTCAGGAGTTGACACTGTGTGCAGGGCTGCTGATTCTCGCCTGTCCCGTCTGCATCATCCTCTTCCATGCCAGGCAGAGGGGTGCGTCTGGCATAGCCATGATCCCCAAAATTCAGCTCCTTCTCCACTAAGGACACAAAATATTGTCTATTATTAATACAATACTTCCTCCCTGGTATATTTTTTAAGTTAAACCATCATTTTTAAACAGACTGCTCTGTAATATGATATCACAGTTACAACTTTTAAGATTTTCCCAGATAATAACATAACTTTGATGAAGATGCACTGTGTCTGATTATTTTTTGGTGTATTTCTTGTGTAATAAAGCTGGTTTAATCAGTTTTAGGCCACCAGAGGGCAGAAAACATTATAGCTGACCATAGACTGTATTTACAGAGTAGTGTTGTTTTCTATGCATTTAAGTTTAACCTGGTTCAGGTTTCAGGGGGAGCAGGATGTATGGAGTGGTGACAGCAGGGTAAGGAGGGTCTCCAACACTGAACAGAGTTGGAATGGCATTGGGCTTCAGCTTCTTTCCCCCAGCTGGAGACCTGGCTATCTCCTCAAACTGGCTCTGCTCAAAATGATCCTTGTGGAATCACAACAGATATAAACAGATACAATTAAACCCAACTGATGAACCCCAGACACAAGATATATATGTCATGAATATATGGAGTGCAAAGGTTTAGCTGGATGTGGCAGAAGAAATTAGTGAAAAGATAATTTGCCGTAAATAACAAAATCAATAAAGGTGGTGACTTTACTTTTTTAAATGCTAAATTCTATCCAGTTTAACCTTGAGTCCTATTATGGACTGATGCATCATGTCCACATTAGTACTTTAAGACGTTAACGTCAGAACATAAGATGCCAGTCTCAGTGTAAACTTACCTGACAAAGTCTGGAGTGAGGAGTTGGTTCAAAGTCACGACGACAATTCACCACCCACTTTTTCTTTCGGACAGGGTCTTTAGGGAACCTAAACAGCTGTTTGCCTATGCTGGTTGAATTAGAGCAATTCGGAGCGGAGCAGCCACCCATTGCGGCGGTTTAAACAAACAGCAAAGCTAAATTTAGCAAACGTTAAGTTAGCTTGGCTGGAAATGAAGCTCAGTTGGGGGTTTTAATCATTACTTTTGACTACCTACTTGCACGGTGTAAAAACAAGAAAAAGTTACATTGCATTACATGTTCACTCGTGGAAACCAGAGTGTTGTCTTGCAGATGTTTACATGGTATTATATGTATATCGTTTAAAATAGTTTGTCCGAGCTAAAATGTTTCTTTTACTTTGTTTGAGCCAAAATGGCGCACCTATCTTCGATGGTCAAGTATAGTGACGTATTGTTTATATGTGTCCATTTTAAACGCCTGTCTGAAAACTTTATTGAAAAGAAAAAAGTCAAACACAAGGGGAAAATTAAAACATTATTTCCAAAATTTATGATTAAAATTTCATGTTCATTTATTATGAATACTGTGTGACATACACTTAGCAACAGACTTGTTGTTATTATTGTTATTTGCGCTCTGGTTATAGTCCAACTACTATGAGTTGTGTGTCAGAGGACCCCAAGAAGCACGTTGAGATGTTTACGGCTGATCCGCGGTTAGTTGTCAAGTCGAATGAGTTACATGAAATATGCAACTCTTAAAATAACTTTTTGAATAAATTAATTTCTGAAGATAATATAGCACGTAAGCAGCAAGCTAGATTTCCACAAAAAGCAGCCGACAGTGAGTACCTTGGCAGATTAGCTAAGCTAGCTAATACTGTAGTTAGCATCGGTAACTGCAGAAAACATTACAGCCGCGAGAAAGAGCTGTTATCCTTCTACACAATAAATAACGTTGAGACAAACATGGAATCTTCACTGGTAGTCCCAGTCATTGACGTACAGAATGATAATTTCAAAGAGCTTTGGCCAGCCATGGTAGTGGCCATCAAAACGTCGTCCTTCCTTGCACTAGACACGGTAAGTGGAAACGTCTCAGTCCGGCCTGTTTGAACCTGACTTAAATGCATTTGTATGTATGTGGTATCAGCACCAGTTTACCGTCCTGTGTATTATCACCTGACAGGCACAACTAGGGTCAGTGTGATAGAAGTTACAGGATGTGCGTCGGTGTCACATACACTCTAAAGTAGTTAGTTGTCTCTGTGTTGTTGTAGGAGCTGAGCGGTCTTGGGAACAGGAAGTCTTTGCTGGCTGAGTGAGTGAAAACCTAAGAGATCCTCTCTGTCTCTATACTTCTTGGCACATATATTTACGCACCTGAAACAGTATTAAGAGGCTGTCATGCAATTGATGCTAAATATCAGTTTCTCAGTCAGTGTCACACACTTGCTAACTGCTTTTTAGTGTCAACATGTCTCTGAGTTTGCCCTAATTCTCCCTATGATGTCGCAGATCTATAGAGGACAGATATAAGGCCATATGCCATGCAGCACGCTCTCGTTCCATCCTCTCCCTGGGAATTGCCTGCTACAAGAAACTGGACAACAAGGTACACCAAGAACAGCTGTTAAAACTCGGGGACACCATTGTCTATATATGTTTGATTTCGCTTATTACCTATTTCTAATGAGCATAACCTATACAGATGTACCAGTGTGAGATATATCATGTGCATGTCAAGTAAGACAATGTGCCACTGTAGAATTCTTCAATACTCCACGTGCTATTTATGTGAAGTTATCCTCTGCCACTGCCTCCTTTCATCCTCCCTTTTCCCTTTGTCACCCCCTTCCTCAGGCTGCAGACACATACTTGGTTCAGGTGTATAACCTGACCCTGCTGTGTTCAGAGGAGTACATCATAGAGCCCCAGTCAGTCCACTTCCTGGTGCAGCATGGATTTGACTTTAACAAGCAGTACGCACATGGGATCCCGTACTGCAAGGGCAATAATAAGGTGATGATGTCTACATGCTCTGTCTGTGTTGTACTGTGTCCACTGTCCTCTATTGTATCTGTCTGGTCCAATATAACATAGATCTTGACACTGCAAAAGATAATTTATGTTCCTCAGATGTTAGTTATTTAATTTCTAGTTGTCCTTTACCTCTCTACCTTCTTTGTCAGGGAGGATCTGATGACCAGGGTGTCCACATCAGGGCGTTATTCACTGAGCTGCTACGTGCCAGGAAACCCCTGGTGCTCCACAATGGCCTCATTGACATGGCCTTCCTTTACCAGGTAACAAATATTATATTATATATATTATATTATATTATATCTTTGTTTTTCAATGTCATCTTGTTTTAGTTCAAAATGTCAAATGTGTTTCATAGGCTTTTTTTTACAGTTAAAATTTTATTTCAATTTATTCACAATAGCACCAGTTTTAATTCAAGTTTGTATTGTCTTCATATAAAACAGAGGGGGATTCTAATTTCAGTTTGATTAAGCTACAGTAAAGCGTGTGCAGCATCTAGTATGGCCCTTGTGGTACATCATCTTAGTTAGTTATTGTGGGTATATAGTTATCTAGCAAGTTAACAAAACAGTATAATTTATCTTTATGGTGTTTGACAAGTGTATATCATTATGTTAGCTGTGGTAAAAACAACTCTGCACATATCCTGACAGAAATGCTTTAAGTATAATTATCAATTCACATTGGGTTTGTGTATCTCTCACAGCATACAGTTTTTATTTAATAAGTGCTTTTTTTTTTTTACTTTCAAATAGAGTTTCTATGCTCATCTGCCGGAGCGCCTGGCCACCTTCACAGCTGACCTGTCTGAGATGTTTCCTGCTGGCATCTATGACACCAAATATGTCACTGAGTTTGAACTTAGGCTCACTGCCTCCTATCTAGAATATGCTTATAAGAAATGGTTAGTATGGGTTTACAATATAATACAGAGTCAAATCAACACTTTGAAATCATCCAAACCTGCAAACAGTTCCAAACAGTGTTTGATAACAGTTTAAGGTTTAGTGAAAACATGATGCAATTGTGAAGAAGGCTCAGTAACATCTGGACTGTCTATGTAAACTGAACTCCTTTGGAAGAAGATCAGGATCTATTGACATTTTTATTTTTATCTTATGTTATTTTAACTTTATACATCCTCTTGTCAGATGGACCAGAACTCAGTGGAAGGTGTCATTAACCTCAGATCTAAAATGATTATTAAAAATGTCCCTTGTACAGCATAATACTGAACAAGTCATCAAAAAGTATAAGGTTATCAACGACTCCACAGTGTCTTCTCTGACATCTTTAATCTAATGTGTTTCATATTGCCAGTGCTTTAAACAAGTTTAAACAAGAGTGAAGTTTTTTTTTTTTTTTTTTTTATTCCAGAATCTGTTGACTTTAACAACCACAGTGCAAAATGTGGCCAGTTTACCCAGTGTGTAGATCACTAAATGCACTTCCACATTTTGCATATTTTAGAATAATATGCCTTTCTGAAATAATATGCTGTACCTTAGTAGTGTTTGTTTTATTTCAAATTAAATATATATATATTTTTGTTTTGTTTTAATGTATGCAAACTAATTAACTGTGTATTTGTATCTGTTATTATAATGCACAAGAAGGCTGCAGTGTTCACTATGACAGGACACCCATTGTGGCTGAATCATTGCCACTAAAAGTTTAAAAATGGGCTATGTTGTTGTTTTAATGTGTGTGTTTTCATTAGTTCTAATGTCTGTTTGTTTCCTCTTATCGTGTTCCCCACCTCCCAGTAAGCTGGATAACAGTCGCAGTTTGACCTCTGGAGGGACCAGACCTCATGTCCATGTAGAGTTCTGTCAGTATGCGGGTCACATGTCCACCTATGTGGACTACAGAGTGTGTCCAGCTGTCGCCTCTGCTGAGGCACAGACTGTCATCTGCCCACGTTTCTCTGTGAGTTTCAACCTTTTTTACTTTTTTTACCCTGAGGAAAGAGATTTACTAAAATTGTCACACTAGAGTGAAATTGTGAAACGAATGAAGTACTGGCAACGAGGAGCTGAGGAGAGGTTCAATCTGTCCTATGTCAGTCGTCATATCTGCTCAAACAGACAAACCAAGTAGACTGTATGTCTCTATGTTTTTTTCACAGGCATTTGGCTGGTGTTCGAATGGTACCCAGTGTCCATTATCCCATGACACTGACCTGATTATCCTCCAGGATGAGAAAGGCAAAGAGGACAAGAGAAAAAAAAGGAAGAGACACAGAGAGAAGAGGAGAGGTGGAGGAGATGTAGCAGAGGACTCCTCCATTTTTAACGGTGCCCCCGAAAACAAAATAGCCCACATGGAGGTGGATCGAGAGGAAACACCAGATGACCGGCAAAAGGCTACTGCTGATCCATGCCCAGAAACTGAACCTCTAATGGACAGTGATAGAAACAGCCAACATAATGAAGGAGAGAACATGAAAACAGACAGCAAGGAGAACAGAGTGTGTGAAGACAACACAGACTCTGTAACAACTGCCACAGCTGATGAGGACACAAACACGAAAACCAACACAGAAGACGGTGCAGAAAACAGTACAGGAGATGGAGGAGAGGCGTTAGGTGGTCACTCAGCCAGGACTGACGCTCAGAAGACGGCTGAGGCTGGAACACACCGCGCAGGGTTTGATGCCTTTATGACAGGATACGTCTTTGCCTACTCATGTACCCTTGTCAAGAAGGAAGGCGTGGGAGCTGTAGAGGAGACGGAGGCCGAGCAGTCGTGGCTTTCTACCTGTCTCAATAAGGTTTACCTCAGTGGCAAGGCAGCTCCTCTCAATGTGGTTAAAAGCACCTTCTCCAAGTCATCCAAGGCCCACATGCAGAAGATGGAGATGGTGTGGGGAGGGAGAATGTAGTGTACGCACTTGCACACAGCAGGATAGTTATTGTTTATACAAGTGGAGGCTCACAATTTTTTTTATCCATGTCAGTAGTGTGGCTCTATGGACGGCAATATCTTTCTTCCACTTTGAGCCAGACTGAAGTATCTCAGCAATGTTGAGATGGATTGCTTTAACATTTACTCAGAGGAAGAACAATACTAACTTTGGTGATCCACCGACTTCTTCCAGGGAGGTTTACATTTTTGTTTAGTAGTGAAATATCTTGGTAAATTTTTGATGGACTGCAAAATATTGGGAGAGATGTCCATGTTCCCATCAAGTTGAACATTAAAACAGTTATTGATTCAGGTCAGAATCAGGTCAAAATTTTGTTATTTTGTGTCCAAATCTTTGGTTCATGACCAAAAACCTGCAAAACTACCTGTATTCATAACAGTCTTAGTTGTGCTCTGTCTCTGTTAAATGTTGGCATGCTAATACTGAAAACTAAGATGGTAAACGTGCTGATTAAATATGTTAGCACTTTCACTGTGAGCATGTTAGCATTTAGCTCAAAACACCACTCTTGCTTAAGCACATCCTAAATGAACCACCAGCATGGCTTTCCTCTTGGTTTTCCTGTGATTTCTGAGAATGGGGAGGTACAATCTGGGGTAATTCTCCCTTTATGTTCATAGAAAATTGAGATGCACTAATTAGTTAATTCACTGGTACTTGTTATAGTAATTTTTTAAATAAAGATTTCCATCCGTCTTTGACAGTCCAGCATTCTCAAATGGAAGGGTTAGTTACCTTTCTCATTGTTACATCATAGCAACTTGAATATTCTGGAGGGTTTTTAATTGTCGGCTGAACAAAAATAATTTGATGATGTCACCTTGTGCCTTTATATAATGCAATGGGAATGTTTCATTGTTGTCTGATGTGTTATATACCAAATCATTAATGAAGAAAATAGTTGGCAGATTTATCAGTACGAAAAGCAAACACTGCAGCCCTAAAGGCAACCATTTTAAAAAAAAAAAAATCCATGTTGGTTTGTGTTATGCTCTCATATTGCTTTTATTTACTCAGAAGTCTTCTCTGGATTTCTGACCCTACTCATAAAACTGTAAAATTCAGAACACTGGATGCTGTTCAGCATTTACACTGTAATTCTTCAGAATCGTTATTAGTGTGAATGCTGAGTCTTCACTTTTAAGAGTTACCTTCCCTGTGGTTTCTTGTTCTTTTTAATCTATAGATTCAGAATTTTTATTAGTAAGTAATTTAATACCTTTTTTAATTTTTTTGTGCAGGAGTATATAACCAAAAAGTAAATATATCAATAATAAAATAATGATAATAAAATCATACATTGTGTGCACAGAAACCAATTGATCCTCTCACGTCTGCTCACATTTTTTTTTAATTTACAGACTAGTGTATACGAATCATATCTACAATCAAAACTTATCATACTGGGCATTAGAAAGATGAAATAAAATAAAAATACAACACATAAAAAAAACAAAAAAAAAACAACCACATTCCAGAATGCTGGTGCAGTATAAATACAGTCGCGGCACACTGAACCGTCCCTTTTACCAAGATCTTTGGAGGTAAGTCAACTTTAATTCTAAGCTCTGTTGTGTCCTTGGTTAATTTAGCTACCTACCTTAATTAGCTTTGTTTGCTAGCATTAGCATTAGAATCTTGGCCAACTATTTTCATTGTAAAAATACACTGCCATTATACTTTCATTACATACATTTTAGTTTACAGTGTTGAGCTACACAGCATTATGTGCCATCGAAATATTACAGTAAATATTACTGTAGCTCTGTTTAGTGAAGACCCTCCAGTAAGCTCAGCGTAAGCTCGATACAGGTGGGGTGACGTCTCATGGATAGGTGTTTTTGTTTTCTGGGAGGGGCGGCACAGTGGTCCAGTGGTTAGCACTGTCTCCTCAGAGATCTGTGTGGAGTTTGCATGTTCTCTCTGTGCCTGTGCAGGTTCTCTCTGGGTACTCCAGCTTCCTCCCAGAGTCCAAAGACATGCACATTAGGTTAACTGGTGACTCAAAATTACCTGTAGCTGTGAATGTGAGTGTGAATGGTTGTTTGTCTGTATATGTTGGCCCTGCGATGGACTGGCGATCCATACAGGGTGTACCCCACCTCTCGCCCAATGACAGCTGGGATAGGCTGCAGTCCCCCGTGACCCTGAACGGAGAAGCTGTATAGATAATGGATGGATGGATGGTTTATGGGATGTGTGTGAACTAAGAGGACCTCTGGAATGCATTTACCAAGACATTAGCTGTTGATAATCAGGACAGCAGGCTGGGTGCTAGTTGTGCAATATTTTGTTTGCTTTCTATGAATGCAACGTGAGTAGCTGTTAGTGTCGAAGGTCTCAGTATCTTTTCATGGAGCTGCAACTAATGACGAAAAGCGAGTAAGTGTCAATCTATCATTCTTTCTGCTCATGAATACATACATTTGGTTATGATTTTTAAGAGTAATATTGGGTAATTGGTTGCATTTTTTAAATTATTTGCTCAGAATGTGCTTTGAGCAAAGCATGGCCCCATGGTCCAAAGTTCCATGTTCGAACAGTTCGAGCCCCAGTTCACCCGAGGCTTGTCTGTGTAGCCACATGCCCACATGTTCTCTCTGTGCCTGTGTGGGTTCTCTCCGGGTATTCCAGCTTCCTCCCACAGTCCAAAGACATGCACTTTAGGTTAATCGGTGACTCTAAATTGCCTGCAGGTGTGAATGGTTGTTTGTCTATATACGTCAGCCCTGTGATAGACTGGTGATCTGAAGCTGCATTTTGTACTGTGATTGGGAATATGTAGTACACTTGAAATTTATTTTGCAATTGCATTAAAGCAGTATTACTAAGTTATCTTTCAGAACACTGACAAGTGAGAACAAAACAAGTGACGGCAAAAACACGAGAGAGAAAAATTGAGCAAGGAGAAGAGCAAAAGCCTGAGGAGGATTGAAAAAGGAGGACTGAAAAGACAGACAGGAGCAGGAGAGAGAAAAACAGGAGCAGGGGTTAGTTGAGAGACAGGAGAGGGTGGAGAAGAGGAGGGAAACGCACTGTCCTGTCATATGATTAAAGCCAGCTTGAACAACTTGGTAAAAACATGGCACATGACAGTGGTAACACACTGGCTGCATTCAAGCAGTCTTTTCTGCTTAACAACGTTCCAAACTGAGGGAAATGACCCAGAACTAATGATAAGAGCTGGTTGAATTATACAGATGCTAAGGAAAGGAGCTTCAATGCCTCCTTTCTTATCTCCTTTAGCTTGGGATACATACTCCTCTCTAGAAGGAGATAATGGTGTCCCACAATTCTTTGCAGCAACGGCCGATGCACCATCACAGTTTATCCGTGGCAGACCCACAAACATGAAGAAACAACAGAGCACCTTTTTTTGCTTGTGACATGATCCAAATCTAATGGAAAATCTTCATGAGTGGCTGAACTGCATATCCATGAATATAAACGAGTCATCATTGAAGAACAAACATATTAAAGTTCTGGTCATCATCATCATGACAAAATACTATATACATAAATGTTGTTTCACAATATTGTGGAATTAACTAAAGACATCTTAACAAATGTATATAAAGCATATATATGTATATGTGTGACTGAATATTCCTAAATGTAATTTAATCAGTATTTTAATGGCTTAACTTACTCTACTTGTATGGTCCTTTCATATTAATATATTATTTCAACATTTCAATCCTGGTTGTTTTTGTTTTCATTCTCAACAATAACTATTTTGTTGTTACTTATGGTGAGTAATTAATGGATAAAAATGTTCCCTGTTTATAAATTGAAAATATCTTCTTGAGGGGATGTGACAAGAAACCTTATTCAAATTGTAGCTCGTGTATTTATCTTCATGTGTTATAAATAAAGTTCATGTGTTATAAATAAAGTTGGTTCACAAAAATAGTGCAGTTGGAGTCTCTACATACAGTGGCTGTCTTTTCCTAAGTTCTTATAAATTTGCTTTCACATCTTTCTTTGAACTCATGGTGTTTTCATTGAGGTCAAGGAAAAGTAGTTAGGAAATGAGAGTTTTCACAGCCACCTAACATTAGTTCTTGTTATGTTAATACACTTCCTATATCTCAAGGTAATTGTAAATATACATACATATATGTTAACATATATAACATGAATGTGCTGCGAGTTATATAAGTTATACGATATGAATTAACAGAATACACACATTACACGCATTACTTTTTCTGTCTAGTGAAAGACTCACAAGGTTACCTGGGCTTTCTTTACTCAGCCAGACATAAAGGCCAGTCTTCAGGGTTAAAAGGGTCAATCCCAAGACTATGCCAGCTCTAAGAAATTGTAGACATAGTTCCTCCTGCAATACGCTAACATGGGTCTCACTGGTCCTGCCAGACAAAGAGGCCAGTTGTCGATGACAAAAAGAGTAACTGCAGTCATCCTGCAAGAAGCTTAGGTAATGACACCTTAGGGGTGGTTTGTCATCCCCGTAGGGTATCATGGAGTTAGTCTGAGTCACCCTCATCAGACCACTTCCACCTCTTAGCAGCAGCTTCCTCCTCGTCGCTCTCCTCCCTGCTCCTCCTTGTGGAAGAGCTGAGGCCAGAGGTTGAGGGAGCTACAGTGTCTCCTTCCAGGGAGCTGCTGAAGAATCCTTTTAACTCCTCTGTGGTGAGTGGCCCAATGGTCTCAGGATGACCAAGCCCAAACACCTCATGTTCAGGAATCTCAAATCTTCCCTCTTCATCCACACCAATGGCATCAACTCCAGGATCCTGTTCAGGTCTCTCTTGCTGGTTCCTGGGAATGAGCTGCTCAGGAACATCATTAGGATCAGCATAAGGAAAGGCATGACGAGCAGCGTGAGGAGGAACATAAGGAGCAACGTGAGGAGGCTCATAAGCAAGGGCATGATGGAGGAGCATAAGCTAAAGCAAAAGGATAAGCATCAGGAGGCGCATACGGAAGAACATAAGGAAGGGCATAAGGAGGAGCATAAGCAAAAGCAAAAGGATTAGCATAAGGAAAAGCATGAGGAGGAGCATTAAGCACAGCATAAGGATAAGCATAAGGAAAAAAGAGGGGCAGAGCATAAGGGTCAGCAGGGGGAAGAGGATAATAAACAGGAATATGAACAGCAGCCTCCAGTCTCCAGTCCATCCCAAAGTTCGGTGGTGGGAACTGCTGAAGTGGAGGAGAGGGAGCTCTGACATCATTATGATTCAATTCTCCCTCTCTTTCTTCACCTCTCCTACTGTTGGGACGGTCAAACCTGCCATGACCCTCGTCATTCAGAGCAAGAGGAGGATTATCAATGATCCTGTTCTCCTCAGGCCTTTCAGCATAAGGACGTTCAATGTTATTGTTCAATGGCCAAAAGAAGGCATCTGAAGGCGGAAAAGTATTAAAAAGATCAAATTCTGCATTTCGTAAAACAGGCTTAGACAGGAGGCTTAAAGACCTAATCAGTAAATCTGACCCTAACCCTAACCTACGTGAACTGCATGTATACTTCTCCTATTACTACACAAACTGTGAATACTGCACACCTGTTCCACCAGATGCATCATAAGCACCTTGTAGAAAAGCCTCCAGCACACAACGTGCTACTACCACTTATATCAAATAATGAGCCATGACTCTGCATTCATGCTACAATAAAAGTTTACACTATTCACACTGTTGTTCACTGATGCAAACACAAGTCTTTGACAGGCAAACATCTGTGTGAACACAAAACAGACTATCCACATACAATTTGAAAATTGTACAAAATAACCAATACCAATTTATATGTTTATTTTCAAATGAAAACACATCATTCTTACGATTTATCCTACTCTTTCTGGCTCATCAGTTCATCAAACCAGGTGTGATATTAATAGATATCATACCTGCATAGTAGCTGATCCACCGTCTGATTCTGGCCAGCAGGTTCTCCTCCATTGGGCGTCCATTAAAAGACATTTTTTTCCAGCAGGAGGTCACTTTTCTAATAAAATTGTTTTGTGTTCTTTGTGCTTTCCTTTAGTTCAGGTATCCAACGATTGGTTTTGGAGCAGAAGTTTTCTGGGTTAGCAGTTATCCAAGATTTATGCTTCCAGCAGACAGCTTTAGCATCAGGTCAACACGTGTAAATGGTAAATTTCATAGACTTGTAACTCTAATGTATTACCTCAAATGCAATGCTTAATTGTTTTCATGACTTTTACTGACACATGTCCATGCATGTGTGTGAGAGACACATTACATTTTTGAGTTGCTGTGTGACAATGTGTATGTTTCATTAACTCTTGCAGCACCTGAATGCATCCATATACAAATAGATGCAGTTTTGCCACTTGTTTATCTTGATACATATAAATCACAGAACCAAATGTGCTCTTCCCCTAGTCAATAGATGTTTATTTGCCTTTCCATCTGCTCAGAAGATGTAATCACCAAGCACTTTATTAGGAACACCTGTACACCTGTCTTTTCAAGCAATTATCCAATCAGTCAATCATTGTGGCAGCAGTGCAATGCATAAAATCCTACAGCTACAGGTCAGGACAAGTTCATATCAAACAAATGAGAATCTCTGTGTGATCTCTGTGACTTTGACTATAGTATGATTGCTGTTGCTGGAAAGGATGACGACTGACGTTAGCTTCTGCTTCACTGATTCCAACAGGGCAGTTAAGGGAAACCTAATTGACAGTGCTGAGGGACCATTTCTCCATTTGTTGCAATTATCTTATCTTTATTCTATTTGTGGAAACAAAAAGGGAGATTTCACTGTTTTTTTTTTCTATAGAGGTCTATGATAGTCAGAAGTCAATTTTACCTTTTCGAAACACAATCTAAACACCTTAATGAATTTATCAACTGGATAATTTACTCATCAAATTCAACAAACAACAAAAAATACTGTTCTCTCACTTCCTTTAACTGACCATGGTCAACCTCTCTCACCACTTCTGCCAATGTCATTTTCCTCACTGCTAAAGCCTTTACAATGGCCTTTGTGTTTTAAGTACCATAAGCCATTTAGCTATTAGTATGCTTGTTCTTCACATCGGCAAGGTTTCTTCCCATGGGGGAGTTTTGTCTCATTGTCTTAGAGAACTTGGCTGATGGGGAACCCTCCACCCACCCTCTCAAAAAAACAAAACAAATTGCTTTTGTTTTGTATTTTGGGTTCCCCGCCAGCCCAAGCTCTCTATGAAAATGAGGAAAACACTGCCCCAAGGGAAGAAACCTTGAGAAAGGCAATTCAATAAAAGATTTCCCTCCGCACATGGCTTAATATTAAGAACCTCAATCCTCCTTCTCTTGTACAGCTTGTTCTCAGCCGCACTCAAAAACCCAGACAAACCAGTGCCTTGTTTGGCTCTGGTTGAGCTGTACAAGAGTAGGTGGTTCTTAACACCAAGCCATCTGTGGAGCGGGATCTGTGTTTGAATTGCCTCTCCCAAGGTTTCTTCCCATGGGGGAGTTTTGTCTTGTCTTCTTAGAGAGCTTGGGCTGGTGGGGAACCCCCCTTCCACCCTCCCAAAAAAACAAAACAATTTGCTTTTGTTTTTTGGGTTCCCCAGTGTGAATTGTGGGACCTTCTACAGAACATACAAGTTTGTGCCTCTCTAAACTATGCTCTACACTATGTACTTTACCACAGGAGGACTCTGGATAATAATCATTATTAATAGATTAAATCAAAGAGGGTGTTCCTGGCAGCAAAGAGTCTGTATAATTTGTAAATATAAGATTTCAGTTTGGGATTTTTAATGCATTTGCAAACATATAAAACATGTTCTCAGTTTGTCTTGATGTAGTGAATGCAGCCTACAGACAGTTAGAACTCATGCAGAGGCGAATGCCTCTACTTAAGCTTGAAAATGAGCACAACACACAACATGCACAGAAATGTTGTACAAATAGAGCTTTGTTCAGTTCGTTCCCAAGTGT
The DNA here is from genome assembly GCF_001640805.2 of Lates calcarifer. Lineage (NCBI taxonomy): Eukaryota > Metazoa > Chordata > Actinopteri > Centropomidae > Lates > Lates calcarifer. Next base: position 20,751,973 of record NC_066836.1, on the reverse strand, counting down.
AATTATTTACAGTAAGGTAACAGTTTGTGATGTTAAGCTGGCAGCTGCACTGGGACATCATGTACTGACACAACCTCCTCTCCTCACAACAGTGTTACATTACTTAGATGCAGAATTTCAGTAACTTCAGAGAAGCGGTAGCTACTCTCATACAGAGGGGGGCGGTAAAGCAACATTAACTCGACGTCGTTCAACAACGCAAAGAAGAAATGCTCCGGTAGAGAAGAACGACTACAGTGGACAGTCCACCGATCTATCTGTGGTGCACTATTCCTTCCATGCAGTCTGTGCGGTCTGTAGCCTGATAATTGTCCGTTTTTCGTAACAGCCAGATGAACCAAACATTACCGTTAGACAACGACAGCAGCTGATAACTCTCGGATACAGAAATGGCAGACGATGAAATAGACTACAATATCGTGTTTCCAGATGCAGGGACATCGGGTGAGCATCATTTCATTGTACTGTATGTTCATGCCTCGGTTAGCTTAGCCTTGGCGCTAACATTATTATAGCGTGTACGTCGCGAAAATGTTACCCTGCTAACTCGTCTGTTAGCTTAATTTAGCTTAGCCCGCTGTGACAGCTCTGCTAATGCGCTGTTTTATTGTTTGTCTTGTTTTCAGAGAGACACTGGCAAGGGACAAAGGAGCCAGTAGTGATACTGCTGGGCTGGGCTGGTTGCAAAGACAAGCACCTCTCCAAGTACAGCTCCATCTACAATGAACAGGTTAAAACTACGTAGGCTAGCAAATCTCACAAACCATCAGTTTTCTGTGTTGTCCCTTTGACAGCAGTGTGGCATCTCAGAAGCTCTATGCAGCATATATCCACTTGTTTTATTCTTTCCCTCTTGTTTTCTTCACTTTCAGGGATGTGTTACCATCCGCTACACAGCTCCCTTGAAGACCGTCTTTATCTCAGAGTCATTTGGCTACAAGGAGCTGAGGAGCATAGCCCTGAAGCTGCTGGAGATACTCTATGACTATGAGGTGGAAAACAGTCCTATTTTCTTTCACATTTTCAGTAATGGTGGCTTCATGCTGTACCGTTACATTGTAGAGTTGTTGCACAGTGAGAAACCATTCAGTTCCCTGTGTGTGATTGGGGCTGTAGTGGACAGCGCACCGGGTAGTGGGAACGTCCGAGGGGCCCTGCGTGCACTGACGGCCACATTAGGGCCAAAAATAAGTCCTTTTTTAAGGTATGTCCTCTTAGCGCTTTTCGCAGTGACTGTTTTCCTGTTACGAGTAGTGCTGTACCCTTTGACCAAGTACATCCACAAGAACCACTATGATGCTGTGCGGGAGAGGCCGCCCGCCTGGCCTCATTTGTACCTGTACTCCAAGGCTGACCAAGTTATCAGGCACAGGGACATTGAGCTCTTTGTGGAGACTGTGAAGCAGAAAGGCGTCCCTGTGGACAGTTTTGATTTTGCTTTCAGTCCCCATGTTTGTCATTTCCAGGATTTTCCCTGAGCAGTATACTCTTAAGTGTCGTGATTTCCTGGTTGCTTGCATGAAGGACTTAGAAGGGACTGAGATGAAGAAGAGACACCGAGTTCCAAGTCAATGAAACATGGAGAGACTCTCACAGGATTTTGTTAACCATCTGTTAAACAGTCTTTTCCAGATTTTGAACTGAAGCGAAGGAAGTCAGACTACTTAATTTTTCCTTAGTGGTCTGAAAAATCTGCTAGAAATTGAGTCCTAAAATTGCGTCACAACGGTTGGACTTTGTACTGAACTCGTATAAGATCCTGGCAATGTGTTCTCCGTCCCAGTGCACGTAATGGGAAGGTTCCACAGATGTGGTCTAGGTCTTTTGTGCTTAATCCATATCTGGAAAACCAGCCATATGCAACACTGTAATTCACATGTCCTTGGCACAAAGGCTTAACCTTGCCTACTGAACAGTCATGCACCACATGTAAAAATAACAATACAAACAGATGCTATACACTGGAAAATTGAGACTCAAATCCTTTAGCATAATTTAAATGGTATTTAATATTGCTGTTAAATGTGATTAACCGTAGACTAGTAGTAGTGATTCTAAACTGATGCGACTGGTTATTGGAAAATAATAATCTGTATCTTCTATTTATAAAATTTAAAATGTATTTATGGTTTTAATCATTAAATGAAATCACTAGGTTGCTCACAGTGAAGGTAACTGTGAAAGGATTGATCACATAATATGTTTTCTTTGAATAAATAAAAGTATCTAAATTGTTGCCCCTAAACAGTAAATGCAATCTGATGTTTGTTTGTTTTTTGGACCAGAAATTGTAGAATACTCAACACTAATATGTGATACAAAATTGATTGAGTTAAAGGAAAAAGGTGATTGACGATGAATGTATAAGTCCAGCACAACCTATGTGTTCTTTTTAACTGATGTGCCTTCAATAAATCAGAATGCTCATAGAGAAGTCTGTCAGCCTAATTATTTTTGATCATGTTTGCATTGTTTTTACCATATAAAACAGTTGTGACAGTCTGGTCATTCATCATAGAATTCTTCAAAAAAATTGACGAAATTGAGTGTGTGCAGATGCAGAAAGAAAGTGGTCAAACACCACTAGTCCTGATGTAAAAAAAAAAACAAAAAAAACACTGGTGTTAAAATGGTGGCAAAAAGATTTGGAATTGCTGTCAATCATTATGTCTGGTGTGTCATGAATCGCTGAACTAAGATGGTCTGCTATTGTTTTTTATTGATTTCAGTGAGTAAAAAAACATTTCCTGTTAGGGGTGTGTTTGACCTTTGTTCGTGTGTTATGTTCTGTTGTGAACTATCACTTCATTGCACTGCATAAGGTGGCAAGACCTTGCATTAGTTAAGAGGTTTTCTAGCAACACAAGGAGTCAGAGTTTTATTTCTCTTAAACCCCTCAGTGGAAATCAAAGTTTGATATACTAGAAGATAAAATGGTATCCAAATCTACATGTTCTATACTGAGCTCTGCACTAATTTAGTGTGAGGTTTGTGTGACTCACAGACTTGATGACTTTTAGCTTTCTTGAGAAATCAAGTGCTTATCTACAGTGATGTGGGACTGCATTGGATGTAGAGTTCTGGTTCCCAGACAGTATGAAAATGACATTTTAAAGTGTAATATCTCAGCTTATGATTAACAGGTTAGGGAGTCAGTTGGGGAACAGCAGACTGATAGGGACCCTCTAAAATAATGAAATATGGAAAAGAAGAAGAAGCTTCCAAACAAAGTGAAGTTCAGCTCAAATTGCAGTGATATTCTCCCATTTTTGTCTCCTACTAGCTCAGTTTTATACAACTGCTGATTTTGTCATTTGCTCAGAAAATGCAATACTCTTCAACCTACACTATCCTACACACAATTAGGTGACAGGAATCAACATGTATGTTAATATGTGTATTACTTCTAAATGTAAAGTTAGTGAATCATCTACTTTTGTTTTACATGTGCTGTGTCACTAGTCAAAGGCCTTAAACATTTTTAATCATTTTAACTTGGGAGAGTTTATGACAGCCTTTTTATTAGTTAAGAGCACTGCTTTATTTAAACTTAACTTCCTCGCTCACTTGCTGAAGACCAGAGGGCCTCACTACTTGTATGTAATGAGCTTCATCATCGGGGGGGCTTACTGAAAAGAAGACATCAAGAGGTGTCTTTGTGATCTCATACCCAGAAGCAGATCAAATCCAGCCATTTCCCCTCGACTCTCGTCAAGAGACGTCAGGGACTGTTTGAAGAGCGTGTCCTTGAATTGGTCCAGCAGGGCTGGTTATTGAATGTCTGCGACATGTCAAGTTTGACATTTGGAAGAGCGAGTGGTTGGCATTTGTCTCTGCACCAGGCCTGGCCCTGGCACTTCATGTATCATGTAGAGCTTCTCAGAGGAAAGGGAGAAAGAGGAAAGTTTACATATCGGCTCAGACAGATGAACATCGCTTACTGGAGTGCACATGAGACAGACAGCTCTGATCCAGCTGCTGGTCTGCTGCATTGTTTCACTAACAGGAAGTCCTCAGCGTGTTTGCACTGTTTATTCTGAATCAAAGGGCCACACTGATGATGATTATTTTAGATTTGGCTTTCTCTTTTGTTGATTTACAACAAGGAAACACCTGTCTGACTGTGACATCAGAAATGTCTGCATGACTGAGAGAAACAGAATTACATCCACACAGTGGTAGAAGAAGGATTCAGATCCTTCATTAAACAAAGTTATGGAGTAGGTGCAGTGTAAAAATAATCTATTATAAGTAAATGCTTCATTCAGATTTTTGCATAGTGTAAATGCATCAGAAGCAAAGTACTGATTATTTGGGAATAAATAATCTTGTTTTTAATATGTATTATATGTATATGATTGTATTATTTGCAAAGAGCACTAATAGTTTTAATGGAAAGACCTTAATAATAAAGTACAATGAGTGCCCAAAGCTTGTTGTACATGGTATAAAATCTCAGTATAACAATTAAGAATTTAAGAAGAAAGAAATAATTGACAAAATAACAATTTAACAACTGTATATGCTGTTTTGTATTTTAAATTGCAATTGTACATCATATGTTACAAGATAATCTAATGTTTCTAATGTAAAATATTAGCAGTAAGAGGTAAAGTGTAGCTGTAAGATAAATGTGGAATAAATATTAAAAACTATAGGATCCTTAGGAAACCTTAGGATCAGCACTTACAGTAGATCTTTCTATTGGTAAACATTTAGTCTTGTCGTAGCAGGGAAAGAATCAGTGAGCTAGCATACACAATTGTCCTTTATCACACCAAGACATTTTGACATGACACAATAGGAAATACAGGTGTGTAAGTATAATTAATGATGGCTCAATGCCGTGTAGCTGACTTTGGTCTCAGGATCCTGGTGCTGTTCATGTTGGCTCACCATCTCACTGTCATGTCTTACTGGGACACCTGAATAGAACAGAGACATTGTTAATGTAATGCTATGAGAAATTTAATAAAATGCAGTTTTCTTCAGTTACTTAGTTACACCTATGCAACCCATGCTGGAACCTAAAACTTTATAAGTAAAACAGAAGGAGGAAGAGTTCTACTCAGTATCTAACATAAGACCCTTAAAATCTCTTTTCAGCCACATATGAATGTAATAAACCACAGATGCATTCACTTCCTGTGCTTAGACTCTGTGAACAAAACCAAAATATCACTATTTCTGTTTTGTGAGAGAATCTCTAAGTATTGAAGTAAAGAGGAAATGGAAAAAATTGGAGAAGCAATGTGTGTGGCAGTGATTTGTCTCTAGAATCACAGACACCAAGAAAAAAAAGCATTTTTTTTTTACATATTAGATAGTTCATATTCTGGATTGTATTAAGCCTCACAGATGATAAATGTAATGTTGGTGGATGAGGGTGGGTGTTGGCTCATTGACAGGATTTAAAAAGATTCTGAATCTACATTGCAAGAACATGGTATACATTCAGATACTCTAGCAATATGTCAGAATGCTTTGGTAGTTTGTACATAAATGGCACCTGAACACTACAACATCCATGAAGAAAGCACAATATCTGAATGACATTTTATCCTCACAGTGACAGTAGTATTCCTCAAGAGGGCAGCATTGACTCACAGTTCCCATCATGCAACATTTCACTGTGGCCTCACCTGTGTATCAAGCCAACTACAATCAGGTGGATATTTCACTCAGGGCTCCGTAGGGATAACGGCTGTGAAACGTTACCTTTAGAAGCTGTTTCTGTGCGTTCTTGCACTGCTTTGAATTTGGAAAAGTGGAACACTGTGGTGCTGCACCAACAAACAGTAATGTTATAAAATCCCTCTTTCCTCTTTCTTGTAATTTCTCGGACATTACAGGTGAACAGAAACAGTTTTATCCAATTTAAAGAAAGAATCTTTTCAGCTCAGGGTGGGAGATAAAGACAAGAAAAGAGGAGAACAGAGGATGGATGGAGGGGGAGAAAACATCATAACCAACCCCTCCTTTCAGAAACGCACTGAAAGAAGAAATTACCCCATGGAAGTTAATGAAGTCTCACAAGTTGATGAGGGGAAAATTGCGGCGAAGAGGGGTCAGCGCTTTCTCTTTAGCCTTTCCCTCTTCTGCGGAAAATGGCTGCGGTCAAGATCCATACTTTTAGAGGACGCTGAGCACTCCAACGCAGAGATGGAGTGAGAGGGATGGGGGGGAGGGCACCAAGATTAATGGTATTAAGTGGTAGCACTTGGCAACGCGGTAACATATCGTCTATGTTCTCTATTCCACGCTGATAGTTTCATAGACCTTGGCTTTACACATTGACTTTTAGCTGTGATTTACAGGATTCAAATAATCCAGGTGGCTTTTTATCATCGCAAGACCTGCAAACATCTTCAGTGTGGAGTCACATCAGTGCCAGTTTTATCGGAAAATACAATCAGCACCTTTAAACAGGTTAATGTTTCCCTTCTGCACTTTGGATTGCTGGTTATCATGCAAAGCCAAAAACTGAATATTTTTTAAGGAATCTGTTTATTCTCTGCAATGGTTTTCCCTTGGTTTAATGTCAGTACGAATTGAAGAAATGTTTGTATTTCTGTACATGCTGACATTTTGGATGCTACCCTCTGAACCCTCTTTCTAGATCATTGGGTGGGGATGTGCAGTATTTTATCTGACAGGCACACACACACACACACACACACAGGTACACAAAGTATCAGATAGGATGTAATGGCGCATCTCTGTACCTCTTTCTCTGGTGATCTGGACTGATTTTGTGTAGTGTTTGACATTTCGATTTAAAGTCTGACATACTGTGATTTTCTGGCCGACGATAACGCTGATTTTTTTCCCCAGAATTTTCCTTTACACACTGGTTTGCAATAAGGCAATAAAAAAGTACAGTATTTGTAATAATGGAGGCAAATTCATGTTTCTTTGTCTAAATTTTGTGTTTTTTACTCTAGGCTTTGTGTTACTTTGTTAGGTAGACAGATAGACAGATTATTTTTCTACTATATCCCTGTTCTTAATCTTTATAGTCCTCTTGTTCGTAGCTCACACACATTCATACCCAGGTGTGTCATGCTGTCTTTTCCAGGCGACACACACAGCATTGAAACCTCGCCTTTCTCTCTCGCTCCACGGGACCGGCCTTGTGATCAAGTTGAGCAGGGAGCCGACGAGAAGTCACTCAAGTCACCCTCTCTTCCTTCTAATGAGCAAAGTGTCCCGTGGAAGCCCAGTCCAAGACAGCATGGGAGCTCCCTCACACACATGCACACACACACACACACACACACACAAAGAGGAATAAATGCGTCATGACTGCACACAAACACCTTCAGTAGGATGAAATGCAGAGGATCAGGACCAAAGTCCCATTCGCCTTTGAGTAACTTTAAAAGGTCTCCTGGTGTTTTGGATTGAAGAAGGAAGAGAAAATTGAGGTGTGTGTGTGTGTGTGTGGTCTGAGAAGGGAATCGGCTTGTTGGACCAGTCAGGGAGCCGTCATCAAAATCTCCCCTGGTCTATCTCAGCCCCTCAGCCCTCTACTTAAGACCAAAAGAGGCAAAAAAAGCGATGGAATGTTAGATAAAGAGAAAAAAGACAGAGAGACATAGAGAGAGAGAGGAAGATGGAGAGTGAGAGGAACAGCAGTGTAGAAACCCCTCAGCATGTGTGCAGCCTCTCTCCCATCGTGTGGTGCAGCAGGCTGCCTCTCACAGCCTATTCAAAGTGAGTGTGTGTTAGTAAGGGAGTGTGTGTATGTGTGTGTCTGTGTGTGTGTTTCTTCACAGATGTCCTTGAACAGAACCCCCTCGGCTCTGCGGATCCCTGCTGCCACTGGAGAACATTTGACAAGCAGCAGGCTCTTGTTAGAGCGCTGTCAAATTAAAGGTGTGTGTGTAGGTCTGAGGAAGTGTGTGTGTGCGTGTGTGTGTGTGCGTGCGTGAATGTGTGTGTTTCAGAGGCTCTATTCAGAGCCCTGTCAAATTAAAACTACCAAACAAACTGTGCGTGTCACACAGACAGGCCAAGTCGAGTGTATGATGGCAGTGGTAGGCCTAGGGCTGCTTTGTCTGTGTTTGTTTGTGGGTGAATATCTGTATGTGAGTCTGTGTGTGTGCATGTGTGTGTGTGTCTGTGTGTAAGAAAAAAGAGGCTTAGATTTGTGGCATGCATCTTTTTTTTTTTTTTTTTACATGCATCTTTCACTTGCTTGCAATAAACAAATACACACACACATTGGTGTGAAGGAATAATCTAATGAGGTATGTCTGAAAGTGAAACATGAGTGTCACACATGTCTGGGCACACACACACATACACACACACAACCTAACCATAGTGATGATTTGAATGTCTCCATTCTGATGATTTAACAGGATTACACAGGAGTTCTAAGGTGTAAAATCCAGTAACATGGGAATATAGTCCTCTAATTATTACTTTACACAATTTCAAACAAAAACCCTATTTTCCCATCAGTCAAGTCTATTCATTTCAATATGAACAGAGATAAATTATGTTCAATTCAATGATGCTGCTTAGTAGTAAAGACAACATGAATTTGTACCTTTATTCCTGAATATGCGTCAAAGCAACCAAAATAATTTTCTACACACTGAGGTGTAATATGATGAACATCAGATGATAAATGATTATTAAAACACAAAAGAAAGCTGTAGGTCTCCTGCAGGCAGTGTGGACAGACAAAGATGTAAATATATGCAACCTTTATGTCAGGACTCTGCATCATTTACAGGATGTCCCACTGTGTGTGTATGTGTGTGTGTGTGTGTGTGTGTATATACACACAGGGACTGAATATTCTCACAAGACAAAAAAATCTAAGAATTTTTTTCTAAAGTGAGCTCAATTTGTGGTTGATCACATAATTTATGTAGGGTATGAATGGACAGATCTGGGTGTGGAGGGATGGCATATCAAAAGTAAAATAGTCAAAATAGTCAAAATAGTGCTACACACTAGCCTTAGCAAGTTTATGTCCGGTATGATTAGTTCAGCAAATATGACCCAAGATCAGACAATACACATGCAGATATAGATACAAACAAAAATTAACTTTTTTTTTGTTTTATCAGTTAAAACAACAGCAAGCCAAACAAAAAAACATCCTCATTAGTTAGCTTTATGGGTGCTTGTGCCCAGATTTTGGTTTTACATTTGGACGTAGCCAGGCTAGCTCTTTACATCTGCTGCAGTCTTTGTGCTAAGCTAACAGGCTGCTGGCTCCAGCTTTATATTTAATGTGCGCATTGAGAGTGGTATTGATCTTCTCATCCAACTCTTTGCAAGAAAGCAAATTAGTGTATTTTTCCCAAAATGTCAAACTGTTCCATTCAGAGCTCATAAGACAAAAAGATTGGAAACCACAGATATGGTTTACTCCTTCAGTGAGCATCAAAGTTTCCTATGTAACAGTGAGAGTTGAAATTAAGAGGAGAGATACTGATTTGGTAAAGCATTACTAGTATGCTATATGTGTATGTATCATTGCCTACCTGTGTGTGTGTGTATTGCAGTGTTCATACACTACAGAGCCTGTGTTAGTGTTTTAACCTTGCCTCCATTAGCAAAATGTTATGATTTATGCAGTTGCTTGCAGACTAATATCTTTAGATTTTTTTTTTTTTTCCTTTATCTTGTAGCTGGGAAGCCGATTCATCTTAAAGAGTGATGAGGGGAGGTTGCTCTCTATGCAAAACGCATTAAAGCCAAATGAGGAGTCTATTACTCAAATCTGGGTGATAATCCGTTAGCTAAAGACCCCTGGCCGCTAACTAAGCAGATTAAGATATGTCATTGCCACCATGACCAGGATGACAACAGCACACTACTTATGTTCTCAGACACACACATACACACACAGAATAACACATTGCAGAGTATATTGTATATTACCTCACTTCTGCTTGCCATTCTGCACACACACACACACACACACACACAGTTTCACATATGCACTAGTGTTGGTCAGTTAATCCTATATTGTGTCATGCACTCAAACACACACACACACACACAGATATGTAGAGAAACACACACATATACTTCACACCCCCACTACTTATCTACATACAGTGTCTCCTTGCCAGCTCACTTCATAGAATTAATTCTCTCCTCTCCACCCACTCTGTTGTGCTGTTTGTGTGTGAGAGGAATGCACATGGGACTCATGAAGAGGCCATGTTTGTATGAACATGGACAATTCATCATGGCTTGATTAACATACATGATTTTATCTCCCTTCCTCCCTCTCTTCTTCTCTGTGCTTTGGTCCTGTGGTGATAATTACAAAGAATTTCTGCTGCTTAATTAACAGGTATTCTTCACACACAGCATTGTGTGTAGCTGAGACTGAAGCCAAGTCATTTGATACTGTACTGTTACTGGTAAAAAAAAAAAAAAAAAAAAAAAAATTCCTCACATGGATGAGATCTCAGGTTTCAAGTTAGTAAGGGGTGGTAGATATTCAGATGGTATTAAGCAATCTAAACCAGTGTCTGCTTGAAGTGCTTGAATTATTTTGTTATTGCACTCTGATTTGGCCAGTTCAGTGTTGAGTAAAGGTTTTTACAGCACCAAAAGTTTAGACTTCATCTAAACTGGAACCATTTGGAAACTAACCTGACCTGTTAATTACTTAATAAGAGACCCAGTGTAAAGGAGATCAGAGGACTCAGACCATGGCCAAAATAGACTCTAGGATAAAATGATCCAGCAGTAGTGTGGAGACCAGCAGCACAAGAATGAGACTCTACTTAGAAAGACCCAATTAGATTAAATAGATGTATTTTGGCTGGTCCAGGATCCAGCCTCTGTAACTAGTGACCAAAGATACTTTTCTGTACTTCTTTATTTTTATCAGAGTTAATCTCACATTACTTCTGTGCTGTGTCTCTAGCACTTTGTGATGTCTGATCAAGACATCAGGTGAGACAAAATGCATTTTACTCAGACATTTTAAAAAATGAACAATATATTTTTAAAAAATAATGAAAATATAAATAATAATCAACACGTGAAGTTCATCATTTCACCTACTGAAATCCAAATGCTGACAAATGCAAAACTTGTGGTTTAAAGAACAACATTATTGTTTAGCTTGTGGGTGGTGATGAAGGCCAGCCAGTGTCTCAATTGTCATCTGATGTTCATGAGGGAAAGGAAATTTAGAAAACCTGAAAATCAAAACATCAGTTCCACAGTGTGGCAATTTCAAGCAGTGAAACAATGATCTCTAGATAGTCTTTTAACCCCCCACCCACCCCCTCTCATTTCCATGTTTGAAAAAATGATATTATTTTAACTAAATGTTAGGCAACCTCATTGGTATTTATGGACCTTTTTGTGGTTTAGAATGTGACTCAGGCAATCATTATGCCCTTTTCTTTTTAAACCTTCCACAAGCATGCACAAGCAGCCACCAATATTGGCACCCTAGATAAGTGATTCAGGGAAGAATGTGCCCAGAGTTGTACCCATTGTGAATCAGTTAAGATGCAGTGTGAACCCCAGCTGCAGACAGTAGATGGCCCAGGGCAGACATCAGTGTCCACATCACTCCAGACCTTGGAGCTGGTTGACCCGTCCTGGGCCTGTCTTGTTTCCAACGACCGTTTGTTACTAATTAATGGACTGGAGCCCATTCTCCAGTGCTGAGTGCAACACAAACCACATGCATTAAACATGACCATGCCTCCCTCTGCTGCCAGACCTGGGAAGACAGGAAGATCGAGAGAGAGCGGGAGAGAGAGAAGCGACAACAAAGAACAACATGCACCTGTAACACTGTAACATGACACTATAACATGACTTAAAAATATGCAGAACAAAGTTACTGTCAATTTTACTGTTAATCCAGAAAAACAGCTGTATGGAAAAGTTTGACCACCCCTTGGCAAATAACATATTGTGTTGATTTGAGAAAAAGTGAAGTAAAAAGAAGACAATACAAGCCTTGCAGCAAACAAACATCAAAAAGTCCTTCTTCAGGGGGAGCTATAAAAAGATACCAGAGTCCCTCCAGCTCTGTCTGAAATTTCCACTGTCTGAAATGTCAGTAGGAAACGGCAGTTAAGAGGAACTGTGGCGGTCAAGATAACATGTGGAAGATCAAGAAAACTTTCAGATGAAACTGCACATCTGCTGGACAGAGAGGTAGAATAAAACCCAGGCATGACTGCAAAGGAGCTGCAGGAAGGTTTAGCTGACACAGGAGTGGTTCAATTCTACTGCGCAGTGTTGATGCACAAACAGGGTCTATATCAGAAGAAAACCTTACCTGGAACCTCATCACAAAAGTAAATGTCTGATGTCTACAAGGCAACATCTATATCAAAAGGTGAGAGGTGATCTTTTGTAGGCAGGCTGGGTGAAAAATCCTAAATCAAGAAAAGAGAGAATCTTAGCTGGCTACAACAAGTGTTTGCAAGTTGTGATATCTGCCAGGGGGAGATTACTAAATACTGACTTAGTAGGGCATCCAAACTTTTTCACATGTAACAATTACTCTTCAATTAAAAGAAAAGAGCAATAGAGCTGAAATCATGTTTCCATCTGTGGTTCCAGAAGTAAAAGTTCTGCATGTTCTGCAATATTAGCTGACTGCCAGTTGGAGAAATTCCAAGGCAATGATGGATATGAAACTTGCTGTTGATCAGCAGTATACAAATAAACACCTGCATTAGAAAATATCTGGTTGTTTGATCGAAAGGCACAAGACAGTGCACATAAAAATGTGAAAAAAAAAAAAAAAGTCACTGCCACTCCCAAGGTGCATTTCGTTATGGAACATCAAATCATATATTGTAACTTCAGTGGTAAAGTTGAGTTGATGCTAAAGATTTAGCTTTGTAGAAATAAGATGATAAATTAAGCAGCTTAAATCATTTTAGTTTCTGATTCACTGTCAGTTTCTGGTTGGATTCGACAACAATGTCATAGTGTTTTTTTTTTCCTAATTAAGGAAAGTGTTTTGAAAATTGTTTTAAAACGTGGCAGCCAGTGCTATCACTTCAAGTAGCTTAACTGCTAGACTTTTAGGAGAACTTTATTTCACAAAACAATATAGCAAACACAGCCCCTAATTTCAGTCTCAGAAATGACACTGAATTAATTAAAACTAGTGGCCATAATGTACAATAAACCTATAGTATCATATTTTTAAAATTATATTGCAGTTTGATGTGTCTCTGTGTGTAGAGTACTGAACTGGGAATTCATAGTGTGGAGGATACTTCTAGAACCAACAGCTCTTTAGACTTGGTGTCTACACAAGGACACTTTGTATTTGAGTTTTCAGAGGATGGAAAGTGACCTTGTTTTCCTCACGTGTATGTAAAGATGTTTCATCATTTGGTAACTTTATAGGCAATGATCTCGAGTTTATCAAAGGAATCCAGGTTTCAGGGAACGTGTGATTTGTTTTGAACTACAATCATTTATTTTAGATTTTTAACATAAATGCAGCTATTTTTCGCCTTTTTTCCTAAAGAAGTTAACAACTGTAGGCCATCCTCTGTTGTCTTCTCACCCTTATATTAAAACCATAGTATTTAGAGTAGTTGGCATAAAAACACTTAGGGTTTCCACAGAAAGGTCTCTTATAAGATTGGACTTGCCCTTTAAGACTGAAAGCGTCCTTGGTGGCCATCATCACACATTCACACACAAACTGAAAGACACACACACTGTAACACGTTAATGCATAAATTGCCATTATCTGAGCTGCCGCCGGTGGCAGAAGCGCCCCCACCAAGATCACCTCAGCTGACAAAAGTTAATTTGCACTAATGATGTTTTACTCCTCTCATTACCTTAAATCATCTCCTTCCCTTCCCCTCCCTCCCTTCACTGCAGAGGGAGGGAGAGAGAAAGAGAAAGTGTGGAAAGAGACGTGTGGAGAGAGGACTAGAGGGAGAGAGAGAGCCAAAGTAGAATAAGTGAGACACGGTGCGGTCCACAGTGGCTGAGAGAGCAGTCAGCAGTTTGTAATTGTTATTGTTCTGGATGAAGTTGATGTTCATTCGAGCTGCTCTAAACAGCTCTCTCACCACTCGCTGTTAAATATTTTACACCATCGTATAATTATCAAAGCTACTCAAGTTAATTTTTGATGGAAGGCATGTGCGCTCTCAAGTGTTTTTACTGTACAGTCCACTGCAGCGTTGTATTTATGTTGTAGGCTTAAGTGGTGGACTTTGTAATGATAACAGAGTCTAAGCTTAACAAGTGTAGAGTGTTTAATGTGTAAATGAGTTTTTTATAATGCAAGTTTGAGTATTATAGTTTTATGAGTGGAATAATGTAATGAGTGTTTTGTTGTGTTTCGCCAAACTTCTGCCTCACAGCTGCCGTTCCTGCTCTGGCTGATTCTTGAAATGTCTTGTATTTTGTTTGTTTCTTTACTGAGAATCACTGAAAGTCTTACAGTAATGATGTGAGTGTAACAATATAATATACAGTATCTAACAGCCTTTAAAGGCTCTAAACCCATGTTCCCCCTACACAGGTGTTTTCAAAATCATGGCTTATTACCTGTGTTGTACCATCCACTTTAATCCTCCTCTTCTGGAGAGTTTTTTTTTTTTTTTTTATATCTTCAATGTCCATCCATCCATCATCTATACCGCTCATCTGTTGAGGGTCCCAGGGGGGGCTGGAGTCTATCCCAGCTGAGATTGGGCGAGAGGTGGTGTACATCCTGGACAGATCGCCAGTCCATCACAGGGTCAACACACTCACATTCACATCTATGGACTAATTTAAAGTCACTAATTAACCTAATGCATGTAAACTCCACACAGAGAAGTTCAAAACTTGGAACATTCTTGCTGTGAGGTGAATAAAATGATTTATAATTCTGAGAACAAAGTAAATAGTCCCGTACAGAGAGAATAGAACAGAGTGGCTGAGTTTTTGTAGATAGTAAAGTAAAGCTAAAGCTAGGATAGTAAAGCTAATTGACCTTGGAGGTTTACTAACTAATGTATGGCTGAAATCTGATTTTGTTAAGTTGTTCACATCAGATTTACTTACTGCTTCCTACTGAAACTGTCAGGGTGTCAGTTCTGAGCCAGGGCTTTTCTTTTGTAGTTCTGTTGTGTTTGTTTTATTTCCTGTTTTATTTTGTAATCACTGACCTCCCTCTTGTTTCAGGTGTCTTGTCTTCCCCTTCCTTCTGTGCTCCCTCCTCCTGATGATTACCTACCCCGCCCTAATGTGGTTCACCTGTGTCTCATTGTCTGCCCTGCCCCTGTGTATTTAGTGTCTGTGTCTCCCTGGACTCCCTGCCAGTTCGTCTTGTGCCTCTACCAGACCTACCAGCCTTTGTGTAAGAAACCTGTTCTCTCGCAGCCATAGTGTTTAGACCCTTGCCTGTATTTTTGACCTTGCCTCAGCCTTGTCCTCTTGTACCGTTACCTTCTCTTTCTGCCCTTCCTGTGTACCGACCCCGCTTGATTAAAGGACTTTGTTTTTGGTAAACTCTGCCTCTGCCTCCTGTCTGCGCCTGTGTCCACACTGCTACGCTTGACAGAAACATTAACCAGTTGAGCAGTCTTTGTGACTGAAGCTCCTGTCATCTGTGCCCCAATAATGAAAACTCTTTCTAAGTCACTTAGATGTTTTCCTCTCGCCATCTTGATACAAACATCAGAATCAACTGTGTCTGCTTAGCATTTTTATACAAGCCACAAAGCATGACTGGATGTTAACTGCACCAATTGTACCATGTAGTGCACCTGTGTGAAAGTATCTGAATTCCTTAGTTTCTCCAGTCAAGATTTTCCCTTTAATTTGCCACCTGTCTATATGATTGTTACATTATCCAGGAGAGTTGTGTTTGAGTTAGTTGAGAAATGGGAATACTCGTGGAGTCAGTGGTTCCTCCCTCCCAGTTGACAAGCTAAGATAGAAAGGAATCACATATGTAAACTCTGTGGATTTCACCTTTACTGTAAAGCATCACTCCCCAGAGTTTGCAGACAATCTTCTCCAGACAAAGTTATGTGCCACCGACCCTTCCCTCGCATCAACTCTGAAACCTCGCAGTCATTAGCAGCCGATTGATGAGGGAAATGGTATTAGTCTGAAAACATTTGCAGCTCATCCAGAGAAGGGGCCATTTTTACAATTGGTTTAGGGGGTTATGAATGTGCGCATGTTCTGTTTGAAATAGGCAATGTTCATTTTTTATCTGTAATTGTTTCTGGAGGAGGCTTTTAGTGAGAGATGAGTTAAGATTCTATTATAATCCACAGCTCTCCCTCTTTCTTTGTCTTTCTTTCTTTCTTTCTTTCTTTTTTCTTTTAAACATTACAAACTGTTTTTTATCCATACTTACATTAGGGTGAAGTGGATGAAGTTTGAAGGTGACTCCTGTCATTCAGAAATGACAGGTAAAATGTATGGGTAAGTAATACCGCTGTGTATAAGGCAGCAAACCTGTGCTTCAATAGAAAACAATGCGTCTTTTACAGCCACAATTGAATGAGTGACTGAACATGAGGGTAATGATTTTTAGGATAACTGTCATCTGTGGTAACATTTATCACCATCTGCCCCCTTTGATGATACTCACAGTGCATAAAAGGCCTTGAAGAGGTTTTCTCTTTGTTGTCTGCATGTATCAGTTTCATCTCCATCATCATGCAGCCAGTAGCCAGGAGCACGACGGACGTCAACATGGATACAGCAGACTTTTGGTCTGTTAGTGACACAAACATGTATCCAGTACCATACACACACACACACATGCTCAGTGTGATGTAGGGAGCATGTCATGTGAGTGATGATCAGTAGGTATGAAGGGGTTAGGGATCAGGAAGTGGCTTGCGTGACGGATCAGAGGGTGAGGTGACAACCAAACGAGCACTTCCTGGTTGACAGAAACATTCCTCAAATGGACAGCACAATGTATGATGTGTGTGTGTGTGTGTGTGTGTGTGTGAAGGAGAAGAGATCGTTCCCCCAATATAGACAGTGTCCAATATCCAGAATGATGTGTTTTCTTCATCTCAGGTCATTCTGTCTGTCTGTGTCTTTATCTTCATCACTTGTCTCTGCCCTGTCCTTGTATCTCTCTCTCTCTCTCTCTCTCTCTCTCTCCCTCTCTCTCTCTCTCTCTCCTCTCCCTCTCTCTCTCTCTCTCTCTCACACACACACACACACACACACACAAGTACAAACATACATGAATACAGTCTATCAAAGTAAATGTAGGGCTGTCTGACTGTCCCCCTATTATCAATTTAATATGTTTGAAGGACCATCTGTGCTTTTGGTCAACTGGACATTTTTTATCCAGTCACTAATATCATACATCATATGCAGTTTGTTTTCATGTTAGAGTGTGTATCAGCTGCATAAAGCGTAAAGTACAAATCAATCAGACTGATTCTTTCTAACATGAGGGAAATTTGGTCCAAACAAACAAAATTGTTTAGAACTGTCACAGTATGCCATAGTACATGTAGTTTTAGATGCAGCTGCACGTAAAAACTGTATTAATAGTTAATAATATAATATCACTAATAATGCATTTCTAAAGACAAGTTTTGGGCAGACTTCATGGTTTCTTGTCAAGAGAAACACCATTATTCTTTAATGATGACTTACTAGAAAGTGAGCAAGTTGTTAATTATCATTATATAATATATTATATAAATTAACTCAAGGCTACTGTATGTAACTTTTTCTAATATATTCTAGTTGAAATATATTCCAGAACATATCTAAATGTGGAGCTGTCAGTGAACAGTCTGGCGGCAGTGAGGATATATTCACTTCTACTTTTGAACAAGCCTTGCCCTTTTAACCAATCAGAGAAGGCCAAGACGAGAGTGGGAGCTCACAGCTTTTAACAAATACATTATTACACTTTCGTTCTACGTATTTCTCTCACTCTTCTTCCCAGTGACTTAAAAAGACAAATCAAATTATGCTGAGGTAGGTGAACACCTAAAATGTGGTCTTGGTTTATAAAACACTGACTATTAACAAAGCTAAGGTGTCACATTATAACATCACCTGGCTTCTTCAGGAATCAAATTTGAAGTTCAACCTTAAAGCCAACATGGACTAGAAATCATTTAAATGCTCTGTAGAAAAAAGGAAATTAAAAGCTCAATTATGCTGGTGACCATCATGATATGACAACAACTAAATGGACAGAAAGGTGACTTTTATTTTCCTTTTTGTCCATAACTGTTGTCAATAATCAACTTTGAAGCTCAGCTTTTAAACCCATAAAAAGTATGGTCGTGTTCAAATTCTTTTAGCAGGCTTTAGTCATTTGTAGATTAAATAAACATGACTATACACTACACTGTAAAACAGATTTTTATAACTGAATTTGTTAGACAAGTTAGACTATCTTCTCCCTGTCATGTATATACTTACCTTAATGACTCGTCAGGATTTGCTTTAATCAATCTTTTTCTGCATATTTTAACTGCAAGATGATTGATGAGGTGAAGGTGAAAGAAAATTCACCATGTTGCAAGTGTGCAGCAATAACATCATGGATCTCTGGAGCTCAGTTTTCCTTCTACAGAGTGAAGACTTTCTTTGTGCATTTGAGGAAAACTGTGGCTCTGTAGCCCATCTCCATGTATCACCATGTCCGGTGCCCCGCGGCCTTTGGGAGGGTATAGAATCACACGCTCCAAACATAATAAAGGTAATTTACTGCCAAGGCAAATTCCATAGCTCTGGGCCTCCACCCCATGTTAAACAGCCTGCTGACCTTTAGTGTCTGATTTCATAAAGAGGGACACAATCCGATTAGGCCTGGACGGGAAAGGTCAAATGCACTGGCAGTTGTGACGGGAATGTCGCCGCTAGCTGGCTGGAGATGCACAGAATGACCATGGCTGTGTGGACTGCAGCTTTATGCATGCCTGAGTGTATGAGTGCATGTGAGTGTGCATGTGAGAAAGGGATAGAGGGATAGTGTGTGTGTGTGTGTGTGTGTGTGTGTGTGTGTGGGTGGGTGGCAGAGGTGGGGGCAGTGACGGCAGTTAGCCTCTGTGGCCTCTGGAGCTGTTAGCAGAAAGGGCAGCATATCAGACATGGGTGGCGTGCTCCCGTTTTATGTCCCAGTGACCACACACACTCACACACACAAACACACACACACACACACACACCCGGTGGCATGGCACCAGCCTCACCTGATAGCATCTTCAACTCAACTAAGCCTTAAAATGCATCACTGTTTTGTGGTGTGTGTGTAGATTTTCTGTCCTTCTTGCTCCTTTTTCTTTTGGATGCTGGGTGATGTGAATGTCATAACACACTGTAAAGGTGCAGTCTGTCCAAAATAATGCCTCACTTTGACCATGGGCAAGCACATGTACAGCAAGGACAAAAGATAAAAATTGAACCAGGAAGTTGAGCTGTAAACTGTGACAGATGTTTACACATTTTTAAGGCATCACAATTTGTTCAGTAAAATTCAGTACATTATAAGCACTGGAATTAGAAGTATCTGATGCTAGATTCTGTATGTTCTGTTAACTTGCTCTCTGTGTTAGCAGGAGTTGGATGAGAGGTTTGGTTTTGATCTCTGGTGTTAGCTTGGCACTGGGGCTGAAAGTGGAGGAGGTAGCTTTTTTCTGCCAAAAGAGGAGGAATATGCCAACTTTTAAGTTGTCTGTGATGGACTAGCGATCTGTCCAGGGTGCACCCTGCCTCTCGCCCAATGTTAGTTGGGATATACTCCAGCCCCCTGTGACCCTTAACGAATAAGCAGTGTAGAAAACGGGTGGATGGTTGGATGGATGTCTTACAGTTAGCTTTCAAATGGTGAACCCATGTTTTGGCCTGTTGGAAGATGTTGGAGGGTGTGTGAACCCAGCAACTTCATGGTGAAGATGAGTGCAGTGTGTGTGGTCACTGTGGCTATCATAAAGCTAGCTGTTGATGGTCAGTAAATAACTCTATCTCTGGCTGCTTGTTACTTTCTTAGCAAGTAGTAATGGAGTGAGGAGTGAGTGACATTTTTTGGCTAACTTGCTCAACATTGATTAATACAGATCAGATAGGATTGATGGATAAAGTTTAAACAAGATGTAATAAAACGGATTCATAATCCAAAAATGTCTTTATGCTATGAAGAAATATGACAATACTGAGGTGCTTCTTCATGCAGCACCACTGAACAAAACAATATCAATTTCATACTTGTTTGTGTACAAGCACTGTTTTCATGGATTGAGACTGTGTGTAGGTTCCTGTATATCTTCAGTGTGCGTGTGTGTGTGTGTCAGCACAGGTAGTTTGTCTCTCCTGTGGATGGTTTTGGTAGCAGAGCTGTCGTCTGTTTTACGAGGTGCCCATTAAGGAGCTCACATGGATAATGCTGATTGCATGGGGCGCTGCCAGGATATGCTGTAGTGTGTTTGTGTGTGTGTGTGTGTGTGGAGGAGCAAGAGGTTTAATGTGTGTGACTTTGCATACACGTACAGTATCTGTATCTCAATATAAATCTAAGTGTATGCATATTGTGCGCAAATTTATCGTGGGGTACGTAAACAAATTTGCTAGTGAGAGTGTGGGTATGTGGTGTATGTGTAAAGTTTTGGATGAATGTACATAGTCAGTGTGCCTGTGCAAGTGTGAGTGTGTGTCATGGTTAATGTTGATTGTGCCGGGGCACAGCGAGGCGCTGACAGTGCCGCGTCTGCTGAATGACGGAGATGATGTTAACAAGCACAGGGAGGCGGTCACCACCCCCCTGTTTACAATATGGGGGTGCTAAAGCTGTCGAGACCATAACTACTGCACACTGCTGCGTGTGTGTGTGTATGTGTGTGTGTGTGTGTGTGTGTGTGTGCACTAATACCTCCTTGTCCTCCACCTCTTTGTTGTCACACTCCTCATCTCTGGATCGCTGCAGAGCAGCTTGCCTGGCACTCCAGCTGAGAGAGACGGAGAGAGAGACCTTTTCACTAAAGAAGCATATAAGCCTCTGCATTCTAGAGGAATAGACAACAAGATCAGCACATGTACACAGTAGCAGTGATAATTAGAGCTAAGAACATTTGTGTGGGTTGTCTGAGTTTCTGGGAAGCCAGAGTGTGTCAGTTACATGCAGCCAATGTTTATTTTTTTATCATGAAATGATCCACTGATTTAAAGCATCTTTTTTTAATGAGAGGGTCTTTGTTTTGTTTGTTCTGGTGTATAATGCATGCATATATGGATGTTTCATATTTCTGCCAGTCGCTTCATGCTACTTCACTGACCTACAGGTGTTTGTGCACAATTTGCCAGTAACTTGATTGTCAATAAAAATCTTGTTATTTCACCAGGTTTAAGATAAATCCAAAAACAAACAGGAATCCAATGGATCTGTTTGTTTTCTGCATGTCATATAATATGAAGTTCTTCATTCAGGGACCAGGTTCATGAAGCTATTATCACAGAGCTGGCTCACTTTTAGTCAGGGTAGATCACTATGGTGCTGCATGGTTGACTTCAGAGGACCTGCCAGTAGCCTGGCTACTGACCACTCAGAGCTTTAGAATGAAAAGTTTGCCACACTAACTACATAATTAGGATTACAGCTGCATTTTAGTTATACACAGATTCCTACATTTCCAACTGTTGACTTGATACTTTTACACTCTTATTCCATGGCTGCTGCTCAGAATAAGGCAACTTTGTAATGATGATTGTAAATAAAAACTAAACCCTTTGTTGTCTTTTATAAGAAAAATAATCCACACATAGTTAAATATTTCCCTTATAAATGCAGCAACCCACACTATTGTCCTTTCTCCTCAGCTGTGATCCAAAATAAATTTGTGTACATCACAATCTCAGTTTCAAACCTATAAGTCTAATTACCTATCACTGTGTAAAAATAGTAAGGTTTACATCGCAGTTCAGATCCTTCACAGTTTGCATAGTAAAGTTACACCATTTGTCAAGATACCCATGACATTATGTCAGTCTGAGAGGCTTTGAGACATCCTGTATTGTGCAATAATATCATTAGATTAAACAGTCTTTGAATTCTGGCTGTTTCCAATAGAGAAAGGAACAGTTTTCCATGAAGGTCCAGCTTATACGACTCAGCCAGTTCTATTTATCAAAATATTAGCATAATGGGCTGCATCTCGAGTCACTTGCTATTCTGGCTCGTCTTTCAGCTTTTTGGAATTCAATAGTTGTTACTTGAAGTGAAACAGCATGATACAAGGCCCTTAATGGGTCCAAGTTAAAAGCTTGGCTCTTGTAGAGCAGCAAAAGTTAAAAGCTTACACAGAGTTATCATAATAGGCCACGCTCAACGTCAGCCAAGTCGTCTTTCTGAAGCAGGCCTAATTTCCCATGATGATGATGATGATCGGCCGGACAACATGCTCAGGAACAATTAGCGCTAGTCGCTGAATTGGACACTTTCCCCCGGTCAGGCATCGAGGGCCATGGCATAAATAAGTCCCCCTGTCAACCATTGCCAAGCGACAGCTAATGACTCTCATTAATATGCAAAATAGCAGCCATTTTTTTCTCCTTCTGTATGTGTGTGTGTGTGTGTGCACATGGTCCATCCAGTGCGAAGTGACCAACTCAAGAAAATTTGTAATTGTGAGTCAATTATGTCATTGAGCCCATTTAGATGTTCATTTGTATGCAAATTTGGAGGCTGCTGGGAGAGGAGAGGGGAGCTGGCATCAGACAACATGGAGGACAGAAATACTCTCTGAGCGATGACCCACACATTGAACAGCCAGAGCCTGCATGACATGATTCATCATTATTTTCAGTGTGCAAATACTGAACACTTGGAGGCGACTTTTGGTGATGTAGTGGGAATCTAAGACGATAATAACATGTAATACCACCAATGACATATCTGTACTCTAAATATGAAGCTACAGTTAGCAGGCAATTAGCTAAGTTCTGCATAAAGATGGGTAGATAAACAACTAGCTGTCCATATGTGTGGACACATCCTGATATGCACACAACTAATGTAGTAATAACAGAACCAGGGCCTTTTAAACACACGAGAAGATAAGAATGTGAGGATGACTTGCCTGAGTAACTGAAGTCAAGAACCATCTCCTTAGTTCAGGGGTCCTGCTGCTGTTATTCAGTACCATCAGAGTCCACTTTGCATCATGCTCATCTGCCTAAATTAGCTGAACTGAAGGAGCAAATGTCTCAGGGTTCAAATAAACAGCTCCTAACACACCATGTGTTTCGTTGGCTGAAAGTGCTGCAGAGAGGTAAGGATTTTTAGGCAAATACTTTATTTTATTTAGTAAAACTGAGATATTTTCCTGCCTTGCGATAAAATCGTGAATTGTCTGATTATTTTACAACAGGTCAATACAATAATTTATTAACCAGAGGTCTCTGATGAGTGAGAATCAGTCTGTAATTTTACTAATGGTGATTAATAATAACATTTTCTTCAGAAATAAAGCCCCAAAAACTAGGTTAAATTCCCAATCTGTAAGTTACCCCAGCTCTTATTTAGTACGAGCTGTGGACTCATCATGTGGAACGCAGAGCTCATCATTTCATCAACCTATCATCCTGAAGATTCGTACCCGTGGTTTAGCAGGGTGGGCCAGTCCCAGTAAATGATTCCCAGATCCATCATCCTGCTGTGATCTGATCTGATCCCCTCTGCTGTTGATTAGACGCTTATTGGAGCGAGGAGCAGGGACATCAATATGAAGAGGAGGAGGAGGAGGAGGAGGGTCGGGGAGAGGAAGAAAGAAGGTAAGAAGTTGTGGATAAGGTAAGGAAATGATAAGAGGGGAGGAGGAGGAGGAAGGTGAGGGAGGGAGAAGCGATAACGATGACACCCTCTAGTGGATGAGGCAGATATCTATCTATGTATTTTTTTTTGTAATTTTATCTCTTTCTATGCAAACATGCCTCCCTTCATACTGTATGTATATATGTGTGTGTCTCTGTGTCTCTGTGTGTGAGTGTGCGCAAGTGTGTGTGCCCACCTTCTCTGCTTCATCAATAGCAGTAGAATATCCTGGTGACATTGAGCAGTCATTACAGCAGCCATCAGCAGTTAATGAACGGATGGAGTCCACAGCATTCCCACTAAATTCATTATCTCACTGTATTGGACTTGACGGTGCAGATTAATAATTGGTTTGTCACACAGATATTTTGGATGATTAATATGAGTATTGATTAAGAAGAGGAGGCGGTAGTGAGTGTGTGTGTGTGTGTGTTAGGGGTGATATGAGGGAAAGTGCGCACACCAGCAGTGGGCTATAGGAAGTCAATGGTTGGTCAGTGAAGAGACTGATCAGAGCAGTGGTGAGAAAATCACTGCAGCCCAACTTAATCAAAGCTGTGGTTTGAGTCCTGGCGTGGGCCTCTCCCCATCTCTCTCTCTCCCTCGCTCTCTCTCTCTGTGTCTGTCTGTTTCTCTATGAGTTTGTAAAGTGTAGCTAAAAATATGGCACTTATGTTTCATTCTTATTTTCTCAATCTACCTTTCCTTACTGCCTGTCTGTCTCTCTTTTGTGAACATCACCTTGAACTGTTTACTTATTGAATTACTAGAGTTGCACATATTGATGTCATCAAATTACTGTATCAAAACACTCCAAAAACAGTTGATCCCGACATAGCTTTTGTTGTCGGCCAGCTGCACATTGCTTTGTCAAAATCCTGATAGAATACCTTACTGAACAGGTAACACAGTGCTGCACTAATTCTACTCTTTATGTAAAGATGGAGGAGGAAAATTGTTCTTCCTGAGCATTTCAATAGTGTAAAAACAAAAAAAAAAGCTTTGTACACAGTGCAAGTGTATGAAAAAAAATTAGGTAGACACAATTATATATAATATATAATATACATATTATGTATTTTTCTTTCACATAAAGGGGTATTTCCTCTCTGAATACCTGGCACATGATGTTATCCAGTGCTTCTGAGCAGCCAATAGTCACTTTAATTGCATGAAAATAGAAAGCTAAAGCTAAACAGTAGATATGTTGTCTCCATGCTTGCATTTTTTTTAGCCCTGTGTGACCTTGCAGAAGATCAGAGGATACAGATAACTGGTGAGTGAGGGGAAAAAAAAAGACTTTTTCTGTACTAACATAATCACACAAAGTTACATAAACCACTGAAAATCCAGTACAGACATACGTGTCTCTGTTCTGTGTCTGTCTCTCTTCATGTATGTATACAGTTTGTGTGTGTGTGTGTGTGTGTGTGTGTGGACTGGCCCCACATAGCCTGCTCTCAGAGGAGACATCTCGTTGTCTATCTACTGAGCTCAGATTCATTACTATCGATCAGCCATGTACTGGATATATAGATCCACCAAGTATATAGATAAGCCATTTATTCTGGCAGATCTTGGTCCACATGTATAGATTCAGCATGTGAGCGTATAGATCCACCGCAGACAGGTTTACTGCGCATTATCTGCATCTGTACTCAACTGCTGCTCCGTGCCTCCAGAGAAAATTTTCATAAAATTTATGTTGGCTTCTTGTGTTCTATATGCTATAATGTTTTTCATTGTTACTATATCTATTGCAGAGAACAAAAACATGTAAAGATTACACAGCACAAGTTTCTCTCTTCTCCAAAATCTGTTTGCTCAGTTTGAACAAATACGTCACTTGTAGTGAAGTAGATATGTTACAAAATAATGCTAGATAACAAAATAAAACAGTATAATGCATTCATACAATCCTCGACGTTTGAATAGATGGATTTACAAGTGTAAAACCAAAATACCTTTATCACACAAGATTGCTATCTCAGAACTGGAACTTGAAATTGTCAGCGCTGAATGCTTCTCATTCACAAATAGATTGAAGTTATCTTTCCCTTTTCCTGGGAGGGAGGGGGATTAAAATAACATCCAGTATAGAGTTATCATTATATTCACTATGCCCTCCCCCTAAAACACCCACCAATATTATCCTATCAACAATGCTCCCACCTCTTCTCCTTTTTAATTTACACACACACAAAACATGTTATTGTGATACATCCATCCAGACGTCACCGGCCACCCGTCGTCATCATCAGCATCTGTGGAGATGATAAAGTGATGCCGGGCTTCGTTTCAACAGAGAGAGGGAAAGGAGGCCTCCCTCTCAGATTAAAGAAAGCCTCGGTTTCCGCAGGGACAATAGGGAGGAATTACCATATGAATATGACCACGGCACCCCGGCCTCTTAAGACCATCAATCTCCCCACGCCGAGCGCCGCAACACCAGATAACCCCCTGGATATCCCCTCTTAACCTCAATTTCTCAGGATGTATTAAGAGATGGTCGCCACAGAGAGGAGGGGAGAGGAGAGGGAGTTGGGAAGGAGGAAGGGGCTTGGGGTTCGACCAGCAAGCGCTTTTTTTCTTCACACACCCTCCACCCCAACCTGAAACAAGTTATAACACAATTAATCTTGTCTGGTGGAAAAAAAAAAATATGGCAGCTAAGTGAATTTTACATGAAGATCCTCCCTCTTCTTACCCACCTTTCTCCTGCATCACAGCATCTATCATGTTCAGGAGTTGAGTAGGGGTGACCTATGGTGAAATGCTTTTTCTGAACACAGAGCTCCACAATAGGTAGTGTAGAAAAGTGCAACATGTTTTTGTTTTGTCTAAAGAGGTGCTAGTATGAAACACTGAAACAGTAATGTATTTGATTTTTTAATTTTGGATTTTTTTTTTGGCCACTTGGGGGCAGCAGAACAAGTTGTAAACACAACTCTGACATACTATCATCTTGTAAAGCTGATGTTGTGTTTGCAAGCTTGCATTAGACATTCAGTAGACAAAAAGCAACATTAGCATTCATTTGTACTCATGTTTCTGGCAACCTGGCTAACCTTTTTTATAGCTCTGGTTTGGTCTCCACCAACCCCTGAAGGAAACATCTGGGTCCAGCACATTCTCACTCCCTCTCATCACACAGGCTACCTCTTTAGCATCATTTTTCAACATGCAGAGGCAAGATATTTTTTGGATCAATTAAGTGTTGCATTTATTAATGACAGCTGAGTTGTCAGGAGGTGGTTGGGGTGGATGGCAGGAGTGCTATGAGCACAACTGTCACAGAGATGGATTCGCAGTCAGAGTTCTGTCTGTGGTTAGGTTTAGGTAACAGAAGCACTTTGGTTAAGGTCAGGGAAAGATTGTGGCATGGTTTAACACAGAAAAATGTCACTGTGCCTTCAAAACCATAACACACTCTGATCCCAAATACGTCAGTTTGACTACAGTGTCAGCTTTCAATGCAGCAGAGAATACTGGAAGTCTACTGGAGTACACTGCATGTTGAAAAATTATGCAAAAGTGGTACCAAGTGTGTTAAAAAAAAAAAAAAAAAAAAAACTGATACTGGTGGGATCCCGACCAAGTGTCCATATGTGACAACTTAGAAGTGAGACCAGATTGCTTGCTCTTTAGCTGCTAGCTTAAGCCCTGCAATGTTCACCAGCTAAAAAACTTTTTTTCTGCAACTGGAAACAAGGTTGATGAGAGCAATACCAGAGAGATGAACCAGAGAGATGAACCAAAGCAATGGGCTGAGAGATCCAAAAAACTGCAGTCTCTGTATGGTTTTTACAAATAGAGCGATGCCCATCACATTACACAAATTCTATAATATGTAATGTTCTAATTTGGATAACAATATTTAATATGGAAATCAGTGCTTGAATATGTCCCTGGTATCAGTTTAAATTTTTGTTTTGCAATGTATTGTTCAACCTGTGCATGTGTGTGTGTGTGTGTGTGTGTGTGTGTGTGTTATTTTCATGGACGGAGGGTGTGGAGTAACTGCAGGATGTGCAGTGCCTAAACACATCCTGCTGTCCAGGTGACAGCTGTTTGACTTTTATTTGTTCATACTGCACTGACAGTAATAATCCATTAACAGGTCAAACTGGAACAACACCTCACTGACACCATGGTGTTCAAGCCCTCTAAACAATGGATGTGTGATATCAGCATCTTTTTTTCCCCAACTTTAACATCTCTAATGTCCTTATTTTGTCAGGTGTGGCGTTCAAAGGGCTCAGTGAATTAAAAATAGTCCAGCACATCCTTCTCTGCAGCTCTGCAGTTCAGTCTGGGTCACTGGTGGATGTCAATCTGTGCTAAATGTGAGGCACTGTCATATCATGTGTGCAAGTACACCTGTGTACCAATGCAGACTGTCCACCTGTCTTGCTTGATTCTGACGCTGGAACCCATCTTCCAATGTCCTTAATAAACTTCAAAACTCACTCTTGCTCCCATGTCCATGTTCACTCAAGCCTCAAAACACATCCACTTGCTCTTTTTTTGTTAATAGAACACGACTTCCAATTTTGCATGCAGGTGATCCCCCAATCTGACACATTTCAGGTAATGTGTGACTTTCTTTTTATGAGGAGATTTGTGTCTCATAATGAGGAGGCAGGGCTTGGGTGGATAGCTAGAGATTTGCTCATAAAAAGTGAAACTGTAGAAGCAGCAGGAGAACACTATTCAAAACCAGTAAGTGGACAATTGTAGTGGACATTTTGACCATCATGTCAAAAGTTTTGGTGCTGTAAAACTGCATTTTTAACATACGATGATCTTTCCACAACCTTTGTGTTTTTTTGTGCCTAAACCTAACCTAACCATTATAATCCAAATAGTATGGGAAAGGTTGGCGTATACACTGCATGCAATTTCAAAGAGTAAAGTCATGTTATTTGTACACAGACTGATGAGATTGGGTTGGTATATTAATATCTTTTTAAAAACTAAAGATGGCAACTGCTGCATTAATATCAAAACTAATGAATGATGATTTTAGAAAATACTTGAAACAAATCAATTTGCAGCAGTTTTACTAATCATTCTAATGTAAATGATTCCATATTTCAGTAAATTTCTACTGGTGCATTTCCACACAATAAAGGTAATGAATATCTATGCCTGGTTGGACTTTTTACTCTCTCCACAGTCTCCTATAGTCTATTATTGTTCCATAAACACAACAAATAATATTACAGATTGAGAACTACATCCAACACTCTGCAAACCTCGGCCTTTTTTCCCCCAATATCTTCAAAATTCACAAACCAGTATATCTTGAAATATTATTTTTCTGTTGCTAATCATATCAAAGTTAAATCCTGTGTTTTTCCATCATCACTTTTGTCTAAATCAGAAAAAATGTCATAAAGTCTTACAGATGTTGCTTCTTTTAATAGCTACAGCTTCATGTACTTAAAAAGTCTACTTAATGTTGCAGCACTGAAAGAAGCAACAGAAGTACAACAAAAGGAAAAGGTCAGATAATTATTGAATATGATCGACTTCCCCATTTGTCAAGCAGATGTACTGGTGGATAACATAATGTACATGTCAGAGAGAGACAGTGGGAGATGCATGGTCTCAGAGGAAGACAGGAAGCGAGACACAGGGATATAGACACAGAGAAGAGAGGAGACAGTGATATAGATGCATCAACCTTTGCGAGAGAGAGCGACAGAGAGCTGCAGATGGAAGAAGGGAGAGAGAACACAGGTGTAATAGATTTCTGGTGTCTATATTTCATGTTGAAAATTGGCTGGTACATCCAAGCGGTTTGATCTATGAGGGCCGTCGTCTTAAGAAAAAACCTTAGTAAATGTGTAATTTCTCCCTTGATGGAACACAGGCGAAAGGCTATTCTTCTTATTCCCATCTCTCCCTCTCTCTCTTTCTCTTTCTGCCTCTCTTTTGAGTTGTTTCCATGCTCCCTCCCTCGCTCTCTCCCTCCCTCCCTCCTCTACTCTTCATGCTCCTTGATGTCTCCATTTCATTACCAGCCCTCCATCTATCAACCTTTCTTGTTTTTTTTTTTTTTTAAAGGAGTGACTTTCCTCAGACACAGTTTTAGATGGGGGCGCTGTGACTGTCGGTGTGTATCTGCCCCATGGTCACTACAACTGTGTGTATATGTGTGTGTGTGTGTGTGTGTACACCTGCATGGCTGTGGATGTTAATGTGTATGATACACTGCAGCATGAGTTTGTTTACATGTGTTTTTATTCAGCCTGAATTTCCTCTGTGTGTATTTACTTCCTTGTGTTTCTCATGCATTCATATACGCTCCATATATACAATATGTGTGTGTGTGACTGCTAGTCATACCTCCTGCTCTCTCTGCTCTGGTGTCAGTCAGATGAGCAGTTTTGTCCCATGCAGACTTGATGTGAACAGTGAATAGAGACAGAGCAGCAGCATCATCAGGACTGCAAATGTATTTTAAAAAAAAAAAAAAAAATGAAAAAAGTTGGTGAATAAATGGGGCGGAGGGCTGAACGGTGCTGCACTACTGATGTGTAAAAGATAAAGAAGGTCTCAGCTTGATCTACGAGCAGGACAGCAACTGAGAAGAAGTGAGTGAGGAGTGAAAAGAAAGCAAATGGAAGCAGGTGGGAAATAGAGTACATCCTATTAAACAGATGTGAAGGTTAAAGAGCTGCAGACCCATCTACGATAATGTCATCAGTATGAGTTTTCTAGCCAAAAAGAATTAAATTCTGAGGGACATTTACAAATCTAAAATAACATAAGATAAAGTTTTTAAAAAATGATAAACACCCCAGAATAAATAAATACAGACAGAAATTATGATTTCAAGCCACTTTGCAGAATTTCAGAATTTTTCCTATGACAGAGTCCTTCCAAAAAACAACACACTTTTCTCTCCTCATTTGTTTATATTCAGGGTATAGTATGTTAAGTATATTTCAGATACTATAATACATACATAGTATATGCAATAAATGTGTGAAACAAAACCTAAAATATGGGTGGAAAGTAATTTTAGTTAAGTACTGTTCTTAAGTACAATTTTGAGGAACCTGAGGACTTTGTCCACTGCTGGAAATATATTTGTTTAGAATCACAGATTTCTAAACCTCTGATGTTATTCCCAAATTTCCAAACTCTCAGTCTGAAAATACAGATTCACAGATTTCAAATATCTGTTACATTTCATAGATCACATTTGGAGGAAACGACTATACATCTCAATAAGCAAGTAAAACGTTCAAGGGGAACAAAAAATTCAACAAATAAGGCAATTAAGAATTAAATATTTTCAGTAGTGAATGATAAATGAACAAACGCTGTCACAGATCACATTAGAATGAAGCTGCTGCTGCTGCTGGTTGGTGGTGATCGTACTACTAATAATGTGAGATCAGTTGTCTCTATCAGTGGTGGGCTGGGCAGGCCTTTTAATCATGGTCTAAGGGGTGCCGAGCCTCTCTATCATCATTGAACTGTGTCCAGGGCTAATTGTGGCTATATTTCACTGTCCCCATGGCTTGCACACCGCAACGATCTGCTGGCCTGCTGCAGAGCCACACTCACACACGCACAACCTACACATATACTACTGATATGTTTGGGGACAAGAAAACAGATGTACACAAGTTCAGTTCATCTGTACAAGCACAGATATGGACCACTGGGGCAAAAAGAAGAAAGGTAATAGCTCTCATATGTGAAAAATGCATTGTGGCTTCAGTTCTCAATTCTGAAAAGCTTTTGTCTGTTTTTCTCAAGTCAGTACACTGATTCATTCCAACCACATCTACCCTGCTGTTTTGTTCTTTGTTTATCTGTCACCAACACTACAATAAAGTGCCTGCATGTATTTCACATTAAAAGGCTACTTAGAAAGGGAGGCTTTTAAGGTGGAATAATTTTGGAGGAAGTGTTGAGTTTCATTAACTGTAGCTCAACACTGAACAAAATAACAGCAAAGAATAATTAATGTTAATGCTGAATTAAGCAAGACAACAATTAAAGAGAGAGTGTTGAGTTTGGTTTTATAATTTTATTTGTTTATTTATTCATTTATTTGATATGGACATCACAATAACATTGGACAAACCAAATGCGTTGCTTGAGTGTTTTAGCACAAGTGCTAATTCTCAACACTTGTCCATAGGAGGCTTTTAAGAGAAGAATGTAGGAAAGTACATGTTAAAAAAATTTTTAAAAATATGATCTGTTAGAGTTTTGACATCTAGTGACCAGAGCGGAGAACAGGATAATTAACAGCATCAACAGTAAATTTAAACATCAGATTTACACAATCAGAAAACGGGGAGATGCTTTTCCAAATCACAGTAAAGTATATTTTAGTCACATTAAAAGCCTTCCAGTGGCTCAAAGAACATAATCCCTCCCTTTCCAAGTAGGCTTTTAATGTGAAAAAACAAAAACAAATGTAGGTGTGCCTGGAATTAATTCATAGATTTACTCCTCTGTTAATACATATTTCCTAGGAAACAGTCAATCTGTATTTGCTCATGCTGATCACTTGACTTGGACATAATTTTAATACTGTTTTTTATTTGAGAACATGGGGCCTGTTTGTTAGTATACGCCTTTAAATACAGGCCTGGTTCTTTCTGCAGTCTTTGACAATTTACAACGATGATTCTTTTCTCGATGACTTGCTGTTAATAAACACTTCCTACAAATGTTTCATAATAAATAATAATAATAATCAGTCCTCTGGGGAAGTCAAGAGATTATGTCCTATTAAAACCTGGAAGGCTTTTAAAGTGAAACAGATGGAGGAACAGCAGCAAAGGCAAATTAAAAGCAAATAGGGACAAACAGGAAAGGTTCTTAGCTAGATATGATCAAAAATACAGGTGATACAGGTCTGATAATAAATACGTAAAGGCCTTCTCTCTTTATTTGATATAAATAAAGACCTGTTTGGGAATTCATGCCACCTCAAAAGCATATACTGCATTCTCTCTCTCTCTCTCTCTCTCTCTCACACACACACACACACACACACACACACACAATAGAGATGATATTTTTGCGTCCACCCTCTTCTCCCTTTCTTTAATCACTCCATCTTTCCTCTCTGCTTCTCCCTCACCTCGACACAGATGGGTCACCTCTGCTGCAGAAACTTTTAATTAAAGTTAGAGCCTTGGCCACACAGGGCCTGAAACCTGAGCAACTGGAAGGGGGGGATGGATGAGTGGATGGATGCTGCTGCGGCTGAGCTTTCTCTTCTCTGTTCATCTCATAACTTCTTCACTTTTCTTTCTCTCTCTCTCTCTCTCTCTCTCTCTCTCTCTCTCTCTCTCTCTCCATGTGTGATGGAAGCAATTTCCATGAATCTGACTTAATGGACAAGGTTGTGTCTCTAATATGCAACACTCAGACTGGAAGTGCTTCCTTCTGCCCCAAACCAATGGATGAATGTGTTCCATAATCATTTACACACAGACACACACACACACTGTGGCACTGTGATAAGTGGGGTGTTTTGACTTGTTTGTGGAAACCAAACCATGTTTGTGGCAAATTAATGTACAAGCATCTCATGTGTATTACTCTCAGTCAGAAGTGAGTTCCCAGAGCCATTAAACAACCATCTGGCCTGTCTGAAAACATAATACTGTACACCCTGTTGGCTGAAACTTCCTCCATAAATGACCTCTGTGCTTTGTTTTCACCGGTGCTTTAAAGAGAATATTTTAAAATAGTAATTTACTTGCTTAAGAGTTAAGCGACATATTTTACTAAAGGTCTGAGATATATGACAGCAGTTAAAGAGGAGAAATGAGAAATCAGAAAATAAATTATTTACCCTCCATCAAAACCTGAATTGTGTGTAGTAAAGCACTTAAAAGAGACCTCTGAAAACACAGCCGGGGCATTAATGTACTTACAGTGTGTATATCTGATAGCACTTACAGGACTCTGTCATCACAGATGGCTTCCTGTGGTTTCCAAAGAAGTTGCGGTTGTGTATGTGCACGTTTACATGAACATACTGCATGTGTGCATTTGTGAGCACATTTAAACCCTCTGTGCTTCCCTGTAGTGGGTCTTGTTTCAAAAAAACACCCTCTAACGCATTTACACAACAGAGGAGCACACACTTAGCGGAGGCACCTGATGCCAAAAACACTGAGCCAACATTAGCAGCTGGAGTAAAACACATAATCTAAAGAGCCGCATAACAGTGTTAGCAAAGGTACTGTACTCAACAGCTCTCAGTGTAGAGTGACATTAGCTAGTTAGAGGGTGATATAAAGAGAGGAGGAGGAAACTCCATCCTGAAAATTAAAGGATAGGTGTAGACTTAATGCAATGCTTCATGCATGTTACATGTAAACAGAAAAACTCGCTCACTGCACTAATTCCTTTTCTCCATTCTGGCTCTAAAGATGACAGACTTTAATTTTACCAAAACAAAGCATGTACAACCAGGTTAGAACCAGTGTTGCTTTGAGCTAGATGCTGATTTCAACATGCTAATATGTATTTAGCTATTTAGCAATATACCTACAACATAACATTAAGACCAGCTGGTATAAATGGGCTAACAGGGCTAAGCCCTCCCTAACATTTAAATAAAAATCCATCTATCCAATATATACCACTTATCCATAAGGGTCTCAGGGGGCTGACATCCAACACTCCCAGCTGACATTGGGTGGGGTACATCCTGGCCTGATCATTAGTTCCTCGCAGGGCCAAAATATATAGACAAACAACCATTCATACTATCATAACATCAACACTTATGGGCAATTTAGAGTCACCAATTAACCTAACTTACTTTTTGACTGTGGGAGAAAGTACCCGAAAAGAACCCACATAGAAACACACAGAGAAACACTGGGCTCAAACCCAGAACCTTCTTATTGGGAGAAGACAGTGCTAACCACTGCATCACCATGTCACCCTTGAGTATAGAGGAGGAAAATATGTTAAAAAAAAAAAAAAACCTTATAGCAGATTGCTTTATATTTTGGTGAAAGATAATGTGATAACAGCACCAACTAATATTGAGAAAAAGTAGGTAGATACATCTAAACAGCCTTGTTATTTACAGCCCAAAAACAGTAGCAAAAGCTTTCATTCAACTTCGTTTTGTCAAGTGAGTGACAGGCGTCGTGTCACACCCCCTTGATTCAGTGCATTTGGGTTTAATTTGTTCAGCTCAAACGTCACTCACGTCTGACCAATGACAGAGGGAGGACAGTACAGGTGCGCCTTGTTCGAGCGTCAGGAGGGAGATGTATCGCAATGGCAGGCCGTAGCACGAATAAGGTGGATTACTTACTTTCTCACCCATTTTCTTCAGTGTCTTTGGCAGTAAAACTGGAAGTGAAGAGTCTGGGGACACTTAACGATATTCAAATAACACTAAAGAACAAACGCCAAAATCGTAAGGTTTGTGTTACTTGGTTTCAACGAAAGTGGCTAACGTCAAGTGTTGCTAAGAACTCACTTTTCCGTTTCCCGTGCTTGCTATTTGGAGGAGACACGGCTTAGACTCAACGCTGAATTGTGGATTTTAAACATTGATCTGACAAAATCGGGACACAGGCATGCAGCACAGGTCACATTGGAAGTTGTGTAAACTCGGTAAAGTAAACATCGCCTGTCAACTTGATGAGGCCCACCGCATCGCTATACAGAGACAGAGCTAGCATCTGCACTGTCACCTTTGAGGATACTAACTGAGAACGGACTTCAAGCTCCGGACTGCAGGGTGATTAACCTGTTTGCATCGCAGAAAAGTCGTCGGTGTGAGCCCAGCTCCAAATAAGGTAGGCCCAAACCACCTCTCGGTGATCCTTATTTTTACTGTGGTTCCAAATTGCTTATGAGGTCATGATGTTTGGCACAATGTGTTGCAAAACAGTTGTGATTAAAAAAAAAAAAAAAAAGGTTGCATTAATAATTAGCAGTCATTACAGTTAGACCATTCTCTGTAGTGAAACATTGTCTGACATTGTAGGCTATGTGTGTGAGAGTTTTTTTTTTCTTCTTTTTTTAGCCAGCAGGCCATTCTTGTGGATTCTAGTGTTGTAAGAAGGAGTATACTGTTGTTGCTGTAGCTTGTATCTTGTATTCCATACGTTTTACTTCTGTTGTTGTCGTGTAATCAATTGGATTTTATAATGTATTTGTTAGCCCACCCACCCAATATCACCACCAGCTATCACTGATTATGACTACTGACAGGTCAAGTGAATAACATGGATTATTTCATTACAGTGGCACCTGGCAGTGGGTGGGATGTATCAGGAAGCTTGTGAACATTTCTGTCCTTTAAGTTGATGTGTTGGAAGCAGTCTGAGGATTTGAGTGACTTTTAGGGGGCCAAATTGCGATGGCTATGTGACTGGGTCAGAACATCTCCAAAACTGCAGTTTGTGTGGGATTTTCCTGGTCTGCAGTGGTCAGGACCTCCTAGAAATGGTCCAAGGAAAGAAAACAGGTGAACTGGTGACAGGTGACAGGGTCATGGGCAGCCAAGGCTCATTGATGTACTTAGTTGTCTGATCCAATAGAAAAGCTACTGTAGCTCAAACTGCGTATAAGTTAATGCTGATTCAGAGGTCTAGTGGAGTCCGTGTCTTGACAGGTCAGGGCTATTTTGGTGGCTCTTGTAGTCCATGTGCTGAAGTATCCCTGAGGAAGGTACTGAGGCCCATATTGAATAGAAAAGTAATTGATAGTGAAAGGGTGTGTTTATGTTAGAGCACTTCCTATATAGAACATGTGCTGAATGAATGTGTGTGAATGGGTGAATAAATTTTAATGGCAATCCAGAATTGCTGGTGAATTGCTCCTTTAACAGGTAATTTAATCATTTACTGAGTTTTAAGATAAAATGTTTGTTTGCCATTTTCAAGCCAATTACCCACTAAAACAAGTGAAACCAAAAGGAAGTGAAACTGTTACACTCCTGTCAGAATCGTTCAAATATTTTGAGAAAAATGTGCAGATTAAAAATGAATCCTGCATGGCATGTAACAGGCGACAGTCAGTGTGGCTCGCTCCCTCAGTCCCTCACAGGAAGTATTCAGTGGAGAGATGGATGGAGGCAATCCTTGCTTCCCATCAACCACCTCATTAGTCCCTCTCAGCCATAAAGCCGTCCCATCAGGCCACGCTGTCATAACTCACTTTATAGCATTGATTTTAATCACAGCAAATGTAAACATACGTATTATCAATATCAATGCACAAAATAACGCTGTAATATGCAATTACTGACTGGCATTGATTCCCCGCCCCCCCTTTGCCTCTTTTTCTCCCCCTTCTCTTCTCCCCACTTCAATGTAATCATGGGATCGTCCTACTTTGAACTGATTTAATAAGGTTGTTATATATAAATATATATAGCAGGCAGACAGGCACTGGCTGAATATTACAAAGATGATTTTCATAAATTTCAATGCAGGGATGGGAGTGTGTGAGTGTTTAGCCTGGAGGGAGGTGAAACCAGGACAAAGCAGGATGACTATAATGTGTTGAACAGGGGGACACAACAGTCACTGCATACAATTTCCCTTCTTTTCAATGTAGTTTCATCCTTTCAGAATTTTGTAGGTAGTGTTAGTAAGTACTAAAAAGGTAAATAGATTTAGATCACTCAATGATATGAAGATAAACACTGGAGGAGTGAACATCTGAAAACTGAGCTAAAACATTAAGCTTTAAGAACAGAAGAAAATACACTGAAAAGCTCTGTAGAGCTGACAGTAACTTTCAGAGTCAATAATAATTCTCTGTGGTTTCATTATTACCGGTCACATCACATGGTCATTTGACCCACTGAAATTTCACTAGCAATAAAAGATTCATCAGTTAAAAATGTTATTTAGCAAAACAAAAAAAAAAAAAAATAAAAGAAAAAATAAATTCATCTTAAGTCTCACATAAACAATGCCTTTTCTGTTTTGGGAGATCATTAAAGCAACCTGTTTCTATAGAACAATATGATCTTTGATTTGTGGTTAATCTTTGCCTCCTCTAAGGCTCTAGATCATAGTGAGTTTTAGGTGATACTGTTTATGTTTTTAATTTTTAATTTAGGTTTGTACCAAACAACCAAAAGACCATCTTTCCTTGTAAGTAAGGAATGACTTGCTCTGAGCACTACAGATGTCAAATTGTAACCTACTATCACAAAATACAGATGTCACACCACTACTTCAAGGTAAAATGTCCCAGTTATCATCTATTTTTACTGGGTAATTCCAAAGCTGAATCATCTCACACATATCACATAACCTCAAAAGTATTGTGTGGTATACTTCATGGTTTAAAGGTGGCACCACATTGTATTTATTGTCATTTTCATCTCTACGCCGACATGGGATAAGGCCAAGGATAAAAAAGCGCAACAAAACTGTGTGAAAACTGTTACCTCTTTAAGACTTGGTTTGAGTTTTTACAGGACAAATTACCTGTATGTTTGATATTCATTCATTTAGACTCACACTGAGATGTTCAAAGAGAAGATGCTGATGAATGCTAAAAATACTACATGCAGCTTGTTTACTACATGTTATTTAACAGGCATCAGAAGCCTCCGAATTATAAACTGATTTTCAAAATGTTTGTATGTTTGAAGTTGTTCACCTGATGCCATTACAGAGAAACAAATGAAAAAAAAAAAGATCTTTGAGTAACACACACACACACACACACACACGGTTGCGGTTAAGACAGACTGGACTCTCACTGGATCAATCTGTCACCATTTGTCACTGACCACTATCCAGTCTTCTGTGCATCAGTCTGTGCGCGTTTGTACGGTTGTCTTTTTGTCTCCAGCACTGTAAAATAACCTCTGACAGGTGCATTGAGGATACGGTCCCCATTCTACACCGCTGCTTCCAGTAAAAGCCTGATTGTTACCTGTCTGTACATGAAACAGCTCGGAAAAGATGGAAAGACAAAAGAGGGTGATGGCAAAAAGAGAGGGGAAAACTCTGCAGTGAGGACATGGAGTAAAATCAAACTCAATAACAAAGACGAGAAAACCAAATTGATAGAGCTTGAAAAAAAGAGATGAGAAAAAAACGAGATGATGAACACAGATACTGAAGAGGAAGTGGCTTTTGAATTATTTTGCCTGGAAAAATATGGTCCCGCATAGGTGGTAGGTGTTAAAGGAATGAAGACGCTAGCTGAATAAATGATTAACTGAATCACAGATGCAGTTTTTATACAGCCGATACATCTCTGCCTCGCTCACAGCACAATCCCGCACTTATGGAATGTGCCTAATCCATAACCATAACGCTGGCGTGGCAGCATGGACTTATATATCAAGACATTTGCTCCGTATGATAATGCTCTCTGTATCTCACATATCACTGAATCTACTGATCCCATACACATAAACAGATGCTCACGTCCCATCTTTTGTACTTTACAGAGTAAGAAGCACATGGGAAGAAGTCAAATGATTTTTTTATTGGCATCCTCATCTTCTTATCATAAATCACAACCTTGTTAAATTTTAATTTGTGCATATGGCGTGTGTGCTGAAAAAAATAAACACTAATTAACTGTACAATGATAAATGACAAGACTCTTCTCTTCTCTTCTCTTCTCTTCTCTTCTCTGTGGTTATATCAGAATTTATACCCACCATGCTTTGTTCTCGAGTTTCATTCAGAACAGTTCTAATGAGGACAAACTGCTCCCCGGTTGAGCCACAATGGCTCCGCCGACTCCAAAAAGAACTAAAATGGCTGAATGGAAATGAGAGGGGCAGAGGAGGTCAGCCCTCAGCATCAATTCTCATATTACCACACACACACACACACACACACACACACACACACGCACAAATGACTATTGCACATTGAGGTGTCATAGACGCATAACGGTGACAGCAGCCATCTCTCTAACCATCCCTCTCCTCTAATACCATCATTTGAATCTCTCTCTCTCTCTCTCTCTCTCTCTCTCTCTCTCTCTCTCTCTCTCTCTCTCTCTCTCTCTCATCTCTTAATATTATCATCTGAATAGCCAGCAGGTGATGGGATGTTGAACCAGGGATCAAATTGAGAAAATGTATTAGGAAAAGTGGAATAACTGACCGGTAACCTTATTAGCATATCCTTGGCAAAGGCAGGCAAATGATAATTTATTTATTCATTATTTTATTTATTTTGCTCTTACATAAGATTGATAAGACAGACATCATTATAATTTACAGACTATATAGCAATGAGGTATTTCACATAATATGTTGAACTGCTAATCACCAATTGAGACCAACTGAAACAAAAATAACTGAGACCATTGTTTAGAGTTTTAGTGGCCTGTGTTTTAACCCAGTAGTTGCTGTTGATGAACTGAATTTCTTTATTGTCTTTTCTGTACAATCTCATGTCTCATAAGGGAATGGTAGATATAAGAAAGATTCTAATGTCCATGGCTTATAAATATTTAAGTCAGTGGACAAGACACAAGACACACTCACACGAAGAGTTGGCCATGTGAGGCTTAAAGATACTGTGCACTGACAATATAGCGGTATATCTTCAATTTGGGTTTAGTTACTTTGAGTAATGGACTTTTGCTGATGTGAGGCATCCATATTTGTTTTGTTTGGGAGAAGAAGAGAAAAACAAGTTTCCTTGTTGTAATTATGATTTAGACGTTAACATAAATGCTATTTACATGTCTGAAACTACTAATTATCCAGTAGAACATGGATGCTGTATCTTAATGTCACATCAAAGCCAGCTGTTGTTCCACGACCTGTTACTCAAAGACATTTGTTCGTCATATAATGGCAATATAAATAGACTCTGCGGTATGACGTAATGCTAAACTCTTTTACTTCTAAAACATTAACTTTGCTTGAACCAGCAGCAGACATACATGTGACATTTGATACATTTTAAGAGTATGATTCCATGCTTGTCATTTATCTAAAAAATCATATTAAGTCGTTCTCCTCACAATCCATTTGGCTTCATTTGCTGTACTAATACTTCTAAGTCTGACCTGCTCGCCATGCAGACTGTATGTAAAACACTGCATAGAGTCCAGTAAAGACAGCTATGTCTTTGTGTTTGGCACCTGAGATAATGTCTCCAAAATAATGCAGTAATGATTCATTTATATAAAAACAGTACAGCCAGCACCTTTAAACCAAAGACCCCTCAGGATGTACCATACCCTAGGCTTAAATACCAGCTTTCTGTGGCTCTCTGTGTCTCTGTTTCTCTCTATTTATGTTGGTCACTCTTTCCTCTCTCTCTTTCTCATCTCGTTTCCTCTGAGGAGTGCTGGTGAGCGGCAGAGGAATCATAGAGCCATCAAAGGTTGCCAGCTGTAGGAAATGTCTTCATTTGCAGCGTGCTAGCCTGACACCTGAGCTCCAGGCTTCTGTGTGTGTGAGACCGTGTCTGTGCCTGCTTGTATGCGTGTATATGCATGCGTGTGTGTGTGACTGATAGTCAGCCATCCCAGCTCCCCAGCAGGTTCGTCTTTAAATTGTCTCTGTGTGTTTTATAGTGCTGTGTGTGTGTGAGTATGAGTGTGTGTGGCTGTGGGCCTGTGCCCCATCCATCAGTGTTAAGATGGCACATTACTGTTAATGAATGATATTTGTGTTCAGCATGTATGTCAGGAGGGAGGACCGAGGAAGCAAAACAAGCCCTCCCCAATCACCTCACCTCCAGCCTCCTCATTTTCTTTGTCAGTCTCTTGCCTGTTTTGCATTTTAGGAATTTACTGAGCTGAGCCTGGGACTAACTTATATGAGCTGTTGCATGAAAACAGCAATTTTGGTGTTTTTCCAACCAGAGTTAAAAGTTTTCATGGCTGCTCCTGTATCGAGTGCATGTTCATGATCATTAGATTTTCACATGATTTTCTTCTGGTAGCCATTTATTTTTTTTTCTGCTTATTTTAAATGGATTTTGGAATTTATCCAAGGGACTTGAAACTTGCTTGAGATAACCCCTTGCAGTGAGCATTAGCCCTCTTAATTTTTAATTTAAAGTTACTGTCATTGTGTGGTGATGCAGTTTCAGAGGGGACTGAAGTCTTTTGTCTGTGCATTCAAGGATTCTCTGAAATCTAAGAGTTAAAAATTTGCTTGTCAAAGAACATGTTTTAAATGGACATTATTACAGATTCAGTCTATTTCATGCTGTATGTATTTTCATGTTTCTGTTGTTTGTTCTGTCTTTTAGATTTCCTGAGGAAATGTCTTGGCATTTGGCAGCTGAATCTTAAAACCCATGTCAGAATTAGAGCTAGAACAATAAGGATAGGATATTATTGCAGATATATAGTACTGGTACTAGTGTTGGCTGACATGGCGTACATACGGCAGAATTGACAATAAAGCAGACTTTGACTTTGACTAGTTTTCCCACTGGAGA
The DNA here is from genome assembly GCF_001640805.2 of Lates calcarifer. NCBI lineage: Eukaryota > Metazoa > Chordata > Actinopteri > Centropomidae > Lates > Lates calcarifer. Next base: position 20,709,763 of record NC_066836.1, on the reverse strand, counting down.
GCAGTGAGAAGTAGATTTTTCAACTATAAAATGTCCTGCTCTATATATCTCTATATGTATGGAATCAATCTTAAAATGAATGGTATCATATGAAAATGATGAGCATGCATTATATCATGAGCCTAGACATGTGAAAACACCAGCAAAGTTCTTCAAAAAGTAAAGTTTGTTTTAGGAAAGAAATAGCTTTTTTTGTAGACACAAGGCACATAAATACAAATCAATGTTAAACTGCACAAAGAGCAATGCAGAGTTTCTTCCTTTTCCTTAGTGTGTTTGATATGTGGGAACTATGTAACAGGGTGAAGGTCCAAAGCATTACCACAGTCAGTAATAACAACAACACTGCAATGCTTTGTAAGTGACTTTGGATAAAAACATACTACTTGTTGTAATTTAAAAACTCAAGTGTATCTTGTCTTACTCAATCTCTCTCCACACCTTCTTCCTCCACTTTTACCTATTTTATCTTTTAGCATGTCCCTCTCCCTCCTTACCCTTCCTCTCCTTGACTCTTTTCTCCTCCACATCTGCCTCTCCCCACCCTTCACCCCTTCCCCACCACCACCTCTCATTCTCCTCAGCCCCCCATCATACTTTTAAAAGGCAGTGGGAGAACTGGTTCATTTACAGAATGATGTTTCACAGAGCTTTGTTTGGTGTGAAATGTAAAGAATGGAATGAGAGCATGCAAGCAGGAATTGTGTTTGAATTTCAGACCTATATAATCCTGCCAAGTCCAGCTGCCTGTAGTAATGCTGCTGGTCTGATATGCAAGTTTTATTGGATGCAGCCAATGAATTTGCTCTCTAGGTATCAATCATACAGCAACGAGTGGTATATAAGGATAAAATCTTAATTATGTGATATATTACTGATCCCAGTAGTGAAATTGTCTTCTTCTCCATAGGGAGATTAGAGGTCAGAGGTCAGGTTGAGGTACAGAGCAGCAGCTGAGGAGCTGGTGGGAGTTCTGTGTCTTTCTCAAGGACACTTCAGGAAGGTAGTGGCTTGAAGAAATATAACTGGAAAAAATGGATGGCTTGAAAATAGATTGATTGAAAAAGAATGGATGCATCAAAAGCAAGAAGATGATGAGGTTAAATTACTTGCTACAAAAACTATATGGTTAAAGACACAAAGGAATTATATTGGAGATGTCATTAATTATTTGCAAAGAGCGGAGCTCCTATTTTTATACATGGTGGGTTTCATCTCATACTGAACCTCTCACTACAGCACATGGTCTGGAAAGGTAGAGAGGAAACCATTTATTTCCAAGAAACATGCGACGAACAAAAAATTGGTGACAATTTGTACCATTTTACTGTAAATTATCACAATTTTTAGCACACGGGGAATGTGTCACTCGTCAATTGGTGTGAAAGGAGGGAAAAGTGGAGATATCAGGTGTCAGAACACCAGTGGGAGTGTTACTATGCAGAAGAAGCTCATAATCCACTGCTCACAAATTGTTATGAGGTTGAGTGCTGATGCAAGCAGAAGCACTGTGAGTTTACGAGTGAGATGGGTGAGGGAGATGTCTCCAACCAGGTGTCAGTAATATGCAGAACAAGCTCTATGTAACTCCTATTATCCACCTGATTTAAAACAGTAAGAAAGTAAGTTATGTGTATATTATTTATTCTTATTATATTTAGTTTACTCTTGACAGAAGAATTTTCTGATGTGATTTCCGAACTTTAATGCTTTACACCACGCCTGCTGCAGCAGTGGAAGATAGAAGCAGGTTGGATGGATGGATGGATGGATGGATGGCTGAATAGACATGTTTTCCCAGTGTCAGGCAGGGTGACAGCGCTCTGTCACACAGGCCCCCAGCAGATGTCACTCACTCATTAGTGAATAATGTGAGACCAGCCAGCGACAGGCAGCAGTCAGACTGTGTAGTCAACACATTACCCCCAGTCCCACTGATGGTATTAACAGTATCTAACCTACGCATTTCCACTACACACATTTTGCATTATACAGTGTATATTATCACTGACTGATAACCAACTCCTTCCTTCTTTGTTTTGCCATCTGTATAAGCTGCTAAAAGCAAATCCCTTCATTAAAAATCATGCTTAATCATGCTGCTACTTTATTGTCTAACACAGAGAAAGACAGGAAAAGACTGACAGCAGGAGGAAATGAGAGATGGTCAATGTCGTCAAACGAATTTCAAACCCGCGTCATTGTCTGGAATTAACACATGGGATATGTTGCTCAGCCCCCACGAGCCACAGCTCAACCTCCAGTTAACCCCTGGTGTCCATGTCTCGCTCCGTCTGCCTGTGTTTACACGTTTCACCTTGACCAGCATCAAAACACTGTCTGAATGTGTCAAACAGGAAGCTGACATTAACTCACCATCATGCTATTTCCTATGACTACAGTGAGCTGTTAACAAGCTGAATAGGATGCTGGGAAAAGCGGTGGGTGGAGAAAGGGAGGAAATTAGGAAGATAGTCCCGGAACAAGAGAAGGGGAGTAAAACAGAAGAGAGGGTTGAATGAGTGGGGATGAAGAAGAGGAGGAAGACAAGGGAGACTGGATGGCAGAGCAACAACCAGAGAATGCTGTTAATTCACAGTTTGGGATGCTTTTGCTGTCCGGCAAAATAGCTGGTGTCTGTGCAGTTGTGTGTTAAATCTTCGGGAACACACAGGACATCAGTCTAGACTGGGTCTATTTCTGTTGACAGTCAGTAGATAAATTACTGTGTGTGGTGTTTTAATAACTGTCCTTCTGATCCAGTAGCTGCCCATTCTCATTATGATCATTCAAAATTTTATTTGTACTTTTTTTAACAACTGGAATCTGTCGATATAAATGAGAGGAATAAAAATATGATGAGCCAATATTAAGGTGTGCTGAAGTATAGGTCACCCTGAAGTTCACCTCACTCTGAAGTTCTTTATCCTCCAGCTTCCTCTGGCTTCCCGTTCACATTACATGATAATTTAGGAGACTAAATTGTTTTTACTGGATTCCATTCTGTTTTGGTGCAGGAACAGATGAAAATTTGATTTCAGGATTTCAGATATTGCCTGGTGGTTGTGGAACTCCAACCACCAATGTACACAGATAACAAGTATGTCCGTCATTTGTGGGATTCCTGGTTTTGCAGGTTTCAGTAATCTACATCTATATATAACTCTTATCTTGTGGGGTTTTCTTGTAGACATGTGAAAGTTGTGTTTGAATTCAGTGTTACTCACCAAAATGCAGTGTTGAGCTCTATCAGACATGTTGGATGAATTGCCTTCAAAGATGAACATTTGCAAAGCCAGAGACTGATGATCAGAGGAATAGTGTGAAACCATTGGCAGCACTGTGTATCCTGTCACCTGTACAAGCATGTGCATGTTTTATCTGAATGTACATTCACATCATGGCAGTTAGGGAGAGAGGAGTTTTACCAGCCTTGTAACTGTCACTCTACAGTGGTGCTGTATGTGTATGAGCGAGGACCGCATGTATGAACTTCTGGCTCTATTTATGTGATTAATGTTTCTTTTTGTCAGCCAGATGATTTAACTAAACCCTGTCCTGTTTTCTTTCATTCTTTCTTTTTTGTAAAGTGAATGAAGTTCAGTAAAACTCCAAAAGCAAACAGCTCAATCTGAGACATGACATGTGACCTCCTCAGTTTAATGGACTTTCGGGATCTCTGTCTGTCCATAATTCAATTACAACAACACAAGGATGTGCGTTCTGTGCGGATATAAAGAGGGAAAGGTCGCAGGTGTATTGTGGAGTGTGCATTCATTTGAGAGACTGTGACATATGAGTTTTGTTTTCTGGGCCTGAATCTATGTGGCTCAGTGAGCAGGAAGTAGCAGAGTCAGAAACAGGAAACAGGAAGTTATTAGCCAGGATGATCTGAACACACTGGACTGTGGAGTACATCAAGAGAACAACAACAGAGACACACTTGCACCTGGCACTGTGTGTGTGTGTGGGTGTGTCTGTGTGTGTGCGCGTGTGTGCACATGCATGCCAGAGGAGGAAGAGGAAGACTGACAGAGGTCTAAGACCAGATTGTGCTGTCCTGAAACTAAAGAATCACAACACTTACAACTGTGTGTGTGTGTGTGTGTGTGTGTGTGTGTGTGTGTGTGTGTGTGTTGAACTCTTACTTCAGTGACTGCTCTGACACCTGCAGTATCACACCACTTCCTGAAAACATCACAATGCTCAGGTAAACTTCCAAAATAAAGGAAATAAAGGAAGCACCTGAATAAATGACAGAATGGGAGTGTGTTGAAAAGCAGAGGTGCATTTTCCTGCCTTTACTTTGGTAGACTAAACTCTGTCTGGAGGTTGGGTAAAATCAATAAATATGAAGTACAAACCAAAAAAACATTATTTAAAAAAATCTTCTTTCTGATGATCCTATTACATTTACAATAGTGTATTGGAGCCACTGTAGGAGCCTGGGTAGGGACTAATATTCAGGGGAAAAGATCAAGATTAAAATGTTAAATTTATGAGAAAAAAACTTGAATATTCTCTATTATTAAGTCTAAAAATTGCAAGAAAACCCTCAGAAATTAGAAAAGACTAAAGCCAAAAATTTCAGAGAAAAAAGAAGAAAAAATATGGGAAATATGGGAAACTTACTAAAACCTTGAAGAACCAAGTTCCAGACAGATTGATTTCGGGCTGCAACTATGATCTTTTTCAATATTGATTAACCTGTTCATTTATGGATAACTGTTTAATTGTTCACTTGAAAACATGTTGGTACATAGTTTAAAAGTTCAGTTATAAAAGTTCCTAGAAACATCTCCAGATTTCTTATTGTCATACAGCTGTTCAAAACACAGATTTATCCCTTTTTAGGTAATATAACATAGAATAAAATCTGCTAATCACAGTTAAGAAGCTGAAACCAACAAATGATTGACATTTCTGCTGTAGTCAGGTAATCTGTCAATTATCTGCTCATTGCACCATATTATATGTTTTCATCCTCATGACAACCCCGGCGTGAGCAAGGCGACCTTATCCTTGTGTTGTTTAGAGACTTCAGTGACTGAACACATTCTGACCCAGTGGGAGTGAGGCCCTCAAGAAAATACAAGCTCTGAGACTGACAGAAATAAAGCAGTGACCTCATTATGGGTGGAGTTCAGGCTGTGCTGGTCAGGATGTAAAGTAAACTCACATGACATCATGGCTCAGTATGAAGTGTTAAACACAAACTCACTGTGTGACGTGTATTGATTGGCTATCGGACAGTTCAGCAGGCAGACCGGCTGGTTGGCTGAGGTGTCTCTTTGTCTAAATGTCTGACTAATCAGCTTCTACTGAGCAATTCTGACAATATTACTGCGTTTGTATAACGCACACACACACTCACACACTCTGACATGCTAGCTCCATAGGCTCCTGGATATTCCCTCTATCCTTAAATAGAGCTTTATCAGGCAGGTGTTTCCCTTGACGGAGAGACAGGAAAGCAGGGTCAGAATGAAATGGCACTGTGTGTGCGCGCGTGCATGCGTGCGTGTGTGTGTGTGTGTGTGCGCGTGCGTGTCCAGCAGGGCCAGCTGCCAGCAGGCACCTGTGTCCTCTGGCTTGGTGTGTTGTTTATCTGCTGGCTGTAGCTTCCTGTGGACACATGTCTGTTTGACTGGATGGTCCTACCAGAGAAACCAGGGGGACTCCTGGCTCTGACGTTTTAAAAAAATAACAAGTTTGCCTCAGGTGGCACATGTTTACTGTAATCTCTGACACAAGTGACTGAAACCTCAGGTAAGTCCCTTCATTCTGAGCAAGTACTTCCCAATCTCTGTCCTTAGCTCTCACTTTATTCCCCAAATATTCTCCAAATAAATGCTGCTGCTCGCCTTCATTGTTATTGTTATTCCCCCTTGGCAGCAGGAGCTGGATTTTTGGCCAGTTGAGGTTTTCCCAAATGAAGTCGAAATTTTTCTGAAAAGCTTGACTACTGCACTTCAGAGGAGTGGACCCTGTTTTTAACATGCACACGAGGAGAGGACGCCAAAGCGATCGAACCTCAGACCTTGACTGTGAGAGTCATGGATAGTCCTTTTCTCTCTCTATCTCTTGCTCTCTCTCTCTGTCTCATCCCTCCATCCATCCCCTCTAATCCTGATGGTGTTAATTGAAAGTCAGGAGAGGGCACCCTTGCGGTTTCATTATTAATTTAACACTCAGGGTAACTTAAAGTGCAATTTTCACCCACATGTGGAACAGAAAAATCAATGGCCACAACAGCAGCGAGCATCAAGGTTGATTACTGATGCACGGGGAGAGACAGGCAAGACACCAACTACTTGAAGAGAAAGAGTGACGTGTATGTGTGTGTGTGTGGTGTCTGGGTGGTTTTTGCTAAGTGTTTCAGATGCGTCGACCCTGTTTTGACACCTCTCTCTGTAACACAAAGCAGTGGGTAAACACAAAGACGTTCTCAGCTGATTAGAAATGACACCTGATGGCGGTGTGGGCGTAGTCCTCCGTGTTCACTTTTTCATTCATCATCCTGCATGTAGAACATGCACGTGTGTGTATTTCTTCACGTTTAATTGTGCACATACATGACTCTCTGTCCTATTATCCCTAGCTGTGCACTAGTCGGCCCTGTGCTGAGGATTAAATGGGGGGAAATAAAGGTATATTGCTCAGTAATGCAATCTGTCCTACGAGTTGAGAGATGAGCAGCCTGCCCTTTGCGCTGAGCGGACTCGTGGATGATTTAGAGCAAGCAGATGGAAAATTCCAATATGTTAGCCTAACCCCAAATGGCTAAGAGCTAATTTATTTCAAACCCTGCGCAAGAATTACAGTTCTTCCCTTTGCTGCCTCTTTTACACCCCCCCACCCCCCGTACTCTCCCCATCCTAACCCTTAAACACAAGAAAGGAAAGTGCCAAGATATGCAGAGAGACAGAAGTTAAGTGTAAAACCAAAGTGTATTTAACCCACAACAAAGCACCAGGTTGTAGAATTTATCCCTTCACTGGAGTTAAAATTGAACTCCATTTACGATGCAGCAATTAATTGAGAATATGCCACTCTGAGGTGAAGTAAAAACACAGCAGAAAAGGGATAAAATGACAATTTAAAGCAAGAAGATTCTCTGCCAGCATCATTACTCTCCCCATCCTCCATGATGTATGCCTGTACTTTATTTTAGGCAATTTCAAGTGCTTTGCACGTTAATTCAGTTATTCTAATTCATGACCAGGACATTATGCAGTTAATACTGAATTACTTCTTGATTGAGGACCACTAATAGCCCCTGTTTCTCTCTTTCTCTGGTCTTTCCTTCAAATCCTGCTGCATGTAAACTCCATATAAACATGCTCGGTGTGACCTGCAGTGAGCAAATGCCAATACTGTGTGCGGGGACCAAAAAATCCCCCCACACAAACACATGCAAGAACACGTTCAAAGACAAAATTATCCTGTTAATTACGACAGCACACACTCATGCCGAGATGCACATACGCCCAACTTTGTCCCCTCCCCCCTCGTTTGCATCTAGCTGGATGAAGTATTTCGGCGTGATCACCCCTAAGTGGACATGTCTGTCTTGATAAACACTTTATGCAGATCAGCTTCCACTTGTTTTCTGCTTCTTGAGAGAGGGAGCGAGGGAGCGAGAAAGAGAGAAATAATACCTCTCTAATTGACCCATTTGGCTGCTTCTCTGCCCACAGGAGGGGGCCTCGGCTTTTAATGTTTGATCGGCCTAATTTCCCCAACACATCATTAGTGGCCATCTTCAGCCCCGACTCTTAATAACCTCTTTATGAGGCGAATGGATGCCGTTAAAAGTCTTTGTCTCTCTCATCTCTCTCATCTCTCTCCCCGGGTCCGGCGACCCTCCTCGTTCTCCTAATTAAGTCAGATGTTTCAAAATATGGTAATGGGGCCTGAACCTGTTTGAATTGAATAAGCAAGCATCTCCCGGACTCTTCTACCATTTACATAATTTCATTATCAGGTAAAACACACTAATTGTTGAGTGTGGGTGTTTGTATGAGGGAGTGCATGCACAGGGTGAGCCAGTGGTTCCTTGGCAGAAATGCAGCACTAATTACAAAGCGAGTGGCAGCGCTCCAGAGTGAGGGTGTGTAAAAGCAACAAGCCATTTACACAGAGGCTAATAGATTCCTGAGCGCCAGCTCGGCCATTCCAACAATGTAGGGCAACATTTTCAGAGCAAAGCTGATGTTTTATTACACATTGTATCCTAATAATGGGTCAGTGCTTACAGTCTAATGTGCAGAGCAACAAGCCACTTATTCCCATTCATTTAGCATTAGCAGAAGCTTCGTATGCTGTTTATGAAGCGATGGGAGTTGGCAGTTATAGCAGTCCTTTAAATTGCCTTCTTCATACTTTGCTGCTTCCTGCTTATATTGACTCTCAATGATCTTAATCAGCTGTCTGAAAGGACAAAATTAAAATAATTGTGCGCTGTATTGACTGAAACATTTCCTGTATCAGTGCAGGAAAGACAAACACTACTGTATTCTATGGTTGTGGCTCTACATGCATGTTTATACAAGTCAGACTTAAAGTTGATAAAAGCAAGAACTTCTAGCACTACATCTAATATTGTTTGCCTGGTCAGTCGCCAACTTATGACGACGTGTTTACATCCTGCTTGTTTTCTGTGTGTGTGTGTGTGTGTGTGTGTGTGTGTGTGTGTGTGTGTGTGTGTGTGTGTGCTTGTACATGTGCTTCCTTTGTCGTGCCTCCTGCAGTGTTTTTGTCCCAATCACACACAGCTGCGACCGTCTCTCCCTGTATCACGCTACCAAACTTCCCCTTAACATGCAAAACAACATAATCCTGCTTGTTTTAGACACTCAGCTGATGATTACTGACACAGACCCACCAGGACACAGCTGCGTGGGGGAATGACGACTACACAAGCAACTTTCCAGACAGAACAATGACACTGGATGATTCTGAGAAACCCTGGATTATATTCCATGGCAACACAGTCTGTCTTTATCAATCAATGATTCCTAATTTTAGTATATTTCAGGACAGGCAACTTGGTTAAGATTTAAGAAACCTCGTCATGGTCATGGTAAATTATCAATCCACCATCCATCCACTCTGTCTCTGCCTCCCTGCCCTGACTTTGTACTGCATCATATGAAAGGTACAGTACTTCCTGCTTTGGCAGAAACATCCAAGGTCTTGGGTAACAATAACTTTTTTTCAATCAACATCATTCAAATAAATTCAAACACCTCTGTTTCCCTGCTGAGTGTGTGTATGTGTGTGTGTGGACAAGTTAATGAGATACACATGAATTCCCCCCTTTGTTAAATCATTATTCACCTAGCCTATCCATGTCCCCACCTTTGATGAGATACACCCTGCAACTTCTGCTCCCTGACAGCCAGAGAAGTGTGTTTGTGTGTGTGTGTGTGTGTGTGTGTGTCTATATATCCATCAGAGGCCAAGCGCAGGAGGCCGCTCTCTTTTCTCACTTTCTGCCATTTGCCATTTACACCAAATGGTTATTAATTACCAGACGGGATAAGACTGGGAGGAGCCAGCTGGTTTAGTGTTGGCAGACTGCTGTAATCTGGTTTCTAAAACACATCCTGTTTAAATAGCCATTTCATCTTGTCTTAAATGTCTTAAAGTGCATTTTTCTTACACTGACTTCAATTTTTTCTTAAAAAGAAAATGTATGTGCTGACAAATCTGAGAAGTAAGGCTAAATCAATACACATTTTTGTACAAGTGGAATTATGTGCACAGTTCTAAGGGAATAATTTGACATTTTGAGAAATGTGCTTATTTTCTCTCTTTCAGACAGATGAGAAGATCAGCACCATGTATACATCTGTGCATTTACTATGGACCAGAGCCAGGAGGACATTATCTTAGATTAGCATACAGATTAGTCACAGATAGTTACAGATTAGTCACATGCTGTAACTGTTTCTTTACCAGCAAGTTTATCTACCTGCCCAGTCACCGATGTTCACTCTGAAATTTTGACACTTTGACCGTGCATAGACTGTGATGTGTGTTATATCGTGTATTTAACACTTGTATAAATAGAACGCAAGACATAGCATCTTACTTAGCAGTTAGCTAATGCTAATACTGGGCATATCTAGTCTGTGAGGAAAGTTAAGATACTGCTATCAATTCCCTCATCTAACTCATCATCATCATCATCATCATCATCATCTAACTAAGTAGCAAAAGAGCATTTCCCAAAAACTGATGCTCAAAAGGAAACTAACCAGCAGGTACTTCTCCTCAGAAAGTGTCAAGAGAATTCAATTCTATGTGATCTTAACATCACTGAAGTTATTTAGTTCATACTCAGTCATTTGCACTTAGTTTAATTTGTCCTCAGTGCTACTGAAGGAACTCTCATTGCTGTTGGAATAAGGTAGACTACTGTCAAGAAAATGTCTCTTTTGAAATAAGTGGAACTACCTTAACACCTTGGCAGCTTTCCTCACTTATTTATATGAAATAAGATCGATACTTTTTAAAGTATCTAGCCTATACACACACACACTCTTCCTCTCCTGCTCCTTACTCTGCTTCTCTCTTCCACACAATAGCCTGACACCACATAGCTCTTCATCAGGTGCTGGCCGTCAGGGCCTCTTGCACGTGCAGGCGATTACCTTGTCCCCTGATTGCCACCGTACAGAGAGGGGGAGGGTTTTTTTCTTACAAATTAGTGGATAAATAGATACCCCACCACCATTGCTACCATTCACCCCCCCCCCCCACCTCTCCACTACCCAGCTCCACCCATCCACCCTGTGCCTAATGACGGGGGCTGGGGAGCGGTAATGAAAAACTATACATCACAATCAGCCGGACAGTCCTATTCATGGCTATGCATTATGCTCACTAGTCATAATCATCGCTGCCGTGACAGAGGGAGAGATGTGGAGAGAGCATAGGAGAGGGGAAGAAAGAGGTGAGATGGTGAAAGGAGAGGATAGTATGATAGAAGAAGAGATGGTGTGAAATGGTCTGGAGAGGAGAAGAAATGATGAAATTGTAGGTAGGAACGAGGGAAATGGAAGAAGAGAGTGCAAAAGAAGGAATGACAGAGAGGAGAAGTAAAGGGAATGAAGCTCAATCAGGACAGAATAGGTGCTGGTCTTTCTTTATCTACACTGTTTTTTAGTATTACCTCTGTAATGAATGCACTCCACGCCACAACACTACTGCTGCACTGTGGCAGTGTTACCTGAATGAGAGGGTATTTTTGTCCTCTGATTATGGTTATACAGAAATAGTTATGCTATGAGACTTGGATGAATACAGTCAGCAGCAGTCTTTAATGAAACGGGACAAACAGTCTGGGTGTAGAGGTCACAGTGGTGGATTGGCATGTGCTGCGTTTGGATTCTGTCACAGTCCAACAATTATTGTCTGCCATCATTTCAACCATTATCATGATCTGTCCCTAAACCCAACCAAGAGTTTCAATTGCCTAACCTCAACCTAACATCAAACATACCCTTAGGCCCTGTAACAGTGATCTTGTAGGTTCAGCAGCTTGTCACACTGCAAGATGGGTCTAATAAAATCACTGTCAGGCTGCCATGTAAACAGGAAAATAAACTGCAAACATAAACATGCCACCAACTTGCAATCAAAAACTAGCATTGACCATGGTGCTGACTCAGTTTTACTTTTACTTAATTCAAAGTTGGCTCTTGTAATATTGCATAGACTGGTGTACTGTGTTATAAGTTACTTAGTGCAAGTGGTTGGTTTGTATAAGTTGTCATTTTGTGAGAACTCCTGACACACAGAGTTTTGATGTAGGCTGTGGTTGGTTGCCGAGTTCTGTGTAAGTCACTGGTGGATGTGTCTCCCAGTGTGAGAGGACAACCATTTTGGACTGATGACCAAAACTTCACCATGCTTTTCTCTTGATTGTCAGCTTCTGTCTCTGACAGCCCAAATCTGCACACATCAGGGTTGTTAACCTTAGTTTGTTTCCTGTAATCACAACCTCTCCAGAACTTAAACTGTGTCTGCCCCACTCACCACGTCTGTGGTAGAGGTTTAAGAACTGTGATCTCTGGTGGCAAAATGTAACACAAATGTAAAAAGAACCTTCAAAAGCTTTTCAAATAAATTTCAGGTTTCCATATCTCATACACTTGTCTGTGATTAACTGGAAGTAAATAGAAATTAGCTCCCTGCATTGACTGCTGCAGCTAACTGCATAGCCAGCAAGCTTCCCTGTTCATCTAAGCATGCTGGTGTGTTTACAAGTGTGAAAATGTGGGTCCATATTTAAGTAAATTCATGCTAAAGAAGTAATAGAGAGAAGATGGTTTGAGCCTTCAAGTTTTTGACTTACAAGAATACAATTTTTCAAATTTCTCAACAAACACAGCCTTTCAAATAATGAATATAACACTGAAAGTTAAGCTTTAGAAAGGTTGCACTGTTTGTGGCAATTGCAGAATAAGCATGAATACATAATCTTGGATCATGTTAAGTTAACATATCTCTCAATCCAAGAAATACATTCTACTCTTAATAGTAATGCTTTTTTAAAGTCTTTGTAGTAGAAGTCAGACAAAAAAAGCTGCTACCAAACTGTGCAGCTCAACCTGGCCTGATTATGATACAGACATTTAAATGACAAGTCTCGATTCATCAGTAGAAATCCAAACATGTGGGAGCTGATTGAAAATCTACATGGCTTTGTTCACCCTCTTTTCCTGTATCTACAAGAGAGTGGAGTTTAAAATGCAGGAGCATAAAGAACAGAAAAGGGGGTAGAGGAGGATGACACAGAGACGAGAGCGATATTGACTTTTTATCTACCTTTCCTTTCTTTCCTCTCTCAAACATACATACATACGAGTCATGGAGACAGTGTGTGAGAACTGTATTTCTGCAGCTCGTTAACCACAATATCTCCTCTATATCGGCTTATTTGGCAGCCGCCGCATGCTGAGCCTCTTCTGCCATCCTCCGTCCTTAGGACAGTAAATTGTAGATGTTGTGTGTGTTAGAATATGTCGCAGTGTGTAGGTGCGTTTGCATGGGGTTTGCTTGTGTTTGTTGGCAGCAAGAAAACTAGGGATGAGAAAAAAAAGGGGATTCTCAGAGGGGAAAAAAAAAAGAATGACAGGCACAAAGTAAGGAAATGACAGAGGTATGGTAGGGCACACATACACACATGCTCACCCAGAATCCTTTGGGGGAGCTTTGTATTAGGACAAAGCTGCGTAATAAAAGTCGGATCACATAATCACTTTGACTTCAGCGAAAAACTAGACTGGCTAAAATACCCTGGGGACAAATAATAAGGTTCTCCTATCAAGCACATTGGGCCCCGTCTGTTGCCAGGTGTACGTGTACAAGTGTGTCTGTGTGTGAGTGGCTGTAACACCGAAAAAAAAATGAAAGTGTAGAAACATTTATATCTAACGCACACACATATGCAGACTCATGGGCACAGCCACACACACACACACCTTTCCTCTGTTTTTATAGACTGGTCGCTTACAAGCCACCAAATGTCACCGCTGTTGTTAATCCCATACAGCCTGCCTAATGAGACCATACTTCACACACTCTCCTTCGAGGGTCTACGTGTGTGTGTGTATGTATGTGTGTGTGTGTGTGTGTGTGTGTGCACGCGCATATTCACTTTGTGGATATGTTAACAGTCTGAGAGGCTGCACATGCATGTTTGAAGTATTGTGTCTGTGTGTGTGCGTGCATGTGTGTTTGTGTGCGTGTATGTGTGTGTGCGTGTGTGTGTGTGTGTCACCCCTGACCTTGCCCTCACCCACATCTCATTCCATCTCATTAAATATGTATATCTTATCTCCCAACCTTCTCTCTCACACACACATACACACACACACTGACACCAATTTGCATGCAGTAAATTCCAACAAGCAACAGGGACGGGGCTGTAGAGAGAGCAAGAAGACTGGCCTACTAATGGGTGAGCAAGAGCACGGATGAGGGGTAAGCAGAAAAAAGCATGATGGAGGATGGGATTTAAAGAGTGGAGAGTATTTTCAGTCAACAGTGAATTCTTTTTCTTGTCATTCATGTTAAGAAAGAAAAGCGTAACATGTATACTTCACTTCTTTCCTTTACCCACCTCATCCCTCTCTCTCCGGTTTTCCATCTATCTCACTGTGTCTCACTCTCTGTGTCTTTGTGTACAGTGAGTCTTGATCGAATCTGGCCTAATGAGAATGATGTGCTACAGTGATAAAACACGGCTGTAGCCTCCTGTAAAACACTGAGCATCCCTGGCATTAATTATTGACCGGGCTGAGGTGCCACTGGAGGGGTTTACAAGGGGCGAAAACATTACGCTGACCACCGGCATAGTTAATCACTAATGGACACTGGATGGTGCTGAGAGAAAGTGAAGCAAATGAACAAAGCACATGGAGTCTTTATGTTAATTTAAGTGTTACTGTAAGTGTTGAGAATATTGACATCAAAGTTGTCAGCAAGTCCTCAGAAGATCCTGAGATTTACACCATCATTTGGGCATGTCCTGTTTCTCATGACATAAATAAACTTACTCACTGTGCACTGACTTCGCTCAGCTTTTATAGTAATCTTAAACTTCTATCCAGCATGTATGAAGTCATTTTGTTACAAATATGCACCTCGTACATGCACACATTCGCCACAAATGAAAAAATGCTGGAAATCAGATGTGGAACTGCTCAAACTGCAGAGAGCTGACCAAAATTTCTGACGTGCCAAAGAAATCTAACCAAGAGCTAGAACTCTGATCATTCAGGCAGTTAATCTGGCATCGTGACACCCCCCCCCGAACTGCATGTCAAATGACAACCGATCCGGCAGAAATTTGGCCAATTCTGAAATTAGTCAGGGCTGACCAGTTAGGGGTCGTAATTGGGCTTCATCTATAAAGTGTGTGTCTGGCTCTCTGGAGGAGGTAGAAGAAGACAGTGCTTGGGTAAAGAAGTTTTTTATCATTCTTTCCTTCATACTAATAATGAAGTATTCACAAAGCAATTTTTTTAGCACTTTACAAAAGAGGATATCCAAGGTTTTTAAT
This sequence comes from Lates calcarifer, assembly GCF_001640805.2. Lineage (NCBI taxonomy): Eukaryota > Metazoa > Chordata > Actinopteri > Centropomidae > Lates > Lates calcarifer. The sequence continues at coordinate 20,694,684 of NC_066836.1, read as the reverse complement.
ATGAAATGTGCAAACATGTACTTGATATATAAAGATCAGCACCAAAACAAGGCATTCAGTGACATAGTGCAGTTTTGAGATGTGAAAGAATGACTTTGATAAAGCGTTTTCAGGGCATTTTGGAGAGGCACAGTGGAGAAATGAATGAGTGAGAGGGGAGACAGTGACACTCAATAAAGGTCCCTGACTGGACTCGAACCAGTGATGTTGTTATTCATTGTAAGCCCATAACCCCTTGGCTGCTAGGGTTCACCTGCCATGAACTGCTATAAGGGGAACACTGATCTGGTTGTTGAAAGTGTTCATGAGGTATAGGCAAACTTTAGTCCAGTCATAAAGTTATTGCATGTTTTCACAGTTCAACATGTACCTGCTGTGAGTTGTGCTTTTAACAGCGACTGTAAGTTCAAAATCTTGTACCTGGCACCAAACATAACCTCACAGTTGGATGAACACTGTCCAGGTTTGGTCAAATTTAAAGACGCAAACATCTTGAATACATTTCTCGGACAAATTCAGCTCAACTTTTTTTTTTTTTTTTAATCCTGTTAATCAAGCAGCATCAAGTTGATCAGGTTTTACACACACACACACACACACGCACGCATACAAACACACCTAACAGGAGCAAAGCCACGATCGATGGCCAAGCAGGGAATCAGCTAGTATGAATGTGTGTGTGAGACCATGTTTCTGTGTGTGTGTGTGTGTGTGTGTGTGTGTGTGTCTGGGAAAGCCAAAGCCAAAACAATGGCCCATCAGATTGAAACTGACTTCACCTTGTATCTTTTGGCCCCGGCTTGCGACAATAGATTGGACAGGAAATCCAATGGCAAGCAGAGAGACAAGGAGAGGAGGAGAGGGGGATGGAGGGGCAGAAGAAGAAAACAGATTGCTAATATGTTGCTGTTGTGCAGGTGTGTGTGTGTGTGTGTTTATGTGTATTATATGAGTGTTGTGGGTGTGTATGAATGCATTTATAAGGATATGTGTATTAAAAAAAGTTTTTTTTGGTACTTTTTTGACAGGGTTTTTGATTATGCAGGTGTGTGTACGTGTTTGTGAGTGAACATAAAAGTGTGTGTGTGTGTGTGTGTGAGTGTGTGATGGGTGACCTGGCCCATTTTAATCTGTGGCAGAGAGAAGATGTGGTGAAAACCATTATCACCGTCTCCCTGTCGCTGATAACAGCTCGCTAATCTGTTTGCTGGAGGTATTGAACAAATGCATTTGTGCCACGGACGGACAGGGAGAGAGGAGAGGGAGGGGACGAATGGGGAGATGGGAGCAGGTGTGTGTGCGGATGCGTGGGGGTGGGGGGGTGTCAGAGGGGAGCTGATGAAAAATGAGAGGATGAGGAGGTTGGGAAAACTTCACCGACAGCAATGGCCTCCCAGTGACAACAAGGAAGGAGGGAGAGATGGGGAGGCAGAATGAGCGAGAGGTGAAGACAACGCGCAGAGATAGAGGAAACAAATTGAGGTAATGACAAAGATAGATGAAAAGAAATGAGAACAAGAAAGACTGGATGAAAAAAGGGAAACCAGAAAGAGACAATGGGGAAAAAAATCAATGTCACAAGAGTGTCCTGCGATAAGGAATGAGAAAAAAAAAAAAAAAAAGGAGTGACAGTAAAGGTGGAGCGGGTGTCTTGAGTGTGGAGGTGTTGGATGCTGTGGGTGACTGATCCAGTCAAGTAGAAGATAATGTGGCAACTCAACCTTGACCTGGGTTTTAAGTTTGATTCAACAAAAGCTGGTCATTGTCAATAATGTTCAGATGATACTTTTTAAATGAAGCATAGTTTCTGTGTACATGATCTCCTCTGTGGCTATAAGGATTGCCATTCCAGTCCGACACTGTTTGCACTGGACAAATCTACTGCAAGCGAACTGGAAAGCCACCCAGAAAACCATGTGAACCTGTGGATTTGTTTATTTAATGCTAACTTAAACTTAACTTAACTTGGTGGAATAACTTTGTGTTCACTACATTTGACATTTGAGTCTTTGAGTTATATCTGGCAGAAAAAGCTTTCCTGTTTTAGGGCGTTCTCAAAGAATCAGAGTGGCAATGAAGATTCAGCTAGGAAAACAAATCCCCTTTAAACAAGTACATCTATGAACATTAGATCTTCTTTAAGCATCTACCAAGAGCTTGAGGAGATTAGGGTGGACGTGCAGCAGCAAATGGAGTTGGCATGAATCAGCAGTAAGAAGTGTGAAGTTATAATGGCAGAGTATGATTGGACGTTGCTAGTCAGCTGATAGCCAATTCATGAGTATGAATGAATTTAGTTCTCTGCCTGAATTAATGCTATGCTTTTGTTTCAAAATGTAGCTTAAACATATCTTGACTTGTCTTCCTTGTTTATGACATAACTTTTAATTTGTTTAAGAAAAAGAGAAGAAAATAAAAATCTATTTAAATATTATGTTCCTATAACAGTTATACATATAACAATTAGAATGAAACCAGCTGAACCAGCTGATTAGAACTGTGAAAACCCAGTCCCTCATTCATTTGAATAAGACCTGTCCATGCAGTAGGTTTGACAGTACAGAGGGCTTCAGAAAAAAAAAATAGAACCTTGTGCAGCATAGAAGGCAGCATCTTCTATTTACATCCTTCATCAATGGATAGAGTTTACAGTCTGCTGTTTACTGTCTGTCTATAACACAAGACAAAGGCCGTGCACAGTACCTAAATACCTCATTGGGGCAATTTCTGGGTGACCACTGATAGCAGATGAAATACTAGGGGAAAAAGTAAGAATGTAGGACCCCATCATTCATTTAGTCATCTGACTAACTTCATTGTGCTGCTGACAACAGCTTGTCAGTGTAAAATGGTGGTACTAGTGCTGGTGGTGATTGGGTGGAGGGATGGAGGGGTAGTTGAGTGTTACTGCAGGCCCTGAGGCTAGCAGTTAACCTGAGCTCAGAGCCCCTCTCCCATGAAACACTGAAGATTGCAGAGGTGTAAAAGAAAGACAACGGGTGAGTGGGGTTGTAACACCCTGGGCAGTATGTCAAACATGAGGAGGGACATGCTTATATGTGTGTTTTCTCTTCCTTACTCTTATTTTCTCAACGTCTGTCTTTGATTTTGTCTGTAATATTTGTGTCTTCTCTTCCACATCATATTCCTACTCTCCATTGTCATTTATTCCATTTCTATTTCCCTCTCTCTCTTTCTTTCTGGATGTTTCTCTCTCTCTTGTCTCATCTCCTCACCCCCACTATCTCTCTCCTCCCCCCTTCTGCTCTGCTGAGGCCCTGGGGCACCATCCGACTGCACCGGCTAACCCTTGTATAAGTTTTCCAATTCCAATTCCTGCTGGATTATGGCATGGTGGTGACGAGGAGACATTTCCTCTCTGATTATATATTTGATTCAATGGCATGATTATTGGAGCTGTGTGTGTGTGTGTGTAGTTGGAGGAAGTGTTGATGTCGAGTGGGCACAGAGACCTTGACCTCACCCAGGGGACAATGGACATTCCCGTGCCTTCTCTCTCTCTCTTTATGTGCACGGGCACACACACACACAATTGTGAATGTGCGAACAGATACGTATGTGTGCTCACTCCATCCCCCCAAAATCCATGCTTGCAAACTGCTGTGCTTACATTCACACACACACACACACACACACATACACACTCGGCCCTCTCCACCCTCTAGCCCTGAGGTTAGGGGCTGTAGATGGCAGACATGGAGATTGGTTTTTAGTTAAATGTCAGTGGAGGTGAAAGTACTGCCCAAAGGCACCTCTGCGTGTGTGTGTGTGCGCATGTTTGTGTGCGTGTGTGTCTTGCTATCTTTGTCACTCCTGTAGTCACTCTCTCTCCTCCTCGTCCATGTTTCTTAAGATAATCTCTTTCACCTCCTCTTTTGTTTCCTTTGTCCGTTAGCATTTCTATCAATATTTTTTACTCCCTTATATCTACCTTTTCATCTTTCTTTTTAATCAGCCTCTTTACCATGAGAGAGTGAAACCCACATATATCTATCTATAAAAAGCTCAGTCATCTGTGTTGTTGTTATGGCATTCATTGATTACAGGGGCAGACAAACATTAGGGTTGTCAGGCTAAGAACATAGTTATCTGGACCTCTCCACTTTGTCCACAAAGTCTAAGTCAGTTGCTGTTGATAATTGATAAGTAAAAAAAGTACAAAATACATTTTATTTATTATTTTACCTTATTTTGTTGAGTTCAATTCAATTCAATTCAATTTTATTAATATAGTGCCATATCACAACAACAATCATCTCAAGAAACTTTTCATAAAGAGCAGGTCTAGACCATACTCTTTAAAATAGGTAATTACAGAAAGAGACCCAACAGATCTCACCATGAGCAGCACTAGGCGACTGTGGCAAGGAAAAACTTCCTTTAAGAGGCAGAAACCTCGAGCAGAACCAGACTCAGGGTGGGCGGCCATCTGCCTCGACCAGTTGGGTTAAGAAGGAGAGAGGGGTGGGGGTGGGGGATAGAGTTGTTGATTAGATTTTTCATTAAGTATTTTGTACAGTGTAATAAAGGACAGCCATAACAGAAAGAGGATTTAAATCAGTGGGAGACTTTACTTATCACCAAACTACAGAGACATGATTGGGTATATTTCCCTCCAACACACAACTTAACCACATGTAACACTTGAGTGAATAAAGAGATGCAGGTATGAAGGTAGGTAAGTCATAATAATGGGAGATATATCCAGACACAGGCCTGAGTGTATTTGTTACCATGCATAGACACCTTTTTAATAGTAATAAGTGTATTAATGCGATGTATTTAACATTGGTATAATATGACCAAGATATTGAGTCATAAATAACATGATTTAGCCTAATACTCATGTCACAGTTAGCCTATGTTAGACGTGATGGGCCATTAAACCAGAAAGAGTATAAAATGATGTTCACTTACATGTGAAAGTCACAGTGAGTCAAATCACAGGAGTGCAGCAATGTGTTCTTTATGCCCTGTTTGATATAGATTAAGAGGAAGAAAACTGGGAGATGTTAGGTTCCTGCATATTTGTTTTGACCGGCTGTTAATCAGTGGACATAATATATTTAACAGGCTGTAGGCTTAGTGGGGTTAAAGTTGTATCCCACAATTTCTGATCATGAGCTAATGGGAAAAAAATCAGACATCAGAAGACATCAAAAGACAGCAAGTCAGCATGATGATGCTTCTTACATTACTTGTTACTTTTGGGACAGGCTGAAATGATCCATACAGAGGCAGAAGGCTGAAAAGTTTTAAATCACCAAACCAACTAGGTAGTAATTAGTAAGTATAGTTTATAGTTAATTATAGCTTTAATCAAAGATCACAGCAATACTGAGATAGTTTGGTGTTTGTTGTTGTGGCAGTTGGCACTAAATACTGACAATAGTAAAGATCTCCCAAAAGTGGAGGTTTGTTCCTACTCTCTTAAGCTGCTAATAAATGTACTTATATTAACAGTGATCAAATGACCTCATGTAATGTAAAAGAGGTCAGAGAATCATCTGGAGTTTATTTAAGCTTCAGTGCATTTTAACATCTTTAACCAATGTTTTTGTTTTATGATCTACAAATTTAGAACTGGACTTTACAACTAGACAGTGAATATTGGACCTCAAATACAACTCCAGCTGATGCACTGTGTCTAAAAGGACATCTAGGAGCTGATTCTGATGTAATCATTATGTGTCTGTATTACTATCAAAGATTTAATAGAATTAATCCAGGTAGTTACTTTGCTATGTCATGCTGCTAAAAGGACATCTGGCTGCAAGCATGTAGCACAGCTTGCATGTTGCCAAGGGTGACAACATGCCAGCTGCTGCTCCTTGTGAACAACCAACCAAAAGCTGCTGTGCATCTGTTGCAGTCTGTGGCTTTAACAATGTTGTTACCTTTAAACAGAACCTTTAAATCAGTCAGAGTGACTGTCTTGGCCTTTTTTTTTTATTGTTGGTGAATATAAAGTAAAGAAGAAGCTGAGATATTTGACTCATGTCATCATCAGTTTGTTCCCACCAGTGGAGATATGACAGCTGGATCATGCCAAAGACTTGGCATGAAAGCGGCCTCAGAAAGTTGGCGTCCTGTCCAGAGTGAATATTCGCATACATTGTTATATGTTTGTGTAAGTGTGTGTGTGGCCTGTCCTGTTTAAACCCAGATGTGTCAGTCAGCTCAGGGTGGGGGGAGTTGTCACACTGGTATTCACAGCACCAGAGCCAGAGGGGTTACACACATACGCACACACACAAACTGGTATTCACCAAACATGTCCTGAAGGATTGTTATTGTCCTAACGTGGGCCGTACGTTGCCTGTCCACCAATTTGATCACACAGACCACTAAACCTCAAACTCTGTGTGTGTTGACTGCATGAGCGCTGACTGACAGCTGTCACAAAGCCTGAGAAGCAACAGACCGTATGCACTGTGTGTGTTTCTGCCTGTGTCAATGCATATAGTGTATGATGGATTGATTTTGTGTGTGCATGTGTGTGTGTGCCTGTGGACAGAACAAAAGGTCAGTGTCTGCTAGCTATTTGGCTGTCAGTTTCACTGGACCGATGTTACGCACACACACTTGAACACTGAAGAGCGCTGATCGCAGCAGATGGTGGATTTTTATGTGGGATCAAACACACCTGCAGGTGTGGACACACACATCATGGATTCACCATGGATTCACCATGGATTCACCAGGCTCCTAAAATACATCTTGCCAATTGTAAGTAGTAATGAGTGATGTTTTGGGGCCCTTTTTTTTTATAAACTAGCACAAATGAACTTTAAATAGCAATGTTGGGAAATTAGTGTTTGGTTCATTTTTGGGGCCTGCAGATTAACGTCAGTGAAAAACCAATGTTGACTGTAAGGTGGTTGCATTTTTATCATTAACCATGGTTTTTCAATCTGCACTGTTGAAGCAGTTTTTTTTATTTTGAGCCACAGATCAGGGGCGCACAAGTAGCTCACCTGGGTATGTGCACACCATGTATTGAAGCTAAATCTTTATCAACAGACCACCAGATGCCCCAAGACTTGTGCCAGTCACCTGACTTCCACACCCACTTCACCTGTTCTTCATTCAAAATTGCTGCCTGCACGGTTTATACCAGCCATTTTCATGTCTGCTCTTTCCCAGATCATTACGTTGTCCGTTTTGTCTTTGATGGAGTCTTGTGTTCTCACCATCCTGCCTGTTACCTATTCCTTTCTCTGTTCCTGTTCTCTCTACCTGAACCTGTTCCAATGCCAGTGCCAAGTAAACACAGTTTTTATGCAATTTTCAGTTTGGTAATAGCATTGGCAGCGAACAAGTGTTTCTGCCAATGGTTGGGGGGTTTAGGCTGTGTTCACACTGGCAGTTCTGGCATGATTTTGCATTTGTGTTAAAACCTGCGATAGATCACCTCTTGTTGCAGATGCAGGGCAATGTTTTGCCTTGATTTGGCAGAGGTGTACAAACCTCTCCAAAAAACACCTCTGAGTCAGTGTGGCCTCTTTCCATTTGCCACACTTTTTAAAATCCACATTGACAATATACATGATTGGACTTAAAAAGATTACCAACAATATCATCCACAAGTGTAGTCCTGTGACCCAGAGTTCTACAGAAAACATCAATACTGTTGTTCTCCATGATGAGTGAGTGTAGAGTGTCACATCTACTCTGTGTAGTTGATTATACACCTGTATTCATCACACAACAGCAAAAATGACACAGGTTTAATCTGTAGTCTCTGATCTTAGAGAGGGAGGCTGTGTCTAATTTTACACATGAATGACACAGACATATGACTTCATTAATGATTTAAATCTTCAGAGGCAAACATTGGTCAGAATCTAAATCACTCACTAATATTGTCCTGTTTTCTTAAACATCAGACTGCCAGTTCAAATATACTGGTGAGATTTTAATTAGATTTTTATTTATTTATTGATGATATGTAACATTTTTTCCAAGTGTGTATTCAGAAAAGGGGAGAAGTGCAATTGCATACACGGGACAAAGATGTAAGTGGGTGCATAGCTGCTGTAGCAAAGTCCTTGCCAGGTGAAAATGTTTCAACCTGAAGCTGGTGGCTCACGGTGAGGCCAGGGTGATATATTAACACAAACAGAAACATCATACACATGCAGTTAATGTGTATGTTGCTATCTAACTACAGCTAACCTCTATAAATTTGATACACTGGCTTCTAGAGTCTAGAAATAAAATTACAATAAAAAGACTGAAAATTACTCCAGTGATCAAATTTGTGTAAGGTGAAAATTTCTTTTTCATTCAGTCTTAGTTGTAACTGTCCACTCTGACTTAATTTCCACATACTTAAAGCTGATCAGACTGCATAGCTCCACAGAACATTCCAAGTGTAAAACATAGTTTTGTTCTCAAATTCCACCATGTTAAAAATGTCCAAGCTTCAGTCTACTGACATAAAGCACTCAGCTGTTTCTCAGTGTTATTATTTCAAATTCTCAACTTTCCACTTGCTTCACTCAAGAGCAGTGTTCATTCGAACCAAAGCACCACAGGGGTGGAATGGCAGAGGAGAGCAGCCAAAGCAACGAAGTAGCCAATTTGGAGACACAAATGACCTGGCACTTTCCCATAGTTAGACCCTAGAACAATACACAGGGACAGAGAGTGAATGTGACATTAGTGGTTTGGAGTGTATCCCTGTAGGCCAATACTCTGTCTATCTGTGTGTGTGTGTGTTGTCGCTGTGAGTAAGTTAGACAGTAAATGTGCCACAGGAAATGTCCATAACTCTGGGAAATCCTCTCGTACTGTGTTTCTGCACATGAAGATGAACATAAATAAATAATGAATTACTCATTCACTGTCATTCACTGGAGAAAGGCATCACTGATCATTACATTACTTATATTCTCACTACTAAGACTGTTTTCTACTTAAATCTAACATGAATTACTAACATGATCGTTACTGGTGAGAACAATAACCTGTAATGGACATCTGCCATGAACAGTTTGGAACTGTTTGACTTCATTTTCTCTTTCTTTCTCTTTGGATAATGTATGAGTTTGTGGATAATGTAAGGGTCAAGTTTACAGAGCAGAGTCCATTTGAACACCCCCCTCTTGTCCGTGAACCTCAGAATTTTCTTAAAGCTCAGAGTACATGAGTGATAACATGTTTGCTAATGTTCTCAGAAATGGTGGTTGCCATGGAATAGGGGTGTTGAAAATTATTGTTTCTATGATGCGGATGTGGACCATTCTGCATCAATGCAGTGACACAACATAATCAGTGTTGCTTGTTGATTTTCTGGCCTCGGCTGGACAATAAAGTTCTAAAGTTTAAAAACAGCCTCCTGTTAGGGACGCATTAGACGTAGCCGCGTTAGCCGTTTTCACTCTGAGAAGCTAACACCTGCTATTGTAAAGAAAATAGTGAAACCCTGCCAAGAATTGATGTGACTCTGTTGTGACGTGTTAGCAATAACGTGATTCTTGGACTGCGGTCACTGCGGAGTCTTATGTAACAATAACGGTACATTACATCGGCGAGGACTGGCAGATTATTTTGCATATGCTGCACACGAGAGCTGTTTATGAGTCTCATGCAGGTGCTCATCTGGTGGAGCTACTGGCTCATGTATGTCATGTTTGTGATGTCCTCTACATTCAGGAAGTGTCCTCTTTTAGAGCAGGAGACGGCTGCTGGAAACTGAAGCTCGACTGCAGAAGTATTAGTTTTGTTTTTGAGGATGGAACAATTTCTAACACAAATAAAGGAAGGCTAGATCGATACAATTTATTTATTTTGGTTTATAATGTAAAGACATTTATACTGACCCTTTTCTAAATAATAAAAAAGGGAGTTCATATTTATCTGACTGTTTTTATTCATTGATGAAGAAGTAGCCATGTACAGTAATATGGAAAATTTTGGATGCAACGCATCATGATGCATCGTGACATTGAATCGAGTCAAATTGTTCACAGGATAACTGTAATCAGATCGAATCGAAGATGCACATTCCTACCATGGAAGTTTTTTCACTGGATGGTGTAGTCATGTAGTGTTTTTCATTGGAATTTTATTTTATGTCAGAGGATATTGTTGATATTCTCAGTGGCGTGGTGTAATTGCTAGCACTGCAAAACACTGTTTCATTTAGGTGAGTTAGCAAGTAACTTGGTCAGTCTAATTGTTTATTGTTACTGAATTGAGCTCTGCAAACAAGATCCAAGTTGTGCGAAGAGGAAATTTCCCTTCAAATGTCCAAACCCAGCAACCCTCACTCCCCAGCTACTGCAAACATGGCGGCTGCCTGATAAATGGGCATCCCCTGTGCCTATAAACAAATCTCACACACATACACACACACACACACTCATGCAGAGGGGGCTCTGCACTCCATTCTAGCCCACTAATTCCTATTCATTTAAAACAGCCACCAGGGCACAGCGTAGCCTAGCCTGGCCCCAGACACCAGCCATTCATTATTCAGCTGCTTGCTTTATGAATGGCTTACAGGTGGATGCTACAACAGCAACTGAGAAACACTGCTCGTAAATCACAACACACACACACACGCACTTAAGTTTTTTTTTTTTTTTTGCCTTTTTTTTTTTTAAGGATACAGACCCTGAGGATGCAGAGCCCTGTGTGCGTCTGAGAATGGGGGGTGCACAGTGTCGTCAATTTCCCTCTGTGTGCTTTCTCTTGCTGCTGTTTAATTAGTAATGAGGACAAATATTTGTTTATTCCAACATCGTGGGAGGGGAGATCAGAGAGAGAGAGAGAGAGAGAGAGGGAGAGAGAAAGAGAGAGAGAGAGAGAACCCACCAGACTAAATTACTTTCCCCTTGTTTCTGTCAGAAACAAGCTGTCTAACTGTTGTTTGCTCTCCATAGGCAACCAATGATAGAGATGGCCACTATTCTGAGTCTGTGTGTCTCTGTGTGTGTGTGTCTGTGTGAACCAACACCAAAGCACAGGGCAGCTGTTTAACATAGTCTGTGCTATAACTAATAGATCTCACTGTGTTACATTTGTCAACGTGACACTTTCTCCTATATTGAGTTACACTCCAGGGCTCTCTCTCCTTCTTCTCCTCCCTTTCTGTGTTCTTCTTCACACTCCTCTTCTCTTGCTCTCTCACTCTCTGTTTGACCATCTAACCTCTGCAGTCTTTCCCAGTTTCTCTCTGCAAATCATGACTCAGACTACGCACAGAGAGAGAGACCGGCCTACCAGAACAATGCACTGGCCTGGTCAAGGTGTAGACACCGCTCTCATCCACAAACTATGATGGATGACAAGATGGACTGTGTGTTCTTTGAGAGTTTAGTCATGTTATATGTCAGGGTCCACTCAAATGCTCCTTTTATAGAACTACAAGACGCTGCTTAAATCTTCACATCTTTTTCTGTTCTTATCTGTGTCAGTGCTTATGTTCTATTTTCCTTTACCTCTGTTAAACATAAATATATTTGCTGCAGCAGGAATCTAAATTATCCACAGGAATCACTAATGTTTCATAGGAACATTGCAGTAACATTGGTTATTCAATCTTAAAATTTTGATTATAACATTATTCATATCTGCAATGGTCAAACTTATAACTATTTGTACAGGTTTTAACATGTTACAAAGTTATGGAAATTGTGAAAGGCAGATTAAATTTTTTTTGTTGTTGTTTCCAGTTTGTATTTCAGGCTCATAATTGGACTTTTGCGTTATCATCAGAACTGTATGAAAAGATAGCCGTTGCTGTTTTGGAGCTTTAGCACCAATAGTGCTCTTCTCCTCCTCAACGGCCCCACTATTATGGTTGTGGAGCTGTGCTTAGCTTGCAGGTGCTTCTTCAAATCTGAAGTAGAGCTCTTTGCAGCTGACAGACACTTATCATCCAAACACAATTTGAATTTTACTGTGAAATATAATAATATTTTCACAATGTAAAGGTTGTCCTTCTTGCCATCTCGCTGGCTGAGCTACACATGCACACTGTCACACTGTAGGATGGGATACCTTCCACTTGTACACTTGACTGCGAATGCATTTGCTCAGATTGCTTATTTGAAAATGCTTCAAATGACAAAAAAAGAAAAGAAAAAAAAAAAACCCTGAACAGATTTAGAACAAAGAAAATATCATCACAAATCATTACAAGATTAATTTGTAGGAACTTCTGATGAAAATGTACTTAGTAATACTAATGATGCAAACACACACAGTGTTAGATGAAAACAGAATGAAATAGAATAAGAATCAGACCTCATTATTTACCATAGCTTACTCTTTGTTCATTTGTATGTTTTGTGTGTTTCATGTGCACTGTGTGTGTGTGTGTATTTGTGTGAGAGTGGAGGTATTGCAGCTGTGATTGATGGATCCCTCTTTTTCTTCCAGATGCTTCCACTCAGCTTGTCTTTCACAGCCAGGCCTGTGATTCTGTTTCCACTCTGTCACTCACTCACCTAAACACACCTACACATCCTTGCCCATGCACACATGCACACACACACACACACACAAACTCTGATTCTGTTTCCAGTTCGTCAGTCACGCAGATACACACTGAGATATGAAAGCAGTATGTGACAGCGCATCTCATGGCGCTCTCAGCAGCCGCACACGGTCGCACACACATGCACACACACACACTCTCAGTGTTGCTCAGTGTTAGTTTTTGTTTTCCCCAGCTGACCTCTTGAAGAAAATAGCTTGTTTCAGGTTGTGCTGTCTTTGCAGTTGTCAGGTCGATGGATATAAATAGATTCAAAGGTCATAATTAAAATGTTATGCATTTGAAAAATTGTGTTTTACTGATCTGGTGCATGCATGTGAGTACTTCACATTCAGTTAACTAAAACTATATGGTTATGGACTAACTATATGGTTTGTTCATGGTTCAAAAAACAGATGCTCATGTAGACACTTCCATCCACTCCTGCTGAGGTCTTTCCACAAACAGTGACCCATACTTTGTGCTTTGCCACTGAATGTAATATAATTTTAAGCTTTTCAACCAAATGACAGCTCACAATGGAGTGACGTTTTACAGTGAAACTATTTAACTGCAGTGGTATATAAGCATAGTTAGAGTGGCCCTTTGCTTAGCTTGTTGTGTAGCAGTTAGAGACTAACCAATCCCTAAGAGAAGCAGCCAGCTGTGAGGTTTAGATAACATATGGGACTAACTACCTGCATGCACACACACACACACACACTTGCATGTACTGTGATTCATAACCCAGTGTGTTGCCTTTTGACACAAAGGCAATAGGAGCAGCGGCCTGTACAAGCCTGGACTTTTATTCCTTTCAATTTGTCTTGCTTAAAAAACAAACCAGCCGTGAGCCAGTGAATAAATAAATAAAGCTGTAGGCGCTGAGGGAGGGAGAAAGGATGGATGAATGGCCCTGTCTCAGCAGTGAGGAGGGGGCACCGGGGAGGGTGGTAGACCTACCTTGCAGAAGAAAGTCTGGGGTGTATGTGAGTGTGTGTATGTTGTAATTTTTTTGTCCACACATAGGTGCCTTTTTGTGTTGGCAGGTGTATATGGGCAAGCATGCTTTCTATGTAGAGTATGTTTGCATGTGTGCCATATTACAGAACAATAAGTGCAGATGCAGTTTTATGTTTGTTGATGTGCAAGCATGTCTTTGTCTATATTAATATTTGTTTTATGTGTATATGTGAGGTCTAAAAAAGCCTGAGCATGCATACCTGCTTGGATATATATGTGTGTGTGTGTGTGTGTGTGTGCGCGTGTGTCTCATGGCCTCCTGTTGATCACAGTGTGTGTATACAGTGACAACATTTCATCTATCAGAGCCCATCCCAGACAGACAAAAGCAGACGGGACTGCTCCTCTTCTCATCGTCTCAGCTTGGGACTGGAACAAGCTGAAAACTTTTGTTATCATGTTCTGTTTTGAAATGCTTGGTGGTTATTCAAAATGAATAATATTAAATAACAGTTGATTCTATTTCAATGGGCTTTATTGGCAGTAGTGTATTTAGATACAGTATAGCAAAAGCTCAAACAATTGAGGAAATAAGGAAACTTAAGTTTAAAAATGAATCTGTTTTCTTACACAGAAAACTCCCTCAAATAGGCTTTATTCATATTTTATACTACAGGCTTAAATGGTTCTACAGGCTTGTTGGTGTGAAAATCGTTTAGTTTTTTTGTTGGAAATGCTGTCATTAATACACGTACAAATCAATGAAACATTAAAACATTTTTGCTCCAGATAATTTTACCATCTTGAAACAAAATGAATAAAGGACAAATAAACCACCAGTGACAAGAGAATTGTTGTTAATTCAAGGATACAAGAATATGTAAAATTAACGATGATGATGTGTCACTATTTTGCTTTTCAGTTTTTAAGGAAGTAGAACTTTTAGCCTAAATGTGAGACAGTCAGATCAGTTCAGTCAAGGTATGTTTAATCGTAACACAATGACAACAGTGAAAAATTCTACACCTGTTATAATTCATAATAAGAAAACTCTTGTTTGTACAGCTGACTCAGCCATGTTCAGCAGAAAGACACCAAGTGACTCACGTTAGTTACTCATACTGTCTCTCTCCCTCCTGAACTGTTTTACTCTCTACATTTGGACAAAATCACACTACTCGATTTCTAAGATAATATACGTACTGTACATATTTAAAATAAATGTAAAAGGTAGAGTAAAATGAATTCTGCATGTGTTTTTCTTTAGGACACTCAGTCTTGATTTGTGAACATAAACAAGTCTCCCCTCTGGAGGTTTGGTGGATATGGGAATCATTACTTAACAGCAAGTAGAGCAAACACATTAAATATCTCATCCCTCCATCCTTCTCTACCTCCTCCCATCTGCTGTCCTTCTTGCTCCCTGGACTGCCCTGTACTTTTAAACACACACTTTCCTGACAATAACACAGCATTGATCCTGGTCAGTGCGCACACACACACACACACACATGTGGAGAGAGAGAGCTATACAAGTCAAAACCCAGGAGATTGTTCTGTTAGAAGTGGATTAAGGGGGGACATGTCACTAAGTGCTTGGTGTGTGTGTGTGTGTGTGTGTGTGTATGTATGGACGGTCAGGCCAATAAAGGGAGTATGTTTTATGACAAGTGAAACGAGCCCAGTGAGAAGCTGCCCAGTTCAATACCTCATCACACACACCAGATTGTGGATTGTGCTGTGTTGACGACACACACACACAAAAACTGATGTGTGTGCACCAGAGCTCATTTCACCACAAATAATCCGTTCCTGACAACAGTCACACTGAAGAGCAGTACACACACGTACACGTAATAACAGTAATCACACATATAACCAGTAATAATAAAATAAAAACTAAAAAACAAACAAAAACACACATACGGCACTGAGAGGAAGATGAGCAAGAATCTGAATTCTAAAATCATTCTTCAAAATAAGGGTGGTGAGGATTGAAATGTAAAGTTGTGAAGGCTGGGTGTGTCTCTGGTACCTTCCATGCATATTGATAGATTATGAGGTGGAATAGTATTTGCACAAAAATGTTGCAACCCGAGTTACTCTCTTGTTCAGGATTGTCCTGGATCACAGCTATTTCTGTTGGCTGGAGAGATCATGCAAAGCTGAGCAGATTACCGCAGTACATGCTCATTTGAAATGACGGCTCATGTTGTTAAAGCTGAAATCTACAACTTTATTGTTTAGAATATATAAATTCTTGTCATCTGCATAGTGGAGTGTTGTTACACATTAGGCACTAAACCCAGGTTTAACGTTGCTGGTTATACTCCTTGTATCACTGTGCTACCGTTCTGATTATCAAGCAAAACTGTTAATTTAATTTAATTAATTTTATCACATCAGCCGTGATTAAGAAATTATTAGAGGTATTGAGTTATCTGGTTTGGCAAAGAACATTCTCATAAATTAGCTACATACAACAATATGTAATCGTAATGAATCGTCTACCATCTTTGTTGTATTTTGATGATTTCTTGAAAAACCTCTTGCTGCCACAGAAAATAGCAGAAAGTCAAAAACTGTTGGTGTAGCCCTGCAATTGTCAATATTTTGCGCAGTTTCAGTAAGTCCAACGCCAAAGGCTTTAGACAAAATATGCAAAAATCCACAGAGGGCTGATTACAGCATTATAAGTGACTTTTTGTCATAAAACTGACTGAATAAAAGAGATAAATCGAATCCACAGCTGAAATGTCCATTTGAACATACTGTTTCGTGTCATGTGAAATGTAGCAGGTGGCGGCTGGTTCACAATTGAAACACAATGAAACACAATGGAAGCAGTTAAAGGTGAATGACTGGACATGTAGACTCACCCCAGCACAACCGGTGGGGAAATCAGTCAGTGTGTTTTGATGCCTGAGATGGCAACTTTTTTATGGAGGAGAGGCGTCTGTGGGACACTGATGATAGCGTTCCCATTTCTTTTGTGTCTGGGGGAGAAGGAATGCGAGGGCTCTTTAGACTTTGCAATTAAAAGATGTGTGTCCTGCATCAATAGGACACATTATTACAATTAAATCAGATATATGTATACTGCTTTTTAATGCCCATGTCTGATTTGCCTACAGCACTAATAAAGGTTACCTTATCTCAAGAGTGCAAAAACATATATGTCACTTTATAATAATGTATACCAAATTAACACAGATGCAGTCACTTACTATATACACACATGAACCTGCAAGCACACACACACATCCCTGCTTGGCCCAAACAACATGGTCCAATTAACAACTCCTTAATCTGCGCTCAGCAGACCCCCCACACCCAGAGCAGAACCCTCAGAACCCCGGCAACCTTTGGAATCGGCGAATCAAAGAGCAGACATCTCTCAACAAGGAAGTAATTGGCCTGACCCCGCGACCTCTCGTACCTTACATCAGGGACGCATCGAATCAAAACCGGCTACTACGAGACACACCCACACTGCTAACTAGCGCCTTGGTCGCTTAAAACGTGTGCACACACACACACTTAATGTATACAGTAACGCTCACACACACACACACACACACACACACGCACACACAAAGATGCGTCATTAGTGGCCCTGCTTCGCTCATCGCTCATTAGACACAAACTAGCGAGAGATGTTCAGTTGATGGGGAGGCGAAGAGGCTTCAACTGCTCACACACAGAACACATACACAGGCACATACAGACAAACATTAAAATGACTTGTCTTCATCTAGTGAGGACAAGACGTTGCAGGGCTAATAAGGCAGTCTTGCAAATAGGGAAGAAAGAGGAGAGGGGAGTAGGAAACGATGGAGAGACTTCCATTCCTCCCCACTGTTTAGAGGAGTTTGGATTGATGGTGGGACAGAAAGATTGAGACTTTTTTAATTAACCTCCCAGGAATGAAGAAATGTCTCTATGCTGCATGTATATACTAGAAAATACCGTCATTAGTTTTGTGAATACATGCATCCACATTGTAGCTTTAAGATAAAAAAAAAGCAAAAGTTCCGTTTTTTTCACAATTATGACTTTTACACCAAATTCACAGGAAGATAAAATCATGCAAAGCTTTTGTGTCAAGTTGAACTTCTAACTTCATGCTGCATCTTTGTGGTGTTAACAGATTAGTTGATAGCAAACTCTGTGAAGGGTGTAGTTTTCTGTAGGGGCAGTCATGCCTTAGAATCAAAAACAGAGGGGGGAATAATTTTAGCTAATGTCAATCCATGCTGTACTTTGGTAAAATATAAATTGTAGTACAAAGGCTCTGTGGTGTACTGTGAATAAATAAACACCAAAAGAAAAGGAAAGAAGGTGTCACAACAGGTAGGAAAAGTTCATACCTTTTTTAATGAGATAAAATTAGGCTATATGTTGTTGATAATTCCAAATCTTAAAAAAAAAAGAATGTATTGTATTAATAGATTTTTTGACCAAAAGGACACTGTAACAAGGTGTAAAAATGTACATATTATCATCAAGTTATTATTGCAAACATTATGGGCTTTATTTTTGTCAACCTGATGTGTTTGCTGTCCTTTTAGTTTTGTTTTGATATCTACCAACTCCTGAGGGAAATATCTGACCCTTTTCTCACTAAATCCTCCTTAATCTTAACTAGCGCTAACTTTATCTGCCATTTGGTCTTGGGCAGGTAGTGTACAGTGGGTTTTTAGAGCTTCAGCTGCCTGCTGTGGCTGGAACCAAGGCTGGTGAGAGCAGTAGCTGACTAGTGCAACTTTAAAATGTAAAGGTGGATGGATAAAAACATGGTTTCCCTGAGACTCTATACACTTTCACCAACAGTTAGCCAGAAAGGCAGATAGAACAACTCATCATGTGAAAGATCAATGTAAACTCAAACTCACATATTTCCAACAAAAGGCCTAGGAAACACTGCAATTCTTTATTGCCCCTCTTTCACTAAGCAGGGGAATTATTTAAGGCTGAAATGGTGCATAACTGACTGAAAAACATACACTGCACAATAATCACAGCCTACACATGCATCTGTCTTTAAATATCACCCATATTCACCCATAATAACACAGCATAATAAAGGTGTTTGCCAGCCATTGCGACGGTTGCTGTAAATGATGACACCCCATACAGGAGTTAAGTGATATTCATTCCATATGCACTACATGCTGTATGCTAATGAGGCCATTTTATTTACTGGACTTGGAGAAAAACTCATAAGATCATCCCTGTGGTTTATGTTGTTAACCAGGTGTAAATATGCTATTTGCATTGTTATCAGGGATAAATATGTTTCTTCTTCACATTGAGGGGACAAGCAGACTTAATTCCACATCAACATGCATTTAAATGGCACTAGGTTTCTGTGAGGGGGGGGTATTTATAGAGTGCACACTTTTCCCTGCCATGCATGTATTTGCACATTAATGTGCAAGTAATGCCTAGTACATATACACAAACATGCATTCTAAATATATTTAAAAACACACATACACAAGCACACACTTAGACACATGCACATTAATTCAAATGCAGACACAAACACACTCACAAATGTACATACAACAGCATGCAAATGCTCATACAATCACTCACACTATCACCCCTCTTAATTTGAACACACTCAGATACACACACACACACACGCACACACGATCACTCTTTTAAAATCACACTTGTACACACCCTCACCCTCCTCGCCTCACTACACACACACTGCACGGTACACAAACACACACGCTGTTAGTTAATCACCCTGTTAGATAGAGAGCGGACGCAGCCTATGCTAATGTCTCAGTTAATGCCTCGGTGGCTCTCCTTGAGAAATATATTTATCGCTTTATTATGGGCTCGTTTCTATAATTCATAGGAGGCTCACCATCTTAGATCACCCCCAGATGAATAGAGCCAGGGAGAGGGGAATTCACTGAGGTCTGCTGCTGATATGTCCCTCTTCACTTCTCTCTCTCAACCTCTTTTTTTCTTTTTCTCTGTGACTGTAGTTATGGATCATAATGTTATGATAGCTGTTGGTTGTACATGCGCCATTAATGATGTTGCCTCATGGGTGAGAGCAACTGTTTCAGCAAGTACAGACCCTTCTGGGAGCAATCAGAGAGAGAGAGAGAGAGAGAGAGCAACTGTTCTAATATCATCTTAACTTGGATTGGCATGAAGTATTGATTAAAAAAAAAAAAAATTGAAGGGCAACTCACACCAGCAGTATCATGATTTGTGGGTTGGTGTGTATTATCTTGTCAGGATACACCACTGTCTTAAGCATCCTACTATCCTGTTTCCTGAGTGTCAACTCTCCAGGAAAGCAGCATTTTGAAAAAAAATCAAATCCACTCCCCTGATTAGCACATTCCAGATAGTCTAACCACTTCTTCTGCCTATATGATATGATTTTTTGTGTGTGCCATGGGTGAAAATTTTTGAGGCTGATGTGTATTGTACTCAAGACAGCAATGCAAAGTGGCTCTGTGGAGCTGTAGAGCTTATTATATGAAAAGAGCGAAAAAACAAAAAACAAAACAAACAAAAATAACTTTTGAGATGGATAGAATTAGAGACTCAAAGTTTGTTTTTCCAGTTTCTGGAAATTGAAAGCAAAAATTTCCTGGGGAGTAGCGTTAGGGTAAATGTCTTTGGGAATTTATAGTATATCAGAAGGGTTTGTTGTGTTGGTAGCATTAAAATGTTAAGAGGGGTGTTTGGCAATATTACATAGGCAGGGGTTTTTTTTTTTTGTGTGTGTGTGTTTGGTGCTATCTGGTAGGTCAGTGATCTCGTAGTTGCTTAGACATTCCACTCAAAACCACACAGCAACCACTGCTGGCGAATGCTAAGGAGCTCACAAGTCATTATGATTCATCCTGTGGGGACCATGAATGTACAGAACGTCATGGCAGGTCATCATGATCTTATTATCAAGATTTCAATCTGGCGGAACCAGCTGTGTCAGTGACAGCTGACACTGACCAGTAAGAACAGGATGACATCTTGTTGCTGAGTATTAAAATTTTTAATTTATTCACATGCCCTCAACCAACGTGATGTGCATGTGGTCATTTGTTGTGGTACATCAATCATAGATAACCAGAACAGATTATGCTTACTTGTATTCAACAGATCTATAGGGCAATTGAATGGGTTTTCTACCAAAGTGCAGTGAATATGAATAGCTGGGTAAAGATGCCAGAGGTCATATAAAGGTGGGTCAAGCACAGGTTACCTGATCAGTTTGTTTTCCCCTGACTGGTCAATGTCGAAAGTTTACTTTCATGTCACTCTTTACTGGATGGTCAATCAGATACTCGTGCATTTGCTGAAAAAGTATGATTAATATAATTAATCAATTTCTGAAGCATGCTTGGAGCCAAAGATAACCACAAATAAATGAATAAAAGAAAACCCACATTTTAATTACTGCTACAGCAGGAGACTGATGTTTTTGTCACTAGTTTCTAGTTTACAGCATCATTGTACTCTGATGTGCTGCAGTGGTACCCTTTGTTTGGGACTATTTCTGACAGTGTGGGAGCCAGTGGAATACAGCTAAATTATAAATAATAAAATGCAAAAGAGGGAGGTAAAAAAGAAGAGGAGGGATTCCTCTTCTCTCCCTCCTGAGGGAGTGACTGTTTGCTCTGACATTTGCTTTGCCTACCTGAGTGTTTTCCCTAAATCATCCTGACTGCTATAAGCGATGGATGGAGGGAAAAGAGAGAAATGGTGGGTTTTGAGGGAGAGAGCAAAAGTGATGCAGGAATGGAGAAAGGAACTGTTAATTGAGGGAAAAGATAAGAGAAAAAAGTGGGAGTTAGAGAATAGTGAAAAAACTGAAGAATAAAGAGGGATCAAAGGAAAATGAAGGTATGCAAAGAATTGAAGTGGAGAAATAAAGGGAGAGATTAAACAATGTAAAAGCTTGTAGGTCACTTTGATTCATTATGTTAAAATACTACTTTTACCAAAAAAACACCATGTCAATGTACAACATGTAAGTTTGACAAAGGAGGGAGGAGGAAAGAGAGAAGAATGAGGGAATAAGTGTGCAAAAAGAAGAAGGCATCACACTCATGGAGGACTCATTTTCTCTCTGCCCGTATGTGTCACACACCATAAATGCACATCCACACACACACCATCCATCCACTTGGCAAGTATCTTAGAGCAAGCGTTGCCAGTGGTCCCTTTACTTGCTAAAGGGGTCAACGCTGCATTGAGGTGATTATTGTGTGTGTGTGTGTGTGTGTGTGTGTGTGTGTGTGTGTGTAATGGCGTTAGTATGTTGTGGCCTGACAGAGGCCTGGGTCACAGCACATTTACTCACTGACATGACTCTAATTACATGTCTCACACATACACACACACACATGCACACATGCACATACACTTCTAATTATGTCACACTGCTGTGTCACTGCACAGTGGAAACGAGGGCCACATAGGCCACACAGGCTACAAAGTAACGGTGACTTCTACGGTCTCTGATATATGACCCCTCTCTCCTCTGTCTCCTTTACTTGATGTGGATTGCATACAAAGATGTATTGTGTAAAAATGTGGTTGTGGTTGATATGACATTGACTGTATTCAAAGCTGTTGGGAGCAGATCATGACATTTGCTTGAGATAACATCCTCTCTGCCACATACACAAATCTGCAGCATGAGTGTTTCTCCAAAGACTGCATCAGACAAGAGTCATGACAGAACACATTTGTCTAATCACCACCAGTTATGATGCAAGAGAGAATAAAAGCTTAAATCTTTCTCCTAACCAGCTGCTTATGAACACAAGAGTGTTTCCCCTACCATTGTCTTTGCAGGTCCCCCCCGGCCAAACGGGACCCCCCCCACCCTCCCAAGAGAAGCAAAGAAAAAAATGTAAAGATTAAAAGATAATTTGGGATTGCGTCTCTCTCTCTCTCTCTCTCTGCTTCCTGTTTCATGTGAGTCTCTGTGTATGTGTCCGCACACAGGAGCGAAGAGCCCCAGAGGAGACAGGTGGATAACTCGCCGGTAAGTGCAGGATAAGCTCCGACAAGTGTTGAAAGTCGCTGAGTATCATAGACGGAGAGATGTCGACCCCAAACGTCTGAAAGTCAGACCAAATTATTAGTGTTTTTAGGCGCACTATCTGCCAACTGTGGCTATGCTGGCAGGGATGCTAGCCCTAGCTTATCTACCTTTGCAAGTATACAGTACAAAAAAGTTTTGGCAAATGTTCACATGATGATGGAAAGTTTAAGGAATCACCAAAGTTATTACAGTTCATCCTGAGGGAAACATGACTGTCAATGCCAAATCCATCCAGTACTCAAAACCACAAATGTTGTCCTCATGCGGCGAATGAGTAAATCTCTGAAGTCATCAGTATTCAATTTCTGGAGACAATGTATGTCTGTACCCATCTGCCTGGCATTCATCCAGTAGCTGCTGCAATATTTCATTCTGTCCCAAAGTGGTGGACCAACCAACACTCTCATTCCTAAACTACTAACATTAAAACCTGTGATGGCAGCATCATTCCTTGTGTTAACTGCATTTTGTTATTTTACTAACAGCAAATTGACACAGTTTGTCCTTTCTCTTTCTTTACTTCTCTCTCTTTATCTCTCTATCCCTCTTCCTCTTATCTTCCCCCTCCTTCCTCCCACTCTCACACTCTCTGACACACAATGACAGCATTATAGATCATTGGAGGTCATTTTATTTACTATGTGTGTGTGTGTGTGTGTGTGTGTGTGTGTGAATGGCTGACATTAGCTGACATTTGTCCTTTGCTGGACACGTTATGGCAATCACCCTGTATCATAAGTGTACACACACACACACACACACACACACACACATCTGTTGATGTGACAGAAAAGAGAGGTGAACAGCTGATTGGTGGTTAAAAAGAATGTCAGTAAAGGGGAGAGGGAGGGTCTCTGATATCTGAAGACCAGAGGAGATGATAGTCTTGTGCTTTTGTCAGAGCAGAAGGACAGATTAACAAGTGAGAAGGGGAACAAATCATTTTGTCTCTTCTCTATCCCTCTCGTTGCATTTACCAAACATTCATAATCATCATCATAATTGATAGTGAACAACACTTTATTATATTAGTGTGTAAGATGATCACTTATTTGTTTTGACATGTGATATACATTTAGACACACTTACTTCTATCAATCCATTTTACAGTTTAGGCTTATAGTGACATTCTAACAGTGAGCCTCAGTGATCCTGAACCCTAGGATGCCCAAACCACACCCATCTAAAAAGCTGCATATGCATTTTCAGTCCAAGGCCACTAAAGCACAAGAGGCAAAGTACCAACTTTTCCCTGATCGTGATATTGACAAGGCCTTGATAGAAACATTAATGAATTTGCATAAATCATTCTCCCATGCCCTTTGGTTATGCAGATGATGTATGGGAGAAATGAAAATCTCTGTTCGTTCGGTTTAATACACTCATAATCCATAGAGTGCTATTTCATCAGTCAATACTTGTTGTAAATGATGAATCGATGACAGAGTGTACAACTAAACTAGAGCTAGAAGGTTCTTCCTGGTGTATGACACCCTATGATGATAGACTGCCGATCTGCCCAGGGTGTACCCTTTGGCTCCAGCACCCCCCATGACCCTCACAGGATAAGTGGTATAACTGATGAACAGATGGATGGCTAAGAACCCACTGAGCAAGAAGCATTTATGGCCACAAAACCTTTTTTATTCATCACAGGTTGCCTTCAAGTTACATAAAACAAGGTTGAAGTTGTTTTCCAATGGGTAGATCTCAGATGGTCTAGCAAAATGAGGAAGAACAAATTCTGATGTCACTTAATAATGGAATAGGTCAGAAGAAACAGTGATATAACAGTAAATCTGTAGAGACAAAAAAACTTTACCACACTGGAACATATATCTACATATTATCTGTGTATCTGTGGCCAAATGTGGATCTGTATTTCGGTCATTGACATAGGGGCAGCTGAGAACCTCTGAAGGTGCAAATGGTCTGGAAGTTGATTAAGACTGAGGGGAGCACTCCACTACCTGCTTGCCCCTTAAAGAGCTCTTTATCCTGGACATGATGAGTCCCAAGGACCCCTCTCTCCAACCATCCAGGGATAGACTACAGACAACCAGGCAGGCCAGCAGACAGTGACAGACAAATGCAGAACAGAGAAATAAAGTGCCTCTTCACACTGCCAGTTAATAGTACCAGAGTGGGGAGCAGGGTGGAGAGGAACCCCTTGGCTGCCTGACCCTATGAAGAGCTCTCAATCCTGTGCTCACTGAGTCCCAGAGCCCCCCTCTCTCTCCTAGACCTCCGCCCCTCCAGCCCTGTGGGGTCAGAGCTAACCCCACAACCCTACTCTGTAGGCCTGGTAATAGGGCCTGGATGAACTCTTCAAGGGGATTAAAAGCCTCTTCTGTCCCCTGGGCTTGGGCTCTTTAAACTGGCTGAATTTCCACTGCCTGCCAAAACTGTTCCAAATACAGTCTTAAGACTACAGTTTTTAGATAAGTGATGCCAAGTGGGCTGACATTCTTGATGATGTTTCCTGGTGAAGACAATCTCATATTAACATTGAAATAAAGTCTGCAGTTTGGATAAAAACGTTTCACCTGGAGGACAGGTATAATTTAGGACTTAAAAACCAATGAATGCAGAAATGTTCCACAACATGGCAACATGGTTTTGGAGCTCCAGTGGAAACAAAACCACTGTTGGGGTAGGTGGGAGAGCTGGTGCATGGAGGACATGTGAAGAGGCAGAGTGGCAGTTAATTGGAGGGATGGAGTGGTGAACTGGAGTCAGGGTGGAGGAGAAGAGATGCAGAGATCAACACAGGTGAGAGGAGGGTAGATCGGGAGGAGAGGAGAGGAGACAACAGGATACTGAAGTCCCATTCTGAGCTACAGTACAGCATGGTGGTTTAATCATAGAATAGTTCACACGAAACAAAACTTGGATTCCTACAGTTTACCTCACAAGCACAATTTTCCAACTCATGCAGCAATTCAGTCTCAATTCCAGCCCATTAAATATCTCTAAAATTATATGTCATCAGTTTATATGGCTGACATCTAGTTTTTCTCTCATCAGTTTGCAGGTTTAGGAGGGGTTACACATGGCCAAGTCTATTGGTGAGATTTCAGTATAGTCCGCATACTTGACCAAGAAACAGTCTCACATATTACAACCTTGTAAAACCCCAAACTGTTGTTTAACTCCTGAGATTTTTAAAAGGGAAAATACTTCTATTACTACAGCTATTCAGCTGCTGCAACAAAGTAATATTGGTTTTTCGACAGTAGTGAGCATTCAACATACAGGTTTGAGAATATCCTTTCCATAACAGGTCCATAACAAAATTGTTTTCCCACTTTGGTGTGAAAAAATCTGAACGGCCTGCAGAGTCCTAATCTCAGCCTCATCCAAACAGTTTGAATGAACTCGAACATCAACTGTGAGACTTGATCAACTGATCTCTCCTCTAATAATGTCAACTGAACTAAACTACAACCATGAACCATAGAATATACTAAGATTCAAAATGTGTTCAACATTTCATCCATTATATGTCAGTACCTACATTAACAGAGACAATTGTGACAATGTACACCAATCAAAGAATGTGAGAATATATCATATATATTTATATTATACATATATTTCCCTCTCTCCCTCTAACTGTAATTCTGCCTCCCCCTCTGCCTCCTCCTGTCTTGTTTCTGTGTGATGGCATGGCACAGTGGAGGGTGCAGTCACGTTAGGGGCTATGCAGGGTTAAACTCTAGCACTCTCATTCTGTGTGGCAATTAGGCAAGCGCGCCTTTTGGAGCTACTGGGATTGCTTTAGTCACTTGTGGGAGGTAATTTGGTGCATTTTATGTAAATGTGACCTGGAGAAAAACAGTCGATTTTCTTCATTTGTTTTTTTTTCCCTTACAGTTTTACGCGTTTACTGTTAGTCTCCTTCCCCACCGCTTTACCTGTCTCTCCCTCAGTTGCCACAATGTCGACAAGCGTCTTCCTCCACCCACCTCCTCCCTCTCTCTTTCTATCTCTCTTCCCCTTCATCTCTCCTTCCCCTTCCATCTCCTTGGTCCACACTTTCCAATCTCCCACAACACCCCTCTTCCACCATACAAATCTCCCTCTTTCTCTCCCTCTCTGAGTCAGGTGACACCAGCCAGACCACTAATTAGAATTCTGTCACTAAGTAAATGCATTGTGACCGGTGGCTGACAGCTCCGTGTGTGTGTGTGCGTGTCCACGCGTGTGTGAGTGTGTGACAGTTTGGGCAGCTTGTTGGCGGTGACGATGGCAGCCGCCTGGCATTTTTAACGTGGCAAGGTGCTGCTCTCGCCACTGACCTGACAGTCATTTAAATTACACAGAGGATGGCTGCTGTGTGTGTGTGTGTGTGTGTGTATGTAAGGAGAATGAGAGAGAGATTGAGGAAGGACCATTAGTAGCTGTGGGATAATTCACTGACTCGCAGGTTGACTGATTGTGTAGCTGACTGACTCACTGACTCATTGTTGGAAAACAGACAGACAGATAGGAAAGGCTTGTTTACCATGTCAGCTCACCAATATAACACAAATCTCCCTCTCTCTCATTTACACGTACTCACACACACACACACACACACATGCACGCACTCACACACAAGCGTACAGAGAAAAAAAAATATATAATGTGAGGAGAGCAAGAGATGAGAGTGGGAGGAAAATAAAATAGTAGAGCTAAAAAAACAAAATTGGCTTTCATTGCCTGGCATTCAACTTTTGCAGCTTGATAAAGAGATTGACGGCGATGGAAGGAAGGAATGGGTGAGGCGGATAAATCTGTAAACAGCATTTACCTGTCGAAGGTTTTTCAGTCACACAGATGTTATCAGATTGTTTTCAAAAGGTTCACCATCCATCCTACAACACTGAACCACAGAAACAAACACTCTGGGCACACACAGGGCATCAGAGCCTGCAGTGCTCCAGCTTTTTATGACAAGCAGATTTAAAACTTTTTCAAGGTGATGTTTGCTAAGAGAAAATCTGAATTATGGTGCATACAAGCAAGTCAGGGGAAAACCAAAACAAATGTTATAAATATCAGTGTTTTCATAAACCTTTGCTTTCCACATCCACAAAGGTCCAATTCGCCCACTTTGACAGAACATCTCTGAAAAGCTTCTTATAGTGAATCAGGGGCCAAAATAAAAGAGTGTGTAATTCATGGACATGATGCACACTAAAACCATCTCCAGCATCTGTCTCTCTTTCTGCACAAGCCTCAGCCTACTGTACATTACAGTCAGAATCTAGACTTTTGAATAGAAATTATGGGCAAAAAGAGGAAGTTTAATATCTAAGTGATGTTTTAGTAATGCTATAGCTTGGATAACAACATGTACACACACACACACAGTCTCAGAAGTCATGAATTGAAGTATAGACATTTCCATCCCCACAGATGCAGCATAATGGGCAGATACTATAAATACATCAAGTAATATTTTCATATGATTGCGCTAGTTCAAGTAGATGGAACTGGAAAGGCTTCTTTATGTGTCAACACATTAAAAATTTCTCACAAAGAGAATAGCTGTGAAGTGAATTGATCTGATGTTTGACAGAATAACTGCAATAACACAAGGTCCAATAAACTCTCAACACTTTAAGTTTCCATTTTCAAGGTCAAGAATGAACCTTCCAGATAAAATTTAGTGTTGCCTTTCACAGTAACTGTTTTTTTGGTCCATGCAGACACCTTGTAAGCAGAACAGAGGGAGTATGATGAGTCAGGTTAGGCTCCTAAGTTTGAACCTTTTATGGAAATGATTTTGGTATTTGTGTTCGTAACAAGTTGGGATAAGTCTCAGTGTAGAGTTAGTAGAGGAAGGAGGAGGAGAGCCATCATCAAGAGACAGAGGGAGAGACTGTCACTTATTGACTGGAGCTGGCATTCTAACAAATAAACCCACTTGCTGCTCTCTCAAATGCAGACGCTCAGTCTGTGACTCCAGAGAAGTACTGATCACTCAGTGTGTCATGCCATCTCAGCTTTTTGCTGCAAAAACAATCGACGGCAGTTGATCATTATTACAATAATGTTAGAAAAGGTTTCCAGATTTGTCTTTGTTTCCTTGCTCTGTATCTGATTCCTGATTATTTAATGTACATACTTGACCAGTAAACATCCTCAACAACCTGATGTACCCTCAGCTGAAGCTCAAATTTGAGTTTAGATAATGGTATATGACATCATGGTGTACTCTGTCAAGCTAGCTAACGACGGACCTACCAATTGTGTGTTTGGAAATGTGCCTGTGTGTGTGTGTGTGTGTTTAGCTGAGACTCTGACTGGAATCAGAACTCACCAGAAGCTCCAGTTATTTCTGTTATCTCCTTTCAATCTCTTCAGATTTATGAAGCAAATTAATAAATAATTAATATGCCCTGGAATATGCTCTTTTTTTTTCGCTCAAGTTGAATAATTTGAACATATGAGTTCATGAGTTGTCAGTGTGAATTGGCAAAACCAAGGTCAATGGTGGGCAAAAATGTTTCAATTAAAAAAAAAATTAACGCATTTATTTCATTGCTTTATGAACCCAGGGTGGATCAGGCTAAGTAATAACAGAAATTTTGTTATTATTGTGCTAAAAGAATTGGTGATAAAACACAGGCAAATGTCAGTGAAATAGAGACAGTGGTTACACCCTGAAAAAGGAATATGGCTGAAGAAGTTTACATATAGATTAATGCAGAGACTGAAGAATACTATGAAAAAAAAAAAAAAATTTCTTCAAAGTTAAAGTCAACGCTCATCAGTGTTTATGTTAGGTTATCTACACCCTGGAGGTGGAATAGAACAGATTGTTTTTACAGCCATTTTATCTTTTGATGTAATTTCACATTTAGCTCCTTTACCTGGAGACAGCTCCAGGGGTGGAAAGTAACAGCAGAGTCACACAGTGATGGCTCTCAGCAAAAGCTCTCACCAAGTGACCATCACACCGCCTTCTCCTCCATTTTCAGCAGCAGAGAAAATGCACAAATAGCCCATTTAAAGAAAAATAAATCATGTACTCAAGTGTATGCTTTGAACTATGAGTTTACTTTTTACTGTGCATGTCCCTCTCTAGTGTGTCATTCACTCATCCTTCCCAAAGCTTGTTATTAGGTTGTCAGGATGCACATTTGCCCTCCATTTCCCTTTCTGGAAGAAAAGTTAGAGAGAGAGGGGAAAAAAGACGTGATCATTGGAAAATTAAGTCTATCAGAAAAAGGGGATATACATTTATTGTAAAGGACAAAGTACAAAACATTGCAGAGAGCGAGAGAGGCAACACAGTCGACCCTTACAGAGCAGTCCCTTTAAGGAAAACAGCACTCAGTGTCACCGCCAGCAGACAAGCCACAATGACAGCAGCATGGTAAAACACCTCTAATGCACCTCTATGGGTTTTTACTGCTTCTCGTATAGCAGCAAGGACACACACATGACACATGACTGTGCACGCATGCATACAAACACACACACACACACACACACACACACACAAACAAACCAGCGATGGGGACACTTGAGATTCACGTTTTTGTTTTTCACCGGGGCAACATGCTCCAGTACAAACTCACGTACACAATGTGGATATGTATTATTCACGCTTTTGTTTTGTACACAGACAACATGCTTGGTGGAGAGAGAGAGAGAGAGAGAGCGAGGGAGGGAGGGAGATAAATAACAGTGATAAGTCTTGTCTTGTCAGAGGAGAGAAGAATGGCTGAGTGACATATGATTGGTCTCCCGGTCGTGAAATATGCATGGCTTTTTCAGCAGCCAGAGGAGAGGAGTTAATTTAGGCCTCTCGCTATGCTCGGGGTAATTAAAAGAGATGATCGATAGTTTCCCCCCCGTGACTGATAACAACCACCACACACATACACACACACTTACACAGAGGCGCAAGCAAGCAAACATGCTTGCATTTGAACACACAGACACTGACAATGCACAGACAAGTGCACCGGGTACACATGCACACGCCAAAACACGCTCACACTTGCAGAAAAACAAACAAGGAATAAAGAAGCAGAACAATGGCACCTTATTCAGCCTGCATGTCACGTTATTGACAAAAAACTAATTTTCTTTTTGAGCATCTCAGTGCATTATGTCACCAAATTTACTGTATCTTATGATGGTGATGATAATTATAATACCTTTTTTTGTCATTACAATTACACTTTGGCCACAAATAAGTTTCCATAACTCATACAATCAGACTTTCAGATGTGTTCACATCTAAAATCATACAAGTGCGCATAGATATTTGAAACCTAAGGACTAAATGTTCCAACTTTCCTTCTTTGTGCCTTTCTTTCAACTGTTCAGAGACAATGTTAACTAACCTAAACATATCAGAATTAAACAACTGAGAAAACAGTCTCACCACATAGTATATTTAGAAGGTCTTGTGGAGCTTTCAGTCATATCTCATGATCTTCATCAGCAGATTCGAGTTTGCCTAGTTGTCATAGAATTGCATTGCATAACTTGAAGAATTGATATTGAATAATTCAAATAAAAATTGTGATTTTTTTTTAAAACTGGAACCTGCTCGTATAAAAGAACGACCCATGTGTGGAACACCTTACCCTGCTCTGGACTTGACTATGAGTCATCGCTAAAGAGTGAATGGTGATTTCATAATACTGAATGGCACTTTTTCTTCAGTATAAACATTACATTGTGCTAAGTGAGGCTTATCATCAGTCTGGGTGCAGGATCTGGTGATATCTTTTTTGGACAAAGAAAGATAACAAAAATACCAAGTCAAATGAAACACTATTATGTAATGCACTCAACTTTTACTTGCAAGTGTATCCTTTCTGCATTATTCCCCTTAAAAATAAAAATCCATTATGAATTCATACTGCTGTTCCTAGATGTTGATTTGTATTCTGTAGTCTGTGATAACAAGGCAGAGAAGAAGAGAGCTCAGTACTCCAATCTCTTCCATAAACAGGCACTCTGTCATCAATATTGTAGAGGAATCCATACTGCAGGACTAGAAGACTAATTAGAGCCAGCTCTAAATTATTTAACTCCCTCTGATTTTATTGATTTGTCAGTTTGGAGCTGCGACTCAGAGCTGTAAAATTGACTCTGCTGAAAGAGACATGCTCGTCTGCTGGTTTATGGCTGTCAGCACATAGACAGAGACAGACAGTGATGTACTAATACGGCCGCTTCACACATGCAGACACACACAGAACAAACAGAATGAGACACAACGTAATCGTACATGTGGACAAAAGCGCACATGCACACGGGATAATATAGTAAAAACATCAAGTTGCAGCATTAACCAGCTTAATTAACAGTTCTGCAATTAAACTCTCCAACATGTACTCAGCACACACACACACACACACACACCACACATACGCACTCACACACAATCTCGTATACTAATTACATATCTCCCTCAATTAACACAGATCTTCATGTGGAGTGCATGGAGCCCCAGGGATCCTAGTTAGCCACCTGTTACTAATATCTCAATTCAAGCATGATAACATCAGTACACACAGATGCACACAATCATACATTCCTCAATATTGGCCTTCAATCAAATGCACAAACCACAATAAACAGCAGTGCATTCTGAGCAGGCCTGACTCATCTGCCTTGTTAGATGTTTGCTAAATTGGTTAGATGCCTAATTGGTTAATTGCAGAGGGATTATGTTCAGATGACTGGGAATCAATTGACCGGGCACAAACATTAGCATGTATGATTGACAGAAGCAGGAAATGATCTCATAGGCTTTGAAGCAAATCAAGATCAAATGATTAACCAATCAGAGCAGATGTCAATTGATCTAGCAGGGCTGGAGGCGAGTTGGAGCTTATGACAGAAATAGTCAAATAAATGTTATTAATGGAACATTTGAACCTGCTCTGGATTGATATTGAATATTTTTTAATGTTTTGATAGATGCATTGATTTTGAAGTGCTGTTTGGAGATAAGGCTCTTGTTAAGGAAAAGAAAGGAAGGTTTTTAGTTTGCATGAATGATGGTATATCTAATCTAGTGAATTTCTCTTTTACACATTGAAGTCTGTTTAATTGTCTCAAGTGATGTCATTTGAGTCTGCGTGGGTTCGGACTGAAGACTACAAGTTTGAAAATGAACATAGTCTGGGTGGCTTTAGAAAGAAGTGAATTTACCAGAGCTCCTTTGCCATCTAACATGCCTGAAACCCTGACTACACTGTTGCTGTTGTATTGTGGGTAATGCAGGCATCCGGTGTTGATAAGGAAGAAGAATGCCTGGAATAAAGCTCCTGCTAATGTTGCCTCACTTTAGATACTCTTTAAAGTAGTTACAGCTTATCACAAATGACACACCTTATTGTTTAATCCTCAGTGAGCAGTGGAAGAGTCAGTGCCTTGCTCAAGGGCATCTAGCAGTAGTTGTTCAGGAAGAGTGGTGTGTCACTTATTTATTTTCTACTCACAGATGTTCCTTAATTAAAGAACAAGTGTTATTCCTTCACAGGCTTAAAACTACCAGTGCTCTGTTTCCACTGTGATGTACAATTCAGTTGTAACTGGCACTTTCCCCGATGCCCTGTACATGTGTGGGTGTAGGTGCTTAGTGTGGTGTAAGTTCACAGGTGAAATTCATAGGTCAAGCAGTGATTTAACAGTTACGTTTGGCCATCAGTGGGTTGCAGCTGCGGCCTCGTGAAAAAAAAGATTGGTAGATTTTATTCAGCTCTTTTACGTCTTTCATGACAATAATCTTTGGTTTTAATTACTCCAGTGTCAGTACATTTAGGGGAGTGGCCAGCATAACTGAAAACTCACACAAACACACTGCAGCTTAAACTCAAGTGTGTGTTTTGTTTTGTTTTTGTTTACTTAGCAGTTTTGCACGTTCAGCATCAGCTGTCACTTGCCAAGAGCTGTCTTCAGCAGTGGAAAACAACACCCATGTTAACTCTTGTTTTGCTTCAGTTTCTTTTTTCTGCTGAAGTTAGTTATGCTAACCAGCTAGCCCCTGCTCACTCAGCCTGTCTCATCACTTTCTGATACTGAGTACATTACATGGTGACATGTTTAATGTTGTCATGTTGGACACCAATTTGCCTAAATCCTGAACTTTTCAATGCTGACGTGTACGAAAGCAGGTAACTAACATTCCTGAATGACAAAGACCACTGGCAATTTCAGCAGCCAACACAACAGCAGCAGATGCTTCAGATGTTAGAGGATTGCAGTCAATCCATCACTCTCCAATCATTTATCAA
This sequence comes from Lates calcarifer, assembly GCF_001640805.2. Taxonomy (NCBI): domain Eukaryota; kingdom Metazoa; phylum Chordata; class Actinopteri; family Centropomidae; genus Lates; species Lates calcarifer. The sequence continues at coordinate 20,660,858 of NC_066836.1, read as the reverse complement.
GCTCTCTCACTCTGTCTTTCTTGCTCCCTTTCTCTCTCTCTTCATTTATCAAATTCTCCAAACCAAAAGAAAACCAGCGGACCCTGAGGAACACCTGGTCTGCAGTGACAGCAACCATCTCACACACACACACACACACAAACAATGAAAAAAGCTCCCAGCAACAAAAGAATTTCATTCGTAACCCCAGTGTCAATCAGCAGCAAAGAGATGTGACTATTTTTCATGTAGGTGAAACTGTGGCAGCTCTGCAAGTGTGTGTGTTTGTGTGTGCGTGAGTGCGTGCGTGCATGCGTCTGTGTGTGTATCAGGGCTGACTGGACACAGATTAGAGGTGGCGTTACAGGCCACTCCCTCATTGAGCAACACCTAGAGTGTGACTGCTGTCCTTCTCTATTACTCTCTCCCTCTGTTTAGCCCACTGCAACAGCAATTTCTTTTTCTTTCTTTCTTGTTTTGTCCACAGACCCACACCCTCAGGACCTGATATTAAAAAGCCCAGGATACTGTCATGGAGTTTTGTTGGTCATGGTTGGTCAAACAAATGTGTTGTCGAATCAACAAAGTAACAGTAATCAACATTTACCACTGCAAAGAGCATATTGTTGCAGAGGTGGGTTGAGCAGTCAGGAGCGACAGTTTCTTTTTAGGAGAATAATATGTGTAAGAATAAGAACAAGGTTGTTTTGAGAATTTTCTGTTGAATAAAGCACAGAGTCAACAGTTGTCTTTCTGTAGGTTTAATTCATATATTTGCAAACGGACCCACTGCAGTCCTCAAGAATGAGAAGCACAATGAGTACAGAGTACAACAGATTATAGGTTAAATGCAAAAGAAACAAGGTTATGTCTGGAGATGAAAAGGAAAACCTCTTCTTCTTATTCTTACTGTCTGTCTTGTATGTTGCCTGAGAGGTGACACCCACAACAAAAAGTCTGCCGATCATAAAACTGTCAGATCACAAAGGAATAAATATCACTCGGATGAATGTGTTAACATCGTGATCAACTCAGAGCATCTCTCATCAGGATTATGGTGGTTAGTTAATAAGACTGAAGCTGTAAAAGTTGGAGGGATAAGATTGAAAATTCCAGCAACACTTGTAGGAAAAGAGCAACTTTAGTATGAGACCAGTGCTTTTTGGCTTGTGGCTGCCATCAGGGCCATCATGCAACACATTATAAAGAACATTAATAGGATGGATATGAAACCAAACAAACAAACAAGAAATATTTCAACATGTATGTTGCACATACACACTGGACATAATGATACTATATAACACATTTTTGGTAAGAAGTGGTCTGCACTGCATGACCCCTGGACACCATTTTGTGTCACCAGCTGGCTCTTCTTAAACATCCCAATTTGTAAAGTACAACAGTAAAGCAAAAAAGAACTTGGTGCCAAAGCCTAACGTGCACTTAACAGTTCAGACTTTGTGCTAAACCAGACTCAGTGGAAAACCAGCATCATGATACGTTCTGCATTTCACTTGGTATGTGCTGGGATTGGCTGGAGCACAACTAGACTTAACAGAATAAGAATAAATGAGTCAATATTCTGGTTAGTGATAAATGCTGAGGTTTTTGTGCCATGGCTCAGTTTGATAGTTACTCTGTGTGAGCAGACGCCACATTACAACTGTCTGTCCAGGATATTAAGTGATTACCAAACCTACATTACATAGTGGTTAATGAACAACCTCATGATGGAAAGCAACTCACTGACTCCACCAATCAATTCACATATTTAGATACTCTTGGTCTTGGTCTAAATTACATGAACTGCATCACTCTGTGTGTACGTGTGTGTGCTGTATATATTAAGATATGCACGTATGCACCCAAAGACACACTTAAGTTTGCATGTATGTCTTAAACATACGTCTCTTCTTGTCAATAAATGCGCTTGTGTGTGTGTGTGTTTGCGTGTGTGTGAGGGGGCGACAGACATATCCAGTGGCAGTCCCATGAAGAATGAAGTCACCTGGCTTTCCCCTGTCTTTGAAGGTCAAGGAGACCCACTTGCATATTCATGGCCGAGCGCGTGCTTGCATTCGTGTGCTTTATGTGTGTGTGTGTGTTTTTGTATATGCATGCGTATGTGTGTATTCATGCGCGTCCATGTGTGAGTGTGTGCTGGGATCGATGGCTTTTAATTGTTTTTTCCTGAGCTGTGGAAGGAAGTGCCAGCAGTTATTGATTGGATGGAGGGATGGAAGGAGAGAGAGAGAGAGAGAGAGAGAGAGAGAGAGAGAGAGAGAGAGGATAGGAAGACAGAGAGAGTACAAAAGAGGAAGACGGAGAGAGAGAGACAGTGTGGCAGACAAGAAGGAAATGTGACAAGACAGGGTGGCGACATGGAACATAGAATCACTGTCTAGTGGGTGGATGAGGGGGGAGGTGTGTGTCTGTGTGTGTGTGTGTGTGTGTGTGTGTGTGTGTGTGTGAGAGAGAGAGGAGGGGGGTTTATGGGTGCCATGCGTGCATATCTAAGTGTTTGCATGGTTGTATGCACGCGTGTTAGTATGTGTGTGCATGTGTGAGGGGAATGTCACAGGGTGTCTGATCTGGATGCTACACACACACTGCATCCCACATTCACTAGGTGCATTATTGAGTCAGGTTTAGTGTGTGAGTGTGTGTCTGAATATGTGGGATTCATTCAGCTGGTTCATGTCATTGGCAGAAAAGGCCTAAATATCGTATCATTTTCATTTTCATTTAAAATGTTTTATCTCAACAGTAAATGCAGAAAATTTTTGACAGGTGAACAAGACAAAATAATAGGATATGTGTATTTATACTGCATGTGTAAACAAAAAGAAGAATATATGGATGGAACAATTAGGATTAACCTGCCTGCAGGTATTTGCTGTCCTAATACAAAAATGTCTTTGGGTTCTTTTTAAGTCTTGGAATGGTAATTTCCCATGATTTATTAATAAATAAAAAATCCTGCTTTCCAATATTTTCTTGTTTTATTCCAGGGAATGGTGAAAGTGTGAGAAACGTACTTTTTTCATGTGAACTTTAATGTGATTTTTGTTATTGTGAGCTCATTCTCACAGCCTAATAAAACGTACTTCATGTTGCAGTGATGTGTGTGTGTTAGAGAGGAACAAAAATAAACACATTTCTTTTTCTTGCTTCCCCAGCAGCAAAAGGAAATGATTTGCTAAAAGAGCTCACGTGTCAAGGCCATCATGAGTTGATGAATCATTAAAATAAATATTAAATAAACTGACCCAGAATCACTGTCATTGGCTGGTTTGACTCTCAGATGTGATGATGTGAGATGCAGACCCATCACTGCAGAGAGGAGGAGATATTACAATATCATAATAAAATCATTTTTCAGAAACCTTAATGCTCATGTAACTTACACTATATGCCACTGCATAATACCTGCAGGGTCTTTTAGATATACCTAATAGCCCAAGATCTGTACTGCCTTCCTCTCTCAAGAAATGTAATTTTATTTTTCATTTATTTATCAGTTCATTTTCTGTGAATAAAAATTTACCATCATATAGGTCTAATTGCTGCTTCTAGATAGTAAATATTTAATAAATGTATTAATTTTAGGTGGGAAATTGTGAATCTTTTTGTGTATTTTGTTGGCTGAAAAGGAGTCAAATTTATATAAACTGTATCTAAAAATACAGGACTTTTTAGCCCAGTTGAAACCTTGTATTTGAATTGTCTTAGCTGTAGAACACCTTAAAGTTTTTAAAACAGACATTAATGAAGTTATTAAAGGTTTTTGGTCCCTCATATTAAATTATGTAAATGAATACATCTTGTATTCAAATGAGTGTTGGGGGGGGCTTTTTGAAAGACACATTTATTTCCTTGTTAGCTTTCAAGTCACATTGTTAAACTTGGCTTTACAGCGATTAGTTTCTAGTGTTAGGAAAGAGAAAGAGAAAGAAAACAAGCGGGCTCACATTTGAGCTACAGGGCAAGATGAAATTGGAGTCAATGGTGTTGGTCAACCCTGACCCAGTGTTAGCTCAGGCTTGTTTGGATGAAATGTGTGTGTATCTCTATTGTGTGTGTGAGTGCATTTGTGTGTGTTAGTGTGTGTGTTTGGACTAAAAGTAACAAGCTTTATTCCCTAACAATGTTCCACCATGCCCTCATTACACACAGGTTAGAGTGGCACTCGGCCCTGTCTAGACAGCTAAAGAGAGCACACACACACACACACACACACACACACACCCACCTACACACAGGTGAGAGTAGACTGTGGCCCGGTTTCACTGCTGACCAGACCACAAGCCCTCAATCATAGAATAGTGAGAGGGAGAGATTGAGATGATGTGTGTATGTGTGTATGTGTGTGTGTGTGTGTGTGTTATTTCTTAATTGCATTTAATGCGATCTAAACACCAGGGCTGACCAGCTGTAACAGAGGAAAAAGGCCTGATAAAAACACTTGTGTTGTTACAGCTTACACTGTAGCTATTGCTGCTGTTTTTATCACTGCAGATACTGTAGCTGCTGTTAATGTTTATGCTTTTGATTATTGCTTGGTCCAGTTGTTATTGTTGTTTTGGTTAGTGTTGTTTTCATAGTGGTAGTTTGTTGTTGGTGCTGTGTTACTTTGTTTTTGCTGTGATGTTACATGACACTTTAATGTATTTACATTTCTTTATTTAGCAATATCATAGGTTCATATTTTATTTAGGTTCATTTGATTACTGTTTGTTGATGATTATTGACTTTTCTTTGTCCCAGATCAGACCCACATTCACTATTATATAATAGACACCTGTTTATTTACTCCATAGTGAACAGTAAATGTGTCATCTCTTCAGCATTTCAGGTCATCACTGTCCCTTTGACTTTATTTTTATTACAAATTCATCATCAGTTCTCAGACATTTCCAAACATTTTTATCGCAAGTTTTCTGGATATAATCATGTAATGAGGCAGTAACATAAAGTAAAACACAGAGTTCAGTCAGACTCTCAATGCCTTAATTATAATGAAATGTTTAACTAACCTGATTGAGAGTATTTTAGTTAATGCACAGCAGCTCAGCTGAACAATAATGGGCAATATCCACACAGTAATGTCCATTTGAACAATCAAGTTTCTGATAATAAATGAATGATAAATAAATATTTACTAATGGAGCAGTGCTTTAAATGACAGCTACATCTGCTTTTAAACTCAACACAAATTACACAGAAAAAAAAAAATCTTAATTTTCCATTTAAGTAGGAACAAATCTAGAGGTTAAATCCAGGAAAGTTTTTTTATTGTTACTTTTATTGTGAAATTTTTTAGGCAAAAACGGACATAATACATTGTGGTATTGGTAGCAAAAAGTAGTGTACATGCCATGGACATGACTTTTTATACAGGCACTATAAAGTGCATAAATTCAATGTGGATGTGGACATTCAAATGAAATGGCTGGGGGTAAATGTAGTGCAGTTCGTAGCAAATAGGGAACAAGTTTCAGTCACAGCCCAAGTGTCCAAGGACATGCAAGACAGTAAGGGTGCACATACACTCACTACCAGGGTCTCCACAGTATTTTCCCTCTCTAAAAGAAGTGTTTCTTATTCTTCCTCCATTGCACCCCAGTCTCTACATCTCTGAGTCTCTCTCTCTCTCTCTCTCTCCCCCACTCTCTGTCTCGCTCTGTGCCCAAAAACCTCCATTCCAAAAGACGTGATAATCAGCGTCTACTGAAGCACGGCAGAAAAACATTTAAGTGAAGACAAGGTGGGGTGGTGGTGGTGGTGGTAGAAGAAGCAGGGATTGGGGTGGTGAAGTGGTGTTTGGTTGGGAGGAGGAGGGTGATGCTGGTGGGGAGACTGCAGCGACAACACACACACACACACACACACACACACACATACACACAAGGCTTTGCTCTGCTCTGCCACACTGTCAAATCTGCCTTGTATTCACACACAAACACACACACACACAAAGATTCTCTGTAATAGATTCTCGTCTTGACACTCAATTCCGTGGCGAGACGATCCCGCTTTATCCCTCCCTGCATCAAATATTTAAACACTTGTATTAGTGGCTGTGTCATCCCCTCAAACACCCGCAGCTTAGGGCACCAATCTCTCTCTCTCTCTCTTTCTCTTTCTCTGTCTTCTTATTTCTTGTCTGTGTCTCCTCCACCCCTCTCTCACTTTCTTTCCTCATCTTCCGCAATTCCACCCCTAATATCCACAATGTTATCACCTGCTTGCCTCCCTCTACCACCCCATCATTTTATATTTTCAATACTTCAACCTTTTTTTCTCATGGAGTGTGATAGAAGGAGGGACATAGAGGAGGGTTTTTTTTTTTTTTTTGCTCCCCTGTTCTTTTCAGGCTTTTTGTCGCGGGCCGAGGGCCCTTTTCAATCCTAAGAGGCGAAGCTCTACAGATTGCAACAAGGAGAGGGGAAGATGGAATGGAGAAAGCTGGATAAAGGAAGGAGGGGAAAGGAGAAGGTGGAGGGGGAGAGAGTGAGAGAGAGGGAGAAGGGAGTGGGGATCGGTGGCGGCGGCTGTGCGCTTGAATGATGTCTTTCAAGAGGAGCAGTCTAGCTTGTCAAATCGCCGGCTGCGGAATGAATTGGCATATCTGTTGGGCTCGGCGCAGAGATGTCGCGCCACGGCGTTTCATATTCCTCGATAAGGCCAAATAACGCAATTGTCAGAGAGACAGAGGGAGTGTGACAGAGAATGAGAGAGTAGAGCCAGTTAGAAGAGAGAGGTGGTGGAGGGGGGAGGAGAGAGCGAAACTGGCAACAATGGAGTGTGTATGATAGACAGAAAGAGCTTTTACACCTGATATTCTGCCTGTCTGAGGGTTGTGTTATGACAGCCTAATGCAAACCTTTTAAAACCACTCAGCACATGAATCTGCCGGCTTAAATCTGATTGCTTGCCATTGAAGTTTTCCACCTTACGGCCAAAAAGAGCTAATACCATGACCTGCTCATTTTTGCAAGATTATTATAGGGCATTACTCCTTTAGATGGAACACAATAAAATACACTAAGAATGTCAAGAGAAGGAAAAGCATGATAAAGGTCACGAGCCAGATGTGAACTCTACAATACCTCCTCAGCCAGTGTTAGGACCCCACAGCACTGACACTGTCCATATAACTCTGCTTCTCACATTGAGGTGTTGGTTCCTTTTTGCATCACAAACTACAGAGATGATTTATCCTGCGTCTCTTTATGAAATCAGGCACTGAGTATTCATGGTTTCTAAAGCTGTTTTACACATAGAGATTACTTTATTTGTCATGGGGAATACTAAAGCAGCTGCTTGATGTCTTCTGTTGGTCTAAAGAAGCTTTGAAAAATAACCCTTGTGATGATATCCACTCAGGCTTGGACACTTGGACAATTTTAACAAAAAATGTAGGATGCTATGTTTTTGAAGCTTGACACATATTGAGACTCAAAGTATCCTGATCTAGTCCCCAAACTTTATAACAGTACAGTACTACTAGAAATCATTAGAGCACTGGTGCCCAACCTTTGGGTTGTCACCATTTACAACCAATCACTGCCTACGCCTGACCCACTTGTTACAGATCACACATGTCTGTTAGCTTTAAGTAACCTCTAACAAATCACCATCTATTAAATGCTTTTTTGCAAAGCCAAAAGTTGATATTTGACACGTGTACTAGGAGTAAACATTTTTGCATTTCTTTGTAAATTTGAACATTTCTAGTACATTTCTAGAGAGAAACATTACATTGACATTTTATTGACTCATTTGGCAGACACCTCTATCCAAAGTGAGTGTGGGACAACACTAAAGCTTCAGTGCAGTAGGAGACCTTGAAATAAGTACTTAGTGCTAAATCTGCTCAACAAGGCAGAGTACAAGGAGATCAGGTAAAGAAGTGCACTGAAGGTGCTGTATTAGATGATAAATGTGCAATTTGATACAAATAAATACTATTTTTGGTATTCAAAGCTCAGTCTGCTTTCCATCTTTGAGGGTTGCAGGGGGCTGGAGCTTATCCCAGCTGGCATTGGGCAAGAGGTGGGGTACAGCCTGTACAGATCGCCAGTCAACACAGGGCCAACACATAGAGACAACCAACCGTTCACACTCACTTTCACACCTACAGTCACCAGTTAACCTACATGTCTTTGGACTGAGGGAGGAAGCTGGAGCACCTGGAGAAAATCCACACAGGCACAGGGAGAACATGCAAACTCCACACAGAAAAACACCAGGCAAACTCAGAACCTTCTTGCTGTGAGGCCACAGTGCTAACCACTGCACCACAGCGCTGCCCTCAGTCTGATTTAAAATAACTTATGATCTTATTGTCATGGGTTTGGCCATAGTCTCTCTCAGCAGTAAAATGGAATCATCAAATGAATATCTGAGATCTGCATGGGAAATGTAACAATATCAAAAATGTATTTTAAACAACTCACATGTTAGCAGAAGAAGAAAAGTAGAGAAAAGGAGATTTGACTTTGTACTTCAGTTTTCTTGAACAATGAGGGATTTTTGAGTCACTGCCTTTTAGTTTTACCTGATCATTTGACTGCTTGTTTTTCCAGCCCTGTCAGACTGTAATTAACTGGGTGAGAGCAGTGTTATCATAACCAGTAAAACCAGTGGCAAAGCAAACATAGATCCATATTTCAATATTTCAACAGAGTTATCCTTTTAAAGACCAGAGATCATATCCTCTGAAGCTTTTATTTTTCACCATACCTTCTTCCTCTTGTGTCTATGTGTTGTGGGGGTTGGGGTGAGGAGGGGTTGTGTGATGTGTCACTGGGCTGTTGAGGGTTGTGCTGTCCAACAGCAGACTACAGTCTGGTTTGGGTCTGACAAACTGAGACTTGTTTGTTCAGTAGCACCGAGTCCAACAAGAGAGACTGGGAGAGTATCGTTAAGGGAGACCACTGTCTCCTGAGTGCATGATGAGGCGACATACCGTAACACACACACACACACACACATACACATACATAGGAAAGTGCAGTGGTGGGCTTGAGTCTGGTAGCGGTATAGTATGTGACAAACTCTGAGCAGGGTTGTTTGAAGCCGTAGTCCAGTTGGAAAGAAGAGGAAGACTGGACAGACTTGTCTTGTTTTTTATTACTACTGCAGGTGTTTTTGTGTGTCTGTGTGCGTGTGTGTATGCGTGTTGGGTACTGCAAAGGTGATGGCAGATAGAAGCTCCCCAGGTTCATGGTTACTAAGAAATATGCAAAAGAAACAAGAAAATGCTGTCAGACTCTGACACTGTTTCATACATGAATACCTACAGTACACAAACACACACACACACACACACACACACAATCACACACACACACACATACACAGATACAGTCTCATACACCCACATGCACACTTACTCCCACACACACACATATACAGATAGAGTCTCATACACACACACACACATGCACACTTATTCACACACACACACACATATGATAAAATATCCTCTAGTGATTGTGCTGTTGGAATAAGTAAAGTTTTCTGCTAATACACACTCATACATAATTCACAAAACTCTTTTCAGATAGAGATTAATGCAAAAATAAATATATATAAAAGAACATTAATGTAGTAAATCATGAGGGTGAATTTGAATTGTGTATTTGTTCGTTCAAAGTGATTTATCTAAAGCACCGACTTTGCGAGCTGCGATTCTTGTCGCCACAGAGAGGACAAAGTCTGTTTGTTTTAGTATATGACATCCCCACACCAACACATTCTCTGTACCTTTAGTGCCTAAAACTTTTGTACAGTGCTGTACACTGCTCTGTGACAGTAGAAAAATAAGCACAAGGTGGTTTCTCTAAAACATTTTTCAGATCAGTCTGAGAATTTTTCAAAGGTGCGTTCTTGCTCTCCCATCCTTCCCAACACTTGATTGCAGCCTTTCCTTCCCCTCCATCTGTTACAGCCGCCTCTCTCTTCTGTGGTCGGCCCATTAACTGGGTGACCAGTGGACTATGACAGGGTGGCCTGGTCATGGCAACACACAGCTGTAACATGGATGGTGCCTTCCACATTAGTGTGGTGAACAAGGAGCAGGAGCTTTTCCATTAGCACCTCCCACGAGCTGCCAAGATCCTGACAGAGAGCGAGAGAGCGCTACACAGACCATGTTTTCAAATGGATCTGAGCCACACTCTGGGCAGGGCTATCACCCCATATTCATACACTGAGGAGTGAGAGAGACTGCGAGGCATACTGTAGAAACCCAACCAACCCAAAATGACATGTAAAAAATGACCCTTTCTGAATGTTAACTTTGACTTTCTGGTGATTGAATAGTTCATCAGGGAAATAGATAATACACCACCCAGTCATTAGTTTTTGAGTTTGGTTGATGATAATTAGTCTAACTGACTTTTCTTTTCAGGTTTTTATTTTCTTGTTGGGATCAATAACTCTGATTTTGTCTTGCAGCATGTTGTACAGTGAATATGAGGTGTTCTCACACACATTCAATACAATATTTTAACTCATCGTAGCAGGAAATTTACAGCCCCTGGCTTTGTTCTATTTAGGTGTGTGAGTGAATTGTCGCCATACCCTTAAGCCAGGAGCAGAGGTAGCCACAGAGCCAAATCAGTGTCTGTATAAAAGGGAGAGCTGGTGTGGCCGAACAGACACAGACCAATGTTGAAACTACATGTCACACCCCTGATTCTGTGATGCCTGCATGCTGTATAAAATCACACACTGGGTGGCATTAACTCACCTTTGTGTCGTTCTGTGTAAACAAGAAAAGGTGGCACATTTGAGGGTCTGCACAATCTCTGTATAAAAGGTTTGACAGAGACAGATAACCATTCACACTCACATTAACACCTATGGGCAATTTTGAGATGCCATACTGTGCCAAAACAATCCTTGAAAATGAGCTCCTATTACAACCAATCTAAAATTTAAAAGGGAATTCCAGCAACATTTTCAATTTGAGGGAGGGTGTGAAAATGCCCCCAAAAATTATATTGGATTGGATTGGATTGTATTGGAAAAAGGTTTTCACGCTGCAGCTGAGGTGGAAAACTGCATCAAAGTATAAAGTGTTTATCTTGATGAACCAAGCCCTAACATTTGCATAAGGGCAGTGGAAGCATGTTAATTCACATTTTCTTTTGCCAGTTTTCTGTAAACTCAGTTACATTTGTGCTAGATTTGGATGGAAAACTAGCTTCCATGAAATTGAAAGACTTAAAAGACTTCAATACTACAATTCCCATGTTGTATGTTAAAAGCGTCTCCTTGTTAAGGCATATATCCCTAACAAATTCCCACTTCCTTTGTGACACAGGCTACTAAAGTTAGCATGCTAACCAGCTAGCTCCAGCCTGTCTTGTCACTTTCTGAAAGCAACTCACAGCAGTGTCCAGACTGCCCTTAAGAGGTACCGCTGTTCAAAGGGTGTATTATAACCTCATGTCTTGTAAATGCAACAATGGCAAAAACTCTTGGCAAGCAGCCATCACCACCGCCAGCCGCCAGCAAGAAACCATGTTCACACCAGAAAAAAATGCACAAATAAAGATTTTAATACTACAATTCCCACATTGTAGTATTGACTTGGTCTTTAAACTGAAGAAAGATATTGTGGTTGGCTCACAGCCAGTGTGAAAATATAGATTATTAGCTTAGTACGCAAATGCTCACGATGATTTTTTTTTAAACAAAACCCTACAAATGCAACTTAAATCGCAATGTCCACCTATGGTTCTTCATTAATTCCAAAGATTATCTAATTGTATTTCAGTGTTACCAAACATGCACATTATTTTTTGGTCTGTGATTCTTGTAATTTCCTATGAATGTGCTGCTTTTCTTTTCCATTTGATTCCCCCCCCCCAAAGTCTTGAGGTATAATTACAACTGAGGCATTGAAAAGGGTTACCTAGCATTTCATCAATGCTTTGCTTTTTAAAATTTCTTTGTTTCTTCTTCATCTCCAAAGGTAGCATTGACGTCTCTTTTGATAAAGTGATCAAATGATGAGGGTCTCATTTTCTGTGATCACAGGGCCACACGTTCCCAGGCAAAGTCTATTGAGTTCTTTATTTATTTCATCTTTTTTGTTTTGTGTTTCAGTGTCATCTTCTTCTCTTGTCTGTTCCCTTGTAATCTGATGTGGAGATGCTCGTTATGGCAGATCAAAGACAGCCATCTGCGGTCTGTCAGCCTCCCTCAGACAAAGTGGGAGGTGAGACGAGATGACGTACAACATGCATTTCACGTGAAAGACAGAGAGAGAGAGAGAGAGAGAGAGGGTCAATGAGGGGTGGATGTACTGACAGACTAGGACAGAGTGTAAAAAAGTTTGAAAAGCAAAATCCAAAAGAGCAAAAATTAAATAAACATACATATATACATGTATATTAAGTATATTGATCACAATAGTAAATGCTTTAAATTTCATTCAGTAATTGTAAATAAATGTGAGTATGGAGTTTCACTCTTGACCTTGGGAACAGTATGTGTGGCAAACTCATTTCAACTCAGAGATCCACTGACGGCTTTTTCAAAACGTCTCATGGTCTTCATCAGTGAAACTGAAGTGTCATTATAGTGTATCGTCATACTGCTTTCATTCTTCTCTGTCCCAGTTTTCAACACTGGATAAAAACACACACCACCATGTAATGCAGCCTCAGTGCTGAACTGTGCGCGACTGTCCTGGAAGAACTTCTCCTCCATGACACCACTCCACCAACTGTAGAAATCCATCTAGTAAAATCCTTTTTAACAGCAGACTTTTTAACATCCCTCTGTGAAAATAATTAAATGTAATTGATAATAGCTAAAGTCCATTTAGCTGCTTCAGTTTCAGGGTCCTGGTATTGTGCAAACGGACTCACTTTCACATTGTTGTCTTACTGGGACACAGAATAGAGCCATTGTTAATGTTATTAGTAACACCTACTTTCCTAATACAACTTCACACCCTCTGTATCTTTGAGTGAGCCTCATATTTAATTTGCTATATATTGCTTGGTTTGTCCCTTTGACAAAATGATGAAAGAAATTAATGAATGATATGGAGAGGTGTGCATCGATGAAAAGTTCTCTTTTTTGAGTGAGGCTATAGCATGGTTTACTATTATTCTAGGTTATTTTCACCAACAGTGACAAACAGTATGATACAATATAATCCTTTTTCATTACTCAAATTTTAACTTGCTAAGCAGAGGTGCAATTGATAATGCTGATATTATTCCAGTTGGGTGCTTCAGTGCCAAGGCCCTGGAATTGTGCATGCTGGCTGACTGGTACACCCAAAAGTTGCAGAGCCTTAATTGATGTTATTAGTTGCTTGTGTGCTCTTGCTGCCATGACAAGTCAAGATTTCTGCTGTGAAAAAGGTCCATTACCTGCACTTTAATACATGGCCGAATTTTAAACAAAACTTATGATGTTGTTAAACACAAGCACCTCAGTCCTGACTGCATCACTTTCATGCTCAAATGACGTTAAAGCACACCCTCGAGTGTAATATTGCAATTATACAACTATTTCCTACAAAGTAAAATGTATAATCAAGATCTGTTCATGTTGAGGAGCAATTTGCTCTTAAAATTAAAAGTTTTTTGCAAGTGTTTTTCCCATTTCCATGGAAATACATGGGGTCTGACTAATAACTGGAACACAATCAGTCACGTCAGACTCTATGTGTAATGGATCTGAGTTTACCACTACAGCAAATAATCAGACCCTTAGTAACGACCTAGCAACAGAAATGATTTTCTAGTCCCAGATGAGTGAACTCTGAGCTGACGCTAATGCTTTATCGAGGTCTCGGAATTAACCATACTAAATCAACAGCCTACTGCACAAATGAATGTTTACTTTTATCAACCGCGTTATAATAAAGATGCTGCATTTTTTACTCACACAGATGTAGCTTCTGCAACTACAAACTTTTACATGAATTTTAAGTTATAGCGCCGTGTCACCGACACAGCTGATGGAGAAAGCCAAGGCGCTTGCGCCGAGGTCCACAAGCATCACTGAAGTGCTCAAATGGCATTAAAACACACTCTAGAGTGTAACATTGCAATTATACAACTATTACCAACAAAGTAAAATGTGTATGACAGAGTAATATTTTTAGTGATGAGTAAGGTGTGCTGTCATGCTGATATGAGCACATTCTAAATGTCTTGTTGACCAATCAGATTGCTTGGTCGGAACTACTTATTGTATAATTGCTCATTTAAAGCTATGCTAATCAATATTTTCATATTAATAATGGATCAAATGACTATAGGTAAAGTGGGTCACTTGTAATGACAGACCAACTGAGAATTATGACACAACCCTGCTCTTTGCCCTCAGCTCTACAGAGCTTTTCAGCTTCTTTCAGCTTCTTTCAGCCCACTGTTTTAGTTTTATAGCTCCCAACTTTGTTTTCATTCAGCCTATAACAACTTCATTCCCAGCAGCAGTGGGCAGCTTTTGCCAGCAACAAAAAATTCAGATAATCTCACTGAACAATATGTGCTCAGTTCCATATAGCAGGAAGACAAAGTTAACAACTAGCTGATGAACACAGTGGATATTTAGCTGCTAAAGATTTTTGTTGGAAGGTGGCAGAGACCAAAACAGAGCTAAAAGGAGAGTGACACATGATGTGTAAACATGACACAAAGTAGTATGGTATGCTTAACCTGTATATAAATGATACATACCTTTTCAGATATGTCAAATTCAACACATTTAGATGTCACATCCAGAGCACAACCTTGCCTTATGCTCACACATTAGTACACATCAGTTCAAAACATCAGATTTATACATTAGTTGGTTATTCTGTTTAAATGTATTCTGCGATATCGAATGGTTAACGGTGACCAAAGGACAAGAAATTCAGTCATTTGATGTGTTTTCACTCAGACTGCATGTAAAAGTTAGCTGTAAGCTATCTACCTTAAATACTCCATATCAATTTGTGTAATGGTGACTATCCAATAAGTGCTTCTGTGATAAGTGCATAGATGTACAAGATGTAGCATGACAAGACAATAGCTGTCTGGTGATGAAGGGCACACATTACATGGAACAAGACACAGAAATGGACAAGACAGGACACTGTAGGCACATAATGGTACAAGACCCTCATTACACAGGATAAGACACTGCAGAGGACAGGACATTAAGTGATCGAACCGTCTCAAGAGAGATAAAAGAGATGAGAATGACAGAGCGAGGGACAGGGGATGAGAGAGTTGGGGAGAGGACGAAAGAATGAACGGAGGGATGAAATAGGGGGACAACTCCTCTCAGAGAGACCCTATCCCTCAAAGTAATGATGATGTCTTAGTTGGTTAAAAAGCAGTGTTAAGTATTGGCCGTGTTGAATATCAGGGAGACCTGGCTCAGAGAGATGGATGGCTTCTTAAGTAACAGCACCCTGATAGATATGTTGGCACAGGAGCCAGGCATTTGACGTTTACTGTAGGGAGAGGAGGGTGTGAAATATTACAGGGGCAGGGAAAAAGGAGAGAGAGGGAGAGGAGGCTACCAATGTTTCAGAAAGAAAGTCACACTTATTCAGTATAAAAAGTGACATTTTTGACATTAAATTTATCATACATGAAAAGGTAAACATTTCAATGGTTTACAGGAATGTAAAGGTTATCATGGCGTGAGCCTGAGCCAAAATGTCTACATTTGATCCTGCAGTTTCTGCCTTGATAACAGAGTGCTAAGAGCAACTGTTGGACTCTTCAGCCATGTTAGTGGCTCTGTGATGCTATAGGTACAGCAGTGCTTTTTGGCTAACTCATCAGCATTTTTAACATGCTCACAAAAGTCAAATGCATAAAGCATAGCATTGTCAGCTAACAATAACAGTGGTAATATATCACTGTTGTTCAGTGGATATACCACATTCACCATGCAGGCCTCAACAGTGTGAGTGTTTTGCTCGCACATGTGACGGAAAATGTGAAAAATGATTTGGGTGGACCAATGTGAATGACTCCAAGTACATATGTTTAGAAATTCCTTAGTAATCTGCTCGTTATGCTAGTTTGCCCCTGCATCATGCATAACTTATGTTTTATGTTTGATAAAGGGATACAAAATATTCACTGTTAAATTAATTTTCATTTGTGCCCCTAAGTTTTTTCTGAGCATCAGTGCCCTTAAAAATAAATGTAAGTACTGAGTCCTCTCATGTTAACCATCTTGGTTTAGCGTGTTAGCATACTAACATTATGTTTTTTTAAACAAAACCCTACAAATACAACTTAAGTCACAATGTCCACCTATGGTTCTTCATTAATTCCAAAGATTATCTAATTGTATTTCAATGCTACCAAACATGCACATTATTATTTTTTTTCTGTGATTCCTGTAATTTCCTACAAATGTGCTGCTTTTCTTTTCCATTTGATTTTTTCCCCTCAAAGTCTTGAGGTATATGTTAGCATTATACTCAAAGCACAGCTTGATAGAACTTGGAATAGCAATAGTTTTGCAGGTATTTGCTCATAAATAAAAGTATTGAACAACCTCAGCAAACAGTCAAATAATGTGACGTGAGTGAAGACTAGCTCTTGCTGCCATTGTCTCTCCATCTAACATCACTTCCAGTTGAATCTTTTTCCTTAGCTTTTTCCAGAATGCAGCAGTAACCATATTTTTGAAGAAGATGGATGGAAGATTTTGTGTTATTGCAGAAATGCAGCAGTTGTTTAATGTTGCAACCCTAACATTAGTCTTCTGTACCTGTCATCCACTGCATCTAGTGTTTTAGTAATAACCTATGGGATAGTGAGAAAAAGACAGACATGATGAACTGATGTATTCTTATGTGTTTCAGGTCAGAAAAAAGGGCATTCATTAAGTGAAGTTAAGTTTAGTGGAAATTCTATATGATCTGATCTATAATTCTTATGACAGGAAATTTTGTCGCATTGAATCTGGCAATGTACAAAATGGGAAGATGTTGAATTTTATTATCACTGGTGAAACATTTTCTTAAAGAAGAGAGTGCATGACCTTACAAATTTTTCATTATGACAAACACTTTTTGCAGAATATACTTTTGTAAATATCTGAAAGAGAAGGTTTATTTGTCATCAAGATGATATGTTGCTGAGAAGAAGGAAAAAAACAGACAAACCTGAAGCTTGCCTTTGAAAATATGTCCATTTATCATCACCTTTAGACTGCTCTTACCCTCGGAGGGTTATTTTGTCTGATGGGACTGAACCAGCCCTCCTCCCCAACCACTCCAATAAGTGTTTTTCAATTACTGCTGTCAGCCCGTAATCATCTGGTGATGAATAGTCTGATATCCAGCCTTTATATTCATCTGCCTTCTTTGTTAGATTGTTTCTAGACAAGGCTGCACTTGTGTGTGTGAGTAGAGGGAGAGGTAATGTATTTTTTTATTTACAAAGTATAGAAGGTGAGATTAAATGAATGGCAAAGTTAATGAATTTTGCCTTGTTTAATTTTTCATAACACAAACGAATATAAATGCTGCTTTTGTGAACAATTAAACCATCTGCAGTCATTCCTGAGAAGAAGCACAAGGTTTTACTTTGATCAAATATTTATGATTATTACTCATCATGGATAATTATTGCAATTTATTTCTCTTTTCCAGCTCTTTTGGTGCTTATAACAAAAGCAAAAGCACAAGCAAAAGTAGCCTAATATTATCATTAGAAGCATTATGTAAATACAGTATTATGCAAAAAGCTTGTAATTGCACCAAACGAATGGCCATACGAAGCAGACAGGGAAAACACTGACTTCATTGCTTTTGGGTCATTATAGCAAGAGCAGAATGGTCAAATATTAACACTGGAAACATTTTGTAAATACAGTAAAATCATTTCTATTATGTTTATGGAGGAAACAAAAACAATAAAATAGTTACAATGTGACTATTGATATTGTTTCTAAGTTGTCCTGTGGCCTCAGAAATCCAGGGGCCCTGTAAGCTTTAGGTTTTCGGTATAGTACGTGAACTGCTTTTACACAATTTAGTTGAAATTTTGTAAAGAAATATGCACCATAATATCAGGTGGCATCAGTATGTTTAAAACAAATATCGAAATGGAAAAGTGTCATTTCTTTGAATAGCCATGCTTGAAGGCTGGACAAAAAGCCTGTCATCACAGCCTTATATTAGCTGCAGCCTGTTGCCTCAGTGTCACTCTGTGTCCGAGAATCGCGTGTCTTCTGTTTGTCTTGTAGTCTTGATGCAATGAATGATGTTGCATGAAGACAAACTTGAAGTGACTGAGGAGAAGCTGATGCTACCCTGAGTAACTGGCAGCACACCACAGTAATAGACAAAATGCAGGGATGCAGGAAGAAAAATAAATATACTGTCTTTGGTGTGATTCTGCAAGTACAAAAATTTCACTGCCACACTGTGCAGCACTCCTGTCACTTCATACTCTGGAGCTGGACCCCAATATTCGACTATTTGTTGGGTAGGTATTCAGTTTTCAATTTTGGGATTTGGATGTTTGTTTTTTCCCTAAATGTGGGCTATCAATAGTGGCAAACTGCAAAATGGCATTCCACATATCAAGCATGAAAACTCCCCTGAACGCTGTAATAGTCTATTGTTTGACGGTGCAAAACTGAGACCATACTGGCTAGCAAACTCAACTTAGCTAATGTCTGTTGTCCAGTCACCACGATGAAGCTGCTTTTATCTACCATTTAAACAGTAGCGTTACACTAATAGGAATGTGCACTTACTTCACTTGGAATATAGCTGCAACTGATCCGAACTGATCTGACTTATGGAAGCAGTGAGATTTTTACTGATGCACTACAGCAAAAACAAATGAGACTTTGCTACTTCTACCTGAAGTTTGAAGTAAAGTGTTTTGAAATGAAAAACAAGATAAGGAGGATGAAAATATATTTTTTATTTTATCATAGTGTGACAAAATAACTCGCACTGCACACATCTAGACACAAACATGCATCCATGACCAACACAAACACATCTGCTAATCAGGTACAGCCAACGTGTAAATACTGTTGTGTTTTTTCCCTACATACTTACATGGTGGAAATCTTAAAAAGTAATTTCCTAGAAACAATAAAACAAAATCCATGTGCAGGCAGAGGAAGGACCCCCTGCCCTCCTCCCCTCCCCTCCCTCTTCCACCCTTCTCCGCTCTCCATCTATCACATCCAGCAGGTACCACAGGCCACTGACCAAGCCTGTCCTCCCGTCATTAGCCCTGCGTTCTCCCTACGCGATCCGTGTGGCTACCCCTGTCTCCTCTCTCCAGCCCGACACCCCATAATAATATCTCTTTCAACCTTCACACCGTGATAAATAGGAGCGTGCAGAACAAAAGGGATGGTGGCAGAGGAGGGAGGGAGAACAGAGGGGTGAAGTGTGGATTAGAATTGGGGTAAAGAAAGAAAAAGAGGGGAACTCTGACACAGTTCTTGTGTGTGTGTGTTTATCTGTAGTGGTCTGCTCTGTTAAAATATGACATGGTCAGGTTATAACTGGGAACCTTTTTTCATAGGATATATACAACCTTTATGCATTAGTTACAGTACATTTCCTAAAAACAAATTTAGATTAGTTTTATGAGAAACACAACATTAAAGCATGCTCAGCTACAAAATGGAGTCTAGGTGACATCATTAATATCATAAATATCAAAATTGCCATCAGTAAAATCACTCTAAGTCAAACAGCATAAAAATGTTTACTACTTAAAATTAAAACTGAAAATATAACTGAAATTGTGGTTGCACTTTTGTGCATGCACAGGTAACTTAGCACACATCATTAAGAGGAAAGTGTAGAATTTAATCTAATTATGTATAACTTTTATAAGGGCAGTTCACATTGTTATGGATGATACTGGTAAATGTGATGATATGATCCAAATGGCAAATTTTCTGCCATTTTCCCTGGGACAGAGTATCCATTAAAAATAACTTTAAAACAGACATTAAGAATAGTGAGGCAAATACTATATATACCAGCAAGCAGACATCAGTTTAAGAACCTGGCATATCTTAAACAGACTTTTAATACAGACTTTCTCATATACTGAAAACATCCAGTATATGCTTTTTTTTTTTTTTTTTTTTTTTTTACTAATTCTCCATTTCAAAGTAACTATTGTACTTTTTATACCCCATTACATTTAGTTAACAGTTATAGTTAACAATTACTTTGCAGATAAAGATTCAAGCACAATATGTGATCAGATCAGTGATCAGATAGCACAATATTATGTTTTGTTAGATTAAGATTAAGCCAACCTTTCTCAACCTACCTCAACCATCTGGTGAAATGCTGCATACCTATTAATTACTATTATTCTTCTTCTTATTATTATGAATGCATATATTCTATACTCATCAGATAATTAAATTTTTAAGTACATTTTGCTGATAAGACTTTATCTATACTATAATTGAATATTTTTATATTGAGATACTTCCACTATTATAAAGGATGTAAAAGTCACATTCATTTATTTGTCTCACAAGATTTTGTAAATTTACATGTAAATGAAGAATCACTTTGGTTAGTCTTTACCATTATTATTTTTTTCCCTTTATCTTTACCATTATGTTTATCTTTATGCTAATACAACTTGCAACTTGGAACCCCAATAACAACAACTCACTTTATAGATTCTGTTTTCCCCATGACAAAATACTGTTAAACATGAAGACTTGAGATAATCTGAGGAATCTGTATGGGATTATGAAGGATATAAAAAGTGTAATAATAAAACATTGTTTTACATTTCAGGATGTGGAATCGCAGGTTGCTTATCTCCTCCACTCTCTCCCAGTCTCTTTGTTTTTTTCATTCATTTAATAGTGCAAATAATAATAATAATAAAAAAATAAATCAACAGACACAGGGGGAGATGAAATCATTATGCAGAATCCCCTGAGACATGTTTTGAGTTTGATGTTTAAGTCATAATTAAAAAGTCTCTCTCCTCTCCTCTGTCTCAATCCCTGCTCTTGTAATATTTGTGTGATTTATTAGCACAGCCACAAATTACAGCTTTTTTTCTCTCTCTGTATGAGATATGTGTAATATTACATTTCAGCTGTTAAGCAAATTGTTATGTGTGTGTGTGTGTGTGTGTGTGTGTGTACAAGGCCTGTGCTCCATCTCAACATTTGCTTTGATCGATGTCGTGCTGTTTTCATGTCCAGTGAAGGACTGTGGATATGAACTAGTTGTCACATCTTTATCACCTGCTGAGATGAATCCTTCTGGTTATCAGTGGGGGGCTGGCTTACTGTGACTAACTAGGCATGTGTGTTTGTGTAATTGTCTGTGTTAATGTGTAGGTTACAGGTTTACTTTTAATATCAGTTTGAAGTTAGATAGTGAGTGAAACAATATGTCATGTCAGAAGAGGTAAGGTTGTTAATTAAGGTTTCCTCTTTTGTTTGTAACACTAAACAATGTTGAATTACTCTGACTTCCTCTCCCTCTTTCTATTTGTTCCTCCAGCGCTAATCCCTCCATTTTTTCCTCTGTCCATCCTTCCATCTATCCATCCATCCTTGCCACCCTCTGTCTCTCCCCAACTTGATTTAAGAGTTGCCTTCATGGCTGTGACACATCGCTATTTCTATCAGGGCAGATTAGAACTGTGTGTGTGTGTGTGTGAGAGAGAGAGAGAGAGAGAGAGAGAGAGAGAGAGAGAGAGAGAAGGGAGAGAGATATCCATGATGATTCAAATATAATAGCTCTGTATTGCTGCCTTCTATCTTCAACTGTACTGTTCAGGCTCAGAGATTAATATGTGTGCGTGTGTCTCTACTGTTGTGTGCGTGTGCATGTACAATAGTGTGGCTACACATTTTAGCGCAGACAGTAATATCTGCCATGCATACATTACCCATCCTCCCTATTATCCAGAAATCACGGGCAGAAGAATTAAAGTGAGCTTCCTCTCAGTCTTGTTGGTGCTTCTGAGCAGACTGAACTGCTGTTGCCTTCCCCCACAGTCAGAGGTTAAGATAGCAATCAGGACCAGACTGCAGATGGAGGCAGACATTTTAATATTATTTTAATATTCGCAGCGGCTGGTAATTGTTAAAGGACTGCCCCGTCCCCATTGCTCTCCCTCAGAGTCCTGGTAATTGCGTCAAAGGCTACAAAGCACAGAGACTACAGGGCAATGACCACAAGAACTGAAGACAGGAAACACGGATGGTAAAGTGGCTCCTGGACTGTCAGACCATTAGGATGATGTGGCTGAAGCAAACAGCTTTTCATTCCATTAATTGCTCTTATTTATTCTGATAATTTGTGTATTGGTCTAGAAAGACCCACAAAGTCCCAAATTAGTTTTCAAAATTTGTGGACACATTTTAGATAATGTCACAGGGCACCTGGAAAAAGATTATGCTAATCCCTTATGTTCTGTGCAAGCACATTACATTTATAGATTTCCCTGTAATCTAGGATTATCTTCATTAACAACATTTTAAAAACTTCTGTGTACAGTCTTTGCTCATGGCAACTACACTATGGAAAAAGTTTAACTATGGTTAAGGTCAGGCTTTGGCAACTTAAACACCTGGTTGAGGTCAGGGAGAGATCATGGTCACAGTTTATGTAGGACTATGTAAGGGCTAACATTAAATGCAGAGCTTGCATAGTGACACACAAAATGGATTAAAGGAGCTATATGTTAATTTTTTGCTATTGCTACATACCTAGTGTTAGCATTAATAGCTGTTTATGTACCTGTCCAGTCTGCCCTGAGGAAGTACTGTTGTTCAGAATGTGTATTATAACCTCCTCTATTGTAAACACAATGATGGCTGAAGCACTAGCAAGAGACTGTCACCACCACCCGCTCCTGGCAATAAACTGTTTGACAGCAGAGAAAATTCTTTACAGCAATTATTATTGCTGTATGTTATTCATATACCATTTGGTGAGACCAGGATGTTTCACTCTGACACTGCCCTATAGATTTAAAAAAAAATGTAATTCAATTCTGCCAACTCTACTTGCAAAATTTTATTTACTTTCAGTTGTGGTGGAGGCAAATTATAAATAACAAATTATAAAATCTATCTGCATGGCTACAAATCAGTAGAGGTAACTGAGAGAATAACATGGGTGAATTGGTCTTTTGATGACAAGAAAACTGTGAATGGGTTAAGCCATTTTGTTGATCCAATTGTCTTTTTGTTGATGATCCAAATAAATTAGAACACAACACAGAGCAGTGGTGTAAAATGGAACCATGCATTTTATTTTAAACATGTAGAGTTATGGAATCAGATGTCAAACCTGATTGACAGGCACATTGAAAGGAGAGAATACAACTTTGATGAAATTCCTTTCCCAGCCTTGAAGCCCTGTATTAGAACTACAACATCTGTGGTGGCTGAATGAAACAGGGATAGATGGAAAATAAAGGGAGTTGACACCAAAATAGCCTGGCTCCTCTGCATGCTCCTTGCTGTTATGCATCAATCTATCAGCCAGTCTTATTACTATTCAGATTACACACACCACACACACACTATTCAGATTAGAGGCTAAGGTGTACGGGACATTGAGGGGCACAGCGGAGACATGAGTGACCTTTTCAATCGTTGCTGGACACTTTGAGTTGGCAGTGAATCCATCTCGGCGAACTGGTGTGATAGGCGATTTCTTGAAGCATGTCAAATGCTTTTCAGATCTACTACCAGGCTATTGTAATGTATGCACATTACATTTGTTCACCTGTGTACTGCTGTACTCTTGTATTTCTTTGATTCGGCTTGTTTTCTGCTGGTGCTGTTAACTGATAATATTTTTCACCAGTGTTTGATCAGAAAAATCTAATTTCAGGTAACATGGGTTGATATGAATAAATATCTATTGTGGTGGTCCAGGAGCAGTTTCCATGCCGTGATTGTAAACCACAGTACTGTATGGGCTTTATCAGTCAAGTTGAAATAGGAATTGGACTCACTTTGAATTATTCTCCTTATTCCCACAGATATCACAGATGATATAGCTAGGTGTGTAGAAACTGTTGAAGATGTTACAGCTCTGGAAATATTTGGATAACCACTTTGTTCTCCAAAGTAAGTTGACTATTTTCTTCACCACAGTAACTTTCAAGGCTATTATATCACCAATACTCAAACTTGATTAATTTGGAGATCTGAATACACACCCACAATGCCTCACTGACTAAATGAAATCAAGTTACATTCATCTTGACAGCATGCATTATAACATTCAAAGTGCTCCCACATGTGGACTTTCTGGTCAGTGAGCTGCTGATGTGAACAGTTTGATTTGTGCTTGGTGTGTATACTTTATCTTTGTATGCACATTCCAAGATTGTAGATTTTTTCTTTTATTCTTTTTTTGTATTTTTTTATTCTTTTCTTTGTGTTGAATGTGATGATATCAACCTGGGACAAATATTCGAATGCCACTCACCCAGGAGTTGGGGTGGGTTAATGGTAAAGAGGGCAGTGCCAACAACCACTGCTGCAGTTTCTGCAGCTTGCTACTGATTGACTAGAGTAAAATAAAATGCCAGTAAAAATTACAATAAAGCCACATAAGTTACAAACATTTATGTCTATGTACTTTATATGTAAAATATAGAGTGACACTTGTCAAGTGCAGCAACACTAGGCCAAGAAAAAATTCCCTATGGGGTAAATAGATTGTATCGTATCATATCATATCGCACAGTACCATGTTATTACCAACAAACACTACTCATTATGAGGAAAGAGTGGGCTGCTGATTGATAAAACAACTGGCCTGAGTTTGCTATGTGATGAGTACAGCTTGGGGGAAATAATACTTACACACACAGTTTTCAGTCTGAGTTGTGTCATGTAATGTCTTAATGTCTCTCTGCAAGCTGATGATGTGGCAGTAAGACACAATTTGTCTTTGTGACAGCTGATGCAAAATACTGCAACTGTGTAACTCAAATAGTTACTAAAAACTTCAAGATACTAATTCATGAGCAGCTTTATATGGTGTTTTTTTAGTGGCCAGAGAGGCTGTTTCTGCTTTCACACCAGGAAGTTAAAGGCAAATGGTTGTGATTCATAAGCAATAAAGTCAATTGCCTATGTTAATGGTGAAATTTACCTACTGCTGGGTTAATTGATATGTTAACATTATGTGCAGGTAAGAAAATGGTATTCACAGTAACCTCCATATGATGAGAACATGGCATATATGTTTTTTTTTTTTTTTTTTTTTTTTTTTTTTTTGCCTGAAGAACTCTCTTGTTAGATGAATAATAAAATCGCACACAACCATGTACCATATACACACTTACTGAAGTGACAGTGTGCACGTATGCAAGCACACACACAGTACAATGGTGAGTTGGTGCTCTGTCATGCATTTCAAGCCACAGTCCTGGTTAATTATCCACACCATTAATCTATCACTTTTGTATATTTGTTGCTTATTAATCCTCCAGTGGGAGATAGAACTCAACACTCCAGCTCTCTCTCTATTGCTCTCTGTGTGGAGTTTAACTGCAGTGTAACTGGCCCCAACAGGGACCAAAAGTATAAGGAATGCAAAAATACACACACACATAAGCAACCACACCACGGTTTACAACCAATTTTTTTAAGACTCAAATTCCTTCATATTGAGTTTGAGTCCAAAATAGAGGCTTGTATGATTAAACTTTTTTGTTGTTTTTTTATTGATAATGTAATCAAATCACATCTTTGTGGGAGGAAACCGGAAAACCCGGAGAAAAAACCCACATAGACATGGGGGAGAACATGCAAACTCACAGAATGAAGATGCTGCTGAACCAGCAGCAGGTTAGGGGAAAGGACTGGGGGCAGAGGGTAGGGAGTTGTAGTGTAGGGAGAGAGGAGAGACGGAGCAGGATGAAGGAGAACATGTGAGATAGGAGTAGGCTTAGATGTTAGGAGTGATATTACTGTGAGAGATCAGACTGAGGTTGGGTCCTTCCAGTTTTTCCAAAGATCTCCCCAGAGATCTCCTTTTTGTTTTTTTCACAATCTGATTGTCCTTCATCTGATTTTCGCGATGCATCAGGCTTCCCATTAGTTCCAGGGCCAATGCATTTTTAAGGTTGGCGATGCATCAGGCTTCCCATTAGTTCCAGGGCCAATGCATTTTTAAGGTTGGACATTTCCTCATCCCTTCTGGCAAGGCGTGTCTCAGTCTTCTCTCTTTTCTTGGTCTCATCTTTGAGAGCTTCCTCCAGCTGCTGTACTTTGAGGGAAACATCCCATTCCATTTTAACAGAGGATGACAGGTCAGCAATAAGATGTTTCTTCTCCTCTCTCATCTCTTCCAGCTCTTTTCTAAGTTGGTCTTCCCTCTTGGTTAAGGTCTGCCCTCTTTGCTTTAGCTCTGGAATTTGGATGAGACTCTCATTGGTCATCCATGTCTGAACTGGCGTCGAGTCTGAGGTCTGCCTCAAACAGACATTGAACTGAGGGCGGAAGAGGAGACTCAGCTGCCTCTGCTTCCATCTCAACTGCAGACGCCCAGTCGATGGCCTGGTTTAGTTCCTCAATGAAGTGAGGTGTGTCCTTCTCTTGTGGTTCCATTCTTCTTTCAGGAAGTTAGGTTAGGTTTGTTTCTATGCGTTGCTTCTCTGTTTGTTGAACTTCTGATCATAGTGGAAAAACTAAGTGTGATTTAAATTTGAGATCTCACTAAGTTGCAGGGAATTATGACATGTCATATATACATGAGTGATGGGGCTGAGATTAAAAAGACAGAGACAAAAAACATGAATTTAAGCCTGGATGAGAATACAGTGTGTGCCTACAGAGAGGTCTTTATTTGCTCTGTGGGCTGGAATGAGAATAGATAGATTGATAGAGCTTTCTTATTTCTCTGTCTGAAGACCTAAAAAAGTTCAAAAGTTGTTGAAATCTCTGAATTAATTTAGAGTTTGATGAGATCTCTTTTGAAACTTAAAAGGAGACTAATTTGAGACTATGTGCTTCTTCCTGTTCTGGAGAAAAAACTGAGAGACAGGAGAAATAAGCCATAATCTCATTTTGGTTTCACAGACTTCAGAGTTGCCCAGGAGAAATAAATGAAACATTTTTGAGAGCTCATCTCTAATTTTCCTTTCTTCTGGGACAACAACTTTTCTATTTATGTAGATACAAAATACAAGTTAAAATAATCGACTTCTTTTATCCCAATTTACTGTTATCTCTGTCTGATCCAGTAATAACCTTCCTCTTAGCTTATGGTGTTTTCTGTCTCTTTTTCTTTTTTTTCTTTTTTAATTCAGATTTTTATTTCCATGTGGTTCCGTGAGCAATGCATGAAGCTCTCCTGTAATAGATCAAACACACACTATTGAAATCTTTGGTACAAAATAATAGCCTCCATAAAAAGCCTACAACAGACACACAGACAGAAAAGTCAGCAGACACCTACACAAAGACAAGGGAGGGATCTCAAGCGGCAGATAACTTAATAGTGGGATCGGACAAGGGCTAAAAAAGAAGAGTGAAATCATTAGAATGCAAATGAGAGGGAACGATTAGCATGTGTGTGAGAGATTGAAAGAGATACTGTATGAAAGGCGGAGGAATAGATTGAGTCGTCCCTGCTTTCACTGGGGTTTTCACACTGAAAGCAACAACTGTCACATGTTCGCTGTCAAAGATCCAAGCGACGAGTGTAATTAATTTTACAGTGATGACTATTTTACCCGCTGCAGGAATTTGTTTTACAATGCCGCGACTCATCCCACTGTCCAAACCATTTCAGGCAGCATTTTATCAAAGACATGACGTCAGTGACAGACATGTATTTTGTTTGATCTGCAACAAACTATAGGCAAATTTACTGAGCTTTTCAAAAATATTATTCAGAAGGTTTTACTATTTAATTTATGGTATGTTCTACTGTTTTTGTCTTTCTTAATACTTATAATTTAATTGTGCATATACTAAATATGTGGAGATGGAAAATACATATAATCTTTCTATGTCAAAGGTCAATCTTAAGGTACTCTGATAACGGCATGTAAAAGATTTGGAGTAATCTGACATCCTTTATAGCCCAGTGAAGTGCTGATTGAGAACAGCAATACAAGAAATGGAGAGTCCCATTACTATTATAGGATAAATCTGGTGATGTTAATTTTTTTTTTTTTATTGTCAATAAATCACATGGTAATTTATCTAAATATCATAATATGATCTTAATAAGCTGATACAGTCCAAAAACACCCCATTGCACTGAGTGACATTTTCCCTCTAGGGCTGTCACTTTTTCAAAAAATCACAGTCAAAAATTTTTTAAATGAAACAAAATTCATTCGAATTAATTAGAACGTGCCTCCCTCCCCCGTGCACTCACAACCGCTCCCCCTCTTTGAAGTCGTCATGGTAAGCTATTAGGTGAGTCAGCAGATTTGTTGTCGTTGGAGACTAACAGCCTTATCTTTATTTGTGACTTTGCCAGCCACAGTGTAGAATCCAACATACCTCCACACGTTTCTTCTCAGATGTTTTGATGTAGCGATTGTTTGCTCAGGACAACTCTACTTGGTGTTCTCCATTTTCATAACAAAACAACACTGCATTATCATTAGCCTAGTTTACGATAGGTCAATAGGGCATGCAATAGGTCAAGCTGATAGAGCACACTCTACTGGATCACAAAGCAAACTACTTCAACTGGTCTGTTGGCTTATAGAGACTGCAGCCTACATTTCTTACAGGTCATTACAGCTTGAATATGAACTCTTCACCCCAAATGACTGAGTTTTGAATTAAAAGTGACAGCCATAGTTCCTTCAGTACCATGAACATACACTTTATTGTAGTTTGTTCAAGTAAATCCCATAAACTCCATCATGGATGGTACACACGAGGGCACAAATACATATTAATCAGTTGAGCATCCTGAACAAATGCACTATTTTCTCCTGTTTGAAGAACATTTAAAACAAACCACAGTGCCCAGCTGCTTTAGAAAATTATAGAGCCTTTTAGAAAAAGTAAAATTATATATTTGTGGCCAGTTTTAAAAGATTTACATTAGCGCTGGTAGCACTGAAAACCACAGACAGAATAGGATTCACAAAGTGTTGAAAAATGGACTAAAGTAATGTTGGATTTGGTCTTGTCATGGCATTTGTTGACAGCAAAGAAAATATAGAAAAATGGCAACTGTGTTAGGCCAATATTTTGAATGGCTATAATTTGCTAGGTTATAACATCATCATTGTCATCATCATCAAGATAATACATGTCAATTTCTTTACAGAACACATTGAACATACTGTATATCGACCAAAGAACTTCACAGAGACTTTTAAATGTGCAACAATGAGAATGAAATAGCTGAACAAATCATAAAATGTATTTTTGTTTTAAAAGGCGCATGTGTGTGTTTATGTGTACTATACCTGTGTGTGTGTGTGTGTGTGTGCGCGTTGTTAATGAAAGTACATGCTTGAGGTACTTACTATAAATATTTGACCCTGCTGTGTTTTTATGCCTCACATAAATTGTACCTTTCTCCTCTTTTACATTCTTTTTTGTTTTTTTTTTCTTTGTATTTTCCTTTCACCTGTTTTTCCCTCACATTCCTCCTGTGTTCTTCACCAGCCCAAATGAGGTGAGAGGGTTCGCACCACTCTGTTAGCCGCTGTCTTAGCCTGTTGAGTCTCTTCATAAAACAGAAATATGTAGTGGCTCGGGCCAAAGCCACGACCAAATAAAATCCAGCCAAGTGTCTTCCAGGGAACCCATCCATTCACATCATAAAAATGGCTCTTTATTTGTGTTTTCAGTCTGTCAGTCTGTTCTTGGCCATTTTGTTCGTCTTAGGCACTGGGATATCGCTCCTGTCCATAAATCCCCCTCTCATCTCTCTCTCTCTTTTTTTTTCTCCTTAACTCTCTGTCGTCGTCTCTGTGAGTGTTTCATGGTGCATCATGTGAGATTTATTTCCAAATATACTGTTGCGAAATGTACTGTGTGTCTTCTTGTTTTGAGGAGGGATTTACTCCCCGTTAAGAAGAGTTATGTACACTGAGGCGTTTTACACCCTGACTCTTGGTAACAGGGTGTTCGGACATATTTCACCTGGGCCTTCGTCTAATCCACATATCAATCCACAGCCTGCTATGGAAACACTTTCACATACATTTACAGGAAGAGAACAAGATCTCACAGGGTATTTGTCAACAATATTTTTACATCTGAGGTTTTCTTTTGTTTTCACTAAGAAATAATAAAATTACAGAGAAATGTTGAAAGTAATTTTGGAATTTGAACACTTTAGATTTTTGTTTTGAAATGGTGTCATATTTACCCTCATTTATTTTATTAGAAGCACCATATTTAAGCAGTTGCTACAATTCATATATTTAATTAATGTCAGTGTCAACACAAACATGTTTTGTTGGAAACGTAATTGCAGCTGCATTACATGTTCTACTAGCATAATGAGGATATGTTGTTTCTCAGTTAACAACCCAAACCCCATTAGTATTATAGAAAAATAATTTGGTTGGTACGTAAGAGTTGAGTGTTAACTCTCCTGGTCATCTTTATATAACCGATGTGTCGTTTCAAACCATGGGGTGTTTGGCAGTGCTGTAAATAAATGCACAGCTTCTTCCTAAGGCATTTGTTATAGAGTGGCTGTTCAGGCTGTGTTTGATGCTACCTTGTGGAGGACCGATGTGACGTTGTGGGCCCTGTATTATTAAAACATGGAGTATTTTCTAATACAACCAGTTACCACAGATGTCATATTTTTGCACTCTTTCTCTCTATGATGATAATTAATTGAGTGATGCAGTCTTTTCATATTTACCACATATATTGCAGAGAGGAAGAAGAGGAAATTGCTCTACCACTGTACATACACTGATACACATACAGTGTTACTGTCCATGACCTTTGGTATTTGCTGTACAGAGTATAGAATCCACACATTAGTGAGAGTGTGACTTCTGGGGCTGTTTTCTCAAGGCCTGGAGCCACATATACACACAAACATATGCCCCTGCAGCCCCCTTTCACACATGAGGTATGCTACATTGCTGTAAACATTTCAGAGTATGGTAGTTTGTCTTTAAACTGAATGGTTGTGACTGTAATGAGGAAATGCTAAAAGAGAAAAAGGACCCAACCAATGACTCTTCCCTTTAATTCCTTAATCCTGCAACTAAGAAACAAGGCAGTTAAAGCTTGTCTCCCATCCTCCCTCTCTTTCTCCTCATCTGTTCTCATATTTCTGTTGAATTTCTGTCTGAATTTCTCACTCTGTCTACCTCTGTTATTTCATGTCACAGCAAAACTGTCCAAGTCATTCCACACCATTTAAACAGGAGAACTCTGACCATGCAGATGAGCTGATTCCTGTTAACTTATCCTGAAAACTAGGACTCAGTTTGAGATTAAATGATTTTCTGAGATGGATCATTTTGGCTGTGCTTCCCTCTGTAGTTTCACAGTTCTCTCCTTTTCTTCCCATCTTTCTCTCTCTCTCTCTCTCTCTCTCTCTCTCTCTCTCTCTCTCTCTCCTCAGGCTATGTATCAGGGCTCTATGTTAATGACAGTTGACAGATAGTTGAAGGGCACGGGCTGCTCCCTGTCAGCCCTGTTTTGGACTCATAATTATTTCACCAGTGTCATGTCACTGTCACCCTTGCCTGCTTAACACTGTCACACACACACACACACATAGAACCCCTCCTCACCCCACCACCCCCCAACCCAGCCACCCTGCCTGCTGAGCCTTGAGGAGAGAGCAGAGAGTGTGTGTGTGTGTGTGTGCGCTTCTGGCTGTCACTCGACCTCAGCGTTGGCCGTTTCCCTGCCAAGACAAGCATCGCTGCCACACGGCAACCGTCGCCTTGCGTGCTCGTCTCCGTGGTAACAAACCAGAACCACAGCCTTGTGGCAGTGTGTTGGCGTGAAGGAAGGTGACTTCCCAACTGGATACCAAAATAATGTTTGGGGAATATGTTCTACAACTGGCAACAGATGTGCTGAGGTCTGCACGAGAGGGACTTCAGGAGGAATATGAGCAGCCTGGCAGTTTTTATCGGTTTCTTTGAATGAACTGAATAAAAATGATTAATGTATGAAGCATGCCCAGAAAGACACGTTTACTTTAAAACTATCAAAACTCCCGTCACTGCCATTTAAAACTGCCATACAATATCAGCTTAACCCTTGTGTTTTGTTGACGTTGGTTTTCCTACCTCATTGTATTTTTGTTATCTGCCTCGTTTTGATTGCTATTTCAGATTCTCTTTGCCCTTGTGAAATATTTTCTTTCATCTCAGTGGGGATTTCCTGCTACAGTTGGAGCACTTGTAAATAATAATAATCATTAACTTTTTCTTAAAAATGTAGATTTTTCTTCTGACTTTATCAAAACAAGTGATGACACGATGCGGAAATTGTAGTATGGACATCACAGCCAATAAGGACATATTTTTAAGTTTTATATTTTATATAGGTTGTGGATGAACAAATGTCTATTTCTTTTGTTTGCTAAAAAATCATTGACAGACAAAGAAATATACATGATATTATCCTGCTTAGTCTGTGGTGAATTAGATCCCAGAGAGGTCCAACAACAGATATTGAACAAGCCATATTAACTGTACTAACTGGAATGTTATAAAACTCAGATCTCACCTTTTTTTATTATTTTCTTAAATATGTCAACAATTCAAAGTCAGGTTTATGAGCTATTCCCATTAAATTAAGAAAAAAAAAAGTCAAGTGCTTAAAGAGGGCCCAGGTCTCCAGAGCCCCGAACAGAACATTGGGGTTGCATATATTACAACAAGGGGTTAAATATGTTACTGAGATGACACAGTCCTTGGCCAGATAATGTTTTCCCTCATGCCAAGAGTCTTTTATATGCTGTTTGGCAAACACCAAGCAGGCTGTCATATCCCTTTTACTCAAAGTGGCTTCTGTCTAGTCAGTCTACCTCAAAGGCCTGACTGATGGAGTGCTGCTCAGATGGTTGTTTCCATCCACAACTGTTATGCAAATATTAGGAGTTGGGCTCATTGGGATAAACAGCTGGTGGCGCTACTCCTCTGTTCAGGTGCCATTGGAGATGAAGTCATTAAAAGGGTGCAAGTCAAATGAAGGAAAACAATGCAGAAAACACAATGAAAATATGGAATTTATGTTGTTTGTATCATGTAATAATTTGAGGAATGTTACAACCTTCTCATTGCTGCACACAGTTTTGTTTTTTCAACAAGTCCTCCGACTTAATGAACCATACAAGTTACATATCTCTGCCCTCAAATATGAGCCATAGAAGCGCACCAGCAGCAGGCGTACTGGACTTTTGAGGTCAAAAATAATAAATACACAGTTAAGGATGAGGAACAGTCATGGTTTGGTTAGTGTTGGCACAAAAGCTATTTGGTTAGGTTTAGGAAAGGATCATGGGTGGTCACGGGGAAAAGAAACAACGCTGATTATCGATATCACTCAGGAACACACACCCATCCACCCAAACCTCACCCTAATGTGGACTTTGTCCCTCTAAATACTACGTCACCTAAATTCCTCCTCTGCTCCCATGGTGATTACAATGGCAGCTAGAGGTCACGTAACAACAAAATATAACTCTGGGTCCTAATAACCTGCTCACATAGATGACATACAGGCTCATTTTTTTTTACTGGAGGAGAGTTTTGATGTTTTCATCTGCTGCTGTATTTTGTCTCTTTGCTGGGTATTAGCCAGACGCTTAATGTATGTCATGATTTCCATTCCACTATGCTACATCTTGTTTTCTCAACAGTTTTTTTCTTCTTTTCTAAATATCTGATGTTTCCACATCTAAAGCCATAAAATGAAAAATGTGTATAGATTAGATCTGTCTTCATCATGATCCACAGAATCCTCCATATCATAATTCTGACACACAGAGAAATGTTTACAAAATTTAATCTAAACTGCAACAGAGAAAAGCCATACAGCCACACAGCCATAACAGTGAAATAGACAGTTAATAGTGCCTATATTAGACAGAAATAGATCAGTTCAGACAATGAGAAGCTAATATATTGCTTCAGAACCTTTAACAACCGTAAGAAGAAGAGAATGGAGAAAAAATGCAGCTGAGAGAGGACAACAACATGAAGATACAGTATGTGTTTGTCAAAGAGAGAAAGGGAAAGGTGAAGAAGACAGGAGGCCTGTGTGACAGTCACAGTCACCTGAGGTGAGGTAGAGAGTCAGATTGAAAAGCAGAACAGCATAAAAAAGAGGGAGTGAGATAGATAAATAGATAGGTAGAGAGAAACAAGAGAGAAAAGGGAAGCAATCAATGATTTAAACAATAATGCAGTGCTCTGTATTCACTGTCACACTCTCACTCTCAGCCGCCATCAGGATTGTCTCTCAGACACACACGAGTCGAGACTGTCCATCTGGTTTAGGCTCTATCTTGAAGCTGTTTGTAAGGTGGACTCAGCCTCCTCTTCCTCTTCTTCCCCCCACTTTCTATCTCTCTCTCCACTCTGTCCCGCCTCTTGTGTTTGTCTCTCTCAGACTTTGTTACTTACACCATCACGTCACGATCAAGTCACTTCTGCTTAATCTACTGTGCCTTCTCTTTCCATGCTCTCTCTGTCTGTTTTTCTGATGTAAGTATGTCTATTTTTTATAAGCTCTACTAACCATAAACACACTGTCTTCCTTTTCCTCACACACTCTCTCTGTATATATCTGTCTGGGCATCGCTATTTCCATATTTTCACCTTTTTGAATGGTTGATTGCAATTTGAAAAATAAAAATAGGAAAGATAGGGGAGTATTTGAGGATCTGGACCCACAATCTTTGTAAAAAGCACCTGCTATAAGACACCGTGGAAACACCTGCGCTTCATTCCCTCACTCCTCACCTCCCTCAGTCTTTGCCTCTCTCCTACTTACAGCCTTCTGTTTAAATTAAGGTGGGCTGACAAACAAATTAAATCTGTCACATCCTGTTTGCATGAAGCAGACAGAAAGTCAATATCATCAGCCATGTTGGTTAGCTGGAGTTCTAATCACACTTCAATGCCATGGCAACAGAGATGAGGGGAGTGGCCACCCGGGCTTCACCTTTATATCTGTTGGCCTACTCACTATGGTGCAGATTTAAGGCAAATTTCTTCTTTTTTCTTCATCAAGAGTTGAAAGTCAGATGCCAGATAGTTGCAGAATTAGCTTAATGGTTACGCTCCTTTGCCAAATGATGCATGTAGTTAAAGCGACAGTCGGCTCAAAAGCTGGTCAAAGAAGAAAATGATGCCATGTAACAAAACTAAACATTCACAAAAAGAGTTTTAAAAAATGTAAAAATTAATTAGCTTCAAACACAAAGTACAGCTGAGGCTGATGTGAAAGTTATTTGTTTTGAAGGTATTTCTGCAGTAATCAAAGTACAGAGCAGAGAATTAACATTTTGACTGGATGATGTTACAATTAGCAAAGTTCTGAAAATTCATCCTGTAGGGAATATGAATATGTCAACCAAATTTAATGGCAATCCATCCAATAGTTGTTGAAACCATTCACTCAAATCTACAAATGTCAACCCCATTGTGACATTAGTTGAGAAGTCAGGGGATCACCAGAGTCTTTAGGATTTATCCTCTGGAGACAATGAATGTCTATACGAAATTTTATGGCAACTCATTCAGTGGTTGTTGAAATCTTTCAGTCTGGACCAAAGCAATGGACCAGTAGACCAACACTGCCATCCCTAGAGCCACACCTCTACTGTAGCAAACAAGCATAAAGGTATTTATTGCATGTGAAACACATTTACATGTTTATCACGTGTGACATCTAGATATTTAGCATATTAATTGAAAGATGTAACATGTAAAATAAATGCGGAGCATGTATTTAACTTGGTTTCCTGACATTTTATATCATAAATCACATAAAAACTTTGCAGTATGAGGTCATTTGGCCTTGATGATGTCCTCTTTTGTATATATGGAAATCACTTTTGGCCCTGGTACACATCATATTCATACCTTTCATGAACATGGGTCTTGGGTGATCTGATCACAAGTGGACAGCTCTTAGTACAGACGTGAATACACCAAAGATTGAGATCCACTCACACAGACCACATTTGGAGGAGGTCTGGGCCACATTCTTCTTACAGTGTATACATGAATGAATCACTGAGGGAAACCTAGTCAGCTCCTCTGCTGAAGTGGAAGTACGCACTCATTCTAACTCATTTCAGTTGGCCAAGGTAGCATGATGTCACAAAAGTCACAGAAAAAAATCACACACATAGCAAGTCATTCAGTCATGCTCATGCCCAGACACACACATGGAGAAGACCAAAGGTCACTGTAGTCTTCGTGTCTTTAGCCTCTGTTTGTAAAATCAATGCAGACCTTCTCTTTCCCCCACACGTTCTCTCCATCTCTCTGCCTCACACACACACACACACACTCAGAAAGACATATGCTCTCCGCTGTGTTCTACTCCCTGTGGAGACATATAGCTAATCTCAACGACATCAGTCAGAGTCACATGCTGGAGGCTGTGTGTGTAGGTGTGCATTTTTGTGCATGTGTGTGTTTGCTCTTGAAGGTCAAGAGTCAGAGGTCAAGGCACCTGCAGGGCAGAGTTTGACCCCGCTGCCCCCTAAATACACAGGTTTCACACCAGGATCTTTAATTCAGTAAATTTGTGACTATAAAGATTCAACAAGGAGAAAGGAAATGGGATGATAACACAAGGGCAGAACAGAGAGAACAGTTTTTGTCTGATTTTTCTTTATGGTGCATGTTTATCAGGACTTACATTCAGGAGGAGGAAGATCTATGGAACAAAAATACTGTAACTTCATTTTACTGTCTGTAATAGTCACTCACTTTCTCATGCAGGCTGGGTAAAAAAGGGTAATGTGTGTCTAAATAGTAATGTAATTTTTTTCCCACAAACAGCAACAGTTTTTGCATTCGCTCTGCTCATCCACGCTTACATACCAAATTGGTCCATCTCTCCTGCACTCCCTCCTCCTTTTTTCTTTCCCTCAGGTTAAGTCATGTTTACTCATTTGACCCCATTGGTCTGCTGTTTAAAAATGCATGAACAATAAATAAGGATGCTCCCTCTCCCTTTCTCTTTAACTTGCTCTCTCTCTCGCTCCATTCATCCATCCATCCATCTGTTTGTGTTTGTGCAGAGCTCATTCAGCCTCTTAAAGGAAATGGAAATCCTCTGTAGTGACCCTGTAGTCACCGAGGAGACTAACTGATATCCTCTCGGTCAACATTTACGATTCTTTGGCTACAAGGTACGAAGCCATCAGGAACTCCATATCCCATGGGGCACTGGGGCTGATGTTTTTAAAGGGTCTTGTTGATCCCTATGACCTTGACGATGAGGCTCTCTAAGAATCTAGATGCCCCATAGAGCATCAGACATGCTTCATATGTGAAGCACTTACTGGAACTACATATCCCAGAGGGCCACAGTGCTGTAGCTTCCTTGCTTATGACACATTCACAAAAGATGTGTCAGAGTAGACATGCTTTTTTTTTTTTTTTTTTGCATATCATACATTCTACAAACTTGTATTAGTGTCAGTATAACTGATCATTTTGATTTATGTTGCTGTGTAGTAGAAGTGGGAGATATCAGAGGACACAAACTATTCCATTTACACTATTTTGCTGTTGTGACACTCTAACATCTGGATAATTTATATAGGGAAAACACATAAATACTTCACACTATATTTTTTTTTTGTTTGTTTGTTTTTTCCTTTTACTGTCAACCCTCACACTTGCAATACAGTAACTTCTTTTCTTGCCTTCAAAAACCAGGTAACATCAGGTTTTTCTCCTGTGGATAATGAGGGAAACCACTGCTGCTGTCCAATGTCACCCTTTAGTAAATACACTTGTCATGATGGCTGCACATCCAAAATCCCCTTTCTCCTGGCTGTGGACACAAACCAGAGACATTCAACATCTACATGCAAAGCTAAAATATATGGGCTAAACGGAGAGGACCTCAGTGGGAGAAGTGAGATGATGTCAAGTCCAAAAAAGCTCTGAGTAAGTTTTATCAATGTTAAACCGTCATGCTTTAAGAATTCATAATGATAAACGATGAGGTGTCTTGTCTTACATGTGTGTCTGTTGTAATGTTTACCATTGTTCGGCTCTGGGAAAAAATTGGAAGTAAATATTAGGATACACTCCAAAGTGGGTAAAGTCATAGACAGTAGAGTGAATATGTGTAGCAAGGACCTACGGTTCACACATTGCTGATGTCTGCACAGATGTCCTCATAGACAAGTGCAGAAAACTAAATTTACATCCCATGGACACTGGTGGCTACATGGAAGCAGAAAGTATAATTTGAGCTTAACGTTGACTCTCTCATGCCAAGTGCTGTGTTTAATGGCAGATTGCATGTTGTATACTTTTCTCCATGCTCCACTGTAAATTCTGTCTCTTGAGGTGTTCATAGGATCTTATAGGTAGCCCTAAATTCCACCAGGGGTGGTGAAAATTGTAATCTGCAGAGAGAGAGAGAGAGAGAGAGAGAGGCCCCTCTCATTACAGCCTGTGAAACGTTTGTATTAAAGGTACGAATGCAGAATAGGTGGGCATTGTTGCTCTGCCTTTAACCCAGCAGTGGAGGTGATCACAGAGCCAAATCAACGTCTGTGCAGAAGGGAGAGCCAGCATGGTGAGATAGATGCCGATGCTGCTGTTACATGTCATGCCTCTGATTCTTGAACACTAACATTCAATCTAAAATCACACGAGGGCAGTATTATGCCGCCTTTGTATGGTTAAGTGTAAACAAGCAAAAGTGGCAAAGTGCAGGATCTTCTTGATGGCATCATTGTCATGTCCTATAATATCTCTCTTAATACTAATAATCTTTTGCAAAACAAAATTCATCAGACAAATTGCGTAAAATATGTGAATTAAAAGCAAAAAAATTTCAACTGCACTTTGAGTTTGTTTCAATGTCACATTCAGAGATACATCTGCATCATTAAACAGATGTCTGGGTACGTAACTCTGGTACAATAGAAGATGAATAGAAAAAACAGACCAGCAAGGACAAACGTTTTAAAACAGCAGGAAAGCCATCAATCTTTCCCCAGATCAATTTCCGAAAGGCCAGGGGATCAGGAATAAAGCCAGAATGGGGTTAATCTGTGGAAATTATTTTGTTATTAATAATAATTTCTTAAATATCTAACGGCCGGGAAAGACGAACTGTAACACTAATGAAAGCTGATGGGAGAGTCTGTCTCTGCGCATCAGAAAATTTCCACCCCTTGATTGCTTTAAGTGGTGTATGGATTTAGTTCCTACGTACTCATTCCAAGCAAAAAATGAAATGTATTAATCCCAATGTATTTCAATTAAACACAATGGAATTCTTTGCTTGTGGTAGTTCAACATTTTAACCTTGTCTCAATTACTTTAATAGAAGTTTTACACATAAACATTACATTCAGTGAGATTAGTCGTTGGTAAGTCAGCAGTTTTCATCATAAAGTAAATGTACGCTGATTCAGTTTAACTGCTGTGTTGCTCATAAATAGTCACAATATTATGTTGTTAATAGATTCAGTGGCCTAACTGTGTGTGTGTATGTGTGGCATAATGAAGTAGCAAAAAGCTGCCTTCATCCTGAGACCCCTGAAACAAGCAATTATGGCTAATTTGTCCTTTTAAAAAGACACAGGGAAGCCATTTGTCCTTAAACACACACATACACACACACACACACACACACACACACAAGCACAATGAGAGAATATTCATGTCTCTTCCTCCCCCTCCACAAACACTTAGGAGCTAATTATTGTTATTAGCATCATGGTTGAAATCCCTCCACAAGGACATGTCAGCACACTTCAACATCTGTACACTTCTGTTCTTTCATCAAAGAAACAACAGAGACGGGAGAATAGGAGGGAAGAAGTGACACATAAAAATGTCCTGAGATCACCTTGAAAAGGCCTAATCAAAATGGTCCACATTTCCAAGTCATTTTGTTTCACACACAGTGACACCTTTTCACTACAGCCATAATTGCCTCTTGCAAAATATTGGCCTAATATATACATGAATATTGATTTAACCATAAGCAGAACCATTCCCATTATAGGCAATGTTGCTCTGATTTTGCTATTATTTCAATCACAAGGCCATTATGGACAAACATGTTTGTTACAATGACAATATATTAACTATAAAACATGGATTAGACTATGGACTGATTCCTATTCAAAATGAATGCTATAAACATGGGTGAAGATCAATAAACTGTGGATTAACTTACATATAATGCATGTCAGTGGACCAACAGGACTAAATGAAGCATGTTCTGCAACAGTGTATCTCATTGGTATATGCAATATCATGTCTAATTTTAAAAACCATTGATCAACTGGCTAATGTTTAGTTCAGTTTAGTTTTGACAAATCCATCCATCCATCCATCCATCCATCCAGGGCAAGGCAACCCAGGTGTCCTTCTCCACAGCCATGTCTTCCAGCTCTTTTCTTTGGGGGGGACATCCCTCCATCCTGTTATCGATTTGTCCTGTAGTCTCCTCCTTGTTGGACGTATCCAGAATGCCACCACAGGTAAATTTCTGTGAAGAATCCTGATCAGACGCACAAATCACGTTCACTAGCTCTACTTAAAAATCCTTCCGGTGTTTGGTGAGAGTAAACCTGGACACTCTTTAACGGCACTTATTTCTGAGTACAAATGAGTACAAACTCATTCTTTTTGTCATTACCCAAATTTCACGACCATAGTTAAGAGTCGGTAGTTTTTGATTGTTACATTTTTACATCTTTGTTAAGGGGTTATACTGTAGCTGCATTGCATTTTACCAGCAGAAGTTACACCATAGCTGATATGCACCACCTCAAAAATATGACTGGTCTGGTGTGGGGCTGCTGTAGAGATACAACATAGGTTCCAGAAGAACTGTGATGGGGTAGGTAGATGCAGTACCATGTTAGTCTGAGCATAGCTGAAGTCTCCTTCCATCCAACATCGCCTTGACCTTTTCTGTCAATTTTCCAATTTGATCACTTTAAAATCCATTGTATCCATTGGAAATATTTTGATATCTATTTCCCTTTCTACATTTAACCAGTTTCCCATTAGAGAAAGAAAAACACACCTATGAACAAAAAACAAGAATGAAGATTGCTAGGGATATACTCAATAGCTGTGTTTTAATACTGTTAACACATTGTGGATTTTAACTTTAAACTAAGATACTGCTTATATTGACCGCATAATGTTCTTTTGTTATTCTACAACACAATGGACAGGCTTTAGCCAGTGACTGTTTGATTTTTCTGTGTCTACTACAAAGACACATGCTGCCGAATAACCACACGCGCACTCACACTCAGGCGCACAAAATTAACTGTCTTGCTCTCATGTCTAATGCATCTGTCATATCAGGGATAAGCCCCTTTGATCTCTCGCTCCCTCCCTCTCTGACAGTTGGCTTGCTGCTCACTGGTCCTAAATGAATTGATATTTCTTCTGGCCACTTGAATTTGTCACTTGACTTCTCTGTGTAATCTTCACTCCTTAGTGACTGCGGTGTCTGCCTGTGTGCATGTGCTCAGAAACCTGGGTAACACAGTTCTGTGTTTTGGATGAAAACACATGGCTAATAGAGTCACTGACTGTCAGGCCGCCAAGTCAGGCAAAATGCCTCTAGAAGGCCCCCATGATGAACCTGTCAGAGGTGATCTCATTTTTCCTTCAGACACAACAATGAAACGTTATCGCCTGCAGAAGCATGACTAACACAGTGGAAGAGAAATCAAAATTTACAGGCAGTACACAGTGTAGCTGTGTGTGTGTGTGTGTGTGTGTGTGTATGTGTGTGTTATTGTTTGTATATCGCTAGAATACTCAGGGGATCTGTGGGTTCTAAAAAATCTGGAAAAACCTTACAGCTCCAGTAAGCAAGAGTTGTGTCATTTTTATCTTAAGGGTGCTAGATGTAAATTTTGCTATCACAGCATAGCCAACAGCCTTTCATTTGTACTTACCAGTCTAGAAGAAACAGTTCAGTTCAGTTCAGTTATCGGCCTTCATTTACTCATCAAGAGTTGGTGCCTGTTCCCTCTCTTAATACCACTTTACCACTTTAATGCCACATATTCAGTCTACCTTCATACCAACATGAGAGCCTCTTGTAAACTCAACAGTGGCTGAAGCTCTTGCAAGGTTATGGCAGTTACTGCTAACACTGGCTATGTAGTGATAGAAAAAAAAACACACACATACATGTCGCTTTTTGACCTTTAAGTCAAAAAATGCACTTTGTTACCCTTAACTGGGTCAGGGGTGCAAGAATGGGTCTGGAGCAAAAACATACAGATTACACTTACAGGTTATGAACCTTGTCCATCGACAGCATCACAACTGTGCATTTACCCCCAAGAGAAAATAAGGAAATAATCAAGCAATAACATCAGTCACCTGAATCCCACAAGAAAACTTTATAAGCAGAGAGTAATACGTCTTACATTTAATCTTTTTGCCCTGTGTTTTCCTCACACCATGTGTTCAAGTGTTGTTCTTTACATTTCAATCTTCTAGTATAATGGCAGGCTGCAGAAAAAGAAGCACTAATGTAAATCAGTGTATAAAATGTACATTTTAATTACATTTTTCAAAAGAGGCAAAAACCACAGACCTACTATCCCATATTCTTTTCATCCCCTGGCTTTGCTTCAGTCTTAATGTATCTGTCTTCCTTTTGTGTCTGAGTCCAATCACTCCATATCTCTATCAAAAGCACTCTAGAGGAATATGGCACAATAATATTCAGCATAAAATCAATGGCTTGTTTAATTTAAACAAGGAGGAAGTGGGAAGGCTGGGTAATTGCAGAGAAAGGCCCACAAATCAGCCGTCCTTGTTATCCCATTTGACGGACCATTAAACATCTGCAGGAATAAACATTATTTTTAGCTTAACTACCAGCTTCTGCCAGCTATAGAGTAGATGGGCAAATCATTTCAACAAAAAATAAAAGTGGTCTTTTGAGGTGCAGAAGTCAGGGGTGTTTGTTTATTCCATCATATTTGTATTTAAATGTTTTCCTACATTAATTGACAACTGACACTGTAGCATATGTGGACAATGTTTAGATGTCAATTATGGTCATTTTACAAAACATACAGTATATTTCCAAGCACACAGTACAGGTGACAAAAGAAATGACACAAAAACCTGAAATCATAAGCAATAAACCACATCCTAGTTCAACTCAATGCTCAGTACTTTGAAATGTTAGCTGGTTTGTTACCGTCAAAGTCAGTTATCTTCACACTTAATAGAGAAAAATAGTAAAATGTTTCTATCATGCTTTGTCAGTTGGCAAAAAAATATTTTTTTTTCCCTTACTCAAACATGAATGCTAATAAACATTAGCATTAGTGCTATAAGCACAAAGTAATTCACCATTTTCAATAAGGGATGCAAACATTGCTACTCAAAGCACGATGAGGGACAAAACTGTATTATGTCGTAGACCTTGTACATGACGATGAAAGTATCTCTTGCAGTACACTGGATATCTGAACAACTTCAACTCATTTGTTCTTCTTTATAAATTATGGTGTTCTCAGTATATACTTATTACTTTTGAAATTAGGACCAAGTGTCATCCACCACAACTGAATCTTGAAACCAGTGCAGAAATGCTTCTACATGTTGTATCTAGAGAGATGAAAGGCCAGTGTTACACATCTACAAGTATGCGAGGGTCCGCAAAAAGTTGATTTTGTCATCCGGTATAAACAACACTGCATCTGTGGTGTCCACAGCTCTTCGTGTTCAGGCCCAGAGGGGAGTATATGACTGAGGCTTAGGGGCTCCAATATGCTATTTGCTACAATCTTGTCTTCTCTGATGTGTATGCACTGTCCACAACAGTTGTGTGTACACACTTGATACTGTAGTGTGCACTGTGGAACAGTCTACAGCAAGCCCATGGGAAGGTTGCTGTGGAAGAAGAAAGCTGTACGTGCCAGTTGTTTGTTAACACTTTTACAGTTTCTGTGTGTTAGAGTTGTACTTGCTTTTTTGTTTGTTGGTTGTCTAATTAATGGAGTGTTTTGGAAGGAGGCATATAAGGAAGTGACTGGGTCGGGTTCACACAGACCAAGAAGGTTATCATCAACAAGGATTCATGTGCAGACTGTTAATAACTGCTGGGACCAAGACAAAACATTAGAATACATTTTTAAATTAATAACATAATTATGTTATATTTTAAACTGAGATTTCCTGAAGATGCCTGCGATGGATGGATGGCAATCTCTTCAGGGTGTACCTTGCCAATGTCAGGTGGGATAGGATCAAGCCCCCCGCAACCCTTACGGATAAGCAGTATAGATGATGGATGGATGGATTTCCTGGAGATCCAAACTTTGTGTAGTGATTTAATTCTGGAAAATAAAGGGTTGCATTTCTAATCAGTGTGTAAAAATGGTCCTCCAGTGCACCAGACAATAGCAGCAGGTACAGTTTCAGTGGAGTAATACGGAGATTACTTGGACTATGAAATAGGATGGTTTTACTGGGTAGATGATGATAGGAGGC
Organism: Lates calcarifer; assembly: GCF_001640805.2. Taxonomy (NCBI): domain Eukaryota; kingdom Metazoa; phylum Chordata; class Actinopteri; family Centropomidae; genus Lates; species Lates calcarifer. The sequence goes on along the minus strand of NC_066836.1, from coordinate 20,616,189 downwards.
CACTTCACCATCTTCACCTGACTGACTGAGGAAATTACTCATTCTCTTTCTGTCACTGTAGTTACCCCCCTCATATTTATCTCTGTTTCAGAGAACAAAGCAGATGTATGTTAGATTCTCATGTAACCCCCCCAGCTCCTCTCTTCTTTTTCACAGATAAGACATTTTTTATATGTTGCCCTTGATAAATGTTCCCCGAGGGAGTTGTCAGAAATTAACTTTATCTGGTCTTTAATTACAGTACATGTGCTCTGATGCATCTCTCACGCACCCCTAAACCCCAACATCACCCCCCTCAGCCCACCCCAACACTGTCATTTTCAAAGCTATTTTAAGACAATGTGTGATTATCTGTGACATTGCTTGACATGTGCCTCAAGGCTATCTTTCTCTTCACTATCTCCGCTCTCTCCCTGTGCCTCCCTCTCTCTTTCTTTCTGTCTCTCTCTAATCAAAAAGCCAAACCATGCAGACAGCTCAGAGCAAATAACAAGTCACTCCCCCTGGATGTTTGAAGATGACGGCACGACCGGAGAAACGAGGAAGGAAACACACACTGATTGTTCTCAGTCTTGAAACCAGCACAATATTTCAACCCATATTTTTGCACCAGCATTTTTTCAGATTTTCTTGTTTTTGTTGTGATCCATGGATATAGGTGTGATATATGCAATGTAACAGTGCACCTGGACTTTCTTCCAAATGCTTAGATTTGTAGACCCAATCCCTCAAGTGCTAGGAATTTTTATATTGTGCCACATGTATGTTAGAACAGAGTAAAATTTTTGATGATAAATAGACTGTTTAGTTTAAACAGTGAATTTTCAGAATGAGGAGCACACAATAGCAGCAGAAAAGCATGAACTAAGAAGAGTACTCATGTGCTCAGAGCGTGAACTAATTTAAGACAGATTTCCATGTAGTACAGATGCTTAAAGCATTACTCTAATATCCATTATAAAACAACTGGTATGAGCCATTTCTGATTCACCATCTCTTTACCCAGAGCCAGTAAATTTTAAGCGAATAAACCGGCTTGATAAAGGTTAGGGAAAGATCACGATCATGGTTACAAGAAGCCAGCATTGAATGTTGGGAATGGGAAAAAAACAGCTGTCTCTTGTGTCAGAGTCGCCTCCAAACATTCCAAACATCCACCGAGACCTCCTGCCTTTGAGAGTTCACGGTGTTGTAACCAAGAGATGCTGCCAGTCATTACTTGTATATCGCCAAAAGAGTTGCACGTTAGCAAATCTTTGACAAAAGTCACTTTAGGCAGTGATTCTGAATCTAGTACTAGTCCATGGAATATTTGAATATTTCTCCTGAGAAAGTCCACCCAAGACCAAATATGATTGAAGTCTCTGGAATATAGTAGGAAGTGGATCATGAGTTGATACTTTATTTATTTATTTTGTTAGTTAGTTACACTATCAGGATACTGACTTCAAAAACAAAGTCGACCCTCAGTTCATTCAGTGATCAGCCTGTCATTACCTCTTGTACTTTGTTGCCATGTGTTGAGGATAGCTGGCTTATATGAGTTAATGACAAAAACAGTGAGTTTGAGAGACAGCTCACTTTTTCTTTTGAGGAGGTAGATACCTCCAGCCCAGTAATCCCAGGAATTATATCCATATTGGACAATTCTACAACTCATGAGTAAGTCCAATTCCAGTGTCCAAATGCAGGGAGTAGTTAGCAAGGCGAAAAGTAAGAGTAGTAGGGCAGAGTGGTGGATGTAGTACATCTGACTTTCTTTCTTTTTGTTGAACCTAAAAGTGATCTTTTGTCTAACCATGTGCTTCAGTTGCCTTACCCTTGCCTTAACCATAGTTGCCAAACACAGGTACTGTATGATGTAAAAAGTTTGTGTTTGGTGAAACATCCAATATGAAGCTCTTGTCTGGTGATAGGGTTGGATAACCCTGGATGGCAACAATGCCATGATGTAAAAATGTTTGGCACTGCAAGAACAGTTGAGGACCCTTGTTTTGCCGCTTGAACAAGTGACCAATGCTCTCATGTATCTGTGAGGACCTCAGTTAAGCTCAACATAACTGTACTAAGTCCCAGTTATTCACTGAAAGTTGTGACTCACCAAATATAACAAAAGTTTTTAAATATCTGGTTTATTTTTCACCATTATCAAGGTGATCAATTTTAGTCAGAGTCTAAATCTTACAGCATACATATCAGAAACTAAGAAAAAGCCTCAGTTCTGTTTTCTAAACACATCTAACCTTTTAATTCATCAGATCTCATGTCTTTCCCCCTCTTTCTTCATGCACGCCATAATATAATGACTGCAATTGTTTTTAAGTGAACAGTTGCCAAGTCTGTAAGTTACGACTGGGGGGAAAAAATCAACATTTATATTAAAGCAGGTTTACATGGCAAGCAGTGAAACATTGATGAAATTACCCATCTACCTTCCCTCAGAATGTTGCCCATGTATCATAGCCAGAACAAATACCACATAATTACATAATTAATCAGATCATGTATGTTTCCCTTCCCTTCCTTCATTTTTTGTTCTTTTGTACAAGAGTCAAATGCATGTAATCGCTTGTTCTGTAATGTAATCTGATGAGGGCCATGTAATTCTTCATTTTCCAACAGCTCCCTGGAGCAATGGATCTGAGGGTGAGATGAATGTGGCTGAGTCTCTGTCCCTCCTCTCTCTGTCTCTCTGCTTTCCTTTCACTAAATGTGGCTCCTTCACTGTGGTTAACCGCTTGGCTGTGTAGCTGCTGGCAGCTGCGTCTCTTGCCACAAGACAATATCTCTTCTCCTCACTTGTCTCTTATCTATCCATCCATCCAAGCCCCACTTCCCTTTCCTCCTCTCAACCCTCTCCTCTGGCCAGCTATTCCTCTTCTTCTTCCTCCTCATCCTCCCCTCTTCTCCTCCTCTTGCACTTTTTATTTCCTGTGTCCTCTTCTCTTTCTCCTCTCCCTTGTCGTCCTCCTCCTCCCTCTCTTCAGTGGCGACACCAACCATCAGGTCCCATCTATCTGTGTGTACGTCAGCAATTAGAGCGTCGTGGCAGCCAAATGCCAGCCATGTCCCCAAGCTACACACACACACACACACACACTCAAAGGCTATGCCCTGACAAAACAGCAAGAGAACAAATCACACCATAATTTATAATCTCGCTGCGCTAAAATCTCATTATATTACAGACATATGGATTTGGCGGCATGCAGGGCTGGGGAGCCGGTGCTATAAATTCCACCAATCGTAAATTATTAAAGGAAAGATAGAAATGACCGTCGCCTGTCCAGATTAGCTGTAAATCACACTCAAACATGGTTTGTTTAAGGAATTAAGTCCCACGTGGTGTAAAGGACCTTACAGGGTATTGCTTAAGTCACTGGGTGGCAGGGAGGGTCAAGTATGAGCTGCCTTAAAATATCAAAGGATTACAGGTTCAAGCCATAAAATAGACGAGGGTCTGCTGCAAGGAAACCTCGTCTTTATCTGCAAATACACCAACCAGCTCAACCTTTTTTTTTACAGGGATTGCCCAATAGCCTAGCCAACAGTTGACATAAACAAAACAGAAACCCCTAGCTTGTCCCACCTTCAGTCTCACCCTCTTAAGACTTTTAAAAAGTGGAATTCAATTTAAGGATAAACTCGACCAAGTAGGGGTGAACGCAGGCTGCGAGAGGGCAGCCACGGCCCTCTGCTGTCAGCTTGGCTTTTCATTATCACTCTGTCATTTCAGAGGAGATGTCAGAGGTTTCATAACATCAGAACATGATTCAGTTCAGATGGATGCTAGGGAATCTGCTGAGAACAGAACAAGTCCTGATGTTAATCCGTGTCTGCTAACACGCCATGTTGTGTCATGTCATCACTGACGGGAGCTCTGGCTGAGCAGGAAATACTTTTTCCAGCTACATTTTCCTTTTGGGATCATACAAGTAGAATGTTAACGCATTTGCTGATTCTGTGAATAACAAAAAAAAAAAAAAAACATTTTCGATGTATTCTATTCTAAGGCCACATTCAGACAGACAAGAGCAATTTGTGAAAAACTAGCCACTCCCTCATTTATTCGAATGGCATTGGTGTGTTGGCTCAGGCTGACAAACAACAACAGCAACAAGAGCAAAAAAGCTGGTTATGGCTTTATTTTTACCAGAATGCAATGCAACATCTTCTGGCAAGGCACAGCACTGGCCAAACAAGCACCTGCAACCACTCATTCATGGTAATTACTTTATATTGTGAACACTGTATTTTTACTGTTTCATTCACAATCATCGTAAAGAAAGATTCAATGTTTGCAGACCTGTTAACCCTCCTGGAGGTTAGTAGCCCTTTCAGAATCACGGATCTGTTACTCCCTGGATTGGAATTAATTGTTTCCCTGGTACCTGGAGCAACATGTTCCCACCAACACAGCCCCAGTTTTTTAAAACACAGAGCTGTTTTCAGTCTAACGTGCTAATATAATCTGACCAGCCTTGGTCTGGGTTTCTGTGGACAAATGAAGGATACACTGCCCCTCACAAAATATTCAGCTTTTTAAACTTTTGTTAGTTGAGTTGTAGAGGTCATTGATGCATGTTTCCATGATGACTGTGAATTAAACAGTAGAAACATAGAGTGTGACATCAGGTTGTGTTGCGGTCAAAGCTGAGAGATGTTCAGCTGCAATCTGCATTCAGCGATGGCACCCCCACTGCATCACAGGACAAGTCTCATTCAAATGAATAAGGGTACTGCATTTTTTCACACAGGGCTAAAGTCAATCTAAAGTTTACTCTGGATAAGAACCCTAAAACCTAGGAAATAAAAAAACAACACTATCTGCACAGCTACTTATTTTGAGTGAATCTGCCTTTTAGAAATTCCATATGTCTTACACTCAGTTGGGCACATTTAAAGTATCCTTTCCACCCCTGGTACAGTATCTGCATGGGAAATGTCTTTGCTGTATAGTTGGGGGGGGGGGGGCAGTGTGGATGCCTCAGCAGTGAAACAGGTGGTATCAAAGTGCTTCCTAGTCAATACACACAGAGGCAGCATTTAAAAACATCAGGGGGGTTGGACTAAAGGGTGGCATTAGACTTTGAATAGAGAGGGATCTAATACATGGATGGTCCTCTTCCCCAGTCAGCCCATTGACTCCAAACTGAGCCTATTAGCAAGACAACACACCACTAATGGCACTGCTACTGCTGCTACTGCCCCTCATGTGTATGGAGACCACCCAGCGCATACACACACACACACACAACCAACCCTCTTCACTTTTCCCACGCCATTGTTACCTAAAACATTAGTATATTATAGCGTGAAACCAGATCAAAGTGTTAGTTCCATTAGAAAACTATCACACTATCACACCCTGTTAGGGCTAAATGTGCTTGTAGGTCCTGTTTGATGAACTGTAGGTGGGAGACAGAATGTGGGGAGAGAAATTACATGGCATCTTCCTTATTGGCACTAATTGTTAAAGGTTGGTTAAGATCAACAGAGCAGAGAGAAACTTTATCAGCAGCTTCTGTTGTTTTAAACTTGTTTAACTTTGACGTGTTTGGGCTTTTTGGAGCCTGAAGAGTTTTATGTCTTGAAAGCTGATGTATGCAAGAAAGAGTATGGAATGTTTATCATGTAAGACTTCTTCTGGACCTACTAAAGATATGTAGTATTTGTAGAATCTGCTTTTACCTTTACAGAATCATTTCAGCAGTTTTGGGAAGACATCTGGCTGCAGACTTTCAAGGTCTGCAATTTTAGCCTTAAGTATTTCTGTGTGTCAGGAATTGTCATGTATCTCCCATTTTCATTCGCTATAAAAATAATTTGTTCTATTTCTGCAGCAGCCCAGGTTTAGCCCAGTATTTCATCTCTTTAGTCAATCCAAAAATAAAATGTATTTTTCCCAGTATGTGTTCTGTCCAGCTACAGTAAAATGCTATTGGGTGGACATTTTTCACACCCGCAACCTAATCCTTTCCTGACATTTTTTTGGTGTGGGTGCTGAGGTCACCTACAGCAATTTCCTCATAACTCGAAGAGATTTGTTTATTTTAAGCACTGTTTAATCAATCCAGCGCCCCAGTTCAAATCAAACCATGAAAACACACATTTGTGCCACTTAGTTGGTGATAGTTCCTGAACCAAAGTGATTTAAAACAGAAGACAAAAAGTGAGTTAATGGCTGTTAGGACTATTGGTCAGTTCCACATGTGACCAGCAGGGGGGTGTAGCGGAGAGGAAGACAGAGGACACCCCTCTGCATGTCTCTCACACTCTCTCGCTCTAAACACACACTCACATACACACACGTTATCTTGTCCAGTGCTCACATTATTTAGCCCTTTTCTTTCAGCCACAGACAGAAAATGTGAAGGTCGAATACTCCAGCGCTAATTGTTAGAGGAATAACTAAAGACTTAGTACTTGTGTTTGTCCCATACAACAGCTGTGCCCAGTTAATTTCCATAATGTAACTCTGACAGTTTGTAGAAAATTGTGATCAGATAATTGTGGTCAAAATACACGGTTCTGTCAGTGTTTTGTCGCTGGTTGTGGAGTTATGGAGTTTAAAGCTGATCTTGGATGAAGTTGGATGCTGCGGGTCATTTCCATTAAACATGATCTAATGTTTCCTCACCGGGTAGTTAGGTGGGTCACTTGTAACACTGATAATTTCTCCTATAAAATATATTTAACTAAATTCAAACGTCTTGAAAGTTTTGGCTGATCGATGCCGCACAGCTCCGGGTTTAGTGAACTTCCCTCTGTCTCACTAACTTCAGTCTCTAGTGCGCACTTTATAAGAGTGTCTGGTAGTCCACCTCTTTTTGTTAAGAGGTGGACTTCATTGGCTTTATGGCGAGCAGCAGTCTCTCCAAGGGGTGAGAGAGAGAGAGAGAGAGAGAGAGAGAGGAGGGGGATAATTCATTCACTTTGCGCACAAAGCGCAGTGGAAATCACCCTGGGGAACGAAACACCAGACAGAAGGGAGAGGCAGGATGGTGGCGGGATGGTTGGGGTGTTGAGAAACAGTGTCCACACACGCACACGGACAAACAGAAAACACTTAATTTCCCCTCCGATTCCTTACTTTTCTCATAATTTCTCTTCATGTTGAAGTGGAAAGACAGTTTTTGGTGCAGCTGACTTTATCATGACAGAATATATCGCCACTATGTCGAATTTAACGTGCAAAAGAACAACACAAATAAAGGGAGATTAACACTGTGCGGTCCCCTGATCTCACAGGAGAGGAAAATGATCCAGATTCTTTTAAAGCACAACAGAGCGCACTGTGTGATCAGTGTGGTGGCCTTATAGAAAAAGCTCTCATGGACACGGCTGAGAAGTAAAGATTAATAACAAGTGTATCGTTTTCGAGCAAGAAAAAGGCAGAGGTGGGAGCCTCTGTCAGCGTCTGTCAGTCAGTCATTGAGCGACCCGAGCGCTGCGCGGCAGTACTGCACCTCGGAGCTGCTCTGGACCCTGGACACCCCCCCTCCTCCCCATCCACCCCCACACTCTCCCCGCTCAGCCTCGCGCAGCCCAGCTCCAGCCTCGCACACACACACACACACACGTCGCTGTAGAGCACTGTGAGACCCTCACCCCCCCACACCTCCTCCTCCTCTCCCCTCACACCGCCGCCGCTGCCGCCACCCACCACCACCACCACTGCCTGCCACCGTCTCTGCGATCCTGCGCGCTCCTTCACCGGCTTCACTCCTCTTTCCTCTCACTGATCGGTCCCTCTCGGTGTTTTTCAGCGGAGGGGCTGCACGCGCGATCGCGCTATTGATAGCCACTTTACACTTTGTGTCTGTGTGGAAAGTCAGCCTCTCTTTCTCTCTCCCTCGCTCTCCCTGTCCTCCTCCTCCTCTCTCTCTCTCTCTCTCTCTCTCTCTCTCTCTCTCTCCCTCCCTGGCTGCGCTTTGGTAACCTAACAGGGAGGTGTTAACTACTTTTGCTTCCCCAAAGCGCCTCCCGTTATCTCCGGTGCTGCTGCGCAAGAGCCAGAAGGGCCACTGCTACTGATATTCCCACTCCGCAGAAAAGTTTTCGGTTTGTTGTGAGGATAAAAAAAACAGAAGAAGCCGGAAACCGAGGAGTCGTCTGTACAAGAAGCGGATTGTTCCACGCCGAGGTGAGTAACTGACTGTCTTTTTGTTGTTGTTGTTGGGTTTGAAGCTTATACAGTTTGTGCCTCCACGCCTTTTTTTTTCGCGCTCCGCCGTCCTCTCTGCTGTGGAAGCGGATTTCGGATCGTTTGACTAAACTTTCACGGGGGATTGTGCGCGCGGCTGCTGTTTCCACGCGTGAAAATAGATTTAAAAAAAAACAAAAAAACAGAAGAAGTCACGGCACCGGTTGTGTCCGTTTGGACACGGACTTTTACGCGTGTGCGCGTGAGTGCGTGTGCGTTCATATCTTTACGCGTCTCTGCGTGCGTGTGTGTGTGTAAGCGCGCGCGAGCGTGCACGTGCACATGCGAGGTTCCCAAACAAGAAAGTGGCTTCTTGAAAACACTTGAATTGTTGAGTATAGTGCGGGTGTCAGTGACATTACGCATACATTACCATCAGCACGCATCGGTCTGTTACAAATGTGCCGCACCGACACACTCTGCAGCCAATACTGAAACTTTTCAGCTAATATTGAGTTTGCTTTTGAGGAAGGCGGGTTTTGTCCTTTCAAAATTTATGATGAGATCATTGAATTATTCTCAAAAATTTAGTCAGTTAAAAATTAAAGTGGACAAATTCTGACAGAGAAAATTATCTGTATTATTCCTGCAGACATTTCCCATCACTAACCAGCAAACCTTGAATAATGATCAGCAGGCCTGCTGTGAATATGTTTATTTTAAAGTTACATTTAGTTCTTCAGTTGAAGACAGCAGGGGTTGGAGCTCACTGAATAGTTCAGTCGTTAGTTTTCAGTGAAAGTTACAGTTGCTTTGGAGCACTAAAGCCTCATAATGATGAGGACATGTGGCTTTAACTGCCGCATATTGGCCCCGTTAGTTTGGGTCCAATAAAGCTCCTGATGAGGCGGATTTTAACGCATCACGTAACACAGATCCAAATGTATGAAGGATTCCTGCGCTGTATTGTAATAAAGGGACTGAGCTAAATAAACGAATTTAGGTTTTAATCTCGGATTTTGAACTTTTATTTTTATTCAACCAAGTGTTAAAATAAAATTTACAAACAAAATTACCCCAATTATTGAAAAAAGAAAATAAAACGATTAAAGAGAGAAAATCCTCCTCCTGTGAGCGAGTGTGTACTCTCAAATGCGCAACAAATTATTCTCAGTTTCGCTCAAAGAGGCTTGAATTCAAAAAAGGGAGCCGTGCTGCGTAGCATGCGCGTGCATGTGCGCGCGTGCATGCACACATACACATACACACACACACACACACAGGCCTAAACACAGTTGGGAAACACCTGTTAACTAGGGAGCCACTATAATTTACATCCTCCCCCTAAATAAGCAGCTCCCAGCCAGAGGAAGTCCCCGGGGCCTCCCAGCTTCACGACCGAGCACAGTGAGCCCGAGGTCGGCTTCCCCCCAAGCGCCACGTCCTGCCGCTGCAGCGTCGGTATTACTAGATCCAACATTCTGTTTTAATTTATATTTTTGGCTCACTGCCTCGTCTCATTAAGAAGAAAAGATTATTGCTTTTAACAGAACCCAGCTTTATTTTTAAGCATTTTTGCCAAACAACTCCTTCATCTTTATCAGGACAGTTTCTGGGTTTTTAGTGCTGTCCCTCCTCATATTCTCTTCAGGCTTGGACAGCAACCTTTTATTTGTTTTTATTACATCTATTTATTTCTATTTATAAAGTTAAACTTTGTATTTAGAGCTCCGGCCACAGACAATAAAACTGACTTTCATTAAATCTTTTGTCAGTTTCTCACAACTTCTCACCGTTTACACTCGCTGTAATATTTCACTGACTTGTGTTCACTCCTTTATTCCTCTGCTCGTGTGCTCGGTTTGCCTTAATCACATCCATTCCGTTAAAATAAATAAATAAAACACCGACCTCACAGAAGCAAACAAGTGAGCAAATCGCGCACGCGCCCGGATCAGCGCGCACAGCCGAGCAAAGCCGCAACACTCAGAAGAGAGAATAATAAAATTAGTAGTGTGGGAAAAATGCAGCGGAGCCATTAGTAGTCATTTTCCAAGCTGAAAACTCCTCTCAGCGCCAGCAATAAATAGCGCGTAAAAACGCACTTTTGGAGCAAAGGTGCGCCCGAGGCGGGTCATTGAACTCACCGCAGTGTGAAGATTGAATTATAGTTCCTCAAAAAAAAAAAAAAAAAAAAAAAAAGAAAGAATCAGAAAGTGTGTTTCAGATCCACTGATCTCAGCGTGATGGATCCCTTCTGATTGATTTTATTGATTGTCAGATCAGGCGGTCCTCACCTCTAACGACCAGCCGAGCCTTTTCATTTCCCAGGCAAATACATTAGCGACCAATAATTATCTTTTTAAAAGTGCAAAATGAGGAAGGAGAAGAAGTGATACAGAAACATCTCTTTTAATTGGAATCACATTGAATAGATTCATGATGATTTCTGCTCGAGTCTGTTTCCGGTGCTGGGGAAAGTTTGAATTTTGCATCATGTTTCTTATTAATACAATTTACTAATAAAACAAAATGTAATAATTGTAGTTTTTATTCCTCTTAATTATCAGGATGTATGAGACATGTCATTTCTACATTAAAAACAACAGCACAGAGCCCGCTCCTCTTTTACACTGATAACAGTAAACGCATTCGTTTTAATTAATATTTCTGATGATTAATGTGAGTCAGTGAATAGATTTATTTGATGTATTTTCTCTTCTCATGTTTACACTCACGTAGCTGCTTTTGTAAAACGAGCCTGAATCACGCTTTAATTCACGTATTTTTTTTATTACATGTTAATGAGACATTAAGTGCAGTTTTATCAGGTTGATTTCACTCACATTTGTCACATCAAGTGTTACTAATGTAAACGATAATTTAAACAAGGCTGTTTCCTAAAATACCATTTTCATTTTTTTAATGAAGAACAAATATTTTTACTATATGTTTGGGTCAAATTAAAAGTGTTGGTGGTGTCATCCTGAGTGATGCACCGTCTTGTCAGTTTTTGTATCATTTGGTTCTTTGCCGCCTCAGTTTTCAGGGCTGATGATTTATAGGCCGCCGCTTAGATTTCTGGTGTCAGCTGAATTAAACCCGCATCTCCTCTGTCCGTGTTTAAACGCGCTTAAAAGGCCTGAAATTAATATTGAAAGTCGGATTTTAATTGTAACTTTTTTTAATGTCAAATGTAGAAGCTCTGCTCGGTTTGAATTCAGAGGATGTGTCCCGGAGCTGCAGGATTACATCTGAAAATATGAAAGAAATTGTTTGGACTGGAGCAGCAGGGCACAGGCCTTTGAATCGTAGTCAGGAGGAATTCTGTATATTTGTTTTCTCGACCAAATCCAATGCAACATCCTCGATTTTTAATGTGAAGTCTCAGAGTATCTGTCCTCTTTTTTAACTTCACTTATTTATTCATTTAGGCCTCATCCCCCTCTCTTTCTCTCTGTCCACTCCTCCCAGAGGAATACTCTGTAGGCGCAAAGAAGAGAAAAAAAAGTGTCGAGGTTGGAGGAAAAGTAGCAAAAGATGATTTATTTGTCAGCGTTTTCGATTCTCCCCCCTCTCCCCCCCCACCCCACCCCCACCCCCCTCTCTCTCAGCAGTCAGCTGTTATTGCTCGCCATTGATCTCCCTCACTCTCCTCCTTTTGCGCAGCGAGAAGTGAACTAAAATTAATGTCCATTTCACACCTCTCTCCTGGATCGATGGCCGCAGGGAAGGAAGTTTATTTTAATTCTTACCAGAAGAAGCGCCACGTCCGAAATAATAATAATGATAAAAATAACTTTTCCCAGCGGCTTAATTATCACCTTTATCGCGTCGTGGATGATCATTAAGTTGCTGGTAAGCAGCTTCAAAATCATATACATCACTGGAAGATGGTTTTATTAGTGAGTTAATTTATTTATTTTATTCATGTTGTTGGATTCATGCTGCTCACCGAGTTTTATTTAAAAGGAAAAGAGGAGAGGTGATCAAGAACGTAGAAGAGAAGCGGATGTAACTTTTGTTGCAACAGTCCGACATGTTTTTTTTTTTCTCTCTGTTTCTGAACGGAACAAATTTCCTCTGCATTCCCGTTCATCCGGGCCTGTTTAAAATGTGTTCTCATCCAAAAAGGCCATTTCTCATATCCAGGAATATGAATGCGTCATGACGCGTCTCTCCCTCCCTCTGCTCTCCCCCATAACATGACACTGATAGTAAATTAACCAATGGATCGCTCAGTCGCGACTAGTTTGATGACCCCCCCTCGGTCTATTAAGTCCTATCAATATGCACTAATTCCTCATCCTTTATTAAAAGCAGAACCAACTCCTCTCCACTTCTCCACCCCCCCACCCCCTCCTCTCCTTCCCCCTCAGCCTCCACCCTTCTTCCCGCGTTCCTCCCCTCCTCCTCCTCCTCCGTGAGTGTGTTTTATTATTTTGTTGTGCTAATAAACACCACGTTCGAGAGCTAATTTGACATGCAGACTGTAATTGAAATAAGCGCGTCGCCGGCAAATAACAAGTGTTTGAACACGCAGACACCAGAGCGGAGAAAGTCCCCCCCCCCCCCCCCCCCCCACCCCCGAGAGAGAACGGGTCCTGCGCGCTCTGCATCTTAAAACTTTGTCTTATTGTTGTCTTGTTATCGCTGTCATAATCACCATAATTAAGTGCGAAGAGGCGGATGCAATGATTTAATGGATAGATATTGCAGGGCTGTCTCTCGCTTATCAAACCAACCGAATGCTTCAACCTCACTGGAAATTGCAGCCTGTCCGCAACGCAGATTGTGTTTTGGGGCCGATTTTTTTTGATTGATTTGTCAAATATTCCATGTCTAAACTTCGATGAAAACTTTTTATTTGACACTTTTTCACGCACCGTCGCTCTCATTTCTAATATTTACTCTGCATTTGGTTCATTGTTGGTGTGTTTTAGGGAAATTGACAATTTGAGCATTATGTTTTTAACTGTGATAAATGAAAGTCATAGATGTGGGTGAGGGTGATTTTCTTTTATATTTTACTGGCTACAGAAACCTGTTGAATCATATTAAGCATTATATTCTCTTGCCATTTTTAAATATATCCATATATATATATATATATAATGCTTGGCTTCAGTGTTAATCAAATTATTATTTCTAACAAACTGAGCAACAGAAGGATTCTGCTGTGAACCTGAAGTTTATCCTCTTACTGCAAATATGCATGCAGAGCCAATTATTCCTTTTATTGATGACAGGAAAGGGGAGTAGCTCATGTCCAGTCATTATCTATTGGAAGGAAATCACTCCATGGAGGGAGATGCAGCTCTGTGTTTAATGGTTTGATTGCATTGGAGCAGGCAGCCACTGGTAATGCTGTTATAGGGGGAAATATCACTTGGAGACGTTATCGGCAACAAGAGAAAGTCAAAGAATTAGCCTAATGGGGGGGAGGGAAAGAAGTTGTGTCGGATGTCAGATACTTTCTATTTTCCATATTGCTCCGTGTCTCTTTCTCTCTGTGTCTATCGCAGTCCACCCCCCCCCAACCTTTGCCCTCCCCCTCTGCCGCCGCCACCCGCCACATCATATCTCTCTCAGGTTTCCCCCCCATTCGTCAATTACATCGTGAGCCGGATCACAAGCTCCCTGCTTGGAAAATAAGCTAATATTCACCCCCCCCCCCGCCTCCTCTCCCTCGCACACCTCCCCAGAAGACACACTGTTGGTGCATTTGCGCCCATCGATTGCAGACAGACAGTATTTGTGTAGCCTACTTATCATTTTTCTCTGTGCAGCCAGCCGGGCATCCAGGCAGGAGACGAGTCTGATACAGGAGGGGGCAGATCTAACCAACCAGTGCATAAATACACACACACACACACACACATATCTGCAGGAACACACACTTTTATTACATCTGCATGTCCACACACAGGCAGTTTGATATTCACCCTGCATGCTTTGCCTGGTGATAAGTTAAAGAATTTGAATCCTTCATGTTAGAAAGCGTCCTCTTTAATCCCCACTGCTGCTTTCGATCTGACTCTGACCTTTGACCTCCACGTGGACCAGAACAGGTCATTTCCCTGCAGCCATTAAAGAAGTTTCCCTTTGTTCCTATTATCATTATTAACTCCACAACAGAGGATTATTACAGCAAAAACAGTGTACCTGGCAACAGTTTTTCCTTGTTAAACTCAAACTAATTGGCTTGCACTTGCATGCAGCCTGCAGTACAAATCGGCCAGCCAGCCGCCTGTCTGCCTGCCAGCCAGCTAGATTAGTGGCTGCTGTTGTACACGCCGGCACAGCACAGCAATAAAGAGTCATAGTAGGTGCGACTGGTGCCACACACTCAGTCACACTCCTGCAGGACAGCAGATGAGCTCTGTCACCTGTCGGTCAGCAACAAGACACCAGTGTCATCTGTCAGGGTTTTTTTTTTTTCATTTCTGAAATGCCAAAAGTTCAAGTATTATGACTTCAACAGAGAGGGATAAATGTGAGGGGTAAGACATCTTCTCTGACTGCTGTTAAGCTCACTGTCGCAGTGCCAGGCACAGCCTCCGTATCAATGTTGCAGTGTAGATGAAGCACAGGAAAATGTTTTATTTCAAGAAGAAAGGAAAGGTGTTTAACCTAGGAGTAATTTCAAACTGAGATTTTCCATGTTTTCTGTGATTAACAATTGTTATTTTTTGGACTTTTTAAATCACATACATATTCAAAATACAAAGTACAGCTCTGGTCTTTCCACAACACAGGCCAATACTACGGCACCTGACAACAGCCAAACACACGATGTCCACTGAAGTGTATTTAACATCATTTCAGGGAAACAAAAAAGAAGGAAAAAAAGAGATGCTGAGATTTGGTTTACCAATGATCCAAAAATACACTTCAGGGATGGTAATCTATGAGCAATGGAATGGTGTGCTTTTCCCATTTAGCCTTAGTGTGGTACCAGGACTTAGCTGGCCCCGCTGAACTGAACCGGGCCTCACTGGTGCTGCCATGAATAGAAATCCCTGCCACAGGTCAGGGCCGACTTCCAGAATGATTTTTGTCTGCGGGCCATGGCTCTGTCTCCGAAATCACAAAGGCTTATTTGAGAAGTAAATCCTCTTTCTTTTTGCAAGAGCACCACATGAATGTCACAGAGGAAATATGAAAATAGGACCAGTGTCCCTCTTCTTTTTTCTTCGTCCAAAAAAAGCACCAATGAGTTGAGGTATTCCTCGCTAAGTAGCACATTCTACAAAATATATTTGTTGTTAGTTGACAGCTGCAGAGAGCTTGCATTTTCACTTTGCACGAGCTTGTCCAATCCTTATTGATTTTGGGGCTGAATATTGCCCAACTGTCATTACCCACCTCGGGATGATGTGTGTGTCTGTATATTATTAATCTTACTGTAATATTTTTTCCCCTGCTTGTACATATATCTCATGTTAACTGCAGCAGCTGTTGACTGAAGCAGATAACCTGGTTACAGATTTCATACCAGAGAGAACGAAAGAAAAAAGAACGAGAGAAACATAAGATTGGATATTTTGAAAGACATTTGGAAACTAAATTGGGGTTTCAACATCTGAAAAGAAAGACAAGGACAAATAATATGAGAGAGGGAGAGAGAGGAGGGGTGAGATAAATGGGTGTGATTCTTATTCACAAGGACATTTGAGCTTTGCCTCATGGCCAGACATGAATGAGTAGATTTCAATAGTATCGACTGTTGCTTCGGACATCAGCAAACACACGCAGACACACACACACATACATGCACGCGTAAACACACACATACACACACCTACTCATGCACAAGCACAAACACTGCAGTCTGTCTGGAATACAGAGCGGACCTGTCTGCAGGTCAGCTCATACTTTTTATGCTAAAAAGCTGTCTCTCTCTCTCTCTCACACACACACACACACACACACGTACACACACACTGTACAGACACAGTTGACTCTCTCGGTTTCCCTCTATGCGTGTGTCATGACGGCAAATATTTAATATCTGACAGCAGGGTTTTAAATAGCAGTGTTTTCTTTGTCTTCTGGCTGCTGAAATGTGTTTTCAGATCTGTCTGGTCTACTCTGCAGGGTTTGAAAAATGTCGTTTTTGACAAAACCAATTCAAGAAAACAGGAGAAGCTTTGTATTTCTATATATCATGTTGCGTTTGAACCATTTTAAGGCAGTTTTCTGCACTTTTTGCTGGTGTTTTGTTCTAGTTATGTCATATACATTGTGTTCATGAGAGAGAAGTTATATAAAGATTTTTTGTGTGTCTTCAGATGGACTGAAAGATGAAATGATCTTTTGTAAAACTCTTTTAAAAATGATCCTCTGACCTTCAGGCCTTATTTCTTGAGCTTGATTTCATGTTTGAACAGTGACGACATGTTTGATGATTGGGTGTTAGGTGTTCCATTTAGGAAAATGGCTCCTGCTCAGTTTCATTTTTAGCACTTTTTTCACATTGATATATATGTGTTATCATCCCTAAAATATGGCACTTACATTAGTATACTGTGCCTTGCTGTGTTGATAGCCTTAGAGGTTAATACTGTTAATAGTTGCCCACGCATATTTTTTATTTGGTTGGTTTTTACAGTGGTTAAAATGTACAGTGCTGTAATTACCCTAAAATAAGATTTGCCAAGTCTCTCAGGGTGCAGAACAGCAAGAGAAGTACAGTGTATGTTGATGGCAGAGGCTGAGTGTGGACTTAAGAGGCTGTAAATTTTAAATGCAGTTTCAGGGCTTCATGACATGAACATTTTGTTCTCAGGAGTTTCGTTTTCTCTTTTATGCCACATATGTTAGATTGCTTCTTATTACATAATATTAAAATCCATCATGAAAGTGAGTATTGAGATCATTTTACATGCACTTTAACAAATCAAATATGCTGTACGGTATGTTTTTGTGACTCTAAATTGTCTATACATACATGATGTGGTATGTATGAGAGAGATGAGTTGAATGACACTGCTTGGCATGTCTTGTAATAAAATGTAAAAGTGGCACTTTCACGCTTGTCAACAATCTCTAAATATACCCGTGAACCAGGAAGGGTGCGCACACACACACACACACACACACACACACATTCAGGCAGGCCTGTGGTTCTGACTGCTTTTCTCTCTGTCTCCATTAGGGAAAAAAAAAAAAAAAAAACTTCAGCTGCTTTGCTTCCCGACAGTCTCCGCAGACACACACTTAGACTCATGCATACACACACCAGTCACAGTCGACAAGACATTTTTATAACAAAAATTGGATTCCTCTTCGTTCCTCTCCGAAACTCAGCAGACACACTGGAAAACTCAATCTGACAAGTTTCGGTGACGTGTTAGAACAGCAAAAGCGTTGGTTACACACTCAAAGCAGCCATGCAAGAAAAATATTATTCCGACCAGTCAACAAAAAGGAAGGACAGGCACTCTTTGTCACTAGTGTAGTTATTTGGATCCCATTCTCCATTCTACTTTTCTAATCCTGACACTCAGATCTGCTTGTTTCCCTTCTCTCTTGATCAACAAAGGAATCTACTGTTACATCTGGAAGACAAAGACAGTGAGGTGACAGTGATTATACTTATCATTAGGTGTAAAGTGATATTTTGTATCAGTAATGCCACAATCAAAATGTCTTTAAGTCCTGAAATTTTGTTTCTGAGCAGCCCAACAAGCAAATAACCCCCCCACCCCACCCCCCAGTAGATCATATTTCCTGAGTGAAATTCCCCCCTCAGAATGATGTTAAAGCACATTGTTGTTGACACTGCAATTTCACTGACTGGTACAACATTGTCACTTAAAGTGCAGATTTGACGTGAAAAGCCCTCCTCGCTGTTTGTGTTTAATATCGCACTGACAGCTGTATCATTCTTGCACACTGTAATCAAATTATGACAGCGTGGTAAATGTTCCCCCGTGACATTTTCTATTATAAAATGCATACACCCGGTGTCATACAATGTGTGGGTGGTATCTCTAAGTGGCAAATGGGATTGTAAGTGGCAGCGACTGACATTATGCATGTGTGCGTTGGAGGTAATTGCAGTTGTATATTGATGATATGCATAGGTGTATGTCATCTGGAATTATAACTGTTGTTTTAGGGATAAGGTGAAGAAACATCACTGACTTCCAGCAACTTTGTGGCACTTCTATTAGTTTATTATCACAGGTATAGTTGGAATATACAATTACACACAGCATCACAGCATATTATTATATGATTAAGCATGGATACAAAAGCGAACACAAAAGTTAAATGTGGAGAGACCGTTAAGGGGCTGTTTGGTATTTATCACATACATGTGTATTTGTATATGTGTTTGTGTGTGTGTGTCAGTTGCCCAGGGAGATGATCACAAACTTCTTCTTTCCTCTTCTTTCCTTATTTCCTCGCCTCCCCTCTCCTTGTTTTCTTGTCTCTTTTTTCCTTGTTCCCTCTCTCTCCTTCCCATGTCTCCTCTCCTTTTCTTGTTTCTTCCTCTCCTCTCGCGGCCTGTAAGGGAACATCCACCATCCTCTTATTGGATTGGCTGCTTCATGTTGGCGGCCCTTCGCTCTCACCGCCCCTCGGCCTGCTGGGTAATGATAATAAAATTGAAATATCCCGGTACTTATCAGTGTATTACCTCCCTATCAACACCTCAGACACACTCCTACTTTAGAGGTTATACAGGAGAAAGCGTGATCTGATCTACAGCGCGAACGGAGCGAGGACGTCAGCCGAGAAAGTGAGAAAGACAGAGAGAGGAAGACAAGGAGAGGGAGTAAACTGATAGAGAGGGAAAGGGAGGGGAGAAAGATGGAAAGAAAAGAGTTTGGTTATGGCTGCATTTTCAAGGTGCTATTTCCAGGATGGATTGCCAAAGGTAGAGGGTGAAAAGAGGAGGTGGTGGAAGAGGAGGAATAGAGGCATGTAATGTGACTCTGTGGCATCTGTCCAGACCAGAGGCGTGTTAGCGTAAGCCATTCTCAACACTCCACACTAGGCTACTGTACATTTGCGGTAATGTAAAACATCTCACATCTCCCCATCTCTCTCTGTCTGTGGGCCCTGTCCTCTCTCCTCTCTCTTGGCAGTTGTTGGTGTGTGTGAGTGTGTGTGTGTGTTTCTTTGTGTGGGAGCTGGAGGAGCGTGCCAAAGCCGAGATCAGGTTTGGAAATTGATTTGAATGAGTGTTGTGGACAGCTGATAGCTATAAAAGATTTTCTCCTTTCATTTCCCAGGGAGTTTCTCCTTTGATGTTGGCTGGTAGTCAACGCAGCTTTGAAGCTCGTCTAGAGCGGGTCGGGCTGATACTTGATACTGTGTGAGTTTGTATTTGTTGTATGTTTATGCATGTGTGCACATGACTTCATGTTTGACCTTTTCAAGTTGTACTGGTGCTGAATTTTGAAGGCAGTGGTGACTTTTATAATAATATAGCCAAGCCACATTGCTTTTTCCCCAGCACAAAATGGCACATAAATTTTATCAGATTAAAAAAACAGGTAAAATTAATCATGATAACCTATTTGCATTTAGTCAGTCGTCTGATTTTCTTATCCTGAGCGACGCACAAAATCCCACAATCACTTATGTACTACAACCACATCTTTACCTACCCTAAATCTTAACATATTGGCTGCTTAACAAGTCAGCCACCTTCAAATTGCCCTTTGGGGATAAGAATCTCTGAAATGTTATTTTGTCGTTTCATCGACTGCCTCTCTGCATTCCCCAGACCGACCAATCGCACCCTCCAATCTAATCCCCATGAGGGAAGATTCTAGTCTGTTGCTACGGATGCTGGGGGGTCGTGAGGTCAAGTACGGCTAATTTATTCACTCAGTCAGATTTCCTCTGGCTCGTGGATAGCAGATGGAGAGGTCTGATATGATATCACCCATCTGAATCACCCAAGGGAGAAGAGGGAGGGAGAGATGGAGGGATGAGAGGAGAAGAGATTGACAGGAGAGATGTAAAGAGAAAGGAAGGACAGATAGTAAAAGTGGGGAATTAAAAGTGGTTAGATAGAGAGATAGGACAGAGAGTAGCATAGCCTGCAAGAGTGTGGAGTGTGCTCGCCCCACCGACTCGGGTGTCGAGCTGAACATTGAGCCACATAGCCTCTTATCAGATGTGTGTTGTGGGTGAAGTGTGGATGTGAGTGTGTCCTTATCTTAAGACAAGTGGTTCTGGTCCAATAATATCCTGGGAGATGGTAGGAATAAGCGGCTTAGACCAAGATCTGAGATGGAGGAGGGAGGGAAGAGAGATAGCACTAGGGAGATGAGAAGAGGAGATGAGGATGGAGAGAGGAGGAAGAGGAGGAGGAGATGGACAGATTAGGAGGGTGGAGGACAAGGAGGGGACATTTGGAAAGAGATGAGACGTGGAGGGTTGTAGAGATCAGAATGGAAAGATGTGATGTGGAAACAGTTTGGAGAAGTTTTTTTAAATAGCAGAAGAGAAAGGGGAGGGGAAAATAGGAGAAGTTTGGGGATTGAAATAGTTCTTGGCTTTTTGTCAAAGGGCAGGGGATTTACAGGATTTTATCAACAGTGTCAACTTGAGGACACTTTTTCCCAAGAGGTTTTGAATTTGTGGCTTCAACAACAGTGTGTGTTTAAGAACACTCTGTCCCCAAAGGCTTTGACTTCAAGTCTTGGCTTCCAGCAGCCCCTTTATTAAAAATTTTCCACTAAGCTCCCCTCCTTTCCACTACATACAGATTGAGGGCAAGACGTGTCTCTTGTCACTGAAAGTACCTATCATTAAGAAAAGATGAGGGGGTCTAAGATACATGTGAAAGGGTGCAAAAAGGGATTTAAATTTGTATTATGAATATTAAAAAGCAAAAGAGTTGATTTATAGCACTTTTGTAGGCACAGCTAGGATTTGAGGCCATCCAAAACAGCCACAAGAGATCTCTGAACAGAGAATTGTCAAATTGCAGGTCTTGTCTGACTGCAGATCTACTAAATAAATGATATGTAATTATCTGTACTTACCACATTTCAAATCTAAACAAGTTTAAGTAAAGCGCTCCACTGAGAGGTTACATAGCACTGTCTGATTAACTTGGCAGATCAGCTGGTCTTGCGATTTGCATGACAAATGGTTGATTACAAGACATTTTGAGTACAAAATTTTCAAGTTGTTTCTCTTGCTTTTGTAAAACATTGTTGATGTGGAACTACTCAAGACTCCTGAACAAAATCATACAACTCAGAAACTGAACTGGAATCTAATGCTTGTGTTTTATATCTCCTCAGTTTGGAGACCACATGAAGATGAGGAACCAGCTTTGATGTCCACCCTCCCAGGACCCTTTGGCTTCTGCACCATCTCCAACAAACTCTCCAAAAGGGAGGCTTTTACTGCTTTTTCCCAGGAGGACAAACTTAATCTTGAAAATTTATTGTATTTATTAAAAGGAACTGGTCCAAACTGTGAAGTCTATAAAGGACTGAACAAACCCAGCAGCACTTACCTGGCATGGAATAATCTGGACTGAATAGAGTTCCAGTGAATTTGACTGGAGACAGATTAACCCTCTTTAGTTCAACTGAAGAGAAATGAACTGAGCTAACCTGAACTGACATTGGCGGACATTCCTCAGTTTCTTCAAGAATACTCGTTTCCTACGAATGGCTCTTTTCTGAGCCTCTTCCTCCAAAATCTCAATTCCCTTATCTGACTCTCCAAGCCAGATTCTGTCACCCCTGCAGACCCTTTCCAAGGGTCTTGGACATTGTCTCCAATCTCACTGAGGAGGAATCATCTCCTCCTCTTCCTCCTAAAATCTTTACGACTTCTTTCTTCCGTCCAGACATGGACCTCCACAGGGCAGCCTTCAAAATGGAGAGCTCCTCCTACCTGCCCAATCCCCTGGCCTCCCCAGCCCTAATGGTCCTGGCATCCACCGCTGAAGCTTCTCGCGATGCCTCTATTCCCTGCCAGCAGCCACGTCCATTTGGTGTCCCGGTTTCTGTTGAGAAAGACGTCCATTTGCCATTTAACAATGGTTCTTACACTTTTGCATCAATGTACCACCGCCAAGGTGCAGTCCCACCAGGATTCCCCAACAGGGACTTCCCACCGTCCCTTCTCCACCTCCATCATCAGTTTGCCCCACCTAACCTGGACTGCTCGCCAATCAGCATGTTGAATCACAGTGGCGTTGGCGCCTTCAGACCTTTTGCCTCACCTCCGGAAGATCGGGATGGGGCACCAGGTGGATATCAGTCTGCTTTCACCCCAGCCAAGCGCCTCAAAGGCTGCCTGGATGCAGAAGCTTCACCCCACCTGCGGTACTCTGATGCAGAGGGGAAAGAGTATGACTTTGGTGGTGCTCAGATTCCTCCTGGAGGCTCACCCAGCAGCGCCCTGAAGGCAGTGGAGGACAGTGGGAAAAAGATCTTCGCGGTGTCAGGCCTCCTGTCTGATCGAGAGACTTCCTCCAGCCCTGAGGACCGCATTGAGCGCTGTAAGTTGCAATTCATAGCTGTTTTATGTTGCACTCAAACTACAACCACAATGCAATACAGACAGTCTGACAAATCATAAGACCATGACAATGATGTGAATTGTATACAATGATCTTTATAGTCACCAGATGGGATGGGAGATTTTGTAGCAACACGGTAGACAGTGGTCTCCACCACCTTGACAGAGAGATCTGAAGCTGTTCTGGAGGCTTTTCATAGACCTTAATACAGAATTTTATGTTTGTTTTTTCTTTCATACATATTTGTCACCCATCTGCATTTGAAATTAGCTTGTAATTTTACAATTAAGACAATACAAGCTTTACACATTATTGGAAATTATTGCATTATATTGATCAAATCAACACAAACACAGGTTTATACATTATTGTTCTGAAGTCTCTTCCACTGAAAACACAAATCAGCCTCATTATTTTCCTGTAATGATACAAAAATGATATGTTGTACAGTATTCGAGTGTGGTAAAATGACCACACTCCACATCAAATGTCCAAATATCCATTACCCATTTTCTCTCAGTTTATTAGAAATGTTTGTACTGATGCATGGGCTCTGACACACCCCTAAGAGCACAATTTCTAATATAATAGTTTGTGCTAGGTGTTTGGACTATTGTATGCATGATTTCACACAGTGTTACACATCCATTCATCAAACATTTTAGTAAAACTGTTATAACAACTTAAACCGCCATGCTTCAGGACTGTTCTACAGACAACTGTGATAATTAAACCTGCAAACAAGACAGTTACACAAACATATTTAGCAAGACACATAAAATCAAACACAGTCAAATCTAATTCTGGCTCTCAAATTAAAACCAAAGTACAACTTGCTGCAAATTGTAAAAGAAAACAAATTTTCACACACCAGCTCCACACACGCCAAAAAACAATCCCATCTATGTTCTCTTGTCATCATCTCTCCTGGCTCTCCCTATTCTTGTTTCACAAGCCCGCAAGCTCCGCTGGTCACATTAACATTCACCAGTGGAAGGATGCCATTTGGCCCTCACGCACTGGGAATCTGATTAGTGTTCGTGTGTGTGTATGTGTGTATGAATGACTGGTTCAGAGACCGGCCATGCTCTTTGCCATCAGCATTCATCATAGCTTTACGCTGGCAGCTTCGTTGCCAAAAGATTTACCCACATACCCCAAAATCTTGGCAGGCCATGTTTGTGTGTGTGTGTGTGTGTGTGTGTGTGTAATAAAGGGAGGTGGGAGAGGAATTGTACAAGCTCCAAGCACAAACACACAAGCATGCACAAACACTCCTCCAGACACACAAACAGCTCTCAGCATGAGCACCGACATCTCCTACACATGTCAACAAGCTGCATCGGATCTTGGTTGACAAATTAGGAGAGACACAGGCACAGAGACGTGCTTATAGTGTATAAGAGAAGAAAAAAGTCTCTGTGTTTTTAACTATTTAGTCTCTCTTCTCATCACATCCCTCCATTTTTGTCTTAACTTCACTCTTCCTTCCTTCCATCCTTCTTCATCTTTGAAGTGTGTGTGTGTGTGTGTATGTGTGTGTGTGTTTGAGGAATGTTTCCTTGATGGAACACATGAGAGACAGAGGCGACGACCTGAGACTGATCCGATAAAAAGACCACCGCAGGAGAGACAGAGGGGTGAGAAAGAGAGGGATGAAGGAAGGAATGGAGAGAAGGAAATTGGGAAAATGACACCCAGTGGCTGGCAAGGGGGGAATAAGAAAGAGGAGGAAGATATCAAAGAGCACATAAACTGAGAGAGGGTCGAGAAGAACAAAGAGACAAGAGAAAGGCAGACTTGCATTTGTGATAGGGAGTAGGATAATAATTTTTAGAGACGTTAGTCTGCTGATTTAACTTAAAATCCAGACCTGTTTCATGTGCATTTTCATTTTGTGTGTGGAGTATGTCACTGCCATATGTGCCACCTTATCACCACAGATTCATGAACACTAAGACTGAAGCCAGAAATAGAATAGGAGATGGGTGCAGGGCTCCATGTGCTGTCTTTTGGAACGGCTGAATCTGTATCTAATCAGGTTAAATCTTGGCACAAGTAGCCTCCACCTCTACCATAGGCTTCTAATGCAATTGGATGTGCAGAGGCACTGCTTACAGAAAAGAATTATGGGTTCTCCTTCACTGGTTTTGGCTGTCCAGTGGAGGCGTAAAGAACAAACAACACTTTGGTACAATCCCATGAGGACCGTGCTCTCGCTGCTTCACACACACATTAGCTAACTAGCAGCCTTTGTGCTGCTTCGCACGTACAGTGGAGGCCTCCTAACAGACTCACTGTGAAAAGAGCTTTAAATGCTTGGGATCATACAGTGTCATCAATATCTAAAGTTTGCTACACTCATACAGTAATAGTTCATTCAGAGCAGCATGACACTAGATTTTAGTCTGTCTTATGAACTTTGAACCACTATGTGTCATTAAATCTGTATCTTATCTATGTTGATATAATTTACATGGACACTATTTATAGCCGTTGCTAAAATACTGATATCTCTCCATTACAGTAATTACACATGGCTGATTATAATTCAGTGTTCAAAGCTGACAGGAAACACATCATTTTGCTTGCTCCCTATTCTCCAATATCTCAATAATCCAAATCATGTGCAAGTGAGTCACTAACTGAGCTGTCACATGTTTGCTTTATTAGCTGCTATGCAGCGACTACAGATGCACTGCATTTGAAACTATTAATTTCATCTTTAATCATGTCTGGAGTTTAGACAAAATTATGTTAACTTAGGGTTCTCTTACTAGCTTTTTCTGGAGCTTTCAGTTGCATATTATGGTCTTCAGGAGCAAATGGACACTATAAACAGTACAGATATACACTTCTTTTTTACATTATTTGATTACATTCTGATCATATGAATATTAATAACAGGTGCAGATATTTCTGTGTTTCACCATATTAGAAAACTCACTGCTGATGACTATCTAAAAACTTCTAAAATCTGATTTGGGAAGTGAGAGCGTCAAAGTTGAACTCCACCAAATCTTGTAAATATAAACACCTGTGTTTCACAGTCTTTTCATCACAGATACATGCAAATGTCAAGTGACAGGCGATCTTTGACTCAAAACAAAAATAATATTTTCCATGCCCTTTAAGATGTGATGGATCTGTGTGACATGAATTCTATCATCTGCATATTTTTGTGTCTGCAAGATCTGTGGGTAGAATCCATTTAATGTAGTAAAATATTTTGTTTTTTAAAAAAATCTACAAAATAAATTTCATTGCAGATGAATTTAAGTGACCTGATCCTAAATGTGACGCAGATCCTCAACACTGCTCTTTTTACATCTGTCCTGGATTTACACCTTGAATTTATCTGATCACAATCCAATCACTTGTTATACAGGTTAATCCCAGATGTGGAGGTGATCCTTGCTACTTGGCTTCACACACACACACACACAAAAAAAGGAATTAAACAACTTGAAAAACCCTACAACCCCAGCTTCCCTGTGCGGGATTCTGTCGAGCTCATGCGCATGCCACTCCAGGCAACAGTGGCCTACTCTACGCTAAGCCCTCGCAAATCCCAGCACTGCACAGGCAGGCACGTTGGCTGTTAACTAAACCCGCTAACCTGTCAGCTGCTAAACCTGTGCATAAAGGCCCCATCATGCCTTAAGAGGACTGTGCATGTCATATTATGGTAAAAGCTCTTACCATTTACTGTATTCACATTGTGAGGTTTTAGCAGGAGAATGAAGGGATTCAAAAGCGTTTTGTGCATACAGTAAAAGAGAGAATGAAATTATGGGATGTGTGATTGGAATTAATGGGAATGTTGACAAGTGAAACAATCCGCCCTCGTAGTGCACTTTTGTTTGTTTACAGAGGGGATTTGATGTTTTTGTGCAACATGTCGATTTGAGGTTGTTTGTGTGTGTGCTCCTCAGTAGCATCTCACCATCATTTTTCCATCTTTCCTTCACTCCCCCTCTACTCCTCTCCTTGTGTGTGTATGTGCATCTCCCCATACGAGTGTGTGACAGCTGTAGTCTGTTTACATTCTGTAGTAAGTTTGTTTACATTCTCTGTGCTCTCCACATTTACAAGGCTGAGAGATTTACACTGAACCTGACCCTGAATACCCAACCCAGCTTCCTTTTCTTACTTTCTGTTTTTCTTTCTTTCTTTCTTCCTTTTTTCTTTCTTTCCTCTGTATTTTCCCACTCACAATTGACATAGACAGTAAACACAAAAAGGGCAAAAAAAGTCACTTAGAAGACAAATGTACGATTGAAAAAAGAAACAGGAATCGCTGGCAGGAAAAGAAAGAAAACACAAATTCTTTTAGCACAGAGTGAAGGGAAGGAACATATGAGGAAGGGAGGAAGGCAGAGGAAGGGGGACGAGATAAAAGAAAGGATAAAAGCAATGAGGGAAAAAAGCGTTTTGTGGGAAGGGAAGGAGAGAAGGAAAGAGGGAGGATGGTGAGATGCTGAGCTGAAATGCAGATCCCATCTGCCTGACCGAAATAAAAGCAGAGGAATTCTTCTGACAGTTCACCACAGACAGGTAGATAGCAACAATATCCACAATTACTGCACTCACTTTAGGAGGGGTTTAGTTAAATAACACCGATGCACAGACAGAATGTGCTTCTTTTGCCTGTAACATTTTTTTTATGTCTTGTTCTTCTTGTATTCCCATCGACATACAACAGTTTTAAAGTTTAACTGAGTGCATCACCCACAGCTGTTAAAACACACAGTGAGAGGCCTCCTCTTCATCCTCGTCTCTGCCTTTCTTCTTCTGTTCTTTTTTCAGCGATGTTGCCTCCTTTCTTTGTGTATCTTTTTTTTTCTTTTTTGTCCGACCTTGCACCGAGCAAATGTCATGTTTGTGTGTTGTTTCTGGGGCAGAGTAGCACAAACTGCGAACAGCAGCAGAAAAAATAAACTGGGAAAAAATAGATTTCTCACAAAGGAAAAGATGGATGATACCGATTCTGATGTTGATGGATGACAAATAGATTTTGTTTGGAGTTTTGTCTCCATCTTTAGTGCTGAGCAGTCATTATTCTGGGATTTACACACAGAATTTCCCACAGACCACCTGTCAATCAAACGGTTTAGATTTTTTTGTTTTGTTTCTCCATTTAAAAAATAATAATTTTCCTTCATTTTCATGCGATTCTCTCACTTCCCTGGCATGCAAGGAGTTAAAAACCAACCAAGGAGACAGAAACGCTCATCCTTCTCCTTGTCCTCACAAAAATATGCCCTCCTCCCCCCACCCCACCCCCCTCCCACCCCCCTCCATCTCTGCCTGTCACGGTCTAGTGGCAGGGTTAAGTTAAGTAAGAGTGTTCTAATAATTAGGACTGGGACTCGCCTGCTCGCCCGCCCGCCTGTGCGCAAGTGTGTGTGTGTGTCTTCCTGTCAGTGCTTAGCCAGATGTTAAAAGGCTTGTCCCTCTCATGTTGCCTCCCTGTCAGTCTCCACTGTGTGCCACACACACTCAGCCCCACACACACACATAGGGGACTGTCCTACTTGTGGTGGCTTTGTTTACCCCCAAGTGTGTGCCCTTCTGCCCTTCTGGCAGCTCCCCCAGGGTGAAGAGTGTGTGTGTCTTTCCCTGTCAATACCATCCTCCAACTATAAGATCCATCCGTATTGTACACATATTACCTAATGATAGTTAATGGTGTCTTTAGGATAGTTTTCGCTTTTGCTATTAGGAACATTTTAATTTATATATTTTAATGAAATATTCAAATTCGGTACAGAAATATTTCTTTTCATTCATCTTTCAAGCCATTCCTTTCCCCTCCCTTTCTCTCTCTCTGGGTGGTAACTGGAACCAAGCAGCAATTGTCTATGTGTATGAGAGTGTGTATGCGTGGATGTGGGTGTGTGTGCGTGTGTGCTCGTGCAATTGTGTGTGTGTGTGTGTTGCTTGGTGTGAATCTTGTGGCCATTGTTGCGACGCTGCGCAGATCAAGGATTAGTCGCTTCCTGTCGAGCCTTTTGTCGGCCCAGCCACTCCATTTGGACACAGATCACTGTGTGTGTGTGTGTGTGTGTGTGTGTGTGTGTGTGTGTGGTGGAGTAGGGTACACAAATGAGCCACTGGAGCTGGTGTAGGGCAAATGAAGGAAGGAGGAGAGGATGACATGAGAGGATTCCCTCTGTAGCACCCTGCACAAATATTCATCCGCATTTTCACTCTTTAAATAGGATTTTAGTTGAAATGCTGCTAATGCTGTGACATGATGCTGTACTTTCCTTTACTCCCACTCTTGTTTGATTAGATTGTGGAATTTTCTAGAAACAGCAGAAACTTGTAAAATCGGGTTTATCACCGTAAGGGCAGGATGTCACTTTGCATTCAGGGAATTCTCTAAACAGGTTGCTTTGAAGTGGAGAGAGACAGCATTTCTGTAGCCCCCCTTCTCTGTCTCTGTCACACACTCACTCACACACACACACTCACACACTGAGCCAGGTCCATAACGTCCCAGGTTCCGGAATTCCACTTCGTTCCCTTGGTGATGTCAGTTTCGGCCAATAAAAACCCTGCGTTAAAACTCCACTGAGCCTCATACAATCGCAGCACACCTGGCAACGCAGCACACATTTAGCTTTTAATATCTGTACACAGACACACACACACACACACACACACACAAGCTCACATAAGGTCATGGCATGCCACAGCTCTGAACTTACCTCTGCACTTTTCTGTCAGCTTTTACAGCACAAAAGCTCACTAAAAACATAAATATACTGTAACTGTCAGAGTTTACCAGTGAAGTGCAAAACACGTTTGTAATCCCCAACATCCCCATCATGATTTAACTAAAGTATCCCAACTGAAAAGTGAAAATGTTACACTATACCATTCTCCATGTTGTACCAGACTGCAGGTATCTCTGCATGTTTGGCAGAAGCACAGACGTGCTCTTTCTCAACAGCGCTCCAGAATTCAGATGCCTCCTAATGCAGATGTGTTAAAAGATTCTTTTCTCTATAGTCTTCCTGCCACTGCCTCTCTTTCTCCATCCTTCCTTTTTCTCCATCCCTCCTCTTCTCTTCCCCCTCCCTCCATTCTGTCCTCATCTCCTTCTCTCCTCACCCCCCCGTTCTCCTCTCCTGTGCTCTCCTCAGTAATCTAATCTGCAGCCAGTTTGTGGATGCAGTCTAGTGTGACAGCCCCTCACCCCCCCACCCCCCTCGCGTTTCTCACTTTCACACACACATAGACGCATACACAAACAGCAGGCCTGTTTCCAAAAAAGCCCACTCACTTGGCAGAGGCGGCCCACCCCCCCACCTCCCAGACTTGGTCACACCTTCTTTAATATTGAATTATTCATCAAATCTGATTGGTTCCTCCTGATGGCGGCCATGATGCAAGCGAACAGTTTGTGGACTTGTGTGTGTGTGTGTGTGGCGGGGAGGGGTGGTGTTGCTGGTTCGAGATCGTTAGCTGTTCGTAATGCACAGTCGCCTTACAATGCTGGATGGGCCCGTTACTTAGCACGCACACACACACACACACACACACCTTATTTCTTTATGTGACAAGAATAACTAATCCACTTGCACCTGTAGCTTTTTAGGAAGTGAAAAACATCTTTTAAAAAGGAAGAAGTATGTTTTTCTATATTATTATTTGACCATGAACTATTTATTTCCTTTTCTTGAAATTGAAAGCTGCGGTTAGTGATAAAGCAACCTGTGTGCTGTCATCACATTTGATTTCTTCCTCCTCGGTTTTTTAAGTTTCGGCCGTCACAGGAAGGCAAAGCTGAGCATCTGCTGCAAAAGTCCCTTAGAAAGAAATCAGTAATGGGTATTTTATATGCAGTGTGTTTGGATGTGTGTGTGCATACTCACAAAATGATTTGCATGCACCAAAATCTATACCATTCAATACTGGGAGTGCACTGTAGTAGCTCCAGAGACATAAAGGTCTCACAGAAGTTGATGTCCGTAATTTCCTTACAGTGTGCTCTAGGTTTATTCACTTTTCATAGGAAATTTGAGCGAAATCTGCTCCTAAAAGTCCCACACAAATGAGTATCATGACGGCTCCAACCAAGAGGCCATCTGAGAACACTGATTTCAAAGGGGATGTCCTCTCCCTCTATGAGAAGTTCCCCGCTTTTCTGCTGTAAAGGTGCATCAACTCCAAACATAATGGTGCATATCTCTCGTATGGCATAATCAGGTTTATCCACAACATTCTCCATACTTCTAGCGTGTGTTTGCATGTGTGTGTGAAATTGCATTCATGCGGCGGGCTTTGTTAAAGGCATAAAGAGTCGATGATCACGGATTTGCCCACACTTCAGAAAAAGACGGCGGATAAAGAAAGATGAGTGTGTCGACGTTTGTGCACGTGTGTGCGTTTGGTATCTCAAACTGCCTTGCGAGGCACTTCACGTTGACCCTGTGGTGCCTCTGCATATCTGAAAGGCATTAGAAGGACAAGGGAGTCTGTCCACGGGTGTTGCTGAGACACACACACTGCACTCATAAAATCACAGGTTTCAGTTCAGGTAATGACCTTTGTTGCAGGTCACACACACTCAGTGATTTTCCAAATGAAGAAGGAATCAGTTTTAGTGGACCTGTGCTACAAAAACATCAGTTACCTCTTCAGGCTCTTCATCCTCTGTATTCACACCCCTCTCACTCCTTGCCTTCATCCCTCCCCCTGCCTCTCTCTTCTTCTCCCCCGTCAACGGGTGTGTGTGGAAACCCTGCCCACTGTTCAGCGGATGAATAATTTAGCGGTGTGTGTATCATCTGTTTACCGTGCTAATCCATCTGTCAGCAGGCACCTATCGATTCGTGCCTGCCTGGTAATTGTGCATCTGCACCACACACACACACAAATGCGCATACACAAACACATGCACACATCCATGGACATACACACACGCATACTCTTGCACCTATATGATGTGCAGGTTAGCTCATATTCAGATCCTGTAGTTGTCAGCTGGCCACCCGGACACTTCATTTTCACTGAGTGAAACTGATTTTAGGGTCAAGGTCACAAAAAACAATCTTATATTGGACACAACAGCCATTGAGACATATGGATTTTTTTTTTGCAGACATAACAGATGTATGTGTTTATGGCTCTTCAAACTGTACTATTGTTCTTCTAATATTGGCTGTGTTTCATGTCTTTGTCTGCAGACATAAACAGGAAACACACTCACTGATATAAAATGCACCAGCAAAAGTCTGTACAGCCACAATTTTGAGGTTTAAAAAAAAGAAAAAAATGACAAGGACAGAAAGGCCAATTGCAGTGACTCAAGTATTCAAATCGAAATGTTAATTAGAACTGCAGATCAGAGTCAGTGACAAGAACTTCCAAAAAAATCATTTCCTGAGTTGACTAAAAGAAAAGAAACCTCTGCTGTTGTTTAGAGAGGAGACAGTGGCTGCATCGACAGTGGGTTAAATCTGAAATATGACAAAGAAGTGGGAAGTGTGTAAAACTCAGAAAGAAACATCCATCTCTCTTTTGGTCGTTTCAGTTCTGAGTGTTCTTTGGCAGTAACCAAATCATTTCTGCATTTTGTTTAAATGTCTCTGGTTCCATTTCTCCCTCTTTCCATCCTTGTCGTCTTCACCCCAGATTAAAGCCTTCTGATAGTGAGACTTTTAAAGTTATCTTAGCACATAAACACAACTGAACATTTACCTAAAACTTAAGGTTTACACAGGCTGTTCTGAATAATTATAATATTCTCTCTTTTGATTTTTCCTTCATTTATTGCAGTGAATCCTTTAACAAATAATGTTGTGGTATCTCAACTTACTGACCAAGGAGAAAATATTAATGTACAGAAAATATCTTTTGGAGGTGTTGAAGGAGGCATATTAATAGATACAGAGAAAGAAAGACACAAAGAAGAGATTCACAGAGAGCAAGTTGAGAGAGTGTGTGTGTAGTACTGGAGAGCGCAGTGCTACATCCATGGCTGCCCATTGACGGTTGTAATTATCAAATGGCTGGTTTTAAAAGCTCATTGATTGATGTCATTAGCTCCATGAGTGATTACTAATTGCTGCTCTAGTATGTTAACCACACAGGATGTATGCACACATGTACACACAGAGACACACATGCACATGAAAACATAAAGCAAACACACACACAGTGAAAGGATCATTGAGGGACACAGCATAATAAAATAATTTTCAGAACCAAAGGAAAAGAGAGAAATTGTATTAAGAAATATATTTCTCATGCTTCTAACATGTTTCAATGACAAGCTCAATAACAATCAGTCATGAAACAAGCTGTGAAAAAATGTAATTTTGTGAAGATGTACATTTTCATCATTTTTCTTCCCTCTTTCAGTCCCCCTGATCACTCCATTCTTTTAATCCATATCATATGATCCATTTCAAACGGCTGCGGGTACTTTGATCAGCTTTGTAATCATATCCATTAGGTGTAATTTTGCAATCATGAGTGAGGATATCCAGTATTTAAGACTATTATCTGCTTAACCCTGTGGTGTTTTTGTGCTGTTAAACCACACGGCCCACTTCACACCTGTTCGACAACAAAACTGCTACTCTGCTGATTCAGTAATCAGTTATTATGGATTCCTGTATGTTTGATCATCAAATTTTAAAAATTTGTTTTCACTAAATAATTTTAGATAATAAAAGTAACAAGCTGTTATACAGTGTAGAAAAACACACGATTTGTTTTGACTCACTGTAGAGCACAATGATATTATAAGCACTAAAATGTGACAGTGTCGTTAATATTCAAGGGGTGTCCATGCACTAGACCTAAAAGGACACATAAAGAAATAAAGTTTAGTGACTAATGATGATTTAAAAGATGTTACAGAGAACTTGCTTTCTTTCTTTAATGAGAATCCTACAATATCTTTTTGCAAGTTTCTTTGTTTTTGTCACCTTCTATTCTTTGTTCTTCTGCTGTCCTGGCTGCTTATATAAGTTGACTATATGGTTCCCTGTGATACCCTAGAAGAAGCTGGGGCTATTTGGAGTCAGATGGGGGAGATAGTTGCAGTAGTTTGCCATGATGTGAGGTAAAAGTCAAAAGCAGAGGGCTAATCTGGTTCTTGGGGTTTCTCTGTGTGTGTGAGTGTGTTTGAGTGTATATGTCAGTTCAGGTTTAATTGTATGTGTCCATTTTTAACCTCATACATTTCATTCTTTCCTCTCTGCTCTCTGTGTCATTGTGTGTGTCCTACCCAGAGTTACAACACTTGCCAAGGGTGTGGGTAGATCGTGTTGTCTTGTCCAAACCTGGCCTCCACCACCATTCTCTCACTCACACTCACATATGTGGACATACACACACTCAGCGGGGGACGCAGCGGGGTTCATTTCGATGTGGAATGTCTAATATCACATCCCTGCGGCAAAATGCTCGGAATTCTGCCCTCCTGGAGAAGCATCACATCTTTGTGTGTGTGTGTGTTTCTCCATCTACATGTGTGTGTGTGTGTGTGTGTCAGGGGGTGTTAGAAGCAGGCAGGGGCTTAGCAGAGCAAAAGAGAGCAAATCTGTCAGCTCTCCCTGGGCAGACAACCCTTCTGACCCTCATTCAAAGACATATTGATTCTCCTCTACACCCAACAGGGGAGGGTGTGTGTGTGTGTCTGTGTGTGCAAGAGTGTGTGTCTGTGTGCATAAGTGCACAAGTGCTAAACACAGCCTGATCTTTCCTCCTTGTTTCCCTCATAAGCAGAGAGCCTTGTTCCTGCAGCGCTGTTAAATAAGATAAAATATATTTGATTGTATAATCAATGAAACAGTTTTTATTGTTTAATATAAGTCCACATAGACATTAGAGTGTAAGACAGAGATTATTTAGCGAGTGAAACCACAAACCTTAAAACACAGCCTGACCTAGTTTACTGTTCTTCAGGGTTTTTATCTGTCCTGCTCTGTTTCCTGTCTGTTACACACTCAGTTTTGGTTCTGGAAAGAAAAAAAATCGTCAGTGGGCGCAAAAACACAAACCGAGCAAGCCACAGAGACGAGCTTTTCTCCCATCTTAACGCTAACACCACATTAAACCTCGCAGTGCACTTGTTAGCTCTGCCTTGTTTTCCAGGAAGAAGCCTAATGACCTATGGGACGTTGCCAGTCGGGGCTTTGCAGACTGTTAGGGACCCTGTGTGTATGTTCATGTAATTGTCAAAGCAGTGTCGCGCAAAGACTGGGTCAAGACTTAAAGGCCAGTGGTGGGAAGATTACAATCAGCCTCCCAAATCACACTGAAAATGGTGTTAACTAAAGGCTTTGGCTGTGAGTTGCCAAAGACTGTGAAGTGACTTCAGGGTTGGTTCATTACAAGACAACAGCTACTGACATAAACTGTCACTTCACAACACTATACAGCAGAGGAAACAAAGTATTAACAAAAAGCAGAGTGAGCACTAACAGCAACTTCACAGAGAAGACTTACAAGGAAGTGGTTTTGTATCCTCTCAACATATGATTAATAGCTAGAAAACAAGACAACATCTTGATTTTTGTCTTGAAGACAAACAGGAACCAAACAACGTTATTTTATGTTTCATTTCATACTTCTTTTGTTCAGAGTGACATGAAAAGATCAACGTCAAACTCATATCTGTGTGTTATTTAAGGAGCTAGCGTCAGTTTTATTTAATCTAGAATCTAGCTAAACAAAAGACTGGATTGGGGGGGGGGGTATAGCCTGGCTTTGTCCCAACTTGGATGCGCCGCAAAAAAATGTAAACACAACAGTGACATATTATCATATAGTTATGTATTAACACATCCAGCAGACATGGGACAACACACATTTGAATTTGTGCTCCAGAAGCCCAGTATTCACTTTGCCTTTACCTCACTTTTGGTCTCCTCAGGGAAGTATTTGCCTCTATATTTGCTTAACACACCACCATGTTCTCCAGGTAGTTGCTAAACTTTGTCTGTCTGATGTTCGGTGCTAAGTAGGTTGCACACAGTGGGTTGAGTGAAACAAAATGTTAAAGTTGCAGCCTGAAAAACCAAAACAATGAGCTGAAAGATGAAAACTCTCTGCAGAGCTGAGAGGAGCTTTTACTCATTTTACTCATTTGTCATATAGAAATGATACTGACCACAGCTTCACACAACCTACACATTAAGATACTAACAGTTGGAATAAAGTCTTTAACAGAAAAAAAAGCAACACTGACTTTGCATCAATGTCAGGAAGGCTTGTTGCACATATGTGTGTGTTTGTGTGAGTCTTTCAGGTCACATGTCTTGTGACCTGGCACGGGCAGCACAGTGTGAAGTCTCTGGTAATGGTTGGTCGTCGGGGGCAACCGGTCATGGCAGTTTGTGTGTGTTAGGGGGTAGTGTGGGGTGGGAGGCGCAGTCTCCTACATGGTGGGGTTGTTGTCTACAGAGTTTAAGAGCTGCAGCATAACGTTGGCAGGCCGCACGCTGACCCTGCTCCTGCCGACACAGGAACACATACACACACACACACACACACACACACACACACGGTCAGTGGTATAAGCTGAAAAGTGCTGGCTGCAATAATGAAAGGCAGGTGCACCAATAGGCCTTCACAGTAAGAGGAAGAGAAAATGAGAAGACAAAAAGAACATGTGAAAGTCAAAGCAGGTGAAGACTGACGGACTTCATGTGGATGACAATGATGTTTCATGTGTTTGTGCAAGAGACAGGTGGTCTGACGTCTAATAGCAAGACACATATAACACTAAAAGACCATCCTGTGTGTGTGTGTCATGTGTGTGTGTGTGTGTGTATGTATGTATGTAATTAATGCATTGTAGCACCTCAGGGCACTTTGACCACCTCTCTCCTGTCATCACCATGTTCATAATTCCTGTCAATACACACACGACACCCTGAGGTGGCACGCACATCTATAAGTGGTCAGAATGCTAATTGTGGCATTTGAATAGAGGGTTGACAAATGAAGGCAGCTAGTAATTTTTATTTCCTACATAAAGCATCATGATAGCTGGATGCCTTAAATAGTACACTACTGGCAACATTGTGCACAACGCATACGATGTACTGCAATGTACTATCATATATTGTTTGATCTGTGGCCTACAAACCTCTATACCAGATTGCATCATGGGATTTTAACTGTTTATTTCCAACATGACATTTCAAAATCATTTGTTTTAAATCAAGTATTAGGATGATGTCCTCAAAAAAAATCCTAGATAGCAACAAATCACATCATGATTAGAGCATATAAAATAAAAATACCAAGGAGAAATGATGCTGTCTTCTTCAGTCCCGAGACAAATATCAAGGAAATCAGTTCTTTTAAACTAACACACTCTTATTATTTGTGGACATGAGAAACTGAAACCCAAGACACAACATAAATCAGGGAGATTTTTTTGCTGAATTTGTTGCTGAGCTTGATTCAGAACAAAAAACACAATATGCACACCTTGTCTGAATCTGTTTCCCTCTGTCTCCATGTTCCTTTGTCACTGTCTCCCCTCTCTCTCTCTCTCTTATACACACACACACACACACACACACACACACACACACACACACAGGCACACTCGCACACAGTGTGGGCCACAGATGGCATGGTGGTGTCAGGGTGAGAGGGGTTTGTTAGGATCAAAGAGCTCCAGTGTGTGGCCCCTCCACCCTTCACTTGCTTTCTTCTTCTCTTTCTCTTTCTGTTTGTCATTTTATTCCTCCCCTTCCTCTGCTTTCAATCTCGCTTCCTCTCTCCCTCCCTTCCACCCCTCCTCCCTTTTCTCTCTCTCGCTCCATCTCTCTTCATTTTTTCCCCTAATCTGTCCATCAGAAGTGTTGATAAATTATTCATGCCTCTGTCTGTCCCCGACGCCTTGTCACCTCTCCTCCACTCGCCAGCTCCTCTGCTTCCTCTCCTCTGTTGCCTTCGTCCCTTCCTCCTCCTCCTCCTCCTGCTTTGCTCTCATCTCCTCTCCCCTCCTCCTCCTCCTCCTTCTGCCCTCTAGTCCTGCAGACAGCTCAACCACACACAATCTACCATCAAAAACCAAAGTGGTACAAGTTAATAAACAGATTTTAGATGATTCCAGCCACTTTAAGTGATCTTTTAATGGGTTGGAGCTGTGAGAGACAGAAGATAATTTAATCTATTAATATTCCTCAAGATTCCCCCATATATTCTTTTGCGCTACAAGCTTGATGGATGATAAATTGTTTCCTTAAAAATTTGAATTTTAGTCAGCAGAACTGATCAAAGTTGCCTTTACAACAGCCATATTTCTACAGCAATCTGTAGAGACTGTGCACACTAGACGCAAAAGAAAGAGGGATAAATGTATAAAAGAAAGAAATGAATTGAAAAGCACTAAAGACCTCTTTCATTATCTCCTTCTTTTCTTCTTCTCTCTCCTTTACATCCTCCCCCCTCCCCTTCCCTGCATCCCATATCCTGTTGGATGGAGTGCACAACTCAAAAGGCTAAAAGAGAGAAAGAGGTAAAAGAGGTAGAGTGTGAGTAACACAGTGAAAGATGCAATAGAAGGAGTAATCTTGTGGCTAATCCAACATTCTCTCCCCAAACAATTAAACACTGGTTTATGTCTGCTTATACTTTGGAGCACTTACTTCCAAACACACACACACACACACACACACACACACTCACACTCAAATGCAGTTTTCAGAGAGATAAAGTTTGCTGCGGAAAGCTATTAATCATAGGAAATCCAGATGAATACAAAGTTAGGGAGTCTAGTGATTAGTGATAAATTGCCTTGTATTTCCCCATAGGTGGTGTGTGTTTGTGTGTGTAGTGAGGATTGCATCTAAGGTATCAGTGTAGATGTGTGTGTGTCTGTGTGTTGTGGCTGATACAAGGGTGTAAAGCACTTGGGCTGAACCCTCGGGATATTAGAATGCAGCTGTGTGTGTGTGAGTGTGTGTGTATGTGTGTGTGTGTGTAGGCATGTGTGTATGTGTCACATATGGTCGCTCTCTCAAAAGATGGGCCTGTCTCAACCACTCTCATCCCCTGTTACCACAACGATTAATACATTTTAAAAAATGTCCCCTCCACTTTCCCCTAGTGCCGGTCACACACACACACACACACACACACACACACACTGTTCACTATTCAGTGGAGGTTACTGCTACATCAGCAGCACACACAGCACTGCCTTTAGAGGCTGATCAATCTGTACTGCTGCTTGCACTGATGAATTACAGAAGTCAAGACAGAAAGAGAGAGGGAGAAATGGAATGAGGGAGGGAGAATGAGGAGGAGGATGAAGAGAGGGGAAGCGAGTGGGAGGATGCAGAGGAGGAGGAAGATGAGAGAAGACAAAGACATGTAAAGTGAGGCTGGTGAAATCATGAGCAATAGGTGAGGATGACGATGATAGTGACAAATGTTATCAAAATCCGAGGGGAAAAAGGAAAAAAGTGCAGAAAATAGAAAAAGAGGAGGACCAGAGGAGGAAAACAGTAAAACCAGAGCAGAGGACCATCACATGGATCTCTCATTTAGGTGTAGTCAGTCCAGGTTCAAGGACAGACAGATGATATACAGAGGCCGAACACTTGAAATCCATCCCTAAAAGCACAGATGCATGGATAATATTGACTTTAGCTGTTACATTTTGACAGACAGGAGGAGTTTATGGGCAGGGAGACATGTAAGGCTTGAATAGATATCTTTGTTGGGCAGGGGGGAAATTGTTTTACGGAATGGAGACTTTCCAACACTGTTGTTTTAAAGAGCTGTCAAATGGGTCTGAGGCTGATAATGCATGCAGTGTTTTCAGATGGTGTTGCCAAGAAATAGGGTCAAGTGAGTAGTATTTTATCCCGATATATTGTTCTCATGCTCACTTGTAATACACATCTCTCTCAATTTGTATTTGATGTCTACACATGGTACTGCATTTACCTGACCTGTTTTTACTCAACATGATTTGTATTGCTTATTGGAGGTAGATCAAGTTTTGTGATTAATTTATTACATCTCAAAAATACTGGATAATGAATCTGAGATTGAGGATACATTTAAAGACCTGGTCACACCAACATTTAAAATGATGACATTCTGCAGCAAAATCAAATCATTCCAATGGAATCACCATGATGAGTGGATTTGTTTGTGGTGATAGAGTAAATCCTTGCAAATTTGTCATGCTCAACTTTGGCGAACTTTCACCTGTAGATTTGCACCTTTGATCAGTAGTAAACTGTCTTTACCATGCTAACCTTTGAGGGAATGGAAAACTGGAGAGGATAAAATGGAAGATGCTATCGTAGCTTATTAGCTGGCATGCTTGTAGAGACAGTTAGGAGACAGGAGTCAGTGGTATGAATACATCTTTTGAATAGAAAGTGTAAACTTAAAGCTCCATTAATGACAAAACTAACTGCTTGCAAGCTCATTATCTCAGAGAGCTTTTTCCCTCTTATAATTAATAAAATGCTTTATTGAAGGAAATGATGTACAGTCCTGAGAATAAAATGCCATGGAGGAGTAAATGGCCCATTTTGGAGGATATAGTTTGTGCCACTGTTTAATTGTATTGCATGACTGTTATTTTGCCAACCCTATTCATATCAGTGAGGATAAGCTAAATAAAAAAACACAATATCAATAAAAACTGAACATTATATCCTTCATAAAGGCAGGATTTATTGCAGGGCTTTTGGAATTAGGCCGCATTAGTTTTTGCCAAGTGTACCTAATAAACTGCCAAATTAGTAAATCTACCACTTTCGACTTTTTTTGCAGCATTCTCTTACACTGATTGTCTGCCTAACTCGCTCTTTATTCCGTTTTTTTCCTCTGTCCTTCCATCTCATTTCAATTTTTTACATTTTTCTTCCCATTGAAAACATGATTAAACTTTAGAGTAGGTGGATTTACCCTCTGCTCTGTCTCAGGCAATATGTGAAATATATTTTTTCACTCCCTCCCTCTCCCCTCATTGTTGCCAGTGATAAATCCATAGCTATCTATGACAGCTTTGTTGCTGCTGGGAGGCCCCTCCTGCCTTGTTTGGCTGTGATTCCAGCCGACAGCTTTAGGAGCGTGTCTTTATTTAAGAGCTGCTGTAATTACACAGGCTTTAGCATATGTAGACGGCCAGATATGATTCAAACCACCACGCGATGGGGAGAGGGGAGAGTGGAGAGGGAAGCTCAATGGGTGAATGAGAAGAGAGATAAACTACAATGGCGGGAAGAGCAAGAGAGAGAGAGAGGGCGAGGGAAAGGGAGGAGATGGAGAGAATGAGGGGAGGAAAGAGACAGAGAAGGAGAGATATGGTGAGCAGGGCAGACTGATAGAGCAATTGAGAGACGAGGAGAGGGCAGTCAGGAGGGGGGGGGGAGAGGAAGAGATATGGTTTGGCAAATAAAAGAGGAGCACGGCGCTGCTGCAAACTGTTCGCCTTATGATGCCTCATTAGGGCTTAGGGCTGCAGATAGTGCCTGTTAGAGAGATGTATGGCCTCAGCACTGAGAGAGAGGCAGAAGGCAAGAAAGAGAGAGAAGAAGAGCAGGGCAAAGGGAGAGAGAGATGCAAAGATGCACAGATAACATGTAAAATACAGAAACAAGAATGAAATAAAATGATTACAACAACTTCCTGTAACATTTTACTGAATGAAATGTTATGTCAAGATTTGTGTGAGAATAACAAATGTTCAAGTTCCTAGGACCTAGGCCCAACCCAAGGTCCTCTCACTTGCTGCAGAGCTTTCAGCCATTTCACATGGTCTTTACCAGCATGACACTGTGGACTGTTCTTTAACGACTTCTTGTACATGTTGGCAGCTTTGATTCCACTGTCTGGTTACTTTCTGTGTGAGGTTTTGTGCACACAACAGTTCTCCTCTACTGACTTGTTTCTTCACTACTGACACTGTTAAATAGTGAGGACATTTTTTTAAATTTATTAAAATGAATAAAATAAAATGATGTAGTGAAATGATAAAATGATCACTAATGAAACACATTTTAAAATCTACTTGATTGAAACAGATCTTGTTTAGTTGAAATACTGCTAATGAAATTTAAAACTGATTCCAGTGTTAAACTTTATAAGCAAGAACTTGAAATGAAGCAGTGAGGTTGATGCATTTATATCCCTTAAACTATAGCCTCTCCCATCCGTTTTTACTATGGTCAAAATTATATGAAGCAAAGAATGTGGATAATATGTATGTGCGTGCGTTCACATCCAACCCAAAATGAGTGCAGGAGCAGGAAAAAGAAATGTATTGATACAACAGTATAAGGTATTTATCTGTCAATCAGGAATGAATGCTTACACTTTTTTGTTTTGCCAATTGCCAAACTGCAGTCGAAGAAAATGTCACTGCACTTTTTTGGCAGAATCCTCTGAGGACGGGATCCCTGCTGAGCCAACACAATGGTCTGATTGAAACAAACGAGGAGGCTGCATTTTTGTGACACAGTGCTAATTCTGGTCTGAACATGAACTAATTTGACATAGCAACAGACAGGCTGAAAGGAGAAGAGCAATAGAGCTAAATGGAGAACAAAGGAGAGCGAGAGAGGGAGCAGAGCAGATAAGGAATCAGACACTGTCCAGGCGACACAGAAAAGAAAAGAGAAAGAGCAAGGACCACTAAAATAAATGTCTCCTTTTCTTCAGCATGTGTAAGAAAGATAGCAGATAGTATATCACCAGGCTCCACAAGCACTAATTAGGAGCTGGATTTTAACAAGCAGAGAGAAACAGTGAGGCAGAGAAAGAGAGAGGGAGGGAGAGGGAGAGACGGGAGGAAGGCTGAAGGCGGACCGTTAATCCACCGTCCATTGTCAGTCGCTACAGGAAGAACCGTGTTGGATGTTTCGCCATGGGAGACGGCCGTAAATCTACGACGCAACCTTTACACGCCGTGCTCACAATACACGCAGATGCAGCCGTACATGATACCGGCTGACACAAGTGTAGCCACCCAGTGACAGATTGCTTTCATCAGAGAGACCACA
This sequence comes from Lates calcarifer, assembly GCF_001640805.2. Lineage (NCBI taxonomy): Eukaryota > Metazoa > Chordata > Actinopteri > Centropomidae > Lates > Lates calcarifer. The sequence goes on along the minus strand of NC_066836.1, from coordinate 20,573,513 downwards.
CAAATCAACTGCCTACCACTCGCATAACACACACACACACAGTGAGGGAAGCATAATCAGGCATTTTGTTGCAGTTATCCAAAGTAGTAAATCAGAACCTGTTGTTTCTATCATCAAAGGCCAGTGCTTATCTGCAAGCTACAGGTGTGTGTATGTGTGTGTGTGTGTGTGTGTGTATGGTCTGATGGTTTCCTTTATCTTGTAACCACAGAGGGGCCTTTTGTTGTCTGTTGCTGATTAGCTGTCTGTACACATGCCCAGTCGTAAATTTACCTATGTGAACCAATATTAGTGCTAATGAGGCATAAGTAAAGGAAGAGTGTATGTGTGTGTGACATATTTGTTTGGATGTGTGCTAATAATTCCAGTGTAATTTCCATAGGGGTCTGGTCCAAGTTTTCTGGGGGAATTTATGAGGTAGATTCACAAGAACTGGATACCTGCTGCCTTAGAGGGCCTTAGAGACCACTTTGTTACACACATACAGCACAGACGTTCTTGCATACTGACAGCACACACATGAACATATGCATTACCCACAGCCATAGTCCTGACCCATGCTGGGATCTTGCCCTTCCCTAATCATAACATACAACCCCAAAACAACAATGTATATGGAGTTCCCACTGTCCGGTACACCTGCAGACACAAACACAATATGTACAAAGCTCCCACTGTATCTCCCAGGCCTAAACATGCACGTTCTTCATCCTAACCACCATCATTTCCCTAACTACCACTTATGTTGCCCCAGAGGATCCCCTTTAGATACTGATCATAGTCATGATGCGCTGTTAGGCATGCAGGACGCCCTGCAGGACGCTACAGAAACTGTGGTCCAAGAGGACAATTGCTCAGACCTCAAACTGTTTAGACCACCTTACTGTATTCTTTAAAGGTATGAAAAAATATACACTTGGGCGTAAGGCAATATGCAGTGATCTTTTCCTTAAACGAAAATGCTCTGTCTGGTTTTCTGGTCCTTTCACAATGAAAAAGCATCAAACCTTACCACGCAGACATACAACACTTAAAGTTTAAAGTCAAAAAATCTTACTTGAATGTAACAAATGGCAAAAGACCTAATAATGGCAATGCAATTTGCTGAGGCAATTTGTAGGTCAATCTTAAACCTGCAATAACTGAATTTTGGCCACCTGGGGCTGAGCTGTTAACTCAACTTAACACTTGGCATCTTATCATAAAGTTAACAAAGAATTAGCGATTATTTAGAGGTGGGTTACTGGTCATCTAATGAATCTAAGCCCAGTATTCATGCCACTCTTACCTCTGTTTTGGTCTCTGTATTACTGTATTTCCCTTCAGTAGCCAATGGACCCACTACATTCACCAGATATGTGCTGACTCTGCCTGTCTGCAAGTTAGTGTAGACTGGATTTGTTTTTCAAACAGGGTTGACTAAAGCTGTGAGAGTTTACCAAAATGTGAAGCTGCAGGTCATAAAACCAAAACAGTTCAGAAACTAAAACGCCCAGTAGAGCGGAGCAGATTGAGATGATAATTCTCTGTGCGTTTATTACTATTAGTGACACCTTTCACATTGCACATTGTAATTGTTGACATTGTTGACATCAAAAAAAATTAATTAGTGCAGCTTTGAGTTTAGATTTTTAGCTTCTCGTACATAGAGAGGTGAAGCAATCTGCAATTACAACTCTACTCGGACAAACAGGTTGAATCTCACTGGGTCTGGTAAAGACATTTCTCTCAGTTGCAGAGGAGGTTTCTGGCACTGGACACTTCAAGCAGTTGAAAAGTGACTACAACGCACACTAATAGGGGTTTAACTGGGTGCGAAATGTTTGGTCTCCCTCTCATTGCTCTTCCTAATGGGACCTATTGACTGTTTGTGCAATCAGAGTACATCACTATGTATGTACAGTAGATTAGAGACTAGAACAGCAGCCTCTGCCTCTCCCTCACACTCTCTTTACATCTATTTATCTCTTTATGTATCTTTTTCTCTCGTGTTGTCTCTTTCAGTTTGTGTAATTTGCAGTTCAACTGAAAGATGCTTTACTGGCACGGCTGTAGAAGAATTAAACATGTTGACAAAGCAGTTAACAATACATAATGATCACAACAATACAAAGAAATGATTAAGATAACGCAATCATTTATGCTGCCTTTGTTTCTCTTTGCATATCTCCCTCTCTCCCTCTGTATAACTGCAGGTAAACAGTCTTGTAGCTCGTAGTGGTTATGTGATTCAGTAGCATGGCGCGTTTCCGAATGGTAATTTGCAGAAATGAAAACTTAATCAAGCATGCTGCAGAAGTGGCCCTGAATAATTTAGCAGTGAGGGGAGAATGAGGAAGAGGACAAGAGGAGGATGGGAGGAGGAGGGTGTGAGCACAGAGAGAGAGAAGGAAGGTGAGATGGTAGATTCTTCCCTCTGTCCTGCTTTATATCCAGTCTTCTACCTTTCCTCAGACTTGCCTTTCTCCTTTTTAATCCATTTTTTTTCTTTATTTCTTTGCTTTTTTAATTTCCATTTTTGTATCTCCTTTTATTTCTTCCTCTTTTTATTTTTCTTTTCTACTTTATACCCTGCTTCCTTGCATTTTTGCTCCCTTCTTCCTATCTGCCTGTCTTCTTTGACACCTGACATCCTGCCTACTCTTTTTCATATTTCTCTCCTTCATTAGTATGTTTATACTTCTCTCACTTCTCCTTTTTTCTGTTTTTCTCTCATATTTCTCCATTTTCTTTTTCAACCTTTCAGCTTTTTTCCTCACTTTTGCCTCCATTCTTTTTTTCCTCTTCTCCTCAGCTCTCACCATCTTTTCCTTTGCTGTTATCCTTCTCCTCTTCCATCCCTCCACCTTTCTTGACACTCTTCTATTTTCTATCTCTATCCTTTCTTCCTTCCCTCCCTCCCTCCTGTCTTTCCTCTACATATGATCCTACTTTTTGTGATGTACTCACCCAGACAGTGTATAAGCAGAAACAAATCTTCATTCGGAAGAGTTTATCTTTGTCAAACGCTTTCTGAGAGGATAATTAATTACTTAGCCCCAGTTAAACTTTTAATATCTTCCTTCTCCCTTTCTATCTTTAATTAATTTCTCATCCTGAGAAAGAAAGAGTTTCATTAATACTAAAGCCATCTGTCTTCTAGCAGGAAGAAAGCCCATATTGGGTCGTTACAGACGACTCCCTCAGCCCCCTAAATGATTAGAGAGGTACAGAGTAAACATTTTTCTTCTTTCTGCCCGGTCTGTCTGACAAGTGCCAATACATGACCCCCTCTGTTAATGTCCCTTTTTCTCTTTACATGTATAAAGACGCATGATCCCCATACACAGCCATTCATATCACAATAATCTCATCGTTTGTTAATGTATACAATGATTGATCTTGGCCCTTACCATCAGTATTTTTACTTATTTAGGTGAATATAAAAAAAAAAAATAATAATTATCAAGACTATTTGATTAAAAGTGGCATGCACTTTTGATAAAAATAAAAGTGTAGTGAAAAAAATGTCAACTTTTACTTGAGACTTACAGTTATGTACTGAGAAAGTTTTTCCTAAGGTAATTTAACTTTTGTGAAGAACAAAAAATATCAGACACAAATTATTATTTTAAAGGGAATCATTTTCTGTGTCTTAAAACATATAATTAGGGAATCATTAATTTCTTCTGATTTCAATTTTGATCAAAGAAAGAGAGAGAAAGATAAGGCATTTCAGATTTTATTGCATTAAGTTCAAATTTCTGTCAAATTTAATGTCCTGAAAAGTTAGTAGCTGCTGTATTATTTTTAACAGATGTTGGGATAATCTGCTGCAAGAAAAATTGTAAAATATGCGTTAAAATGCTAAATACAGATAATTTGTTGTTCAGCTGATCTTTCATTCTTTCTCGTCCCGTCTCTCTTGCTGTCTCTCTCTCTCTGTCTGGCCAAACTATATACTTTGGCAAATTGGAGTGAGAATGAACTGCAGACCCAGATGCTAGTTTGTGAAAGCTCTGCGTTCCCCTTCTCTAATGGAAATTAAGGGCCATGCATGTGTATGCTTGTGTTTGTGTGTGTGTGTGTGTGAGAGAGAGAGAGAGAGAAAGAGAGAGATGTGCCAGGCTTTTGTGACATGGCCTCGCAGGGCTCAGATTTTATTAAGTACCCTTTAGAGAAAGAGAGAGAAACAAAATAAGGGAAAAGTCCCCCCCCCCCCCCCCCCCTCTCACTCACACACACGCACGCACGCACATGCACACACGAAGCCCAGACTCAGAATTTTATTAAGTACCCTTTAGAAAGAGTGAGAGTGAGACAAGAGGGGAAAAGTCACCGGCAGCATGGTAATCAGGCCCGCTAACCGAGACACCAAGAAAAGAGGAGAGTTTGTTAAAGGAGAAAAGAAAAGACAGAGAGAGGAAAAGAAGAGGAGGGGGAGTGGGGAGATGTTTTCAGAACACTTTTCTTTTTTGTAAAACCAGAGAAGAAAAAAAACAGGAGTTAAAGAAACTTAACATGCAAACAAAATGCAGTTTTTCTTTGAAACAGGTGTTTTTTTTTAAAGCACGATGGTTTGATACATGAACCGCTTTCATTCTTTGCTTGTATGTCTTTACACACTGTGTGTATTTAAAGGAACTGGGTTATAGATATGTTAGACATCAGTTGTCAATGAATCCTGTCATATTATGGGAATTTTCAGTTCATTATAAGTGAGAGAATCAAGCTTATCTGCACATTTGGCTAAAAGGCTTTTTGACGATCTAATCTATCATAACAAACATGTTATTTTATTTCTGTGTACATGCCAAGGATCTTGTGTGTGAGAGGTTAATGTAAGGCAAAGGTACAGGTTTTAGTCACACTACGAGCAGAACACAGAGAAATAACAGAGCTGTATAACACACATACAAGATGGACATGGAGTGCCGTGGAGAGCAGGAGGAGAAAGGGGGACAGGGAGCAACAGGAGATAGCAGGAGGAGGAGCTGGGTGATACCTTGCATGACTGCTCTTTCCCTAGACGAGCCCTGCCCCACACACACACACACACACACACGTACACACTGAGTGACGGCTGGTGTGCGGGTGGCTGTCTTGTTGGCAAGGGTTTCTGATTTCACGGCCTACTGGGTGGTGGCATTCAGCCTCCATCAGGCACCCCTCTTTCAGCCTTTCACACACACACACACACACACAGACTGACCCATCCTCTCTTCCCTGTCCACCCAATACCTCCCAGTTTATTTTTGCTTAACTTATCTAATAGATTTTAAATATTAGATTTAACTTGTAAATTTCCCCATTGTGGGACTAATAAAGGATTTTCTTATCTTAACTTCTGTAATTGAAGTCCCACACTCATGACTGGATGATTGGTAACAGGTAAAGATCAGTGTGTGAGAGTAACAAAAAAACTAGTGGAAACAAAGTCAGTCTGCAGTGTCAGGGGTCCAATTTCCTGAGTGCAAGTCACTAAATGGCCCCCAGTTTCGAGAGGGAATGCTGATAATGCTGACAAGCTGCTTTTCTTTCACTGAATGGTGAGGACAGACCCCCTGCTTTCCCAACACACACACACACAAACCAAGTGACAAGTAGCTCATCAAGAAAAATGGTGGATTGAAAATTAGCATTTTGAGTGAGTGCGTCCACTGAAGTTGAGGCAGATGATGCACGCTCAATCTGGACAAATGATAATTGATAGAGAGAGGGTGAGAGCGAAAGACACAGAGAGAAGGTGGGGGGTCCTGTCAGCTTGTGTCTGAGTGGGTCAGCTTGGACTGAGGGCTCCAGAGGTCAAGAAACAAGAGGTCTCATAGACACACACGCACACTGACGCTATACTCCGCACTTTCTTTTCTCAGGCATTCAGGCTTTGTTATGTGAGAGAATTTATTGCTCAGCAAACCAGCTCCGGTCAGTGAGAGATTATTTGACTTCATGAAGTTCTCTCTCTCTTTCTCTTCCTCTCAGAAAATACTAAAGAATCCAGTGGAGGCCCATGATGAATTTTGTCCATAACAAAATTATTTACAGCTTTACTTCTTTTGGGATTCTTCCTATGGCTACAGATTAGTCTACTCTGTAATTCAGTACAAATGCAAATATCCTCTTGCTTGTATCAATCCGCAGCTGAAAATAGTCCCTCGCAGATGTACCATTTACTCCAGTTTAAATGACTTTTACCATAAACTACAGTGCTCTGCTGTTTTAGAAAATTGGCCTCCTTTCACAAAGATGGAACCCTTTTTTTTTTTTTAAGATTTATGTCTTCTGTAGGAACTGATGAGCTTGGATCTGCCACAGAAAGTATAGGGGAGTCAGAAACAAGTTGTTAGTTGTAGTTATTTAATGGGATTTGCTAACAAATAGAAAAATATATGACATAACTGTATCAATATATAGTTAATTTGTGTTTCAGTGGTGCTCAAAATTACTTCATAGTGAATTATGATACAGTATAATTGTAATACTTAGTTACCTCTAGTTACCTCTCTAAAAATGTTATCAGTTTCTTCTAGAGATAATTGATTTTTTAAAGAGTAAGTTCCCACTGAGACTACTCACAGTGCTACAATATGTGTGAGAGAGAATGTATTAGATGGAGACACCCAATCCATCCTCCTCTTCCTCACCTCACTTAGTTTTACAGAAACACTAAATGAAGCCCTGTGTCCTTTAGATGAAGCTCTTCTTTTGATTTAATGCTCCACCGCCTTGAGAGAACCTGTTGAAAAATCACTTCCCTGGATTTAGTTTTGGACAATAAAACACTGTCCAAACGTAATTAAAAAACCCGCATAGTCTTTTTCTACAAACTGTTAACCTCTCGTGATACTTTTTAGGAATTACGCCATAAAGTTGAGAGTTTTTAATGGGCACAAATCAAACATGGTCCCATGTTAATTTAATTAAGGCTTGCCACCAAAATGTCCGGCCTTGGTCCAAATATTTGAGAAGAGCAATACTTTTCCCCCCTCCTCCAAGTTGATTAAAATATGTGATATTTCACATTAGTTTAGTTTTTATGGGCAGTGAGGTAATTCATTGTCAGTAAATGGCTTGTCAGAGTGCTCTGTGAGTGATGTAATGCTATGAAGTCTATCGTTTGAATTGCCCCTACGCCTATTAGAGAAAATCGACTTCTGGGCCCATTATTTGATTATCTTGCAGGAAGTTTGGAGAAGGCCATTGGCATCATGTTATGGGAAGGGATCACATCTTTCAGTTTTACAAGTGGGCTAATAGTATTAATACTTTGAATGTCTGGTATGAGTAGAAATGTTTAATACACATACAACTAATAATAATATATTAACAATAATTAAGATTAAATGAATTAAATGAATTTTTCAGAAAGTATTTTTAAATGATGAAGTCTTTTACCGTATGCTTGAACAATATGCAACCACCTCTCCGGCAGCTCATTTATACCCTTTAATTAAAATATGTCAGGTTCCCATTGGCTGTAAATGTACTTGAGCACGTTCCTCAGGTCCCGTATCAAGATAGGACCTAATACCTGGGCCTAATTAACACGCATTTAAAAATACTCATGATGCTAATTACCATTAACATCTGAACAGGGGTGCAGGAGGTAGGGGGATCGGGAGTGGGTGGCAGTGGTAAACGACAAGACAAGATAATTCGACTAATGCATATTTATCTCATGCTAATTGGCGTGCACGGCCAAAGAAAAGCGTGCACTTAATTAATTGACATGGGGGGGGGTGCAAATGAATTGTAGGCACTCAATCTGGAGAGGGAGACGACAACACAGGGGAGTGGGAGGGGGTGCTGGGGGGTATGAAGCCAGAGGAAAAAACAAAAACAGTTTTTAGTTTAGTTTTAGTTTAGTATCTTATTGCAGGGTATGTTTTTCATTAGAATAACCCTTTAATACATTAAATGAATTTGAACACATCTTTCAAACAGTTTGCAGCTGCTATAAAAACAATACCTCACAAAACCTATGATCAAAAATTTCAAAATTTCTTAAGACCACTATGATAAGGAAGAACCATAAACATAGTGGAGGTCTCCACTGGAGTGTCATAAATATAACAGTGATATAATAAAATACTGCAAAATCAAACAGTGCCACAGGCATCCAAGAGATATGCTATATTTTTAAGACTCGTGTACTTTCAGGAAATAATTCAAATATTCAAATCTGTACACGTCAGATTTGACTTAGTAAATCTGAGCAAGGGCTGAAAATGAATTTAAGCTAATTTGGCATTAAAAGCATTGGGACATGGTGGATTTTCTAAACTGGCCCTAAACGTCTGTCCCGGTTAGTCACTCTGTGTGTCCCTAGTGCCAGATTTCAGAGTGGTTTTGTTTCCAAAATAACTGTGTCTGTCCAGCTCGCCCCGTGTAATTTGGGTTGTGTAGTTGGCCCTGTGTTATAGGGGCCCTCATACATACACACACACACACACACACACACACACACACACACACTCCCTCTCTATCTCTCATTTATTTGTTTACGGTCCTCCCAACCCCCCTTTTTTTGGAAAGAAACCGATAGGACGCAGAAGCAGGACCTTTCACGCCTTACCCTCTTCTCGTACCAAGACCCCCACCCACCCCACCCCACCCCACCCTGTCTCTGCTCCGCCTGCTCAGGAGGCACAAGAATTAAAACAGAAATGTTTTTGAACACACACACATACACACACAACACTCATCCATTTCAAACCACAGATGGTCTTTTGAATGGAGCGGGGGGGTTCCCTTGTTTTGTGTGTGTGTGTATGAATCTGGGAGTTTACCCTCGCTTTTAGCCCTCTCTACCCCCCTTCCTCATCCTCCTCCTCCTCTGTGTCTAGGCAGCCGTTTTGCTCTTTCGTTTCTTTCTTTCTTTGTGATTCCTAACTTTCTCTTTTGGAAACGTCTTTTGTGTCAAACCCACGGCTGCTGACTAACTCTGCCTTCTGCTCATTTGCCCCCATTTTCACCTCACACATCCTGCTCCAAGTGTGTGTGTGTGTTTTTCAGAGATAGAGACCATTACTATTACTAATATAAACCTAGTTATAGTAAGCCTGTACTAAATCTTTAGAAAGCACGATACATCAAATTTATAGAAAAACTACAAATCCCTAGGGAGTATTATTGTAACAGCATTAGACGTTAAATACCAATATGCCATAAAATACAATACGGTAACTGTTGAGTACCATAGACACGATGTACTGTACACGATGTATATGTGTGTATATATATATATATATATATATACACGTGTGTGTGTGTGTGTGTGTGTGTTTTTTTTTGTTTTTTTTTACAATTTCTTAAAACAACACAATGTTATCCTAAAACTAACTTTCTATGTATATAACATTTCTCCAAAAACTACAAAAAACTCCACTGGCAGCCACCTCTGCAGCACTTAATCCTTTGTTATGTTGCAAGAAACAAACAGCAACATGCAGACATAATATTTGGACTGTGCTCAGATAATGTGTATACTTGTTGAAATTATTATCATACAGTGGCACAGTGTTCTCATTGTATTTTCATCTCTAGCCCCATGGAGAATCTGGTATTAAGGCAAACACATGCCCACTCAAATTAGTCAGGGTAACACTCAGATAAAGAGAGAGAGAGAAAAAATCATTGCTACTGTATGGCAAATTATAAAACTGGACACCTGTTTCTCACACACACTTGCACATAGACACTCATTCATATGGTCACTTCCACAGCATGTATTATCTTTCAGCTTATATGAATACTGTTAGTGCTACCAGAGCCAGCAGCTGTCGTAGTTGGTGGTCCCAGTCATGTGTTGAGTTTTTACTTCTATGTAAAAAGAAACCCAATCCTATTTGGTGTGCCATTCCCCATATAGTTTTGTTTTATAGCGTCATTTTAATTGTCTACATTCATTTTTGACATGGGGTGGGGGTGTGTGTGGGGTGGTGGTGGTGGTAAGATTTCATTCACTCATGTGGCTGCGTCCCACTTTTCAGCAATACATATTTAAAGGGCCACATGGAACAGAGCTAAAGGGAAAGAGCACAGACACCATGGCAAATAGGATGTTATTGCTTTTCTCTGTCTGACTTACTAATTTGTCTTCTCCCTTCCTCTCTGTTCGTCTCTCCTCTCCTCTCCTCTCCCTAGGTGGCTTGGGTAATAAACACACTAGCTGTCTGTCTGTCTTGCCGTCTTGGCAGGTTGAGGCCTACTTAACCAGGCGAAACCGCTGCTCTTTTCTAAGTCCCTTTGAATGCCTCCCTTTGTCGGCGACACGCTACCATGTTAATGTCATGTACCGTAGAAATTGCTGCAGCTATGGCTATTAGCTTCGCCGCTAAAGTACAGAGAGTGACGGAGAGAGAAAGAGCGAGAGAGGCTGCCACAAAACCCCACCGGCTTCAAATGCGGACCATAATTGCATTGCTGTGAAGAGGGTTAAACACCCTCCCCTCCTCTCTCCCTTCTTTTCCTCTCTCCATATCTTTTCCTTACCACCCCCCACCTCTGTCTTTTTCTCTTTCTCTCTCCCTTTTTGTGTGTGCGATTTGTCCCTTAAGCCGGCGTAACGTCTCGGCCGAGGCCGCAGAATGTGGAGAGCAAATTGGAGGCAGAGCGTGAACAATGGAACATGCATCGCTGCTGGGGCATTCTTCTTCTTTACTGGGAACTGTGGGAGGGGTAGAGGGAGAGAGAGTCATTTTGCAAGGAAACTCTAGTGCCATAGAGATCCATATAGACAGTGAGTGTGCAGTGAAGGCTTGTGATGCTGGATACAAACAGCTAATAACAAAGCAGAATAGTTTTACTCATACTTATTTCAAGTATCGAGTTGGAATAAAAATCAAATTAGAAATTGATACAATGACATAAAAGTTTGGGAAGAATGAGAGGAAAAAGTACAAAATGATATGGAGGGAGCAAACTGTAAGCATAGAATTAAAGAAAAAGCTCAGGCTGTTAAGAGTGCCAGAACCAGGAGTATATATTTCACGTGTTCAAAGTCAGGACATCATTATTTTTCTGTCTTTTACAGTTCCTTATGCTGCCCACCATGCAATGGCATTCACCAAGTTTGGCCCCCTTCGGCCTAAAACATGTTATGGCCCACAGAATTCAGAACTCTGTACAGACTTTATATGGATGCTTGCATGTAAGTTTCATTCCTCTGAAGTTAGACCACATGGGGAGAAAGCTCAACTGACATGAGGGGATGAGAAGAAACAAGAAGACAGGGAAGAGAATATAAATATGGAACATGCACGATAAGGAAAGCGGAAAAGAACAAGTGACAGCAGGGAAGCAAAGAGCAAAACTGAACTGAGGTGTACATAGGAGAAAAAAATAGAAATGATGAGGGGAGAGGGGGAAAAAAAAGCAGGACCAAGTAGAACAGATCAGATTAGAGCAAAGCAGGACAGATAAAAAGAAAGGCAGGTTAGTCCAGTCAGGGCAGTTTTTCACAGTAACCACATAATATCATCGTTGACTTCAGTCGTACTTTAGCGCTGAGGACTTTGAAGCCAGAGACTCAAAAGCAGACAAAACCAGAAAAAAATAGGGGCAGATGAGAAAAGAAGTCAAACACAGCACACAGGCGAAGAGAAGCAGAACAGCTTGTCTTCAGCGTTGAATAAGCAGTGTGTATCGTTCACATTGAGTCAACAGATTAGCGACAGAGGAAGCTTAGCTATTCCTGGCCTCCCTCGTTTGATGTTTTGGGAGGCCTAATTTGATTTTTCACCTCCCATTGTTTCAGCGCTGTGTGCCCCTAATCCACTTTAAAGTGGAGACAGCTTTCATCCTTTCTCCTCTCCCTCTCCGTCTTCCTCTTTCTGTCGCTGTGTCCCTCTTTCTTTTGTTACCCTCTTCTCTTCCACAAGTGCTCCACAGGCATATGTGCATTCCATAACATTATGGAACATGGAAAAAACTGCCTGGATTATTAGAGGAAACTTGCTTGCAACAGTTAAACAGGAGTGAGTTTAATCACAGTACCATCAATACATCTTAAATCTGCTGTTGGTTAAAATTAGAATAATTTTAAGTCTAATGAATACATGTTGTTGACGGAGTAAATGTTAGCTAGATGTTAATGTACATGCTACTTTGGCTGACTTAAGCAAAAGTTTCTACTTTGACATTTTGTAGTGTTGAATTTACAAGTTTATAAGTTACAGTGATTCATTCCTACATTGCATTTTAATGATCTAATTAACAATTTATTAATGTATTAAGTTATATATTTACATTTTTGTCAGTTTCATAGCAGCGTGGTTCAAAGTTAAGGGTAGTATATGTCATTAAGTGTTTTTTGTGTGTGCACTTTTTGAAGACATGATATTGTCTTGAGTTCATTTTTGTTCAGTTTTGCAGGTGTGATTCTTTTATCTTGAATAGATTATTTGATGGGACACTGGAGCCATGGCTGTTGGCTCCTGGACGATATGTTATGTGTTTTTTTACAAATGATCTTGGTTGTTATACTGTATGGGAATGTAGACTTAGTAGTAGCAACAGTAGCTGAGGGCTACTTGTCATTACTTAATATTTTCCAGTTTTCTTTTCAGTCCTATTTACTCTACTACTGTATATTGCATCCTACATATCGTTCACCTCACATATCAGTGGCTACGAAAAAGAAATATATCAAGCCCTCCTGCTCTTCTTGTCTTTCTCAGTTGGAGCTGAAGTGCTCCAACAGTTCTTGGTAGTAATAAAAGCCTTCGGGGTTGGAGGGGTTTAGTTTGGCCTTAAAGCGCTCCCCTCCACCAAGCCACCCCATCCCACCCTCTGCTGCAGGCTGTATTAACCCAGAAGAAAAGCCTCTGGAGAAGCAGAAGAATGGTTGGAGAAAAAAAAAGAGGTGGAAATTGTCACCACAGAGAGACCCCCACCTCTTCCTCCCCCTTCCCCTCCTTTTTTCCCCCTCAGTGAAAACAGCGAAATGACCAGCCCCTTGGCTCAGTGACTGCGCTCAGCTTGCTATAAGGGAGCTTAATGCACCCAACCCTCCACCCCATTGTCAAAGCCCCCGACCCCAAACTACCCCTGAAAAAGGGGTAGTCCCCCACTAACACACACATACACATTACCAACGCACACCCACAAAAACACCAGCCTTGAAAAGAGCCACACACATCAACTCCTTTTGTGTTGGCTTCTTCTCCAAACCATTGACTGACTGACTCACTGCTGCTGCATTGACACTCTCCTCCAACACCTCCGCACCATCCCTCCAGCCTCCCTCTTTCTTCCTTGTTCTCCATCTATCCATCCCTCTGTTCCTCCTTCGCGTCCTCTCTTCTCCTACCAAAGTGGTGGGGAAGAGCCCCGAAGCAGAGGTGGAATAAAATAGAGGAGGTGAATAAAGACAGACAGACTGTCAGTGCATATGTTGGGTGGGTGAGTCTAGTCCTCTACATTTAAAGAACCATCTGTGATAGTTTTTATTCAAAGAAGCAGCATCAATAGAATGTTTTAAAAAAGCTCCTTTTGTTCCTTCTTCCTTTCTCTTCATGTTCCTGCCCCTTTTTCTATTTCCATTCCTCTCAGCATTTTTTTTTCTCTGTTTGCACTGTTAATTTGTACAATTTGTAATAACACAAGGAACTGCAAGTTCACAAAGCTGCTAATCCATTTTAGTTGCATTGTCTTTTTATAGACAATGTATAATGTTCCAAAAACATCCAAGGCAGTGCAAACATGCTTTCTCACAACCACGAATAAAATAAAATAAAATAAAAACATTTAACAAAAAGATGAAGTCATTTTGAAATGTAAAAGTTAGAGTGCAAAACTTATGCTGTGATATCTGCTTCTGTACTGTATATATATTTGTGTGTGTGTGTGTGTGTGTGTGTGTGTGAGTGAGTGAGTGAGTGTGTGCCTGTGTGTGTGTGATGGATTAGCTCTGTAAGGGGCTCAGCGGTACACTGATATCTTTGCTCAGTGCTCACAGCATGATACACCAGATACTGGCACGTGCTCACACATACACACACACACACACACATACATATGAGCAGGGATTTGGTGTCCAGTAGCGTGTAGACAGCCCAGTGGTGAGCTGTCACTGTGTGTGTGTGTGTGTGTGTGTGTGTGTGTGTAGCCTTGTTCTTCTAACAGTCCTCTAATCCTTCTAGAGTGGCCCTGATAGGCCTAATGACACACACTGGGACACAACAGGGTGCTGCACCTGTATGTGTGTGTGTGTGTGTGTGTGTGTGTGTGTGTGTGTTGGAGCTATTACCACTTGCTGTGACACTTAAAATATTTTTCTTTCCTTTCCTGCTGCATTTCTTTTATGAAGTACATCTTGTGTCCTTACAGCACAAAAAAACAAAAAAAAAACAAAACAAAACAACAAAAAAAAAAACTACACAATTTTTGCATTTTCACAGTGAAAAAAGGCAAGTGACAGTTTTATATATAAAAAGTCAGTGACATAACTAAAAAAGACCTGTGCTCATAAAAGTCAAATGTGATTTTTTCTGGACACTTTAACACCCCTAAAATAGTTTGACCATCCAATTAAATCTTGCAGTGACCCCAGTTTGGGCTGTTGAAACACTTGAAAGAGCAGGGAAGTGTTGGCTCCTGGCACTGCTGCAGCAGCGACATGATGGTGACTCTGCCAGCTCCAGCAATGCCGCCGTACTCAGTTACAGCTGCAGCAAGGCAGACAAAGAAAGTGGTGTGTGTTAGTGTGTGAGGGTGACATCACCCCATATGGGTGTTGCGCCAGCATTGTCATCCTGAGTTTGGGGGTTAAACCACATTTTCTGTTATTCTATGCGCTGTTTAATTCTTAGCATTAGCTATTTTTTATTTTATTTTTTTCTGTTTTAGTAACTGATAGATAGATACATGGTATATTTACCCTTACGGTCACCAAGCAACTGTAGAAAACAGGCTGACACACACACACACACCCATGCACACCACTAAAAGAACTCCTACAGACACTGTCTCTCTCCATGTGAAACAGCCTACTTAGACTCATAAACTAAAAGCTACCTGTTAACTGGAACAGGTGGCTTAACAACTGTCTAGCCCCTGGCTACAGGGGCTAATGACTTCCTGTACATACGCACACACACAGTCTGTCTCTGTCTAAACACACACCCTGACCCACAGGAAATGTGTACATCTCTGTCAATGACAGGTCCCAGTGTATAGCACCGGTTCTTCCAAAGTGTGTAAAACAGTGCACTTCTCCCTCCGCTCTTCATACCATAATTACTTTTCAACCCAGTGCACACAATGCAAACATCACTCGTGTACCTGTATGGAAAAGGGAAAAAATGAAAGGTAAACTCAGCAAGCACTTCTCTGTCTGTGTAGACGTCAACCTCATAATTTTTTCAGATGAAATAAAAACCAGAGAAAGAAAGGGCGAGTCAGAAACAAGGAATTTGATTTCTTCATCAATATCTTACTGTTTGGAGCTCATTATTCGGACAAGGAGAAACTTTCTCTCTTTCTGTCTGTAGGTCTTGTCATTCTTTTCTTTCTTTCTTTTTTTCTTCCCATACCTCAAACATCTATTTGCTTGTGTCTAACAAAAATTACACGGGAAGAAAGAAGGAAAAGATAAAAACAGCACATGTAACAATCTGTTTGCTCTTGCGTATTTGTGTGCGTTTGTGTGTGTGTGTGCATGTGTGTGAGTGAGTGAGTGAGTGTGTGTGTATGATGGGAGCAAAGTGAGGTTAGATTATAGGGTCTGGTCTCTGAGAGAGAGGTGGAGGGAGGCGCAGGGGGTTGGTGGCACATGGACAGCTAGTGACATGATGGGACCCCTAATGGTCATAATTGGCAGTGGCTTTGACAGCAACTATATGATAGCTGCACAATATACACAACCCTGACTGTGTGTGTGTGTGTGTGTGTTTCTTTAAGGAGAAATTTACACAAAATTGCAGCGAGGTTGATGAACCGCTTGTTTGCAACTGCTGCCTGTTTCTCTCTTTTTCTTTGTGTGTATGTGTGTGTGTGTGTGTGTGTGTGCAAGTGTCTCAGATGCTCAGTTGAGTTGGCCACTGGCAGGTGTAAAAGGTAGCAGTTAAGCTTGTTCCCCTCCTACCTGTTTTCTTTATTGCTCTTTTTAATATTGCTTAAATTCACACAGACACAGCCGCAGATACACACACACCAATGGCATCGTGTTGCCATTTTCAAAAGGCTATAGCTGCCTTTTATCGAGACTTTTTTCAAAATGGAAATTAAATATTCAACTGCTCATCCATCCATCCATCTATCCACCCAACTGTGTGTCCAGCCTATCTCTAACATATGGAATTATTATTTGGAATATTACTTAGATTGTGAATAAAATTATGTGGTACAAATGATACTGCACTGATTGGTAAGTTTTAAATAAATTTTAAGGAAAACACACTGAGACAGAAGAAAATCAGTTAATGCAGAAAAGTGTTAACATTTACATCTGCTCCATTTGTGTACAAATGTAGGCTCTAAAAAACAAGAACACAAAATGGCTTGAACTGGCAGCTATGCTGGCTGCACTGTGCTAAACGCTGGGTGCTCTGACTCAGTTAGTGTCATGAGATTTATACTGTGTGTCTTTTAAAATAAGAAAATGGAGGAAGTGATAGCTATGGTAATTATGTCAAAGCCAAATAGCTATCACTGCAAAAGTACTGGGACTGGGCCACATTGTCACCTGTATGCACCCTGGTAAATAAGTCAGTAACTGTGTAATTGTAAACTATGAAGTGTTCAAAAATTTTCATGTTCTATCTAAACCATTAACATTAATGGTCTACATAACATCAGTATATTGTATATTTTCACCAGATGTTTAGTGCCTGCCTCTGTGCACAACTTCAGCAGGTTAACATCTTTGTACTTTGCTGCTTTAATTATTCCATGTTCTTTTTTCTTTGTTTATTGAATTTTACCAATGTACAGCTAGTAGACAGGCACAGAGGAAAATGCAAAAGAAAAAGGTGAATTCTCACACACAATCAGCACTGATATTATTAGAAATACAAACTTTCCATGCTCAATAGAGCTAAAATGTATTTCTCTCTTTTCTTGTTGCATTTATTTCTTTTTTCCATCATAGTAATATGATCTTAATAGTTAACAGGGGTCAGCAGAGCAAGCAAATATCTGATTATTCAATCTATCCAGGGTTGGATCTATGTGTGTGTGTGTTTGCAAGTCCCAAGAGTGAAAGAGTGAGGGACGTAGATAGAGAGATACAGGGGGACAGAGAGAAAGACTGGCAATCAAAACAGCAGACAATCTCTTGCACCTGAACGAGCAGCAGCACAGTGTGTGTGTCTGTGTGTGTGTGAGCCAAAATGCTCCCTCTGATCTCGGTTCAAAGGCAGCAGGGAAGAGGCTCAAAGCATTCTGGGTCCAGGGGAGAGATGGAGGGAAGAAGGTTAAAGAAGGAATGAGGGATGATGCAAAGAAAAAAGTCAAGGAGAGGAGGAGAGATAGATGCGGCGAAGATTCCCTGGGGTTGACAAATCATTACAAGCACAGATGGATACAGTATGTGGGTTTAAAAGCCAGTTTTGGATCAACTTAAGAGTTTGTCATATTCCAAATTGTATTACATTTTAGTGTAACTCAACTTTGATATTTCTTGGCATATATAACAACTATATTATGACCTAGAGATCATGTTAAATTCTCGATGCCATTAATCTGAATCACAGTGAGGGACATCAACAGTAGAATTTAGTTTCCTAGATTACAAATGAGGTGAATTTCTGGTGTTGTCTTTGTGCAAATCTGGGTCTGATGTGATATTCAGGCCTTGAATCTACATCTCTGATTAAGAGAATCAAGAAAGTACAAATTCCCGAACAAGAATTTCTACTCCTCTAGACCTAACTTTGACATCTGCTGTGGAAATCTTGCAGAGGATCATCAGTAGAGGGAGAATTAGTGTCACTGAAAGTCAGTGGGGGTAAGATAAGCTGTGGTACTGGATACTATTAGATACAAACCCCAGAAAGTTAAGGCCTTAAGTTTAGAAACAGTGCTGTCACCCCACTGTGTGCATGTGTGTGTCTTTGTGTGTGTGTGTGTGTGTAAGAGAGAGAAAGAGGGAGAGAGAGAGAGGAAGGGTCTGATGGTCTTAACAGTAAAACTAATAGTGGATGACTGCCTTAGCTGGAGGCTCACTTCTCTGTGAAGTTTCCAGCTGCTTTCAAAAGACAAGCACAGCACACACAAAAAACTTCACACACACACACAGATATGCGCGTGCGCACACACACACACACACACACACACACACTTTTTGTCAGAGTCAGACATTAAGCCATAGAGGTTGGATTTTAGTAAAAAGTAGAACAGGAAAAATACAATTTCATGTGGCGGGATGGCGTTATATAAATCTTATTTTTTCTCATCGATGTGAGTCATCTTTGCTCTCAGAGATCTCAGGGGTTTGTCTCATGATGGATGGAGTGGAGGGGGAGAGAGACAGAGAGGCAAGGGAAAACAATTTGGAGAAATTTACGCCTTAGTTTGGAGCAGTTTGTGGAGGGTAATGCGATGTTTTATGGCACGCTGTCTGAGTCCGTTTCCTCTCATTTTATTTCATTTAGGCTTATAGTTTCTTTACCTCTAGTTTATTTTGAAAAGACACACACCATCAACTACTGTGTCACTCATGTCTGTTTATCTGTCTATGTGGTGTTTGTCTTGGTCATAAAGTCGGAGCTGTAAATGCACATTTGGCCACTAAAACATGCAGACAGTCCTTTGGTGTGTGTGTGTGCATGTTTATGTGCTTGGCCCACCACTAAACAATGATTGTCAAGGTTTCTGTTTGTCTGGGGGTGGGGGGGGTGGTCTGATCTTATTCCCACCCCCCCTCCACACACACACGCACACACACACACACACACACACACACACACACACAGAAAGAGATGGACACATGGACAGGTTGGGTGTGTTTTTTTTTTTTTTTTTGCGAGAGGAAGGTGTCACGGGTCAGCGGGAGAGGCCAGGCCTGCTTTTTCATTGGTCGACCTCTACTTCCTACTTCCTGGATGACCTGGCACCATCTGGGGAAGTGATTGGCTGAGAAGAAGAAGTCTCTTTTAGGAGGGTTGAGTAGGGTTGCCTCTGGTAACCCCTCCGAGGCCTGTCACTCCAATGAGTCGTAGAGCCGCTGCTAATGATCAAACCAGCCTAGTCACGAACATTTTCACCTCCATGCATTTCAAAGGTCTGTCCATGGTTTTTATAGAATAGAAATGTCAAAAAAAGATATTGAATTAAAAAAAAATATTGGCAATAATACATTAAAACCATCTATGACTTAAGCTACCATTAGACTAGACTAAAAGGAGACTGTTAGTTACACTAGATGGAAATTATGACACAAATAATGAAAATCATTGGTCTAATAAACCAATAAATGACATAGCTGGCTGACAAGTTTAATTTTTGCATTTATTAATAAATAATGTGACATGAAAGTATTGCTTACTATGGAGAGAAGAGGCTATAATGACTATGATGAATGGGGAATAAGGAGAGGAAGAAAGGTAAGGAAAGGGAAGGTGAGGAGATTGGAGATAAGGAGAGGAGACTACAGGAGAGGAAGAAAGGGAATAAGAGATGATAAGAAAAGGCTTTTGGAAAGATAACAAGGTGAAAATAAAAGAGAGGAGAAGACAAGAAGAGATGTGAGGATAGGAGACGAATGAAAGACAGGCAAGAAAGGAGCTGAAGAGAGAAGAAGAAACAAGAGAGGGGAGGACATGAGAGGAAAGGCAAAGAGAGGAAATAAAGATAGGAGAGGAAGGGGGGAGAGGCAATATAGATTTAAGAGAAAGAGGGAAAAATGAGGGAAGAAGAGGAGAGGAAATGATTGAAGAGATGATAAGATGACAGAAGAGGAGAGGCAGGGAGAGTAAGTAAGGATAGTAGAGTAAATGAAAAGAGGAGAGGAGAGGAGAGGAGAGGACATATTTATTTCATTCATATCTCCATGTATTCCCTTGTTTCCTTCCTTCTCCCTTCCATCTGTCCTACAATCCCACATGCCTCCTTCCTCCTCCTTCCTCCCCTCTTTCCCTTTGTCCTCGTGTCTTTTCAGCCCTTCCTCCCTCTCTCTCCTCCCCCCTCTTGTCTTTACACCCCTCTACCTCCTTCCTCTGCCCGTCTCTCCCAGTCTCTCCTGTTTATGAAGGTAAATTTATAGGTCTACCAGGAGCTGTTAGCTGGAGGTGGCCTCTGCTGCTCGAACCACAACAAGGCTTCACCCTCCACATGGAACAGAAGCAGCATAGTGGGCATACTGGGCTGTTTCCATCACCACACATTACACATGATAGTGCACTCACACCTCCCATTATCTGCTAATGAGCATCTCTGTTTTCTTCCTGCTCTCCCTTCTGTGTAATGCCTCACTTCATCATATTCCTGATGAGTGGTTGGGTGGTTTTTTCTTTTTTTTCTGACTTTATATTGCTCTATCGAGCATTTGTTTTTTATTGGTCTACAAGGAGCAGTTAGCCAGTGGTGGGCTCCACTTTTTAACCAGCACATGTGTTGTACTGTTTTTCACACACTGCTGTTACAAGTCAGCTCACTCACTACATAGTTATATCATTTATGTAGTGTGTCCTCCCTGCTGTGCATTTGTCTTGTTTTATACTTATACTGCTGACTACTTCTTTTTTTAGAAAATGTGCAAACTCTAAGTGAATGTAGGGAAAATGGATCTAAGACAGACATGAAGGTATGAAATCAGTAGGGCTTTTTGGTGTTTGTTTTGGTGTATTAGTATTATCTGAAATTAATATATTCCTCAAGTAAAGTCAGACTTTACCTTTTTGAGCTTTTTTAATGAAGAGAACTGTCTCATGATCACATACATAAACCTTCCACTTGACTCACATCATCATGGAGAGTGTTACGTGTCTGCCATAACAAAAGGCTGCTCACTCTTTGGTGGACTGATCCCTCTCCCCACATTAGACAGTCAATTAGCCACAGAATGGAACAAGCTCATACAGGATAAAGTAAAGCTGGTCATTCACACACAAACAGAGCTGCATGGTCTCTCACATGAACCGATTTTTCAAAACCTATGCATGAAACATTATAATAAAAAGACAAAATTAAAATAATCCAAAAAGTTAAGAATACGGCATCTAAATGTCTATAAAAGGGCATAACCAAGTTGTAACAAACCAAAATTTTCCTTTAATAGCAGAATAACACAAGGTAGATGTTTTAATGGTGAAATGATTTGTTCATGGTGTAGAGTGTCTTATCCACAGGGAACCAGTACATGAAATGAGTTTTCCTGATAAACGTTTCTCCAATATTACCAAATTGAGTTTGATGTGTTTTGTTGTCAATTACAGATTGTTTCTAATGTTTTTTTGTCCTCTCTCTCTCTCTCTCTCTCTCTCTCTCTCTCTCTCTCTCTCTCTCTCTCTCTCTCTCTCTCTCTCTCTGGGGACCTGTGCTGCCTGTCTTCACCCCTGTCATCTCATTAACTCAGGTAAGTCAAATTTCCCTCTTTCACACACACACATTCACATTCAAACGCATCCTGAAAACACTAGATAGTGAGTTCATGTCAGCAGGATAACTGGGAAGTGAAGTGAAGGAAAGGAGGAGGTGAAGAGGGAGGAGTGGTGGGTTTAGGGGTAAGTGGGGGTTGAGGTGGGGGAGGTTCAGACTTTTATGAAGTCACTATGAGAAATGGCTTCGACTTGTGTGGCTGGCTGTTAAAATGGTCCCGGGCCATTCAGAGCAGGGTTACAGAGTATCAGCCACTACTGAATGGGAAATCAGCTATAGCCTCATACTCACCCCTAATGATAATAGCTCTAAGGAGACACACACACACACACACTTGCACTGACTCATTTGTACACACACACTCACGCAAATCTCTTTCACAGGTTAAGCTCATGTTGTTATCCAGAGTGACTTAACATGAGCGCCTCAGTAGCTCCAATTAGTTGGTCACAAACATCAGAGGCAGGAAAAAATAAGGAGTCTTAGTTTGCTAGTATATTACTGTGACCATGTTAATGCTAATCCCCCCCCCCCCCCCCCTCTCTCACACACACACACACACACACACACACACACGACTATCTCTCCTTCCTTTAACTCTCTGGAGTTTAACGGTTTTTATTTCTCTCAAGTATCCAGCTCTTACTCTCGCTCTCATTCTCTTTCTCTCTTTCGTGCCCTCCCCCCAAACACACACACACACACATTGTCACACAGTGACTGTAATTCCCCAGGGTGACGGGAGTCATGTCAGAGATTTTTACTGATCGCTTGTTGTCTGGAGGGACCAAGGTGACATTTCCTCTTATGACCTTAAATGTGAAACATAGTGCATTTCTATTTGTGTGTCTTTGTGTGTGTGTGTGTGTGTGTGTCTGTGTCCCTTTGATAATGAGAGGTCTATATGCAGGGTTGGCAGGATATTAAATATGTAACAGCAGGTTGAAAATGGGAGACAGAGGTGGCTTGTCTTACACAGAACCTCTTTCTTTCTTTCTTTCTTTCTTTCTTTCTTTCTTTCTTTCGCATTCCTCTCCTGCTACATTTTTTAAATGTTTTGTCCTCCTCCAGGACAGACAGACAGGTGTTTGGCTGCTTCTGCACAGAAATTAGTCACACACACACACACACACACACACACACACACACACACATACATCCAAACTTGTAAGAGTGAAGAAAGGAGAAGGAAGTGTCTCTGTGTGAGTGAGTGTGTGTATTTATGTGTGTGTGTTTGTTGTTGGATGCGGAGGAAGTAGGTGGGCTTCTGGACACCCTCACATTACTCCATCCAGTCTACAAATACACACACACACACATAAACCAAAGTCCATACCGGTCCCTCCCCCTGAATTCCATAGGATGGCTACATTTGTTTGCACCTTCTCTCAACTATAAAACTGAAAACATGCCTCAGATGTATCTTGAACACACAGCATCGCCTTGAACAGGGACTTAAATATCAGCATTTAAACTTTTTGCTGATATAAATATGAATGATATTTTGAACTCTCACACAGGAATAAAAGTATTCATTCCAATGGCTTTCCAGCATATACAGCCATTGGTGGACTGTTGTTTGGTTGCTAGGATGACTTCACAGCTATTCCCCAGCTGTGGCCAATAAGGACACACACACACACACACACACACACACACACACACACACACACACACACAAACATGCACACTACAAGGCAGTTTGTACCATTCAACAGGGGTTCCCACCCTCTCTTATCCTCAAAAGATGCCCATCGTAAAGACCCCAATCTATCTCTCTTTGTGTTTTCCTTCTTTCCTTCTCTTTCTCTCTCTCTCTTCCTTGCCTCCAGCCTTTTATCACCTCTGTCTTTATCCTCTCATTTTCTCTTTACCTCTGCCAAGATTGATTTCCTTTCCAACTATCTCCAGCAGCCCTCTCCTGCACTCTCCAATACAGTCAGCGTAGCTTGCTAATATGCACACACACACACACATGCATGTACACACACTTTTGAGAATCACTGTAATGGGATTAGAAGGGTCTGCTGAAATATTGAAGAGTCCCGATGCAAATAATGAATAGGCTGGCAATGTATCTGGATAAGTGTGTGCGAGTGTGTGTTGGGGGCTAGTGCAGGTGCTTAGCTGTGTCAAGTGTGTGTCTGTGTGAGTGTGTCTGTGCATGTGTGTATGGGTGTGTGTGTGTGTGTTATTAGCCAAAAGTAATGTATGGCTCACAAGTGTGGGTTCATGGCACAGTTAGTAGGGCCTGGAGGCGAAACAAAATACCAACCTCAAGTACACACGGATGTACACAGACACAGACACACACACACACACACAAGGTTGTAACAATGCTCTTCATCACCCAGCACTCTGTCTGTTCACCCCACAGTGACACCCCACTTACATCTGTCTTACAGCACAAGGAGGAGAGTGATGTCTTTGTGATATGTATATGTGTGTGGGTGAGAGCGTGTGTGTGTGTGTGTGTGTCTTCATGCATGTGAGCAAAGTATATGTGCAAATGTAAGTATGTATGCTATGTGTGTGTGTGTGTGTGTGTGTGTGTGTGTGTGTATCGTACCAATGTCTAAGGTTGCTGGCTGAATGGAGGAGAAAATTAGACCTGATATGATAGTCACGCTTCACACTGTCATCAATGTGTGTGTGTCTGTGTGTGAGTGTGTGATGACAGTCACTGGAGCCAATAGTACACAAAGACAGCAGAATACCAACAAGGTTTGATAGCAGAGTGACAAAACCCAGATATAAGAAAGCACTTAAGATAGTGAGAATTGTTGAGTTTTGTTGTCTGCTGATATGACTTTCTAATTCATCACTTCATGTTACTGAGATTCATTTGCATTTCATTGCCTGCAAGTTTCGGCTTGAATCTCCACTGAGTATGAGAATACATGTACTTATAGCTTGTGACAAAAGAAAATGATGCTAAAAGACTCAAACACTTATATGAGCCAGTATCATCAAGCCTTTGTTATGTTGCAACATCTTGTTCAAATACATATTAGTCCCATGTGTTACAGTGGGTGTACAGATTGAAAATAGGAATGCATTAAAAGATTGGCCTGACATTTTAGGAAATACCAGCTTTAAATCAGAAGATTGATACCACTCTCATGCCTCCAGGTCACATTGGGGACTGTTTGTAAGTTAGAGAACAAAGAGAATAGACTAAGAAGCAAAACATTGTTGCTGCTTTCCACCACTGGAGAGAGCTCTTGGTGGGAACAGGAGTGATGTTTAATAAACAGGTTAGCTATGTAGCGATAGCAAAACCTACCTGACCGTGTCGCTACAGGTACCAGTGACAAGATGAATATACAATCCAGGAAATCCATTTTAAGTACAAAACCCTACTTATATCATAAGTGAATCAATCCAGAATGTGCACTTGCACATGCTCAAATGATTTTGCATTTAAGCAGAAGTTTGGGTTAAAATTTTGCAATAGTTTTCCTATGTGCAATTGTATACTTTACCTTTAAAATCTTACCCTTTATAGCACTACTGTGCTTCCATGAGTCTCAGTCCCAGGGTGACTCTAAATTTACTCACTTTCAGTCCCAGCATGAAGAAGTTGCAGAAGTGTTAGTCTAGTCCATTGCCATTTTTCTTTCTCTACTTAGATTAGACTGTTGGGAGTAGCTAGAGACACAATCCAGAGGCGGTATAATGACCTGCTAGCTGTTATCAACTTGGTCTTATGTTAAATGAGACAGGAGAATGGACCTGAGCAGTCAGTGGTTAGCTGAATGGCTACAGGATCTAAGCAGCACAGACAACACTGTGATTGATTCTTCAGGATGGAGAGGCAGAGAGTGGACGGTAAAGATAGAGGATGAGGGACACAGGTAAATGAAAACTGTGGAAGTGTCTGAGACCTCATACTCACAAAATACCACAACACACAACAATAAACAAAAGAAAGTTACCCTGGCAAGTAGTAGTAGTAGTAGTCTTTTTCAAATGCATTTGTTAGCATTTCACAAGCAGCAACGTTCTTGAATAAAACAGAAGCTTGTTACTACATAGACACTGCAAAACATTGCATTTCCACTCATGTCACTTCATGCGTCTTATATGTGTAAATGTAAATGCAACAAAACAGATTCCAGATAGATCCCATTGCTCAAATTTTGAGACTTATTTTAGCCACAAATCTTCTTTGGATTAATGCATCTATTTCATTAGGATGCAGTGTAATTACATCAGTCAACACCCCTTGGAAATAGCCTCTACGGGGTCTGTCCCTGTGATAATAATGCTGAAGTTACACTGAAATGACACTGAACTCAGCCACTGGTTTTCAACTAGTACAATAACATAGTGTGCACCAGCTTTTTGTACACTTATCTGATCTCTGTTCAACCACCAAGAGTGGTTTGAGCACTGTCAGTAACGATAATAAAGCTTTTGACTTGCTCATAGTCTATAAACAGGATTCTTCAATGCCTTTGTGCTAGTGATTGAATAGCTGCTGATTACCTAAATAAACAGCAGTTTGCTTTTCACTAAAATTGCTGCTTCTGATGGAACCTCTGGGCTATGAAGAGTGTGACATGGAAGAAGCTGTGCTGAGTGTTTGGAACATACTGTAGTGAACACATGAATCAACAGCAGAGAAGTGGATTCTGCTGGAGTGGTTTGAAAAGTCTAGTAACATTTTTCATGTGTTTTGAATCCAGTCTGACTACAGCTGCCATATTATACATAGCAGCAGCCTATAAACATTTCAGAGCCACTTTTCAAACCTACATTTGGTGAGTCTTAAGTTTCCCTTGAAATACTGAAATGCTTTTTGTGTCATAATTCCATATCTTTAATTCACTTCACCATCATTGATGTTTCTCATCATTGTGGAAGTCAAATACTGCTCAGTAAGTGTTATTCCAGTACCTAATTTATTCAAATTCAGTCACAGTCAGACCTGACTGGATGAAAGGTCATGACTGACAGGTGTTTGAGCCAATAGCGTGCAGGTGTAAATCCCTCCCTTAGGAATAGAGCAGTCCTAATCAAGCCCTTGTAATACACTAGTTCCCGTTAGCTCCCAGGGGCTAATTAGCATTCTAATTACTGATTGCAAATGAGAGCTGCGTTGATTGTGTTCCGCCTGTGAGTGGAGAGGCTCGAGAGAGATACACACACACGTGCATGCACACACACACACACACTCACACGTATGCATTTCACACACGCACACACTGTCATACTCAAACACACTGAGTGATCATCGTTAAGAAGCTTATCATGCTCTTGTTCCTCTGCGCCTTTCCAGTCCCCTCTCATCTACAGTGTCTCATTAGGATCATAATGCAGTACATATACACACACAAGCCAGAGCACACGCATACACATAAATGTGCAAACACACCTACACACACATACGGCGATGAACATTAAAGATCGTAATAAAGAAACAAACATAAAACATTATATACTGCCAAAGTGTTGCTGTTGTTCCTACCAATTAACACAGCACTGATTTACTGCTCAGGGGAGAACACATGCGTACAAACCACAAAAGCATCACACACACCCACAAATACACACTACTGTGTGTATATGTGTGTAAAAATCAAGTGTGGCAGGGCGAAAGGGAGCAGAGTGGACTGAGGGGGCTAGAATAATGAAGGAATAATTCCTTATTACAGTACAACCACAATGTATCCATGTATGCTTGTGTATTTGTGTGTGGGTGTGGGTGTTTGTGTGTTTGTGAATAAGTGAGGGAGAGAGGCAGAGATAGTGTGGGGGAGTAGATAAGAGCGAACTCACCAACAGCAAATCATCATGTTATGCTGCACAGTTAGGTGCTTTAACAAGGCTCCTCTAAGCTGCACTTCAGTCCAGTGTCTGTATGAGTGTGTGTGAGTGTGTGTGTGTGAAAGAAATACCTCTGAACTGAACTGTGTTTTGATTGCTGCAGACAATTGTATCTACTTGGTTTTCTCACTCTCCTGTTACTTTCTCTCTGTCACCATCATGCTGGCGGAGTTACTTCTAAAGGAACATTACACTACACACATTTTTTCTTCACATATCTTTGAGTGTAAGTGATCTTAGGGTTGAGATGGGTTAAGTGGCACTGTTCTTGCTCTGATTGCCTGTAATGCTACTACCATCCAGGTACCTTGTTGTTATTTAAAACAATCTGCTGTTAAATGTAAATCCCTGTTTCTCCTCTGCCACACAACCAGACATTAAATACATGCAAACACACATTCCTGGTAGGATGCTTTGTAACATGGACAGCATAGTTTTACAGTTTACCATGACAGTATCATAAATCACTGTATAGTTTAGCATCTGATAAGGCTTCAAACTGATGGATGTACTGAGAGCAGCCATCGTGCCACGCAAACACTTCCCCTTTAAGTTTTTAAATGACAATCCAATAAATTATTAAATTATTAAATACTCAATCCAGCAGGTCAAGACTGAGACAGAATGTGGGTCTACAAACAGTAATGGATGTTTAGTGGGTTGATTGGGAAGTAATATTAACATCTGCCTTTGTTTTTGCTTTCAAGCAAGTATAGTAAAAGTTGTTGCACTGTTGGTGCTGCATCTCAAGACCTCATCAGTGAAGTTGTAGCAGGACATAAAACCTAGGCTGTAATAATGAATATCATGATGATGTATTAAGAAAACAAACAAAAATAGTTTTTTATATCCTGACAACAATTTTATATAGTTATAAATGTTTACTTGTTGTCTTATATTTCCATTGATTTCTCTATTTTGTGCTATCAGAGCTAGCCATTCAATGTCAAATATGTATCGCTTAACAAATGTTTTGAATCATTATGTTCTGATGTAGTAATTTCTGGCTACATGTTTAAGTTGTTATTATGTTATTATGTGCTGCTACAGAGACACCATTTCATAGGGATAATTTAAGAGCAAGTCAGTTTGTAATAACACACAGACACACATATACACAAACTGTCACCCGGGGTATTGTCTCGTCTTAGATTGTTCTGACCATATTCTGCGTAAAATTGGTGGAGGGGGAAAAAAGCAACAGTGAAATTGGAGACTCTCTCTCACTCTGTCTGCCGGTGTGTGTGATGTGATTGATGCTCGGCAACCGGTGTTTACTCTTGTTGGCCAATTGAAAACCCAGCGTGGCAGGCTGGGAAAGCACAATGGGGAGAGGAGCTAAAGTGGCGGTGTGAGGTGCTGAACACTGACACCGAGACAAATAGATAGAAAGCTGTTAGAGAGGAGAGGACACAGTGGGAGGGAGGGAGGGAGGACGAGCCAGACACAGACTACACTGAAAGGGAACATTAGATTTGATTTCAGCAACAGAGAAGAGTAGAAAAGGGAAAGAATGAGGGAATGATGAAAGGAGGGAAAGATGGAGGGAAGGAGGATATTCCAAAGGGAATAAAAAGGTGGCTAAGTAATGAAAGATAGTAAACAAAAGCTAATAAGGGAATCCAACACACCCAAAGACATAATTTGACTGATGGATGGAGAAAGGCAGATGGTTTAAGTAACAGACAGAAAGAGCGATAACAAGTAACGAGAAAGGGAGAGACAGACGGAGAGAGAGAGAGAAAGGACAAGAGGGAGAGTGGGAGGGATGGAGGAGTGGAGAAGCTGGTCATCCCTGTCAGCGGGCCTTTAAATGAAAGGCGACAGTGTGTGTTGGGGAGAAGATTGGAAGGCATTAAGGCCTGGCATGTCCTGTGACACCCTGAGAGGCAGAGGAACCTAGGGAGATGGAGAGCGAGAGAGACAGAGAGAGAGACAGAGAGAGAGAGAGAGAGAGAGAGGCCAATTGAATTCTTCTACCAAGTGCCCACTTGTCCATGTTAAATCTCTCAGTGCGTGAGTGTGTGCATGCATTCCTACAGTATAAGTGTGTGTGCACATGCCTTCATTCCAATGTGTTGATAAGTTGTGCATGTGTGTGATCCTGAAAGGTGAAGTGATTTAGCGAGAACAGAGGAGAGGGAGGATCTATAACGGCCATGCTGCCCTCGCCTTTGTTCACGACCAAAGCCTGTGCTTGGCTTA
The DNA here is from genome assembly GCF_001640805.2 of Lates calcarifer. Taxonomy (NCBI): domain Eukaryota; kingdom Metazoa; phylum Chordata; class Actinopteri; family Centropomidae; genus Lates; species Lates calcarifer. Next base: position 20,543,957 of record NC_066836.1, on the reverse strand, counting down.
TCGGCTGCACAGATTACTGCTGTATGTGAGTCTGCGTGTGTGTGTGTGTGTCTACATATAAATGAGAAGGACTAGAAAGTAAAACAGACAGATAGGCTTCTTGTGCCCATGGAAGTTCTCAGTTCTTCAGACTCAAAACATGACTTATAGACCAAAAATATGAGGTGTGACACTGGTAATCCTGTAGTTTTAAGGTGTAAGTACTTCAGCCTCCACTTCTCCTCTCCTCTCTCTCCTCTTTCACCATCAGAGCTTTGATTCAGACCAAAAATATCAGCCTGACTTAGGATAAACCAATATAGTCTCTTAACGCGATCCTACTTCATCCAAACTTTCTCAACCCATTTCCTCTTAGCCTGTTTCTTTCTTAGCCTGTTTCTTTCTTAAAGGTGCTATTAGTGAGTTTTTGCTATTGCTACATAGCCAATTTTAGCATTAACAGCTGTTTACCCACCAAGAGCTTCAGCCATTGTTGTGTTTACAAGACAAGAGGTTAGAATATGTCTGGCCAGTGCTACCTCTTTATCCTCTCATGTTCTAGGGGCAGACTGGACGCTACACTGACTCACTAAGTGGTATTATGAGATGGTATGGACTGGGGCTAGCTGGTTAGCATGCTAGCTTCAGTAAAAGAAAATTGAAGCAAAACAGGAATTAACACTGGTGTTGCTTTCTGCCACTGGAGACAGGTCCTGGCTAATAAAGGAATTACCTTTAAGATAGGAGATAAGAAAAAAGAGGCAGATAAACTCACAATATTGATGCAATATAATATTTAATATGTTGTTTGATTTGTATGATTTAAGGATAGAAAAGCTCAAAGAAACAAAACCAAACCCCAACAAAATCAGAGGAAATAAGAGCCCAACCTGTCTTTCACTGGTAAGGTTATGCCTAAATAAAGCCAGAGTCCAAAATCAAAGCTCTATGTGTATAGTAGCATTAGGAGTAAGGACTTAACTGAATAATAATGGATTTAAAAGTAAATAAATATGTGTCCATACTGTAGGTCTAGGTACTCTCCTGTAGCATTGATTTGCCGAGTACTACTCCTCAAATGCTTTCACCCCTAAGGTCTATAATGTGCAGTGGGGTCAAAAAAATAATGATGAAAAACTTAGGCGTATGGGATGACAGCCGAAAGGACCAGACTCTCGGCTGCTGGGACTAGCAGTGCTGCCTCTTTCTCTCTCCTCTTCACTCATTTTTCTATGTAAAAGGTTTCCTTTCTCTTTTTTCTTACCAGGCAGACCTGTCTATTGAGGAAAATGGACAGATATTTGACACATATAATCAAGACATCAACATGTACACATTAGCCAGACTGGCCCTCCTCAAAGCACTCAGCTTTGACGGGCTTGAAGATGCTCATTTCCTTGTTTGACCACAATGAAACCACCTTTGTGTATGTGTGTGTGTGTGTATGTGTGTGGAAAGAGGCAGTTCAGGAGGGGAGGGATGCTGTGTGAGAGTGTGTGTTTCTTAATAGAAGGTGGTTAGAGGTGTCACCCTGCACCCATTTTAATGTGCTCCACAATTACAGCTGTCATGGTTTGAAGATAATGTCTCGGTCTGTTTTTTTCTTTTTTGTTACACATTCACACACACACACACACACACATTAACACACACATACTAAAAGGGGTGAAATATGGTAGACAAGGAACAGGCCCTTATTCATAAAAAATGCCTCAACGACCTCCATCACCCTTGTGCGTGTGTGCGTGTGCATGCACTAAAGATGCAAGAGGGCTGCGAGGGCTATGCCTTTGCGCATGAATTATTATAGTCTGTGTCTGTGTAGATGCATGCTTACGTGGGTGTGTTTGTGTGTGCATTTGTGTATGTGTGTGTGTGTGACAATATTTGCTTTGTTGAATGAGCCCCTTGGTGAGAGTCAGGGTGGCTGTAGCATCTCTCATGCAGCAGTAGAGCAGCTTCAGTGATGTTAAAACACTGTAACAGCCACACACTTTAAGACCTTGATAAGACCTGTTTTATGTAAACAACAGGTAAATATGCCATGCAAAGACAAGGAAAGACTCCATGCAACATCATTCAGATTACAGTTCTCTCCTTTTCATCTCCAAAATCACAGATTTTTTTTTTTTTTTTTTTTTTTTTGTAGCATCATCTAGAGATGGTATGAAGGCAATTACACATACTTACACTGCACCTCACTGTCACATTATGCTGAGAGAAAGGTTAAGTGTATAATATTGAATCCCTGGATACAATATGTCTTATCTAATATTCTAGAAGTTGAAAAAAAAAAACAGTCCTAGGTGATCACACATTTTGCAGGAAACAAAGAAACACAATTTGTTCTTGGCTGCCAAATGGCACCAATGACCCTATTAACTAGAAAACAGCCTGTAAAGATGAAAAAATGTGTGAAAAACGTGAGAAATTATCTGCCCCACGCCCAACACAGGTGTTTTTGTGAGGTTTTTACTCAATAAACTAAGATCACAAGTGATCATGATGGTCATGATGATGAGAGGTGTACTCATTTTTTCCACCATAACAGGTGAAACTAAATGAAAAGTAGAGTCAGGAAGATATCAGTCTACCACAGTCCTGCGAATAGGTCTAATCAGACACTTTGTTTTCTACTATGAATCTCAGTAGTTGGCAGTAAATACCAAATATTATACCAAAATCTGGGATTTTGTTAAATCTCTAAAATGCTACATACTCAGACCCACATGATAGGGTACCATAACCTAAAATGAATATTTCATTGAGTCCATCCTTGACCTGGGAAAAAAATAAGTTCGTCACAGGGTTCATTTAGCAGCTTTTTCATTACATTATATGATTATCATCAACAGATGGACCCTGAACATTTTAAGGACTTCTCATCTCAAGTTGTAAAACAGGGGTATATACAATAACTTAGTTAGTACTGTACACACACTGTATAAAATGGCATATCCAGGTCTGTAAATCTCGTAGCTTACATATGTATATTAACCTCTCTGCCTTGGAACACATACCCTTTAAAACCTTGAAAAAGTAATTATCATGCATGCTTTCTTTCTTTTTTCCTAAGTCAAAACTATCTCCAGATGAGTATGACTGCTAAATGGTGTTTTGTATTGACTTGACCTCCTCAGTATCTGACCTCACTGTCATAAGCAAGGTAACCTGGGGGCTTTGAGTGCTCTTGGTATACCCCTCTCTCTCTGTCTGACTCTGTCTCAGTCTACCTCTCTCTACCCCTGTCTTTGAGTGCTCCATAGATTGGTAACATGACCTCTAACTCTCCCGAGACGAATATGTGCACATGGATAAAAATGAGACAAACGACAAGGAGAGGAAGAAAAAAACCTCAAATGTCTGAAGAAGAATCGACTCGGTGGTGTTTTAATGTCACGCGTTTAAGGTGATGATGGCAGATTACACCACGTGGTGCACGCACACACACACACACAGACACACTCATATGCACATTTGGCTTTGTGGGTGTGTGAAATCAAATCTCTCCAAATCTCTATTCTGGCGTCACGGAGCTGAAGACGCAAACACAGATGATCACTACTCGCACATACGCACGCACACATTACATGCATGCACGCCTACACATATGCAAACACATGCATTTGACACACACACACACACACACACATACACACCTATGCAGATGCACACGTGGAGGGGTAACCCTGGTAGATTTATCAGTGGAGGTCTGCAGCACAGTGGCTGCCTTTCTCATTTCATAGGCCACCGGGGCAGAACAGGCATGGGCTTGTTCAAATCCAACCCAGCAAGACCAACACATACATACACACACACACACACACACACACATGCATATGCACTTTCTCTTTAGCGGCTTAACAGATGCCAGCCAGAATCGGTGGAGAGGAAAGGAGGGAGGGATAGAAGAGGGGAGGCAGAGACAAGCTGGTGGGAGGAAGAAGGTGAAGAAGAAAAAAAGATATCGAGTACTTCTGAAGAGACAGACAAAGAGAGAATGATCGACACAGACCAACAGATGCAGAAAGAGAGAGAGAGAGTCACGCAGGTTCTTCACGACAAATACAGAGATATCATGAACATGGACAGCTGGTTTATTCTGCCCTTGTTGAAACACACACACACAAAATGCAAGCGAGCTAAGAGAGGGAAAGATTACTGCACCATGCCTGAAACATTTTGTGTGTGTGTGTGAGTGTGTGTATGTGTGTGTGTTTGCACATTCTCAATGGAGAAAATCTGTGTTTTCAGAGTGCAGCATTGTAAGACCGAAATTTAATTGGATTCTTTGGAAATGATGCAGGCTTATTGGTGTAATGGCTTGCTCATGGTGCGGTTGGAGTGAGTCCCTGTAACAATACCTAGTGCCTCGTTAGCTTGGCAGCCACACACACACACACACACACACACACACACACACACACACAGGCACACATGCTAAAGAGAGTGTGTAACAAGCGGGCAAGACCATGGGTGGGTTTGAAGCTTTGATGAAGGGCCCTATAAGCTGAAAATGGCTACTGTCTGCAATGAGAGCTCAGTGGGAGGACAAATGAGGACACACATGCACACACACACACACACACACACACACACAACCTTGCAAGTTCCCTGACATGCATACACAAACACACACATTGTAACAGTTAAGACACCGTTATACTCCTCATATAGGATTTGTATGTAATAAATAAAGTTAAAATGCTGAGTAAAATAAAGTGCAGCCAAGCCCTTTAGCAAACACTGAAGTTCCACAAAGAATGTAGCCTTTGGATGATTATCAGTCTTCGTTCCCATGGTATCACAACTGAGATTCTGGAAATGACGGCAAGCCTGACCTGTTTTTTCCTCTCTCTCCATCCTCTTGTCCTATCCTTCTTTTTCCATCTTTTTTCCTCCTCTCCCCTGCAGTCGTAAAACTCAAAGGCCTCAGAGGTACAGCTGGTTGTTTCAGATGAGTAGACAAACACTTTACACCTTCCTCTGCATCCATTCTCCTTCTCTCAACCTTGGTGGTTCTAAAAAAAAAAGAGAGAGAGAAAAAAGCAGGCATGGTAGGTCTGGATGAAGGCATGGAAGGACGTAAGGTTAAGGCGCTCTTTGATCTGAACGGTTTCAGCCGAGGGAAAATAAAGAGGCGGCCAGGGAAAAATATACAAGGCCCCGGGTGGAGCCTGGGCTTCACCCGTGGGAGGCGACCCAGCGGAAGAGCCCTGCGTTAGGCTTGAGCTGGGCCAGTGCTGCTCGTGTTATTCTAACATGGTTAGCACATGGGCTAAACTCCCCAGTCATTTATTTAACACACAGACTCCCCATGGCGCTCCCAGATGCCACGAGGCTAAAGGGAGCTACAAACACCTCATGTGAGACCTACTCCACGGGGCAGCTTGTTGCTTTTTTTTTTTTTCTCCTCATGTGTTTTTTATTCAGTTATTTCCAGTAAATGTCTGCAGGTTGCTCTAGACAGGAGGATGAAGGTGCACAGCCTTACTATTGGTATAATGTCGTGATCTGCCATGCTATTTTAACCATCACTATTTTCTTCTACAGCCATGCATGGATTAATCTGTTATGGAGCCCTGGAGCAAAAGTTTGTTGTTGGACCCCTGTTGATCCCCACAGTGTGGAGCACACAGCAGACTGTACATGGCAGCTTCATTATTTTCCCAGAACCCAGAAACCAACCTCTAGTCATAAACTGGAATAATACCACTTCTGGTGATAGGGTTACCACACGTCTCCCGCTATATGAGCGTAGTAGTCATCTTCAAGTTCCCAACAAGTACATTCCTCACAGCAGACTGCACATGGCAACTTTACTATTTGTCCAGAATTGTTGATATTGTACCTTAGTGTTGCAAATTCCTATACAATTGAGCAATTAATATGATTATATAAACCCAGTTTTGGGGCCCCTGAGTATCTTGGGCCTTGGGGCAGATATTGGCATCACTTCATTTGTAGAAATGCATTTCTACCACTAAATGTTTCACAGTTATTTGTCTTTGTGTTTTGTTATTGTTATATTTGTTCTGTTCCTTTCTGTCTTCTAGAAGATTCAATTAAAAGTGACTAATTAAATTCAATGAATTATTGTCAGAGCCCAAGCTGACGTAATCTGATTGCTTGTTTTGTCCAACAAACAGTCCAAAATCCAGTTTAGTTTTCTATCATAGACAAAACAGAGAAGCCAGTCTATTTCACATTTGACTTTGAGGATGTTATTCTTGGTTATAGTTAATTAGTTTTCACTTGATCAACTAATTGTTAAAACAACAAATAGTTTCAGCTCCACATTAAAGCAAATGAGCACTGTATTGTGCTCATTCACACACACACACACACACACACACATACCCATACACACATGAACAAAAACAGCGAGTGGATGCCAGTTGGACATTCACTGTTTTAGCCTTGTGATATTTGGCAACCTTGTTCCACAAACAGACAGTACACACAATCCCTGTGGGCAGCTCGCTATACCACGGAGTGCATGTGTGTGTGTATGAGTGTGTTTACCCAGAGAGCAGCAGCAGCTGTGTCAGTAATAGCTCTCTAAGCTGCGGGCTAATGACAGAACTCAGAGAACGGGACTCTAACATGGATAGATGTTTAACCCCGTTTAGCCCCGATCTGAAGACCACTGGGCAAACACCATGCACACACACACACACCCAGACACTCACTCAAACACACACACACACACACATTATCCCTGCCCCTATTTCTTTTCTGGTGGCTTTAGTTGTGTGTGTATAAAGGAGACACAGAGAGAGAGACATATAGGAGTAAAGAGAGGGGGAACAACATCCTTCACCCTATATATCAGTCCTACCTCTTCCCCCCTGTTCCCGTGGCAACAAGACCCCACACACAACAACCAGACCCCAAATCAACCACCCTCCCACCATGGATACACACACACAAACACACACACACACACACACACACACACAAACACACACAAAGGCAAACACACACACACTGTCCTTTGGAGAGCAAGAGGGGGCAGGTGGTCACATCAGTAGAGTGTGTATGGGGGGTTGTTAGCTTTTAGGGTTAGTGTGTGTGTGTGTGTGTGCGTGCGTCACAGCCTGCTCATCGCTCAGCCAGCAGTCTATTGTCCAGTCCTGTGAAGTGACTGTGAGGTCTAATTAGCAAGTTAACAAGTTAAGAGGTGGAGTCTGTCAAACGCTTAGCTCTTTCACCCCAAGGGTCAGCCCACCACTGCTGGGTATGTATATGCATTTGTGTGTGTGGGAGTGTCACCAGCCCTATTTCAGGGCATCTAAATGTTCTTCTTTAGCTGTGAGAATGTTGATCGACCAGTCAAAATATTTACTTAATAAAGTCTAAATTAACAGTCTCCTGGCTGTAGCTTCATATTTAACTGACATATGGTGTGTTGTACATATGCTAATCTAACTCTTACTCTTAAGTGAATAAGCATATTTCCCAAAATGTCAAACCTTTCATTTAAAGTCAAAGTGAAGTGGAAAGTTGTGTTGTTTTACTAATAAAACTAACTCCTTCAAAGCTTATATGATTTTATGAATGGAAACCTTATAAACAGAGGATTATTAGCAGTCATAATAGTGGCATTAGCACTAAATTTAGCAAAAGCTGTGAAATTACCAATAACATCAGTGACGTTTGTAGTAGTTCTCCTTTTAGTGTGTGTGCATGTTTTGCTGAGAAGCCAGCGATATAATAATCAGTGTGGTGAGACGTTGGGTCTATTCTGGGCATCTTTACGAGGTTTGTCGAGACTCATTTGTAACCAAACCTGCCACAGAAACAGAAAAAAACGTGAAATTCCTGTCTCTACCAACATCTTAGCCCCTTTTCCCACATCTCCTTAATTCACTTATTTGAGACCTGCATGCCAACAGTTTAATGTACTGAATATATGTTAAAAGGTGCTTCATTAAAGGTGATTATCACAGTGTAGAATGTTGAATTTAACTATATTTTTTCTGTTATTTTCCATTTTTACAAAATTCTCTTAAAAACAATTTTCTGTGCAATATTTTGTCTAATTCTTTAGTTTTTTTTTTTTTATTCTAAAACTTTCAGTTCCATTCATTCCATGTGACCGGTTGATCCATCTTTCCCTCCTCGCTCACTCTCTCTTTCTCTGCCTTATGCACTCTCTGTCTTTCTCCCTGTTAATCTGTCTGTCTCTATATCACTCCCTCAATGAACTGAAGCTCTCTACCTCCCACAAAGGCAGCACCATATTTCTCCTCTTAAACATCGGGGGCAATATGCATTGTCTGGTGTGCAATGGAACTTGCCCACAATAGAGGCGGATGGCTCAGTGTGTGTGTGTGTGTGTGTGTCTGTTGGTGTGAGTGTGCAAAGTAGGGGTTCCCCACCCCCCTTTAAGCAGACAAAGACCCCAATTTGTCACCTCATGTACAGCTGTTGACCGGGTGGGTTCAGTTTGTATGTGCACGTATGTTTGTATCCCTGTGTGTGTGTTTCTGTGTGTGTGTGGTTGTATGATACTGGGGGGAGGCAAAAACAGGGAGGAGGCAAGGAGGGAGAAAGTGAGGTGGGATACCCTTTTCTGCCCCAGTACAACCTCTGAGGGGGCTGGTAAAGGGGGGGTGGGAGGTTAGTAAGTAAAAGGGGGTAAATGGTTTTCTGCCCCTTTTCTGTGGGAATGTTTGTGTAAGAGGACAAAGCAGCAGCCACTCTGTAGCTGTGTGTGTGGGAGAGTGAAAGTGGAGGGGCTAAAGGGGATGGTTTGGGAGGGGTGGGGTGGAGTGAGTAGGGTTAAAGCAGCCCTCAGGAGAAGGAGGAGTTTGGGCAGAGAAACACCCCCATCCATCCTCCATCCTTCATCCTCCCCATTTATCCAACCTTTACATCCACTAAAAGCATCACTGTCCATCACCACTTATAACTGAGCTCCTGTGTGTTGTATACATGCAGCTTCAAATGGATGCCTGTCAATCATATAAACCTGTATAATTTCTGATTATTTCGATGCCTGGGAGCACCATTGGGCTGCCTAATATATGGTATATGCACATCATTTATGTTTTAAACTCCTAGACCAAATCGGTAGAGGACAAATGCTGGGTAGGCTCTTATTTTGAAATAATTTACAGGGAATGTGAATTAGATACATGCACATTCCATGAACTTGAGCAAATTGCATATTTAGCCTTAACACATTAGGATTGAACGGATCATAGGGAAGAATAATAATTACTTATGTTAATTTTTTCATTAATTTTGTATCCATTAAAAAATATTGCCATCACACAAATTCCATTCTTCTGGCCCAGTCATATCAATACGTTCCAATCAAGCATAATTTCAGAAAATTGTTAATTTTGCATTTCCATAAATTTGGGGGACTTGAGATAGACCTTATTTTAAAATAAAGAATGGTGATAGTAAGGGCATGCCCTTTGAAGGTGAATTGTATGATGCATCACATCTCTTAAAGAGGTACCTAGTGCCTTAAAGCCAACTGAAGTGAGCTAGGATGTGGTTAGCAACAAGTCATCTTTACAAATCATTTAGCCTCATTTACTGTCCCACAACGATCATTTCCTCTCTGCCAAAATAGGGTAAGACAAACTCCACTTATTTCCAATGATTTCTTTTTTTTTAAATTATCTTAAGGAAACAAAGATTTCAAAACATAATACTATATATTGAATTATACACCCTATCCATTCCCCACCATTCACATCCCATTATGCCCCAGGCCTTCCTCACATTAAGCCATCAGCTCAGCGCCATCCTGCCTGCAGCTTTCTTCGTCCCCTGGCTGGCCCCTCATGTTGTGACTCCTGACAACTTCTCCAATTTGCTCTGCTGTGTGAAGAGGCAGGGAGCACATTGATGTCTTCCCACCTACACACACACACACACACACACACACACACACACACACACACACAGGCACAATCTATCTCTCCCCTGAACACACACACACACACACACACACACACACTATATATATATATATATATATACATATATATACATATATATATATATATATATATATATAAGCGCACACACACTGAAGTCATCAATATCCTCCCATTTATAAATGATCTGGCCCCAGGATAGAGTTTCAAACCTGCTGGGCCCTTCTGCTCCCTGCATGTCACACACACACACACACACACAGTCACACTCCTCATTGGTCATTGATTGCCTTCTCAGATTTAACACAGCTCCATCCGTTGTTTGAGCAGCAGTGGGGACCTCTGTCTCTGTCCATGTTCAAGCCTGTGTGTGTGTGTGTGTGTGTGTGTGTGTGTCTGTATTCGTGCAGTCATATCAGCAAATTTACCTGCACTGTGAATGAAGGTCAACGTGGCAGAGCATGATCACACTCTCATGTTAGCTGTATTGTTGTCAAAGTACCACCAAGTAACGAGGGAAACACGAGGAAGAGACACTGGCAGACAGACAGGATTGGGGAGGGGGGGTACTGGATGCTGTATCAGTGTAGATGATCTATTCATCAATTGATGTCAAACTGCTATTCATAGTTTTAGAGCATGTGGATGTGTGGGGCCCTGCAATCAATACCTGGTCAGGAATGTCACACTGAGACATAAATTATTTCCATTTTTTCTTTTTCTTATGATGGAGTGTGGTGGACAAGAACCCAGATCCTTCACTCACGTAAAAGTAGCAATGCCTCAGTGTAAAAATCCTCTATCCAACAAAGTCCAGCATTTACAAGTTTCTTTAAATAAAAGTACTGAAGGATTATGAGTAAATAGCCCTGTGATAGACTGTCCACCTCTTGCCCAGTGTCAACTGGGATTGGCTCCAGCCCCCCCTCAGCCCTTAAGGATAAGCAATATAGATAAGGGATTGACTATGGGTAAATGTACTCAAAATAACATTATGTCTATAATATCTGGATAATTATTATTGATGCATTAATATGTAAATAGCATTTTAATTTTGTAGCTGGTCATCGGGGAGTGAATTTCAGCTACTGTGTATGCTATTATACCAATCTATACAAAGCAGTGTTTTACAAGGTCATCATGTGTTATCTGTGTAAAATCTGAATTTGCAATGTAAATAAGAAGTAAAATATTTCTCCACGGAAATGTGGAGTTTAAAGTAATACAAGAAATCCTCAAATATTGTATCTCAAAACTGAACAAAAGTACTGTAGTTAATTAGTAATGCAGTAAAGTTGAGGCTTTACAGACGTAAACTCAAATGATCACAGTTTTATGTAGAATATAGTTTTAGAGCATGTGCAAATATTAATGTGATGTTCAGTATGCTGGAAATTAAAATTGTAAAGTCTTCTGTATCAGATGTCAGGTTGTGTTGTAGGTCACAACTGTATAAATCAACCAGATTATTAAAATGCAAGATGCAACAATATAGAATATTTCCATTGACTGAACGGTACAGCCTTGAGAAATATGGTGTGTTAGGTTTGAAAACTGTACTCAGTGTATCATATTCATCATATTACTTCATTAGAGGGTTGGAAGAAGCTGATACAGAATGTGCGCCATCAGACACTGCAAGATAAGATTATTGTTCCAATTTTAAAGCTACTTAAGGTGGAATTAAAGCGGGTAAACTGGATGTTAATTTGCATTCATTTTAATGAAAGTTTGCCTCATTGTGATCACCTTATATAGATCAGCGTTTGCCACAAAACCACTGCAAATGTGCGTCTTTAGCATAAAGCCACATACTGCTCCTCAACACCAATTCACCTACATACACTCACACCCACAGATACACACACACACACACACACACACACACTCACACTCTCTTTCTGTCTCCTCACACTCCGGTGGGCTGTGTCTCACTGTAGATTCCTTAAAACCTGATCCTGTCTAAATTTTCAGGCCTTTCCTCATTGATTTCCCCGGGTGAAAATAAGAGGATAGGAAAGCATGTTAGACGTCTCCGGAATCAGAGCCAATCCATTAGTAACGATCAATACACTGGCAGAGGGGAGAGAGAGAGAGAGAGAGAGAGAGGGAGAGGGAGAGGGAGAGAGAGATGGGGAGAGAAGGAGACGTGAGTGTTGACAAAACCAAATAAATATAGACGCGCAAAGAGAGGAGAAATCAGATTAGTGCCGAGAGAATCTAAGCACAACACTTTTAACCCCTAACCTAACAATCTGTGTTTACACCACAGTAAGGAGGGGAGGTGGGAGGGGAGGGAGGGAGGTAGAGGGAGGAGGGAGGTTGCGGTCGCGTGGAGAGTATGTCTGTTCCCGACTTGAATTTAACAAGGTTTTTCTGTGTTGCTGGGTGGCATTAAAAAACTATACACCCTCTCTCTTACACACACACATACACACACTCGACCAGGGCACGCATATAACTGTTGACATGCATGCTATTCACATAATTACTGTGGTGGAGAATAATGTGACTTTGGATTTACGGTCATCTTGTGGTGCTGTGAAAGTCCTTTTTCATATAAAGATCATTACATGGTTTCAGAGAGGCTGAATGTGGAAATACAGGCCATATGTTGCTTAGTAATGTTCCTAATATTGTCTCTTTTTCTTCCTCTGTTTTCCATGTGCCTTGTTCTCCCTCTGTTTGGCTTCTCTTCTCAGGTAAGTCCCATTTTTTTGTCTTTTATTTGTCCTCAAATCTACAAAACATTACACTCCGGCCATAAATTGGGAAACTTTCACAGTGAAATAAAAATGAAAAAAAGTCTTGATTTTCAATATGCACACACTCAAAATGAAGCATGCCAGAATGACTCTGACACCCTCTAAATGAACACATATTCCCCATATATTCCATTTTAAATCACTGGAACACATTACACACAGCAGCAAAATGTGGAGAAACAGATTTTTGCCTTGCACCTATACACCCTATATGTTACACAATGACTCATGCAATACACCCCACCCTCTGTGTCCCCTGTACATACACACATCATCATTGCTGTAATTATTATCAATGATAGCTTGGCATTCACTGAAATGAACATATGGTCTTTGCATACAGCAGCATCACAGTAATGATGCCAGTAGAAGCAAAGGAACTGAATGTGTCTGTGTGTCTGTGTGTGTGTGTGTGAGAGAGAGAGAGAGAGAGAGAGAGAGGGAGAGGAAGAGAGGAGGAGAGGAATGCAGACAGTCTTTTCTTTTAATCCTTCATTTTGAGGTCACAGAAACACACACACACATGGGCTCACGCTCGGCTGCTACCCAGATGGAGGCATAACCTGGCAGAAAATAACTGGCACTGATTAAATATTTAGTCGTCATTGAAGTGTCACGTCTTGGATGTTTGCTCCACTGCTGCAGCAGTGATGCTTCTCAGCAAATAGGAATTATTTGGATGTGCACTCATAAGAATAGTAATACAAGCAGGTAAGATATTGTAGACTTACAGGAATATCTGGTTTGTTATGACTTGGATCAAATTTCTTAGTTTTGCCAATTATTCTTCTATAGTAAGATTGTGCTCACCAGGCATATTTTCCCACCATATTTGTACACAAACACAGACATTTTGGCTGTGATCTGACTAAACTGTCAACTTGTTTACAAAGTGTCTGACTTTCTTGCCTTGTCAGACTTGGTTGTGGTAACATATTCCCAAATCTATTTAATTACTTTTTACAACAGAAACAGGGGCCAAAACTACAAATGTTTTGATACTTATAATACCTAAGTACTTTATAATTTTAATTATATCAAATTATAATTTTAATTTAAAGGAAGAGTTTTAGATTTTAGGAACTACTCATGTTTGCTTTTGTGATGGTCTACTATCCTCATGTCTGTTACAGAGCTGGAGCCATGAGATGGTTAGTTTAGATAAGAGACTGTAAGCAGAAGGAAATAGCTAGCCTAGCTTTCTTCAAAATTCAAAATACTTACCAACAAAAGCTCCCTAATTAGAGCATTGTGTAAAAGTGTAAAGGTTCTGGTTTTGTGGGGAACTACTTGGCAAACAGCAGCCGGGAGCAACCAGAGCCTTGTTGTCACTGTGAGCACCAAAGACCAGCAGTATTTTTATAATTCATAGTTGTACAAATTATTGAAATGACTTATAACATGTTATTTAGTTTAGCTTTAGGGTTGTTGATAGGTGTATTTTTGTAAATTTTGTAAACTACTGCATGAGTAGGCGACAGTCTGGTATGTATCAATTTGCTCATCTAATGCATCTGAATTAGAATAGTTCTCAAACAGTTCCTTTCTACCTATTTATCAGGTCAGTTTCAGTCTTGGGAAGAAATCACCCTCCATCACATCACTGCTGATGATCACTATTGCAATTGTTACTTCTATTGTAGCAGTACAGATGCATAAAATACATATATCTGCTCTCTCTCTCAAACACACACATGCTTGAAAATGCTCTGAAACACCTAAATGTTCATGCAAACAAGCACAATTCTACACATAAAGGACATAAACACACATACATCAACACAACTGAATGACCACAGATGCCTGCTGATTGACTCTCTGGTGAAAAGCCTGCGCAACCATCAGCAGCTGTGTGTGTGTGTGTGTGTGTGTGTGTGTGTGTGTGTGTACGCATGCATATGTGGAGCATAAAATACCCTATCTGGAACAGGAGAGGTTTGTAAAAGTGTCTGGGTTGACTTTGTTACACACACTCAAACACTCTCAAACACTGTGAAAATAGATGGTCATTTTTTCGCCCCTCTGGAAGATAATCACATTCAAACGATCGTTATACATTACCATGTAGTTCCCGTCAAAGAGTTATATTGAAGAGTGAAGAGGCATTCTCCTCAGCTCTGACTTTGATAGATGGTTCCCGTTTTCAACGCAAAATACTGATGTCATTAGCTATAGATTTGTATTCAATCAGTGTGTCTTTTTTTTTAGCCATACCCTCTAAAGTTGGTTTGTGTACAGAATATGCTATTACGTTGAATTAGATGCCTCATTGCACTTGGACTTCAATTCAAACACAAACTGGCAGTTTTTTGTTTGTGACTCACTTGGTGGTAACTTGAAATATTCTAGAGAAAACACAGGGAGGAAGAGGAGTATCATTTCTGTCTCTCTGTCTAGACTTTCTCTTTGTATGTCTCTATTTCTCTGTCTCCACCCTCCTCTTCATCGTAACAGGCTAACAAAGACATAACGTAATTTCATCTGAAGCTCAACTGGAAGTTAACTACATATATAGCCTTAACAGTGCAGACTCTCTAAATTCCCTCCTTTCCTTTATGGTGTATTGAGTGAAAGATAATAGCCGGTTTGGCTATGAAGACACTTTGCTTTGTTGTCTTTCTCCATGTATCCTAATGGCTGATGATTACCCCACAATGACAGTGTCTGTGTCTGTGTGTCAAATAGATGAGGGTACACATCTGTCTGTCTGAATATGTGTCTGTAAGTGTGTGTGTGTGTGTGTGTGTGTGTGTGTGTATGCATGTGTGTTTTAAGTTGTGTAAGCAGAGAACATTGTCTTTGGTAGCAACATGCTATTGGCAACTATGGAGTGTCAGGCTTTTATTTCTTGTGTATCGGCTAATTGTCATTGAGCTGGCTGACCAGAGACATTCTGATGAATTATATAGACAAACAGATAAATAGGCAGCATGTTAAGTCTGCATGCTTCCAAAATTGTTAGAGAAATGGTACAAATGAATGTAACAAAGTATATCAAATCTAATTGCAACTTTGCTATTCACAGAAAGTTTTCAATTAAAGTTCCCAAGTCCCCAACTGTTTAGCTATTCCCTATTATCAGTATTCTTAGGGTTAGGGTACTGATATCCTTCTAAACTGATCTGTAAAATCTGTTTTATTACATGACAGCTCTGTGGTTGAGGTTTGGTTAGGTTTAGGCACAAAAGCGATTGGATAGGTTTTGGGAAAGACTTTAGTTTGTGTTAAAACAAGTACATTGTTAAGGTTAAGTAACCATC
This sequence comes from Lates calcarifer, assembly GCF_001640805.2. NCBI lineage: Eukaryota > Metazoa > Chordata > Actinopteri > Centropomidae > Lates > Lates calcarifer. Next base: position 20,528,051 of record NC_066836.1, on the reverse strand, counting down.
ATGGATTAGGTTAAATTGACTACTTCGTTGAGGTTGGGGGATCCCCATCGTCATGGTTGCAATAAGAACCATGTGGTTCAGGTTAGGGAATGATCATGGTCATGGTTAAAAGAAACCAGTGCTGACTCACAGCTTGAAATGGAGAAATGAGCAACATAGTAACCTGTGTGCAAATTCAGTGTTCTATTGACCCATCAGTCCACCATAATGTCACCTGACTTCCTCTTTTGCTCCCATCATGTTTCCTACAGCCGCTAGAGGGCTTTGTTACTTGAACTTGTACATATGTTGTTTCAGGGCATTTATTGAAACAACTGTCATTCTTGGGAGGACTGTCTGTAATGCTATGTGATGTACATCATTTAGAGGAATGGCAAAGTATATCTGTACAATTTGGACTGTAACTGCTTTTTAGAGGATGCCAAAAGGTAGAGGTTGAGAGGAGAGGAGAGGAGAAGAGAGGAGAGGAGGAAAAAGCTATTAATGTTGGCTAATGATTGGGCCTGGTAATAGTTATCAGTGTTTTAGGGCGAATATTATGGCCATGTAACGAAGGCCTTGATTACTTTATTAGCCTCTTCAAGTCATTTGGCTAGCGCTTACCGATGTGACCCCCTCCCAAGATCCCCTTAGTTCTCTCCTTTCAAACCCTCCACCACCATCACCTCCACCTTCTTCTCCTTTTCCCCTCCCGTCTCCCCCTCACCTCTCCCACAACATAACCCTCTTCCCCCCTATTTCTTGCTGCGCCCCGTGATGATGAAATCAAATTAGGTGGACTGGATGGGCCTAAATCACAGCTCGCGTTGCGGGCCGTGACATAAAGAATGGCCACGACGAGGTTACCCAGAGTTCACGGCAGATAATGAAAGAGACAGGGAGGTAATAGCATGACGGAGTGGTGGGGTTCAGTATACTGGGGGTGGAGGGGATGGGGGTTAATACGAGGGGAGGGGTGGAGGTTCATTTGGAGGGTACCTGCGTATATGACCACTCCATCTGGTGAGGGACACTCATTCACCTCCTCTGTCGTCTTTTCCTTTCTCCACCTTTTCTGTACTCTTCTTCTGTTCTCTTAAGACTCTCTCCTGTCCTCTCCTTCATCCTCTACCAGCATCCTTTCTCTCCTCTGCCTCTTTCATCCATCCATCCCTCTTCCCTTTTCTGTCTTGATGGTGATAAAGGTTTCACACTCAATTAAGTAAAGTATCACCTAAAAGGGAGTCTAGCTGGAGTTATCAGGAGACATTCACTTAGTACTTCAGTGGTTAGCTTTCATAATGGCATATCTCTTCCAAGTCTATTTGTCAGAGAAAAACTGCCATGTCCACTTTTGTCATTTGGCTTGTTTTAATTGACAACTGACATTGTCCCTCCGCTCTCCTTTTGTAAAAGTATAAGGACACCCAACATTAACCCATAAGCGATTGTTGCAAGTCTTGTTCCAAAACCATGGGCATTAATGTGTTACTGTAACAGCCTGCACTCCTCCTCTGAGAAGGTTTTCCAATCAGATTTTGGAAGCTGATTCCATCGATTTGCTTTAGTTAGGTCAAGCACTGATTTTGGACAGTAAGGTCTAGAAGGTAGTAGGTGTCCCAAACTGCTGCATTGTTACAATGAAACATGAAGAGACCTTCCCCAGACTGTTGCCACAAAGTTGGAAGCACATTATTGTTTAAAGCAGATTTCCTTCAAATGATACACTAACGTACCTGAACTGGAGAATCTGCATGACCATTGCCCACATAGTTTATTTGAGATGACGTTCAGAGTGCACCCCAAAACTTAGATATCTTCAATTATTACTGTCTTTTGAGGTGTTTAATCATTTTTCCCAGATGCTTGAATGCATGACTGAAAAAAAGGTAGATGACCTGTGACATACAGTAGTTTAAAATCAGAAATCACAGACCGATGATTCAACTTTGACTCCATTAACCATTAATTATGAATCCAACATGAACTGCTTGAACCCACATTATGAAAGCAACAGTTATTCTGGTATATCTTAATTAGACTTGGTTAAACATTAAATGTGGACATAATAAGATATTAATAACCCTTGATATTTCTGATAAAAATACAACTTTATTGGAATGGTGTTTATGGCATCAGTCATTGGTATCTGCTACTGTGTCATGTTGTCTAAATCTTTGTGTCAGTTGGAGTTTAAACAGTTTATCTAACTGATTGAACATAGTTTGCTGAAGACATTTGGAATTCATCTACATTGGATAATCTTGTCAGTTACAAAGACAAAACACTGAAATGTTTCTCCAGAGCATTACCAGATGGTTGCTTGCAGGTGTGTGTGTGTGTGTGTGTGTGTGTGTGTGTGTGTGTGTGTGTGTGTGTGTGTGTCCTGGTAATTCTAACCTAACAAGACACCTGTCGCTGTTTACAGTCTGTTCCTCTGTTTTTCCTCTCATTACTGAATACCACCACATGGAGTATCCTGTTCTCACACACATGACTTACCTTTGACACATGGCACCAGTTATTCTGCTCTGACACCACAACATGGGCTGACCCTTGACCTTTTCCTCTGAGATCTTTTGCTTCCTCTTCCTTCCTAAATGGAGCAGGTAAGGTAAATGAGATCACTGGGGTCACAGTGGATTTGTTGGGTTGCTGCCAAAGTACACTGCTAATTAGTGTAACTGCTAACTTGTAGCTTCATTCCGGCTGTTCAATAGAAATAGTGCCAGCGATAATGAGCTTTTGGTGTCTCCTGACTGTTTAAAATAATTGCTATGCAGTACTATATTCATTGCTTGCTTGTATTTTAAGATTTTCTTTCCGGAAAAGGAGACTGGGCCTTCACCATCACATAACATTCCTGTATCCAAGGATGGCAGCAGATTCAGATGTGTCCTTTTTTAGACCCTGTGACATGTCTGTTCACCATCCCTGTACAACATGTCTTCAACAAATTAGTTTAGAATACTCTGACAAATGAAAATCCACAAATTCTAATTCAGGTTGGGAATATGTGAAGTATCTGAGTAATTTCTGGATGCCTGTACCTTATTTAGGACCCGTAACACTATGCTGTGGTCTAAATTAAGAAGAATTTGATGTTGAACAATGAGCATGAGGATTGTCGTGGGGCCACAACAGGAGGTTTTAACATTTTCTTAGCTAAAAATAGATGTTTTATTCTGTATATTTAAACTAGGTAATTTCCTGCCTTTTAGTCATTTAGTTGTCAGAAATGTTGACAATGGACTACTACAAGAACATGTATATATCCATATTTATTGAGACCTGTGCCTCCTGTGGGTCTTGGTTTGAAACCTAAAGGTGTCCTCCTCATCCTGCAGCTCTCCCACTGACCTTGAGGCCACCTTGTCCTTCATTCACCAAACTGGGCTTTAATTCTTTAGGCTGGGGCGACCAAACGGAAATAAAAAGCCCATTATGCGTTGCCCGCGGCGGGGGCTTGTTGACTGGGTTTTATTACAGCAGGGGATGAGAGCGCTTGATGCCTTCATTTAGGGCCCCGAGCACCCGGCGCTGACAGTTCTGTGACAGTACTGGTCCCTGTGGCACTGCTAAAAGAGATCGTGACAGAGAGACACACACTGTGTGTGTGTGTGTGTTTGTGTGTGTGTGTGTATAACAGTGACTGTGTCCTGGCTGTCTGTAGTCCAGGCTGGCATGGTGAGGCTTGCCTGTATAAACGCCCTCATAAAGCTGACAGCTAGACATATGTATGGATCCCCCATTAAAATTTTACTACAAATCACTATGGATGGCCTGCCTGGCCACTACCTGGCTGACGACTCGAACACACACCATCTTGCATACTGTATGCATTCATAAAAATATGCATACATGCACAAAAACCCACCAATGTGCACATGGATATGCATTTACACATTCAAATGCATTTGCACTCACTTCCCAGCCATACAGATAACATAATCTTCCTTTGTCAGTTGTTGAACTCACTGACTGATGTCCAGTCCATTATTATTAGCAACAAGACAGCAGCTACTGTCCATTGTACAGTGTAATGGAAAGTTTTTAAAGCCACACTAATCGAAATTTTAACAGCATCTTCCAGCTCATTGTTTTGGCTTTACAACACCAACTTTAATGTTTTGGGCCAGTGTCAACGCTCACATGATTCTCATTTCCAGCAACAGAAGGCAGCAGTTTCCAGCCAAAAAGCTGTGCTGAACCCACTGTACCACTACCTGACCAATATCAGCTGGCAGTCAGACAAAATAAGCGACTTGCTGAGAAATAGAATAAGGCAAGAATATTGTATTAGAAAAGAATTTCAACAGAGGTTTCAAGGGCAATGTCCAGGAAGGCTAACTAGCACAAGGACTGATTCCAAGTATATGGGTTACATGGGTTTGTTACTTTCAAGTGGTAACCAATGTTTTCAGGAACCATTGGTGTCCCTCCCTAATTTGGACTTTGCTGCTCTCTTGGTGTCATTACTGTAATGTATATGGCTGCATAACTTAATTAAGGTTATCAGTGGTATGATCTGTCCATCACACCAAACATATCATCGATATATTATCAAGATCTGCAGTGCACAGTAATACTTTAAGTGTAAAGAGCAGGTTGCAGGGTCATTAAAAATGATGTTAGTCAGTGAAAATTATTAATCTCATTAAATGTTAGAAAATCTACACAAGGGTTCAATCTCAACTGTATTTTCCCCTTCATAACAGCATTATGTAGTTCCTGTTTCTCACAGTGGATCTAGGTAAAGTTCATCAAAGGGTTGGCAGACTCATAAAAGTCTATGTTGCGTATCTTAAGACCCTTCCACGTTGTGTTGAAACGTTATCAGCTGAAGTGTCAAAAGGAATGGATGGCATGGGAGGGGCACTGCAGGAAACGTTGTGAAAAAAACTGAAGGTGTAAGGATACGTGTGGAATGTCAGGTTCTCTGCTAATAAACTAGGTCTTTCAGTGACCTCCTCAGAGAGGACACCTTATGTAGGCACAAACCTAGTCTCCTATAGACAGGATCAATCTGTGACAATTCTGATGGTGGCGTTTTAAGTTCTTTAATTGTCTTAAATAAAACAGAAATGTAAAAATTGTCTTTCAGTGGACCAGAGGACAAGATATGCCCTCATAAACCTTTGATAGGCTGGTGATTAGCTGACATTTTTTATATGAAAATGTCACAGATTATTATCTATGAGATTATGATTTACAGAATGTAGATCCCAGGCCTCATAAGTTGTCACCAGCCCAGTTATAAAATTATGAAATATCATATGTTTACATGTCTTCCCATGAGAAACAGTCAGCAAAAAGTTTGTTTTCCTCCACCTCCATCCCATCCTCCTCCCTCTTTCTGCCCTGCTTCCATAAATTCCCATCTTCTCAGCTTCAGGTAAAGGTGCATGACTTAAGGAAGGTCAAAGAGTTACTCTTACTGTGCCCTGTCTTGTGAAGGTTATCTAAATCAGTGTTATAAAGGCCCCCTAATATGCCTGCCTAATGTCCCCGTTGGTTATGGTGTGACAGGCTGTGTGTGTCAGACGTGTGTGTTTGTGTGCGTCGGTGGAGTAAATAAACACATCGTTGGGGAGGTCACAGAGGCAAAGGTGAAACAGCGGTTGCAATCGATACCCCCAGGGTATGTGTGTGTGTGTGTGTGTGTGTATGTGTGGGTGGGCAGGTGTAAGCAAAGCACCCCTCCTCCCCTGGTCTCTCTCTTGCTAACTCCGTTACCCCACTTGTTAGCCAGTGAAGGGTGACCCCACACACTCTCTCAAATGCACCTGACTAATGGGCTGTAATGAGAGGCGAACAGAGAGGGAAGCTTCTTTAATGGCTCGCCCAGGGGACTCAGGACTTTGTGTGCGTGGTGTGTGTATGCATGTTCATAGGTCATTTGATGTGTGTGCATGTCTGCATGCGTTTGTATAGGTGCACCGTGGGTAACCCTGTTGCAACACCGACGTGTATGTCCTAATATCATTAGCAGGGGGCAGTGTGAGGTCAGGCTGCTGTACGTAGAGCATCCTGACTTACAGTAGAGCCCAGAGGGCGTATTAGACAAGCAGTCGACCTGGTAAGACATTTTCCTTGTTATCACAAATTATTACCTTGAGTTAAGTATAGATTTTAAGGTGCAATGACAATTTAGCCTCCCCCCATCTCTATGGGTGGAGTGCAAGAGAGAATTTAACAGAAAGAATTGAATCACTACTGAAAGGTTTGGAGCTTCTTTATTTTCAGTCATTCGGTCTTTAAAACATGAGCAAGTAGTGAAAAATATCCATCACTAGTTCCTTTTGGGGTGTGGTACACAAAAACCAGTTGAAAGAGTTATGACTGAGTGGATCTTTTTAATCATTTAAACTTGCCCAAGTTGAGATCTTCAAACAGCTTTTTTTGTCTGAGAAGCAGTTCCAAACCCAAAGATATTCATTTTGAAAAAAAAAAAAAAAAATAGAAAAGGAAAAGTAAAAATCAGCCAAACCTCACATTGAAAAAAAGCTGGAGCCAACAAATAATTCCTGGGAACCTTTGTGATGAAAAAAATGGTCAGGGAATTTTTTTAGTCTGGTATATTGGTCTAAAACAGATACAAATTTCAGTCTTGAAGTGGAATGGTAAAAGCAGATTGATTACACACATCAGTTACCTAACAGCGCCTGAGGAACATCTTTTTTCAGTTTAAAGTTTGGCATTTTTGTGTCAGAAATGGGGCTAAACCAATCAAAATTGATGTCTTTGGCTACATAGCAGAAGCTCAAGGTTCTCTCCTGAAGAGAAGACAAGAGAAGAGAGGACAAATCTTCCTCAACATCCATATATCCATTCCCAATCCTCAAATAGTAACCGCTGATTACTGCCTGTCTGTCAGTGTAATGCCTCAAGATTAGATCACCTACAGTATGTGTTGCCTAGACATGACCACCAATCTTAGCTCCCTCTTTCTCTCCCTGTCTGTCACCCTCTCTGAGTCGATAAGCCTCTATTCTCCTCTTTTCGCTGATATGATCGGTGTCTTCAGAAGCACTCAGGCCACTTTTACAGCAACCGCTAACTAGTGTTCCAGGCAGCGAGCAGCTATCAGGGAAAATCACGCGAGTCTGTCTGCCTATGTAAGTGTGTGGCCGCCCTCCGTGCATGTGTGTTCTGCTGTGAGTGACTCCACTCGTCCATCTAGCTGTCGGCGTCTATCGACCAGGGCCATCATGCGTGTTTTGGCCTGAGCGAGGCCACAGATGCTGCAGGGCTATTAGGTGCCCATTGTTTGTTTTGAATGGCAACGGAAACAAAATTGGTCTCATTCTGATCTTATTGTGGGTAACCCTACCTCCCTCTGTGGCCAGGGGAGGCAAAAACCAATCCTAATTCACTTACCCCACCCCAACATTGGCTTTTCTAATGCTTTTTGAGGGATGAAAATATGGCAACATGCAATAAGTGTCGACTGTACAGAGGTCTTAAAAGCAAGCAGTGGAAACAAATAGATGGATAGATAGGTGGAGGGGAAGATAGATTTAAAAAATCTTGTCTCTATCCCCTTGTTTCTTTGTTTCTTTCTTGCAGTTTCCCCATTGTTATTATTCTCTCCATCATGACTACTTTCCTGTCATTCTCCTTCTGAACTCTCCCTATTTCCTTTCCTTCTTCTTTATCTCCTTGTATCCTACCTCCCGTGCTTGGTGACTCCAGCCAGAGCATTAGTGAAGCATCGTGATTGGTTTGTAATTTATGGAGACCATAAGTGGGCCAGATTGATAGCGCTGTTTATGGGGAGCACACCGAGATGCCACTTAATTTAATACACAGAGACAGACCCTGAAGATATAGGTTTAACCTCAGTCAGCATGAACACACACACACATATGTGGACATACAGTATATGTATGTGCTGTACATGTGGTAACATACCTGTACACAAACTTACGTATACTCCAATTAAAGTGTGTTTTTCATTTAGACTTTTTTAGAAGTAAGAGGGAAAATATTTATTTGAAAATTGTGTGAACAGGTCCTTTAATTATTATATTCTCATTTGCATTACAGTGCACATAAACCATAAAAATATGGATGTATAGGACAATTAATGATTGAGGAGAGAAAGGAGAGTGTGTACATGATGTCTCCTTTGAAACAAGGTAGACACAGGTCGATGGTCAGGCTTGTCAAACAGCAACCTTGTTGTACACCTGTGGTTATAATATTTAATTCCTAATAAATCATAACAGATGCGCCAAAAATGTCTACTAGCTTTCATAAAAATCCTTTGACACCAATCTATTTACCCTTGATGCACACCCAAACTGAGACATTATTCAGTACAGCCTTCAATATTTGCTTGTTTTGGTGTTTAAAACACAAAACGGGTCTGTCCAGTCTCACCCTCCTTGTCAGGATAAACCCTCTGCTCTCAACCCAGCAGCATGTATCCAATCCTCACAGGCCAAAGCTCTGGAGGGAAAGATGATCTGCCCACAGCGGCCAACCCTGCCCTCTCATCTGCCCTTCACACAAACACATATGCACACACACACACATGCGCAGCCTTGCCCTCTCCTCTGCCCCCTGCACACCCACTGTAATGATGTCTGTTGACCTCTAACACAGAGGCTGCCCTGGAAGATTAGTTTACAAGTGGCCTAGGGACTCTGGGTTTCAAATCTTAACCCCTACGATTTTCTGCATCGATTATGAATACTTGTTTTCCTACGTGTGGTCATGCCACCATTGTCAGGGCAGCTGGTGAGCGATGAAATATCAGTTTATCCCCATAAATATGTGTCATATTTTTCAAGCAGTCCAAGTTAGGAATACTCTGAACTACTTATTAGAAATTGTGCTGGCATGCAGAGTCACAAAATACCCTAAATTTGACATAATAAAGTTTAAAGTAACAGCCAACAGTGCAAATTTTTTTCCATTCATTCAAAATGGAATGCAGATAAAGCTAATGAGTGAACTTTGAGCTATTACTACTTACTAGCTTTGTAAGTTTTGTCATGTACATTGAAATGGGGTTGAAAGTTTGGTGGTATGTGGACATTAACTAACAATTTATTTTCTTGTTAGATTCTAGTTTCCGAGTTTGAGAATAATCTTTCATGATCATACCAACTGCCCCTCTGCTTTTTATTACTGCTTAAGTTCCATCGTCCCTTCCTCCACAGGTTAAAGGGGATCTAATACTGACTTACATAACATGTTCAATCTAAAAAACACACACACACATACTCCCCCACAATAAAACATAAGTACCCCCAATCCCTAAATGCCTACTCTGTCACCTCTAACCAATATATGCACACACAGAAACACACACACACACATACACACACACTCAGACATCAGTGATGATAAGTGGCGAGTGAGTAATAGCCTAGCTGTCTGGCAGCCAGCTGCTAGGCCTACTGTTTACATGCCAACTGATTACCCTAATTTTAAACGCATGCATGGCAGCTAGGCTGATAAATAGTCCCCCCCCACCACCACCACCATCACCACCTTCTATTTCTCTATTGTCAGCCACTGCAGGCTAGTTGGCCAGTCAGACCCATAATACCTTTTTGATTATTCAATAAATAACCCATAATTCGACATTGATTGGGGCTGTGAATGGGCTTTGTGGGGAGGACGAGGAGGAAGAAGGGATGGTGGGGAGGAGGGATAGGTTAGGTGGTAGAGAGGACGGGGTGGGTGGAAGGGTATTGACCAGTGGCGGTCATTGCTTCGATGGCCACCGGTCGTTGAGGTCACCACTTTGTTTGAATACACACAAATAGGCAGAAACACATTTGTGTAGAAGCACACACCTTTCCCTCTCTGCTGATGTAATTAGAATAAGGGTCATTAGTTCAGCCTCATTGCTTATTGTCCAAACAAAGATGTCCAAGACTAATGAAGGCCACTTAATAATTTGAGTGAAAGATGAGCAACAGTGAAACACTGTAGATTGACAACCATTTTTCTCTGCCTGATGTCACCTTTTTCTTCAATTTAGCCATTATGGATCACATTTGAAAATATTGCTGGAATATCTCTATCTACATTTAAATGATTACATGTAAGTTAGTTGTAAAGCTGAGGCACTCAGTAGAAAACAACGAGTCAAGTGATCCCTACTGTTACAGCTCACCAGAAGTGAACACCAGCTTGACAATGATTATAACCAAGAGTATTTGGTCACATTTGTTGGCCTAGGGCCCATTATGTTAACCACCTTGATGAACATTGATTGCTAATTCCTATCTCTGCTTCTGGCAATATGACCTCACTTCATTGCTTCAAAAATTTGCCAATGTATCTTGGCCCAAATTATCCCCATTGCTTTTGGTGAGCGCTTCACCGTGACATGGTTAGTATGGACCGTATTGAAACCTGTCCCCAAATGGATTATTCCTTTCTCCTAAGTAGGATGGATTTTATGGTGCTTGCCTGATCACTATCTGAAACCCACTAATCGTTTGTGTGTGTGTGTGTGTGTGTGTAAACCCCACTGCCTTGATGTTGCCATTGAAGTGTCCCTGGCGTTGTACTTATTGGAGTTCCCTGATGTTAGATATTGGAATATTGATCTTGAAGAATGTTTAGCTTTCACTCTTCTCTAGTTTCATTTATATGCTCACACAGCTGACGCCCGCTTCACACAGCAGTACAAGCTGCAGATGTGGCAGTACATGAGGGACCTAGATCAAATCAAACTCTCAATCAATGCTGGAGAAAAAAAATCTGAGTAAAAGATTTGGGTTTCAGAGGGATTTCACACACAACATCTTGCATATCTGACAGAAGACTGGAGCTAGATCAAGTAAACAGCAATCAATTGTGTAAAGGTCTTTGAAAATGAACTATTTTGTCATTTTATTTAAAAATTAAGGTTGTATGGGGCAAAAACTTTGAAAAAGAGACAAATAAATGGATTCTGTTTCACCAAAGACCATTTAAACAGAGGTAGGAAATGCTGTTTTTTTGTCATGGTATGTCATCTGACCTTAACCCTAAAACCTTACAACTAACAGTACAGTTTGATTAGACTGCACTTTGTTCTGTTGGCAGTCCCATTACCCCATGAGTTGACATCACAGCTCAGAACACACACACACACACACACTCCAGTGTCTCCAGAACAGACTCATGCAGTCATCACCACTTAACAGGCAGCTGATGACTTCAAAAGGAAAATAGTGAGCAGCAGCCCTCCACATTTCAGAGACACCGGCTGAGTGAGTCTCCCTTTAACAACAGTTGCATTACAGCACAATGTCGGTTTCCTATTAAATACCTTCTCCCAATTACCCATTATTTCCCCCTATAAAACCACTGCAGACTGCATTGAAAGGCTGTTTTATCCCCCCGTCACCCTACGTCCTTTTGTTTCGGAAAACATGTTTCAACTAAATGCAACTAGGAGAGCTATGAGAGAAAAAGAGAGCGAGAGAGCAAGAGAAGGAGGGGAAAGAAAAGGTAATTTAATGAAGTGAAACGTTTGATGTTGTAAATAAAAAGCAGACTGGTCGTGGGTGAGAGGCTGGGGCTAATGGACTTTGTTGGATGGTAGGTGTGGAGCTGCTGATCTTTAAAAAGCCTAAATAAAAAAAGTGAACTTCTCAGAAACGATGCCAAGAAAACCACCGCCCCCCCTGTGCTGGATCCCTCGCCTGGGGCATTCACATTACTGGTGGGGCTTATTATGCAATTACAGCAAGGTAAAAAGCACCGCCAACCCCTTCATCTGAGTGTGTGGATGTATGATTATGTGTGTTTGTATCCACGTATGCGTGTGTCTTAAATACCTTTACACTGTTATAGTTTTCATTTCAGCAAACCACAAAGGTCTGCTGATTTAGGTGTGTAGAACAGCAGCCTGAGAAGAAATGAAAAAAAAGAAAAGTAATGTCATAGAAGAGCAGTGGAGAGAATGGGGAGTGACAGGAAAGAAAAAAATAGGGGGAATAAAGCACGAGTAGTTAAGATGTTAAAAGCAAAAAGAGGAAGGAGTGAGGGAGAAAAGTAAACTAAAAGAATTATGAGGTTTGTGTTAAGAGATTGGGGGGTGACAGGAAAGAAGAACAGAGGACATGAATAAAAGAAAAGACACAAGTAGTTATGAAGTTAAAAGGAGAAGGGGAAAGAAGGAGGAAAGCAAAGAAATGAGAACACACGATTATGAAGGTTAAACAATGGCAGTGGTCATTACGCTTCACTTTCAATGAGAAGGAGGAGAGAAATCACCCCCCATTTATAATTCATATCCTCAATTACCACTAATAAAGTGGCATGAATGGGGCCAGCCTAGGGAATGGTGCAGGCACAATTACATGTAGTATAGCTTGGCATTAACATTTTCTATTTGAACATTTTTCAGCCTCAATTTCTCTTGGAGTTAATAAGAGCGATGATCCCTCCTTGACTTTTTCATGAAATTATTGTATGGTTATAATATTCCAATCTATTAGCCCCCCTCTTCTCTATAATGTATTCTACCATTTAATAGCCTGACCTGGCTGGATAGAGAGATGGAAAGAGAGAGAGGGAGAGAGAGAAAGAGAGAGAACATGACATTGATGAGAAGAGTAGGTCTTGTCGTTTTGACCCCACAGGGGGTGAGACAAAGGTCTGATATATCCCATACAGCGTTTGAATTGAGGTCTCTCATAAGGCCGTGCCTATCATCTGAAAAGCTTTCTGTAGCAGTGCTGCTTTTGTCACCAGCTGTCTGGGAACCACTGCAGGGTTGATTTTTAATCTTACCATGTAGTCACTGCAAGCAACCTGGTTGGCTGAGTTTCTGTGGTATAAACTGAGGAATAAATTGACTTATGGTGACTTGGGTTGCTTGCAGTTTGAGAGCATTGTACAGGTTTAGGGAAATTACTAAGTACTAAAAAGTATGTATATATATATATATATATATATATATATATATATATATATATATATATATATATATATATATATACGACGTAAATATGACAGCAGCCTGACCACTGATGAATGGATCACTGCAGTGATACCCAGGACCAAAACAATAGAACAAAGTTCTATTTTACAGATAGAAGTAGTAATGCACAATATCAGTGGTGATTAATGTGTTGACTTGTGGTTTGTAAAGCATTTTAACAGCAAATATCTGCACGCTGGGTAAGCTGCCAACTGTTCAGCTTTATCCAGCTTGATGTCTTGTTTGCCATGTGATCAAGGCTCAGGAACAGCACTGAGAATACAAGAGAGGAGCTCATTTTACTGCTATTTCAATACCTTAAATTGTCATCTTTCGACCAGGATTTGAAAATATCAGTTTATAAGAGCAGGCCCAAAGCAAAACAGCAGCAAAGTTGGGTTATATTTGGTTTGGCCCAATAAGATCTGCCATATTATTGTGCCATTTAGCTTATATTTCTATTTTGGCTATATTCCTATTTAAAATGTAATTCATTAGACATGGTGGCTTGATAGCAGCAGTCGATAAAGGATTAGGATATACAGTACATAGCTGGTGGCTACAGAGGGAAGTTGTGCCCTGCTGCTACCCTGCTCAAAATATAGAACACCAACATCAGTGAGCAACAGATGTGACAGTAACACTAGATGTTTGAGTTGTGTTAGAAATGTTAGCACTACCCATTAAGGGTAGTGAAAAGGATGTTGGCATAGACAGTGCAATATTTCTGCAGAACACAGTGACTCTGTAAACTAAACCAGTGTTAGTAAAATCAAAAGGAGCGTACAGTATAATTTAACCCAGAGACACATGAAAGCATCAAAGTTACAAGACCATGCTCCAGCATTGTGTTGCATTATTATGCCAGTGGTCCCTGCTCACTGCAGTATGGAGCCACGTGCCCAATCCTCAGACTGGTTGTCTAATGGGCCTGTTTACTCCACCTTTCCTCTCCTGCTCTTTCACTGCCTCCCTCCCTCTCTCCTTCATCCTCCCACATAAAATGGCAAAAGTATTCAGCAAACCTGCCTGCCTGCTTTTATATAAAATAACAAAGTGTTCAAAGCTTGTAAAACACTGCAGGACTGACAGTTTAGCAGACTCCCCTCAGTCTAGAAACTTCTATTGTGGAGGCGGCAACAAGGAACCAAAGCAGATAGAATAGAATAGAATAGAATAGAATAGAATATAGGCGATAAGCCAGCCTAAGTACAGACATAAACTATTAGGGAAGAACTCCTAAATCTAACCTCACGCCATTGTGGTGAGGTGACTTATTTAAGTGCTACACCTCTGGAAGAGGGATTTCAGGGGCAGTCACACTCCCCACTAACACACACACAGTGTAACACACACACACAGAAATGGAGAAAGAAGGGGACGGACTGAAAAACACCCTCTCTTGCTTACTGTTTCTTCTCTTACACACAATAATCACACACACACACACACACACACACACACCATGTGGCTAGCTGAGAGCCAGCTGTTCCTTTCCACTTCACATCACTATGGGCTAACGACTGCTAATCCCCCATAGCTTTTCCCTCAAAGGAACTAAGGCAGCAGCCATGATCTAACTCCTATTGAATTCCAATTACCCTCCACCGGGATTTCACAATAAGAGTCCCTCCTCTTACCACCACCTCCATCAACACCATCCCTTACTTCCAACATGGATTGCACTGTCACAATAAGAGCCACCCACACACATACAGCCAGAAGATAAAGTAACAAGGAACATGTGTTTATTGTTATATACCAGTTATTTATTTTTATGATTTCAATTCAGGTATATTCATATGCATTGCCAGTGCCCAATCACTCATCACTGATAACAATTACTTGATTGTAACAAAACTGAATTTTCCCCCCACATAGCAACAGTTCCATCCTTGGCTGGATTTGTCCACCCCTTTCTTTTTACCATGGCAGGTTTGCCCCTCTCTGCCAGGCAGGGTCCCTTGTAAAAGACCAGCTTCAATGAATGGAGGCCCAGCAGGGAGCCTGGCAAGCACACACTACTAAACCCTCCCCTCCCTTCAAGCACACAGACTCCCACACACCCTTCCTTGCCTCCTTCCACCATCCCCTTCTTCCCTCCTGCACTCTTGCTCCTTTAGTCAATAACTTTAAGGGCATGTATCTGGAATAATTTCAAAGTATAAAAAAATCACTAACAAACAGCCCATTCAAACAATAACAGGATGATAAATTTCATGGTTTGAAAACATGTTCAGTCCTATGGTCCGTAACCATCAATATCTATAATAGAATACAACAGTTCCAAAACCAAAGAACTTGCAGTAGTACAAATCTTTCTCCACACCCCTCCCTCACTTCCCCTTTTTCCCCACATATCTGGTTTGATTTTACCCCATGAAGCGGTGAATTCCAGTCTTTCAGTGAACAACACTGGGTAATAAAACAATGGGCGGCTCTGGGGTGTACGGTAGGGATGGAGGGCGATGGGATTCCTGGTAAAGTCTGAGACAAAATGCTGCTATGGTTACCGTGGGTGGGACTGGGGTGAAGAGGGCTAGACATGCTGGGAAAGTTGGTATAGTGTAGGGACAAAGGCTAGGAATCAGCAACATAGTGGAGGGTAAAACTATCTAAAGTGAGTTTACGCACCTTTTTGAAATTGGCATTTACAGTATATAAAGTCAAACTCACTTTTTTGGTTGACTGACATTTGTGGGCCACTGCTGCTAGAAAATAGGCTTGTGTCATATTTTGTGATCACACTACTGACTGGAGTCCATCAGAGCTCTCAGTCGTTTGTAGCATTGGTTAAGTACCCTTACTGATGTAGGAATGCCCATTATGCTGTCATGTTTATTATTCACTCAAAAAATGAAAGTGGAAGCTAGTTAGCCTAGCTTGCCAGAGTTAGCATTGATTTCCAGTAGATGTCACTTTTTATTTATGTTTATTCAACACCTGCTGAGTCATCAGTATGGTCTAGCTAGAATCTGTTTTCCATGAGTCCTTGTTGCGGTGGTCTGGCAGATAACCACACTGTGAAAAATAAGAGTGACAGTTAGCCTAATACTGTAGAAACATATGAGTTGAAACAATATGAGTAGAATGGGGAGTGCTCAGATTACCACTGTGACTTAAGAAGCAATTGCAAACAATGTCGGTCCCCCAGGTTGGTAACTGCCTGGATTTCTAATAGAATTGATATGGCAAACAATGACACCAAACAGATGTTGGACCAATCAGCCCAAACTAAAAACTATCTCTCTCTGGACACCAGTGTACGGGGGGCCATCACTGCAGGAAAATAAATGAAAATTCAATTTCTTCCCTCTGGTGATTACAAAGAAGTGCACAAATCAAAGCAAACGCCAAGGATACCCAATGATTTCTTTACAGAAAATAAGTTGTAATATCAGTTCTACTTGTGACAGTTTGAATTATAACACCAAGTAAATGTTTCCCAAAAGCAGACCTTCATTTGGTTTATATTTGCGATTGTTTGCTGTAATCATCATCATCTGGATGATTATTTACCATGACACCACTGCTGGTAATGACTTTGAGGTGGGTGAATGGAATAACAGAAAACAGAATCCATGTTAAACGAAAGTAATTATTACATCTACAGCCCTCACTGTGTCTGGTGGAACTGGGATAGAGGCTAAAGGTTAAAGTGAGTTTGTGTGGTACTCTCACTGTGGTATTGGCACTCATGTTTTTCCCCTTCTTAAAATGTCCTCATTCCCATTTTAATGTCTCTCTCTACTTTTAGATGATTACAGTATTATGGAGAGATGGAGTCATGGCATGGTTTATTACCACACACACACACACACACACACACACACATAGCCTTCTTGCATCCAAATAGCCCCAAGGACGCAGGGAGACTTAGTAACAGGAGTATAGTCCAACTAAGAAGATTAAATTTGAGTTTTCTGTGCTCAGACAGTTTGGTATGTTTTGACCTTTTGAATCTGAACATGACTCAAATGCTGTTTGCAGCAGAGCTATGTGTAGACCAAGCTCCTGTTTAATTAAATAGTCTTAACATAAATAGACATTTCAGATGCATTTCATAAACAAAGAAAAAACAGAAAGCTTTATGCTTTCCTTCTCTTTCATTTTTTTTTCATTTACGCCTCCCTCATTGATCCCCTTTTCTTCGTTTTACACATTTCCTTCCTTTTCCTTTCTTTTCCTTACCTTTTCATTTCTCCCTCATACACCTTTCTTTTCCACTTCCTTTACTTACCTTTTCTCTAGACCTTGCTTTCCCCTCTATTTCCACCTGCCTCTTTGTTTTGTTTTGTTTTCTTTTCTTTTTCTCTCCCTTTATACCTTAGTTTTTCCTCCTTCCCTTCACAGCTTTCACTGTTCTTATTATAGTTAATACTGTGCTCAGTTTTTTTTTTCTGAGTTAGGTCTAATATTAAGCCACAATATTTGACCAAATCTGAAATTTATACAAAGCAGGCATCAGGGATTGGAGGGTAGAAAAAATGTTTCACACTTCTTTTTAATCTCTTTTTTTCAGTTTTATATCCATGATTCAACTTTTACTCTGATGTGTTTGAAGTTAAAGGTTGTACAGTACAGAGCTATGTGCTGCACTGTTCCAAGGAAAATTGTAATCATATAATATTACGACTTCAGTTTTCCTTTGTTACACTAATGCAACACGTCATATTAATATCACAAAGGTGCAAAGTCTGGAAAATAAGTGACAACTGTTTCTCACTGAAACGAGAAAGAGCAGTCATTATCCCAAAGGAAACAGGCAAATAAAGACACCAGGCTCTTCACCCATGAGAGTTTAGTTGTTGCTGTTTTTTTCCCCTCTTGATATTCATGGTAATATATCATAGGTTTTATAAGCTACCCCTCTCAGTCCAGCTGTTAAATGAGACTAAAAGACAAGTAGAAGTGGGAGGCAATCTCTAAACAATCACAGTTATACAGGAAAGTGAGGAGATTCGCTGCCACACCAGAGCTCCAATCAGAGGAGACTGGGCCTTAAATGTCACAGCAAAATTGGACATAAGGGTGAATGGAAAAGCATGAGCAAGACATTGTTTGGTTAATTTCCTTTTCTTCTGTGAGTGTGTGTGTGTGTGTGTGTGTGTGTGTGCCATGGCCATCTATCCTCTCAGACATGTTTAATAGGGCTTTGGCTGCGTTGACCGAGGGTGTAAATGTGTCATACTTTATTAGAAATCCCAAAGAAGAGGGCTAACATTAATCACTGGCTCTTGTTTATGAAAGTCATAAATGTTTCACTGAGTGCTTTATTGTTGGCTGCCAGATTTGGAGAAGCATAGAGGGTCCTTAGTGTATGTGTGTGTGTAAGTATGTGCATGTGTGTCCAGGCCACCACTGCGTCATGATAGCACCCCAAACCTATGAGATATTCTCTCTCTCGCTCGCTCTCTCTCTCTCTCTCTCGCTTTTTGTCATGTTGTCAGAAAGTATGACATCACCCTGCCCTTTGACCCACGTAGTCAGGAGAGCGCTGATTGGATGATTGGCTTATAGAGGACATCCACATTGACTCCAAACTCAATTCTGCTGATGTCAGAAGCTATTACAACTGACGACATGCACACACAGATCGGACAGGACAGTGTGTGCGCGAGTGTGCATCTGCGTGTACAGTGTGTTTGTCCATGTGTGTTGGTGTGTGTAGTCATGTTCAGGGTTATATAGGTCAAATGTCTGAATCTAGAACATCTCCCAGCTGAAATACCAGGCGAAATGTCAAAGTCTGCCACTGAGCAATCCCTCAGATCAATAGTTCAATTGGACATAAAGGCATCACTCTGTTCACTGGGCTAACATGCTATATCATGTGCCAGCCTCTGTCTGAACTGCTATTACCACAGTACTGTAGTATCCCTGCAAAAATGAAGAGTTTTGGTTGTTGTGGATGAAAATTTTGAGCAGCTTTTTGCAGGAATATGTCAGTTTGTAGCTGCTTTTAACATGGGTAAGATCAGAAAATGCATTGTTAATGGGTTATTAGTGTTAAAAGAATACACAGCATCATTTTCTGCATGATAACACTTAAGCTACACCTGTATACACCTTTTTCACAGTACACATTTGGACTTGTCACAACTAGAAAAGCATGTTTAAGTAATAATACCAACAATGGCTCCCAGTATGCCCTACCACTGAGTCAACACATACAGTACTGGTACACCTGAATGGAACATAGCAATGATTGTTACAGGCCACACTTGTGACTGACAATTCTAAATGTTTTGCTTGTGAAGCACCATGAACATAATAAAATGAGAACTGGTCAGTGCTGTATTTTATTGCTTCTGAATCAAACATCAAACAGAGCAATGTGACTATCCCATTTGAGTTTGGCTACATGACAATTTGACTGATTGTCCACCAAGTTTTGGTGAAAATGTCTGGTTAACTATTCAACTGTAATCAACATCAATACAGCAGTTAATAGCAGTTAACAAACAAATATAGGGATAAAAATTACTGACAACAATGCTGCCCAAATATCTCTATATGCCCTTCAACAGTTTAGCACAGTTATAGCACAGTATTTGTTCAGATTTATCATGCAGAATAATGCTGTTGTTTTTAGTCATTTTTCTATACAAATCAATAGTTTTGCTAATTAAGCTAAAATTATATGGATAAAACAGTACTGACTCATCCATACTTTTGAATGGGGTGGATGCCACACAGTTGCATTTAAAATGAGAAACCTCAGTGACATGCTCCATCTATTTTAATAATCTCAGGTGGGTGCTGAACTTTTATTTTCCATCTAGAAAATGAATACTACATCCTATGGACATATTATGGAGCTGTAAGATGACAATTGCATGGTTTAAGTGTCAGATAGGGAATCTTTATTAGAGGTTTCATCTCTTCCTTTAGGATTTCTGTTGAGTCAATGTTCCTTAGAAGCTTGTGTCAGCTTCAGATTCTCACGTTAAATAGACTATAATATACAGTAGATCCACAAGATAGCTGCTGTACAACTCCACTGTGAGAATCCATCTCTCCACTCATGATCTCTGTGCAATCATCGCTGCTCTTTTAGCTTTCCCCCAAAGTCCCACGTCAAAGCATAAAAGTCATAACGATACATCTAAAAAGACAATGGTTCACCGAGGCTACGTTACTCATGAAATCACGACAAATCATAAATTCAAAGAGCCTCCGTCGCTTCCCCCCTCTGTCCTTGTCCTCCTCCTAGTTAAGTGTGGAATAATGTCATCTTAATGATTATTTTTTTGCGGTATGCCATAACAGCATAATTCAGAGAGGGCGTAATGATTTTTTATGCCCCTGACATATTGTTTTGCAGGGAGTGACATAAAAGCACGGTGACATGTGGCATTTTGGGAAAGGTCAGGCGCTCCGTCTCGGCCGCCCGTCCATCTTCATAACGTCGCCACTTGTCATATGGAAACTGGCATCACCAATCTTTGTCTCTCCCTTGTCGCTTGCTGCCCCTCCTATCCTCTCTCAGATCCTGATTCTCGTCTTTTTCCCGTCTCCTCCTCTTTCACTGCTTTTCCCCCTCTTTCTTTTTTTGTTGCTGCTTTTCCTGTCATACCATATCTCATGTTTTGTTGAGAACACAAAACCCTTTTCTCCCCTTTTGTGTTAAAATGGAGAAGATTATCACTGTAGGGAATATCAAATAATATTTCACATACACACATACAGAAACACACACACACACATTCACAAGGCCTCAGGGGTGCTGTGGGGGTCTGGGGACCGCATGTCAGCAGCAGCTGTGAGGATTGCAGTAACAGAGAGAAGGGCTAATACTAATGTGATAAATGCGTCAGCACTCATTCCAGGCACATTGAGTGTGTCTGTTTTTGTTTGGTGTTTTTTTTAGAAATTGCTCAGAGCCAGCCCCCGCTGCCAAACTGATATGCAGACAGCATTTTGCTTCTTAGAAGATGTTAATTTGTGGATGTCAAGGCCACAGTAATTTAAAAAATGGCTGTAATCAAAATGGACAATAGGAAAGTTAACTACTTAGAGAGAGACTAATGAAATATTTCCTGAGTTAAAGGTGTGATGTGCACCAAAAGTAACATGCAAGACATTTTGTGCTGCTTTATTGTTTTACAGGACAAAACATGAAAAAAAGCTCTGGTCTGCATCGTCCTGACTGAGGACAAGGAAGTTGGTCTTCATGCCATTAAGGCAATGTTCAGATCAAAAGTAACCCTGCATGAAGAAACACAGCCCTGTCATTCCTTTGAATGAGGTTTGTTTGTTGTTTCCAGTTCAGAGGCCTCCAGCCAAAAAGCTTGGCTCAACTTTTGCTGTAATGCAAAGCCCTCCAGTAAGACACTGTGATGACCAATCACAGTGTCTTAATGCAACATTACTTTGTAATGTGAACAAT
Organism: Lates calcarifer; assembly: GCF_001640805.2. NCBI lineage: Eukaryota > Metazoa > Chordata > Actinopteri > Centropomidae > Lates > Lates calcarifer. Next base: position 20,506,740 of record NC_066836.1, on the reverse strand, counting down.
ACAATCTTGGACTCAAGTCTGTATTTACTCTCAAGAAGTCACTGTACAAGTACAGTGGAAGCATGGAAACAGTAGAAATGTTGTAGAAAACAATGTAAAACACAATGACACCAGTGACAATGGAGAAACACATGTAAAATGAGAATTATGTTCATTAGTCTGTTGCCCCAATGCATTCTGGGAGGGTTTCCCTCAGGTTTATCTGAGGATACTACAATATAAAATATACTAAAAAATGAAAAAAAAGCAGTATCTGTCTTCTGCCATCAACTTAATTCAAGCCAAATGAAACCTTGTCCAAACCTTAAATTGAAATTCTTGAAATTTTAAGCATAAATAAATAATCTTATATATATATATATATATACTGAGAAGCAGCCATTATCCTTTTTTAGAGATGTTTCTGTTCTGTAAAAACACTGAACACCTATAGGGCTAAAGCAGCATCGTAATTCAGACAGGAAGTAAATTATTTTAATTTGACAGCCACTAATGTGACTAAGATTAGATAGAGGCTACCAATTAATTGTTGTGACCATAATCCAGCTGAGTTATCACATTTTTTGCTGTTTTATCATTTTCTGATGTTGGAAATTGCAAAACGCTGTAACTTTTACAAGAATCTTGAAATCTACCCCGCCTCCCGCTGTCCCTGTCCTCTCTGTTCTCCCTCAGTCTTCTGACTCTATCAAACCCTTCGCTCTTATTTCACCAGCCAGCGGTAGGTGTGGCAGTCCTGCCATCCTCCATCCCTTCCACTTCAAATTACAGTTTTTCTGACAACTGTGTCTTAAGGTCTTCAAATGGGCCCACCTCCCACCTCAATTTTTCAGCCCATGTATTTTTCTTTCCTTTCTCCTATGCATGTGAGCCTTAAACATCCTTCCCCAGCAAAACACAATGTGCATGTTTGTGTGTGTCAAGCAGGGGTGGCCTGTGGACTCCTAGTTGAAAATTATACAGTCCCCTGACACATGCTGAGGAAGATTCACTCTGCTGTGAGGATGGGCAGAGACAGAGGAAAACACATACACACATGTAGATACAGTCAACATTACATGCACATGGAGTCGCGGGTGCATGAGGACAGATGGAGAGCTTGTGTGTGTTTGCAGGTCACACGGTGTCATGGAGGGTGAGTGAGGTGTAATTTCTCTGCAGTAATACTCAACACTCCGGCCCTGACAGCTTTAATGGTGATGGCCTTATTATAGAGAAGACGCCTCGTGTGTGTATATGTGTGTGTGCATTCTAATGGTGATGGCCATATTATAGTGAGTGGAAGAGGGCTAAAAGGCTTGGATTTATACCAGGCCACGTTTACTGACATAAGAATAATAAGGCAGAGGAAGGCAGGGGGGGCTTTGGGGTGAATGCCATCTGGTGACTACTGAAGTAGTATGAGTGTAATGAGAGCTGTTTTGTGCTGATGAGGAAAACAGAATACACACATCTGTTAGAACAGAAGAAAAAATAGAATAGAATAGGACAGAACAGAATATGTCTTACCTCCATCATTTTTCAGTGTGTGCGTGTGTGTGTGTGTGCTTGCGGTGTGTACTTCCAGTAAGAACAGGGTAACACGACTCTATGGGCCTGCGGTTTATGTTATGCTGGTCTGATTTACAGTCACACACACACACATACACACCTTCACACCTCCCAACACTTTTCTCTCTCTCCTATCACCCAATCTCCTTTTCCTTCCCTCCCTCCACCACATTGTTAGCTAATCTCCTCGTCTGTCTCACTGTGGTACTCAGAGTCAAACTCACTTCCTGTAACTACACACTGTTACAGGACCAGCACCTGCCAAGCCGTTGCAATAGAGGAAAAGGGATGTGTGGTGTGTGTGGTTTCAGGAGAGCTAACGGACAGGCTTGTATCTACACTGCAGCATAAATTGTCGGGTAACGTAGGTTAACCTCTTCCTTGTATTACAAAACTAGGGCTGCACCAGGCTTCATTTGTGTTTTTCCACAAATGTAAATCATTCAGGACAGGCCAATCTCAAAACAGTTTCTCTCTCTATATATGGATTTTTATCAAAATGGATCTCAAAATTGCTATAGTAATATGACAGAAGTGCATTATAACAAGCCGGGGCCACAGGCCTCATTTAAGTACACGGTTAAAAACAACTGAGCAACTTGGAATAAATGATGATGAAATAAATGATTTGCTGTCTGAGTGTATATTTGTGTGTCTGATTGAGAGCTTAAAGGTAGTTTATGCCAAGTACGTTCCTCCTCCAAGCAGCGAGAGCACTTGATCCTAAAGGATCCGGCTCTCATTTCAGTCTGTAAATAAGCCCGCTGTTCTGTGTTTATCCTGGATCACTACGCCAGACCTAAACACGGCTCCCTTGCTCCCTAAATACATGACAAGTTCCCTTAATAGTTCCTCTAAATAGACATCTGTGAGTAACAAGCACCATTATTACACTCCCAGATGATTTTGTATGACTTAACAGGTACATTTTGGTGTATTGCTTCACAGCTGTGCATAACTAGCATGACCTTAAATTATTTTTATGAGCCCATAATCATGTTTTTGTTTGTTTGCTCTGGATCACCATGTAGGCCTCGATATGACTACCATACTTCCTTATTAGTAGGGATAATAACCTCCATTTAAATTACTATTTAAGTACATGCACATGACAGCTATTAGTAAACCATTAAAACATGGGTTTTACTATTATCATGCACTTATTCTGCACATGATATAAATAGGGGTCCATAAGGACATGTAAGAAATTTACTATATATACTATTTTTTTAAAAAGAGAAATCTATTTCAATAAAACAGTTTTATGTACATGAATATAACTTTTAATACTAACTGAAACCTGAATGTACACATATAACACAACATGTTGTGCTTATTAGTGTGCCATTATTTTGCTTCAGAACACATTAAACTGCAAAACGCAACACAAAAATCAAATGATTTAAAGATTGATAGCATATAGCAAATGCAGTATTTCTGTTTGAGTATGCATTCATGATATTTATTTACAATTTACCTTTTGGATAAAGCTAAATTCTGCTTCAACTTAGTGTCACATATCTCAGTAGGTGGCAATAACACAGTGTTTGTATCCAGACCCTGCTTGGCTGATAGTATGGCACACTGAGATAGGCCTTCCTTGTGCTTAGGACTACATTTTCATATCTAGTGGTCTCTTCAATATGCTTTTATTTCTGTATTGTTAGATGAAAGCGTATACTACCAAACAGCTTGTTACCCTCTCTGTCTCTCTGCTGCTCTGCAATGGAAATGAGACACAGTTGAAAGTCCCAGTGCTTTAGCAGTGCAAAGTGTTGGGCCTTAGGTGTGGGTGTGTGGGTGAGTATAATACACACATATTTACATCTTTTGTGTGTGTGATGCTGAGCATGTGCATATTTCTGTTTGTTCATTTGTGTATGTGTGTGTGTGTTCACTCACCAACAGCAGACACCCACGGAGACACAGGCCTGTCACGTCCTGTGTGTGAGATAAGCCCTAATGACAACGCCTTGTGACTGATTGAATTTTTGATTTGTCTGCTGACGTCTGTCAAGCTGGCATCCTTTTCATCTGAGATAAAAAAAATGGTGCCTCAAATGTGTGTGTGTGCGTGTGTGAATGTGTGTATGTGTGCCTCTGTACACAGCAGGTGATATTTGCCAATTTAACTCAACAAGAAGAGGCAAGTGAAGCTGTATTTGGGTTAGGGAGTATGTGTATTTAAAGAAAATCATATGTGTGTGTAAGGGTTATTACACCCAAATGAACTTATCAGGCTTGCCCACCATTATTTTTTTCCCTCAACAAACATATTTTAACCTTACCTGACTCAACTCACAGGGTGAGAGTGAAATGCTAGGTCCACACATTCAGGGTTGGCCTACATTAACTGAACCTTTTACCAGGGTTTAGTGACTCTAATGTAAATTGACCATTAATGCTAACAGTTAATACGTCAATTAGCCTGCCGATGCTAATCACTAAAGCTGGTATTTACTACGACATACATCCCAACCATGCATGTAGCTAAGATCAGATCCATACCATACTCTTACTTAAGTGTATAAAACATATTTATGACAACTAATCTGCAACACTGGTCATAATCATCATATGGTGTAGCTATTCAACCCCCACCCCTCACTCTCTTTGATGCATTCAGTGTTTTGTGAACCACATTTCACACTTTTTCCATTCCTAGCACATCTGAAAAAGAGACCACTCCTTCTATGACCGCAAAACTGTAAGGACAGTGTTTTCCTTCACGTCTACATCAGTGTCCTATGATCTCAGTGTTGCCCCCTCTGTCCTCTAATCTTGTTTGTCAGAACTAAATGAGCTGCCCCAGCGAGGTGTGTTAGCCACTAATGAATTTATTGCTTGATAAGAAGGGGGCCCACGCAGCTACAACTTACTGCAGTCATAAAACGCTGGGTAAAAAAAAAAAAAAAAAAAAAAACTACATAATTAACCTTTACAAGCTGTGTGCATAGGTGGTGCTGCTTGATGTGGTGCGTATGCATGTCAGTGGGAGATGTGTGTGTGTGTGTGTGCGCTTTCATCTGTGCTTGTTTGCATGTTTGCTGCAGTGTGTGTTCATACCTGCTGTATAATGTATGTGTGCATACAGTATGTGTGTGGTGCACTCATAGGGAGGAGGCAACACTATTGATAAGGCTTCAGCTACCAATTAATCGTTAATCACATTCTGCCAGATTAACACGTCATCTGATAGACTCCAGACTGACTGGAGACAATAAATACATATAGTCAATAAAACAGCAAAGTCCCATGGGAGAACAGAGAGGTGGGTGGGTGGGATTTTGGGGCTGTCGGAAGTTGACACATGCTCCACAGTGCCAACATCACAAGCTTAACCATAAACCTGATACTGGTTATATGGCTTTACACTCTCGCCTTATCTGGATGTACTCAATTAACACAGACGAGAGGAGAAGGGAAGAGAAGAGAAGAGAAGAGAAGAGAAGAGAAGAGAAGAGAAGAAGAGACATCATTAAGACTGATGTCCACACTTTCTCTTGCCATTCATTCACTAACAGGAAGCCTCTTGTCGTCCAGCAAGACATATAAGACCCGCGATTCTTCTTCTTCTCCTCCTTCTTCTACCACTGAGCCATTTCCTCCATTGTCAAAGACACATACACACTCTAATGGGTAATAGATACAGGACTAATGCCTGGGCTAAGGAATAAAGATAGATGGATAGGGAGGGAGGGAGGAGAAGGAGAGAGGAAAGAAAGAGAGGAGTGAGTTATGAAGCAGAACCCAGGGGGTTAATTTCTCACAGGCAGTTTTCATACGCTACACACACACAGAGTAAAGGTGATGTCTGGCTGTGCCAAGCCAGTAGCATGCTAGTTAAAAGTGAATAAGTTTATGGCCGGTGTAAGCCCTCATACATCAAGGAGCAGTTTGTTTAGCCAGCAGTGTGACAGGGTACAGTAACATGGGCAGGGCAGGAGAGTGGCTACAGCTGTGATAAATGGGGGGTTGCAGGAAGGATAGTGCCTCAGCATCAGTGTGTGTGTGAAAGAGAAAGAGACATCAAAGCATGTTTTTAGCTCTTAGATTAATGGCGATTCCAGTATTTGATCTAAGTGATTTTTTCCCTATTTGAAGAATCTCTTTTTGAAGCTGTAAATATTGCAAACACCCCCCTCGAGTTATCTTGCAGTACCTGGTGTGAAACGATATTTCTCTGCAATATTGACAAAGGCTTATGGGTTGCTGTATAATGTTTTAAATTGCAGAATATTTTTTTCTGCTTCAATTGTAAGTCTTGTTTATCTTTTCAGACAGAGTTGCTTTGAGTAAAGTCGTTAAAAAATCTGAAAGTAAAGGTTTCTTTGGAGTTGTAAAGTGAGTAATCTCATCCCTTTGTATTTCTAGTAATTTAGTTACAAAACAGCTATTTCATCAACATTTGAAAACTAGAAATTAGCTTTTCACTCCATATTCCTCTACATATATTTAGCACTTTTACTTTCCAAATAAAGGTTTTACAGAAAACATAATGCATTGCTCTAACTGTTTAAATGAAGTTCAAATGAGACACACTTCCACCAGCTAAAACAGGGCTACATCCTCTCAGTACATGTACTAATCAAATCTGGAAAAACTCCAGAGTCATTCTGCATAATGTGTACTTTTACTTTACATTTTTCTGATAATGCTTCTCTACTTATGTAAAATTATGAATGCAGGATTTTTACTTGTAATGAGGTATTTTTGCATTGTTGTATTGGTACATTTACATATATAAAAGTCGTCAATACCACTGCTTCTGCTTGTAGTTTCCTCCCCTTTTTTCACCTACTCCTTCCACTCTCACCCTTCTCTCCTTATACCATCCCTCTCTCTCACAGCCCTTGTCAGTCCTCTTTTCCTATCCATGAACATGCTCCTTTTCTCAGCCCTCTGTTCTTACCTCCTCCTCCTCTTCCTCACCCCATCCTTGTCCCAGGCTCTACCCTGCACGATCCAGCTGTGGATCTGACTGTACCACGGTGCTGAAAAACAATAGTCCACTCAGTCTGTGTGAGTGTGTGTGTGTCTATCAGGCTGCGGACAATAGGTTTATTATCAGTTGACCACAATAAGGGCAACAACTCTGTTCTCGTTTGTTCACTGTGGCACTGTGGCACTGTTGCCTGTTGCATTCTCCTTAGTTAGTGTCAGTCAGTCAGTCAGACAGACAGATGGACAGGAAGACAGGACAGATCCAGAGACAGTCAATGCGATAAATAGACATCCATGGAGACAGACAGGTAAACAAGCAGAGAAGGAACGAGCCCCTCGCCATCCAGCCAGCCGCCATTTCTCCCCCAATAACTCACTTTTCTCCCTCTTGGAGAGGGAAAACAATAAGATATAACAATTGGCAAATGGCTGAGGCAGGCAGAGCATTACAAATGAAATGTAATGTTGTTACAGTTTGGAAATAATGAATTATGAGGATAAGCGGGGATCTGTAAAATCGCTGTAGCGATTTACCAGGGTTTCATTTTTCAACTGTATTGAATTATGGGGAATTGGCCTCATTCAACTGCAAAATACAAAATGGGGAAAAGGAGGATGATTCACCGTTACATTCTGTGTGTGTGTGTGTGTGTGTGTGTGTGTGTTAGTGCAAATGCGTGAGTTTATGCAGTGTGTGCAAGCGTGTGCAACCCCTGACTGTTTATCTATTTGCCTGTGTTTATGTGCGTAAGTGTGCACGGATGCCTGCACATTTACATGCATGTGATGTGTGTGTATTTCTCAATGCTGAATGTGCGTGTGTCCAGACATGTGTGTGTGTTTGTGTGTGTGTTCCTCCCCCTAGACCTGTTGAGGGCTTTCTCTCGCTCACCCCACCGCACATGTGATAAATGTCCCTTATCGCCTCTGTCATTGTAATAGCCCCACAACAGGCCCAGAGAGAGAGGCGGAGAGGGGGGAAAAGAAGGATGGAAAGAGGGGTGAGAGAAGGGAGTAGGAGGGGATCGGGCCATGGAGGTATTGAGAGCGACCAAAAAAAAAAAAAAAAAATGGTGAGAGCGGGTGAAAGAGAGAAGAGAGAGGGAGGGATGGTGGAGTGGAATGGGATAGCTGGAGTTATCAGCCGGTCTTGTAGAGGAAGAATACGCATCAAGCTGCCAATCATCCGGCCTGAAAATTGCTCTGAGATTTGAGTCCCCAGACGGTGTGTGTGTGTGTGTGTGTATATGTGTGTGTGTCCAGAGAGAGAGAGTATCCAAAGCCCCTGTCGCCTCTGTGCTATTACTGCCCCCATCCCTTCATCCGACCATCTCGCCCTCCTTTTTTCTCACCATTTTTACAGCTCAAACTCAAAAAAACACATCTCTTCTCTCCCTGTCACTAAAACCTATACTCAAGTTGTTTGAAACACTGTTGTCATCAGTTGCACCAGCTATTAGGGGAGGGTGAGGGATGCAGAGAGAAAGGGAGGAAGAGAGAGGGAGGGATGATAGAGAAGATGGAAAAGACAGGAGAAGAAAGGCAAAGGAGAAAAGAGAGAGAAGGTTAATATGTGAGCAGAAACCATTTCGGTCTCTTTAATTTTCTATTGATCTGAGCTGCAGACCTGTCCCCTCAACCCTGTGTGTGTGTGTGTGTGTGTGTGTGTGTGTACACATATACATGTGTATGTGTGTGAGTTGAAAGCCTTCAAGCTGTCGCCATACTGAATCTGAGAGTACCTGAGAGTAAACAAAAGTAGAGACAGCATCGTCACTGTCCAGTGAAAACCATGAATCTCTTATTTTATTTTTTTCAGATAAACTGAAGGATTGAGGGTTCCTTATTGTGTTGAAGAAATGATCAAACTTCTTAAAAACAAACAAAAAAAGAAACAAAGAAAAAATTAAAAACTCATTGGATTGTCTGAACCGGGCTGTTTCCTGTAATTCATGTAAAGTTTGTGTTTTGGAGATACATGTTTTTTATAGGACAGCAACAATTTGAAGAGAGAAAGTGGTGCGATACATTGTGTGAACAGTGTAAAAATGTGTAAACAGATTAAAATTGTTGCCCTCTGAAGGCAAATAGGAATAACAAACTGCCTTTACTTTTTGTCCAGTTTCATCTGATAATTTTTCTATATTTTGTTCACATTAGTAGAGCAGCAGCTTGTATTATATTTCATGTAAGACATTTCTTCTAAAGAAATTCTGAAACAAGTGAAATGCTTTTGTAAAACAATGGAACTGTTTCATGTATTTGGCTCAAAATGACACTTTTAAGGGGACAAAGATTATAAAATTGTAAAATGAAAGGTTTGGACTTAATAATGGACGTTTTATGGAATGTTCCTTCTTCAGAGAAAAATACCAAAGGCCCCACAAAAGCAAAGTGTAGTGAAACATCCCCCTCTATTGGGCACTTTGATACCACCAGGCAGAGCGAGTGAGGGAAGCAGAGGACAAAAGCGGAAAGGAGAGGAAAGGAAAGGAAAGGAAAGGAAAGGGGGTAAATAAAGGACAGGAAATGAGAAGCAATGGATGGAGGAGGAGATGATAGGCAGAGTCCTGTAGAGCAGAGCGATAGCACATTGATAAAGATCACAATGATGTCCAATTGCAACTGCTGTGTGATGCAATCACACTGTCACACACACACACACACACACACACTCATGCACATAAATAAAATAGCCTCAGGTGTGACCTATGTAATACCCCACTCCAGCAGATAGACAGATTTAGTCTGTACCTATCAAGTGTTATATATATTTTTTGTGTACATTTTTATCCATTTCTGGGTTGTATAGCACAGCACAAGGACTGAGTAACAGACAGACAGGCTGACAGACAGAGGCATCAGAAAGAATGTAGTGTGGGTATAGAGTATTCATGTATTTTCGGCTGAACCAAAGCCATAAGACAACATGATTTTTCCATCTGGATTGGCTCTTTTCTCAAGTGGTACAAGTCAGTGTGGGTACAATTTAACAATTTGTTCTAATGTTTTCATGTTATTTTATTTTTATTTTTATTACTCTCTAAAATCTCATTTTAGAACAAAAGTGTTCATATAAATTATATTATGTGAGAGCTATATAAATGACTCTCTGTGACATTATGAAATGTTGTGAAAGTCGTGTTTTCACAAGCAAACCCTTGTCTGGTCCAGTTTAGAGCCAGGGAACACTCTGATTCTTGGAACTCAGGGTGACCCGCAGTGCCCACTGTCATGAGGACATGGCAGGCACCCAAACCACAACACAGCACCCCAAGGCGTAGGCCTGACCAGGAACTTAGGAAAGTTTTCATTATCTGGGTTGCAGTCATTTTTCCAAAGGGGCCTGTGGTCCATTTTTATTCCAACCAGGGCAACTGACACCCAAGGAAAACACTAAATTCCCATCAGTAACTAACATATACGTTTATCCTCAGTGTAAATAATTACACAGTATTTAACTCTTACAACCTGGCCAAACTCTGTTCGTAACACAAGTTTTGTTCTCATCAAACTTGCCATCTAAGTTGTGCCAACAGAGATTACCGAGATGCAGGAGGTTTGCTTTGTGTTCGTTTGATTTCTATTCCAGTGACACTCCGGTGAGAGGGGTAATATAGCAGACAGCTAGACAGACAGCGAGATAGATGGAAGGCCAGACTGCTCCCCTTGTATGAAGGATTATCCCCTATCCTCTGTTTGTGACAAGAGCTGATAAGGGCCTGAGAGGAGAGGCAGCAAGAGGCTGAGAGGGCCAGTGACACACACACACACACACACACACACACACACACACACACACACACACACATATGCACATATAATCCACAGTGAGAAAGATATCAATCCATCATTTAGAGCCGGGGATTCAGCAAGAGGAAATAGGTTCTTCTCAATTGCTGACAAGCCAACACACACGCACACACACACACATACATACAGACACACACACGCCTACAATAGCATATGCTGTACAAAGGGCTCATGAGGTTTCAGAGCTGAATGGGGCTGTTTGAATGACTGTTCAATTTCATCTATTTATCTGATTTACATTTGGCTATTGTTGTCACCACAGATGTATATCAGTGTTTTTATGGCCATTTTTGTGTAATAGAAACTCTAAATCTAAATGTTCCAAAGTTTGCTGTAAATCCAATTTTTTTCCTGTTCAAAGTCAAAACTCATTTAAAGAAGGAAGCGGAACACATGGATACATGCAACACAGTCTTTTATTAATCTTTTGTTTAATTTAGCTTTTACTCACAGTAAATGTATTTGTTCTAAAAATTTATCATCTGAACCATCATCTGAAAAAAGTTTAATTAAATGCATGTATTAGCGTGAAATATAGTTTAAGGACTTTTTTAGATGCACCTTTTTTGCAATATTGAAGGATGCATTTCAAGAAGAAATCATGCATTTAGAGGAAAAAGAAAACGAGTGACAGGTAGGAGAACTTCAGAGGGTCATAATACCAAGGTCCAGCCATCCTTTTGTTGGAGAGAAACAGCACAGGAATGGAAAACAAAAAAAATGTGGCGAACGTGATATAGTATTCAAAGTACTGAAGTACAATTCCATCTCCCAGTGTGAGCGTGACAGATGACCAGACAAACATAAAAAATCCCCACTCCTCTCCTTGACATGACCACATCTCTTGAGGGATACATATGTGCGTGAGCGTGTGCGAGCATTAACATGAATCTGATATGCGTGTCGGAGAATGCGGCAGGTGGAGCGCGGGGCAGCAAAAATCATATCAAACCATGGAAATGATCTGTATTCACTTCTACCTGTTCTATCTTTTTACTTCTTTGTCTTTCTTCTGCCACTATGTCTCACTGTAACCTGATTTCTGAATGTGGAGGAGAAACAGAGAGAGTTGTGAGTGCTGCTATTGATTACAGTTTGCAACAACAGGTCAAAGGGTTAACATGTGTAAGAGGAACCTTATTGCAAGGTGTGTGGGGGGTAGCTGCAGTGGGAAGTGGTTAAGGAGGTGCCTAAGGGTCTGCAGGGGCCTTAAAGATGATATAATACACTCACAGCCTTGGCTGAAGAGCTCAGCTTGATTTCCTGAAATATAGAGCACGATGTCTTGAAATAAAAACGTATGCTTTGGTGGGGGAGAGTGGTCCTGCTGTTACAAATGAATAGAGAGAGCTCTGTTGGTGGATTTTTGATGCTTTGAATCAACTGATTTTTAATCAATTCAGTAACTATGACGTTTAGCTGTAAATATGAAAGACATACTTTTGAGTGTGCTTAGTGCTTTCTGCAACAATCAGTTATACCAACGTGACAGGAGAATTTCTTTTATCAGGAATAATGCTGAAATATTAATAACAAATGGCCGTCACATATGCATTTATTGTTTTATTAAATTGTCCAGGATAAGCATGATATGGTCAAGAAAACTTTATAGAGGCTTTAAAGGTGGGAGAAAAAAATCCTTTCACAAACATCACCTCACCATTCTCCACTTTATAGTTCCTGGCTCCTTAGAAAAAGACGAGATAGCAAGAGAAAACCTGATGAAAAATAGAAGGTGACACAGAGAAGGTGAAAGAGATCCAAAGAGTAAGGAGAGAAATAATTTAGTCTAAGAAGGACAAAGACAAAATGTGTGAGTAGAGACAGAGAGGGAGGGAGGGCGTATTTGGCCCTGCATTGCTAAGCGCCAGGTTAGGTGGCAGGGCCATTTGGCGAAGGCGCCGGTGCTAGACTTGATGGATGAGACAAACTGCAAGCTCTTCTCTCTTGTAACTTTAAAATCATTAAGCCTTTTACACGGCCATGCAGATTTTTATAGCCACCTCAGACAATCTGCCGCTGTTCATGTCTTTAGATCGGCGGGGTGGTGAGAGAAGACACACAGAGGGAGGACGTGATCATTAGAACTTTATCTAACGTGCTGCATATTCACTCAAAGTTACAATGATTTGAAAAACGCCTCTTGAAATCTACAGTAGTTTACAATTAGTTTTTGTTTCATCATTTCTGTAAAGCAACACTAAAGATTGATTTTAATAAAGGTTGAATTTCTCTGCAATGTGCTCAGGGATACTGCCTCACAAAGGCAAAGAGCAGTTAGTGCAACAGTTAGTGCAACAGCAAGGATTTTTACTTGATGTAGGTCTTGTGGTTGGCTGTTTCTCTGTCACCAAGTATATTAAAGTCACTGCAGCCTGGTTGGCAACGCAAAACCAAAATACAGTAATTGTATAGTCAGACTGAAGTATTTACAGCTTGGTTTTTAGCTCTGTTTGTAGTTTGGTAGCTTTTTCGTCCCTTAACTCAATTTTCCATCAAATCTTCAGTTATTTCATTTTGTATTTAAAGGGCTGTTTAGACCTAGTACTTAAAGACTTTTATGTTTCTTTTGATGCTGTTCAATTTTTTTTTAAATTATCCAAAGGATTTGGTGTTGTTTATGGTCGGGAAACTTAAATTGTATTTGAGTAACAATGTAAATATTCAGCCCCCCTCCAAAAAAAAAGGATTAATAAACACCAAGATCTGAGACACAGTTTGTTCATAGCGCTGGATGAAAATATTCAAACCTTCTAAATGAAATAATGTGGAATTTAGGTTTATCCATAGGACCTTTCAGATTTCACATCTCATCCTTGTGATGCTGCTATCATAAAGCAGGTGAAAATGAAGTTCAGGTACGCAGCAGGTAATCTGGTGCTGAGAGGACAGCATGACATTGATCTAAGATTTTAATCTGCTGCTCCTCTTTGCCAGGCACGTTTTGCAATAACAAACACAGCCATGTATAACCAGGAGATACATGCTGAGGATATGAGTTCTGTTAACAAAACCTAGTTAGCTGAGACAAACTTCTACACAGCAAATAAAGGAAATGCACACAGTGACATAACATAATCATATCACTTTTTTCTTTTTTTTTCATTTTCCTGCATGTGTGTGTGAGTGTGTTTGAGACAGAGAAAGGCCAAGGATATTAATAATAAAACAGCAGCAACAACAGGGTAGGTGTTACTGCGATGCGCTCTAAATATTATCAATAACAAGCTGCATATGTACGTAAGTGCAAGCATGCCTCCATCCATCCATCCATCAATTCATCTATTCATCCATCCATCCATCCCTCTCATTCTCCCTCCACAGGCTGCCTCCTCCGCTGTTAGGATTCAATTAACACAGTGCAGGCAGCCACGGCACCCTCATTAAAGCTAATTAGTTAAAACATCAGCCAATCTAGCGTTAATTGGCTTTGGTAATTAATTCAGCCGCTAGACCATATGAAAGCACCAGGGAGAGAGATAAAGAGAGGGAGGGAGAGAGAGAGAGAGAGAGGCAAGAGAAGAGGAGGGATCAGGAGAGAGAAGAGGGGAGAGAAGAGATGAAAGAAGACAGAATGAAAGAAAAAAGGGAAGTAAATGAGACAGACATAACGAGTACGAGAGATGATGTGTAGGAAAAACTGATTTCTGTAAGCTCAGTCTCTGACATTCAACTGAATGATAAAGGAAGTTATAGTTACAGTTATATTAACATGCAATGTAATTTTCACATGTGCACATATTCACATATTCTGCTCATTGTTACTTAGCACACACATACACATAAGTGGGGTGTGTGTGTGTGTGTGTGTGTGTGTGTGTTTAGTGATTAAGGCTGACTCAGGGCGTCTATTCCAGACTTGCTGATGTCCCTCTTTGCCCACTGACACGGCATGTTCACGTTGTGATGAGGCCCTTTGGGATGGAAATGAGTGCCGACAGGCCTCACGCCCACACCTCTCCGTTAGGTATCCCTCCTCCTCCTCCTCCTCCTCCTCCTCCTCCACAGCTGAGGAAGGAGAAATGGAACCCAGTCAGTCAGCAAAGAGACAAGAAAATAGAGGCCATAGGTCAGCGAGAGCACATTTACAATTTTTTTTTTTTTTTGGTTGATAATCATAGTGGTGAGTGTAACAGTAAAACACATATAGACCATGATATAGCAAATATTTTACTGTGCAGTAACACATTAGATTGTGTTGTCCAGGTTCAAACATTACACCAGTAATGAATACTTTTATTCATCTGCCTTTAATATTAAAAATGCACAAGTTTCCAAAATCATGAAATATTAATTACTAATTACAAGTATTAATTATTCATTATTAATTATGAGATATTTTAATGTGTGGATTATGATGAGATAACTCATTTTTTGAAGAGAAAGGGAAGAACATGGCATCTGCTGTCTATTTTTCTTTTCTTTTTTTTCCTTTATCCGGCAGGTAGTGTCAGGAAGCTGTGGCTTGAAGTGTATGTGTGTGTGTCTGAGTGTGTGATAAGGGTCTTGAGTTGAGATTTGGCCTACAGCGGCTGCATGCACATCTGCTCTGTGGGTCAGTGCTTGGTTAATGCTCCATTAATTTACTCCCCCCCCCCCTTTACACACACACACGACACACACACACTGACAAGGTGATTGATTGAATAAACAGCTGTCAGTAACCTCACTAGCATCACACCACTGTCTTTCAGGCAGACACACAAACGTGCGTGGCAGGTTCCCAGGAGTAAAAAACCAACATTACACATGCTGACACATGCACGCACACACACGCACACACACACACACACACACACAGGGATCATCAGATGACCATTTGTCAGCACATGTTCAGACCAGGCAGCTGATGATTTATGATGTGTTAATTTCTTGGTCCTTCTCTTTTGCTTTCCTAAATCCTGCAAATTTCATAGACGTTTCTGTAATTTTTGCTCTCTGTTTTACAAGCAAAGCAGCCTTGAAAAGTCCCAAATCTTTTCCCAGTGACAGAAAGATGGAATATTCTGAATTTAGCAACAGCCACCGTTTTCCCACGTTGCCAAATGTCCTGTCCCTGTAAAATAAATGTATCTTCCAATTTACATCTCACTCCACTTCTCACAGTGCAACAAGCACATGTCCTCAGAAATATTTTGAGTCCCTTGACTTAAACAGACAGCAAACACATCTACACTTCTGCACTCACTCACACATACACACACACACCTTTCCCCTCTCTATCCCTCTATCCGGCTACCTCTTCATCCCTCCTCTCCACCGCGCCGACATTTCATTTGCTTTTCTAAAAGTGACAACCCCAGGGAGCGAGGGGAGGGAGGGAGGGAGGGATAGTGAAAGAGCCTGGTGATGAGTTTTGAGCAGGGCGTGGAGGAGTGCTATTTAAAAGTGCCATGCATCACTGTCAGGTAGTGAGACCACGCAAACGCATACACACGCACACACACACATGCGTGCGGTCAGACAGACACAGGAAACACACATATGCACAGAGTAGAGCGACGCAGCCTGGGTGGCAAACTGAAGCTGACCCCCGTTCCATTTCATCAAATGTCCTCTGAATGAGCCACACAGCCTCATCTATTTTGCACACACACACACACACACACACACACACACAGAGCTAGTGATCAGCCTAGTGTCTGGCCTGCTTAAATCACAGCTCACTTAAGAAAAAAACATATCACTTCACTGGGAGGCACACACACACACACACACCTTGCTAGTCCCATTTGTGTTAATACGGCCCCTGGTTTTGGGCTTTAGGGCTCATATTTGCCATTATGGAGATGATGGCTTTACGGGAGGCCTCTCACCTCACCTTGCGTTGGTTGGGGAGAAGAGAGGGGAGAGTCGAAATGAAGGCTGACACCTCTGCTGGATTTATTTGATTGTGGATGCGAGGCAGTGTCATTCTGGAGAAGGGGAGAATAAGAGGGGGGATGAGATGGGGAGGAAGGAGGAGGGGGAGGAGGCTCCGGACCCTTGGGCTAAGTGAAAAGAAGAAGAGGAGAAGATGGTGGGGTGGAGGGAAAAAAGGGAGAGGGAACGAAAGAAAGAGAGAGAAAGAGAGAGAGAGGATATAAAAAGGGAAAGATTGGAGGGGGAGCAGAAGTGGCCCTCTTTCCCTTTCCGTGAATCAAATCAAATTCCCCTTATCGCACATTATTTGAAGAGGTTATCGGGCGCGGTAATGCGGTTACACGCCGGGCCGCGGCTGAGAGATTTCCTTGTTTACCGATGTTGGCGGGTGTTATAGCTAACCGGCCGGGCGAGCTGCGAGAGGAGGAGGGGGCGGTGGAGAAGGGAGGAGGAGGGAAAGACGAGAAAAGAGGGGTAGCGGGCATAAACACTTGATGCATGTCAGAAAACTCATTTAGGGGAACAACAAGGAGGGGAATGGAAGTGTGTTTCTACACGCACACACACACAAGGAGAAGACAGTTGTTCAAGGACAGAAAAACAGCCTCTACATGTAGACACTTAGTAATTCCATTTGGGAAATGTGCTTGTGTGTTTTGCAAGTGTGTGTGTGCATGTGTGTCGCCCACAAACATACTGTATATGTGCCAACTCATAAATCCGGCCCTCCTCTTTTCTGACTCTTATTGTTGTGTTTAAATCCAGTTTACATGCTCAGTGCTCATTAGCTGATTGTGTGTATAATTTACAAGTTAATTCAATCCCTCGCAGTGGATTTTAAAGATAGGAAAGCTCACAGTGAGTCAGACATTTCTTTCAATTGAGCTGCTTGCATCTTGTAAAAGCATTCGAATGTAGAACTTCAGTTAATTCCTGTTTGGTTTAAGATAATATCCATTTGATTTACAGGCAGTACATAACAGATTTTTTTAGTTTTTGGTTTCAGGGACAGTCCGACATACACCTATACTCCTGTTTCCTGAGAGGCAGGATGATGGGCAAGATAAAAGCAAAAGGGATGACACGCAATACAGGTCATTAAATGGGATTTGGACCCACAGTGTTGTGAGTACAAGGTTTGCCTCTTAGCCCATTGAGCCATGAGGACACCCCAAATGGTTTTTTATCTGTGGTCCCATTGAGAGCAAGTATCGAGCTGACAATCCCTGTCCTCTCTGGAGGTGGCCTTTTACCTCAGCTCATTGTAGTCTGTGACTGGGAGCCCGCGCTATCTAGCATCTATTGATTCCCACTTCATCTGGACCAAAGGGATGCAGGGAGAGGGGGAGAGAGACACTGAGAGACAGTGAGAGGGAGAGGGAGAGAGACAGAGAGAGAGGTGTGTGTGTATGTGTGTGCAGCAGAGGAGAAAAGTAAAAAAAGAAGCAAGATGAAGGATGCTGCAAGTGTTAAAAGCGATTAAATTTGCCATATGATGATGGACATCATCTGATGAATTTTCAGTAAAGAGCTAAATCCTCTAAAAGCTACAATAATCATGCAGCTGCAGGTGCACAAAGACAGAAAGAAGGAAAGATTGTAAGAGAAAGAATGAAAGATGACAGGCAGAAAGGTAAGATGTACTGAGGAAGAAAGGCCAGAGGAAAGTAAGGAAATAAAGGAAGGAAAGCAGGAAGGAAAGGAAAAATTATTAGGATGAAAGTGAGGGTGAAAGTGAAACAATACAAAAGGGAGGGAGGATTCCTCCTCTTTGCTCTCCACTCTTCCATATGATCTAGCTCTATCCTCCTCACCATCTGGTGTCTATAATTGCCTGTCTAGTTGTGTGTGAAATCCCTGTCATTATTTAAAATGTACAGAATTATAGAAGCCTAATCAAGGATCTTATGTGATGTTGAATATGGATTATATGTGGGTTTGTTTTTGTTTTTTTGATTTTTTACATTTTTAATATTAAATGGGGCTGTTTTTGGCCTTGTTTATGTCGAGTCAAGCTGCTTTATTTCTTTAACAGCTCGAAAAACGTACTTACATGGCTTCATTATATTAATACTTGATGATTTTGAAACTGATATTTTTCAGGTCCACTACAGAAAATGACCCATTGCTTCTGCTGTGGTTCCCAGAGACCCCTGTGTCTATATTTGTGGTTGGTGTTGACTGTACTGTATGCAGCACTGCTCCTCCCAAATCCAAAATAGGACTATTTGGATATCTGTTATTAGAGAATTTTATGATTCTTCTGTACATTCCTGTGTCAAAGTCACACACCTACTGTACAGCAGAAATGAGTGACGCTCTGGATTGAGTCAGTCCAGCTGAGGTGTACATGTCAGCGCTCCAGCAGCCAGTAAATAAATCAGACAGAAGATGCAAAAAGTCAGAGGATATGCTTCCTGCCAGCTGAGTGACATATTGTTTAGTGACATGAACAAAAACCAGCGAGCACCATTAACTGGGGCAAGTGACAGAGATGAAAAGGAGGGAAGTTGGTGTAAGAAGAGGGAGTGATGGAGAGATGGGTTTGGGGTTAAATAAAGAGGGGGATAGGGTCTGGAAGGAGAAACAAGAGGGTGCAATCGGGAAGACTGGAGATAGAGGGAGTAGGAGAGAGTGAGGTGGAAAGACAGATGGAGGGAAAGAGAAGGGAAAGAAAGAGAGATGAGACAATCCATCTTGGCACATTAGGGGGGATCAGGCCAACACTCCATCATGGCTGTCAGAGAGATGCACACCTCCTCTCTCCTCTCCTCCATCCACGCATCCATCCATCCCTCGTTCGCTCCGCCAGCTGGCATTCACTGAGGAATCTCGACACTAAAAAGTCCTGTCAGGCCTATTTCCTTGTTATTGTCCAGCCCTCTTCTCACCTCCACCCTCTCCCCCCACCCACCCTCTCTGACTCCAGTACCTTCTCTCTGCTCCCCGAGATTAAACGCACCCTTGTTGTGCCGCAGGGTGTGTGTGTGTGTGTGTGTGTATTTGTTGAGCTGTGAGGTCCAAAGCAGGACATGTGGGTTGTGTGTGTGTGTGTGTGTGTGTGTGCGCGTGTGTGTGTTGCCCCCACATTAATCATCTTTAAGGCGCTGACAAGCCCCGTGTGCGACATCACATCACCCCCCCCCCTCTTTTTCTCTTCTTCTTTTTCTTCTCCTCTTCCACTGGATTTATCTGTTCGTCCACCTCTCTCCCCATCACTCACTTCCCTCAGGGAGCGTTTGACAGAGAGAAGGGGAAAAATTGAGGGAGAGAAAGAAAGAAAGGTAGAAGTGTGAAAGAATGAGAGAGATTGACAGCAGAAAAAGGTGAGCAGAAACATGAAAAAGAAAAAAGGGAAGACAGAGAGAAAGAAGGGAAAATAAAACTGATAAGAGACAAAACAAATTACAGACAAAGATGAAAAGTAAACATATGGACATAAGTCTTTCAATTTAGCAAAATTTTGAATGATTAGCATTAGAAAATATATATTTTGAAGGACTCAAGTTGGAACATTGACTTAATTTGTTGTAATGATATCATTTCATTTGTTGGATAAATACTGTAACTGAGAATCTGAATGGGTGACTGCTGGTGTTTTTAATCACTCTGAACTTCAGATGATCAAATTAATTATTATTTATCAAATAAAAAGTATATATACATTCTATTCTGTTTTATTCTGTTCTATTCTTTCATGGGTGTTGATTTCCCACCTGTTCCACCACATCAGAGCCAGTATAATTTGAATGTATATGTGTTTTCTGTTAACAGGTTGTTTTGGGGCCTTTTTGTAAAAATTGAATTCAAATCAATTCACAGAACACAAAACTCCTCCACTTAAGTCTTCTCTTTTGTTGATTGTTGCCGTTCTTTTGTCACACCCATGCATTTACATTCTGTTATCATCAGCCTATCACCTGCACAAATAAAAGTCACA
This sequence comes from Lates calcarifer, assembly GCF_001640805.2. NCBI lineage: Eukaryota > Metazoa > Chordata > Actinopteri > Centropomidae > Lates > Lates calcarifer. The sequence goes on along the minus strand of NC_066836.1, from coordinate 20,486,630 downwards.
TCCACAAAGAAAATTACACAAATCAAAAGAAAATCACTGCACATTGAAATGCAAAAAAGTAAACTCACAATGTGCAAAATAAGCTTTTTTTTTAAATGTGATATTGCAAAAGCCTAAAAATAATCAAGCATAGGCATGTTTGTGTGCATGCCTGTGTGTGTGTGTGTCCATGTCCTCCAGGTGTGTGTTTGCCCGCAGAATAGAAAGAGCCCCATCAGCTGCAGACAGGGATTGGATCTTTCTTTGTTTGCTGTGGTGGATGGTGACGGCTTCAGCATGACTCAAATTATCTTGTCAAAGCAATAAAGGGGAGAAGGGAGGAGAGGGGGGTAGAAAAAAAGAGATGGAGAAACAAGGAGAGAAAGGGAAATATACCAAAGGGAGCACAGTGGACGAGACAATAAGGCAGAGAAGAGGAGAAGGAAAGAAAGGAGATGAGAAACATAGATGAATAGAGAGATGAGGGGATGGAAAGAAAGTGAAATAATGGAAGAAGAGATATGAGGTAGAGGAGGAGAAAGAAATGAAACAAATAAAAGGGTGGTAGGGAGCAGAAAATTAGAAATGGATGAGAGAAAGTGTGTGGGAGGGATAGGTGTGGAAAAAGAAAAAAAAGAAGAGGTAGAGAAAGGTGGCAGAGAGAGAGATAGAGAGTAATCGATTACCTATTTTTCAAAGTCACTTAACGTGTCCAGTGCTGTGGGCTCTGTTAAGTAGCAGTGCAGGAGAATGGGAGGCCGGTATGCACACACACGCTCCGAGGAAGAGAGGGAGGGAGGGAATGACGTGTGTGGCATTGTGTGTGTGTGTATGTGTGTGTTCGCTGCTAGTTGTCTCTTGATGAGTCCTCTTGCAGGAAACTGTTCTGACAGACCAATATGTGAGCAAGGATACATGTCCCCAGAGGGCTGCATGTGCATGTCTATGTATATGTGTGTGTGTTTGTGCGTAAGAAGAGAGAAACACAGAAGACAAGACAGATGGGGGTCCCCTTACCTGGTCCTCCTGTTACCGTGGTGACAAGCAGTCTAAACAGGATATCCTGCCTAAGGCGGAGCCTATTGTTCGTGGCCTAAAAAAAGCCCATTTGATTGGCTAAATACAGGAAATTTAGGAAGTGTCCTCCAACATTAAGCACCGAGACACTTTCAATAGATGATATTTTTAGCCAACTTAGACATGCTCAAAGATAAACTTGAGAAAGTAGGATGTGCAGTACTATACACACACTTACGCACACACAAACATAAAGGCTGTTTTGCTGAGTGCACACTTAACAATACACACACTGTTCACACATACCCCCAGAAACACAATGACACACAGACACACACGTACAGGTGCACCCCACCCTGTGCCCTGCTGATCAAGGACAATGAAGTGAGGTAGTGTTGGCAGACTCAATACAGCATTATCTCATCCATGGCTGATTCTTTAAATCTGCTTTGACCTGTGAGAAACATTACACAATGGAGCCTGTGCAGCACTCTGCTCCCCATTTGGGGCATGTGTGTAATGTGCAGAATTAAATTGCACATCCACTGAAAGGTGCTATATGTATATTTTAGCTATCGCTATATAGCCAATGTTAGCATTAATAGCTGTTTACTTACCAGTCTGAAAGAAACATTGCAAGTTCAGCATTAAATGTCATTCTTTTACTCGCCAAGAGCTGTCTCCATAGAGGGAAAGCAATGGCAATATTAACTCTTGTTTTGCTTCTACTTCTGTCACCTCTATTTTTCTACAGAAGTTAGCATGCTAACCAGCTAGCCCCGACACGTTCTGTCTTGTTATATGACTGTGATAGTGAGTCACTGTAGCATCCAGTCTGCCCTCACTCTCAGGAATGTGTGTGATTTTAGAGGCAAAAATCACAGCTCAAGCATTTGTGCTTGCAAGAATACACAGGTATACACAAGTTTTGCCCATGATGCTGAATCTTTTCACTAATCTTAATTTTTCACCACAAAAAAAAATTGTTGCTATGAAAAGCCTTGGTGCAGGAGATACCCAATAACTGCAGTAATCTTTGGTGTCCATTTATTTCTCTATGTTGCACTAGTGGCAGTTCAGACAGATAAAACAGACGAAAAGTGAAATGTGATCATTAGCGGTCACTTGAGATTCATTTGAGATTCATTCTGCTGCCATATGTAGACGCAATCCAATATAATGTGTCTGAAAACAAGAAATGTTTGGGTGCTTGGCTCTTGTTTGTCCTATGCACATACTGATGTCTCTCTCTTTGTAATTGCTTCCTATCTCATCTCCAGGTAAAAAGAAGATGTCCCTGTACGACAGCCAGGCTCCAGTCTGTCCCATCTGCCAGGTGCTGCTCAGGCCCGGAGAGCTACAGGAGCACATGGAGACAGAGATAGAGAGGCTAGCCTCCATATGCCTCAGGTAGGTTGTTAATACATCTCCCTCTTTCTCTCAGATACACAAACACACACACACACAATGTACACTTTCTTCATTCAAGTCAAAGTTGAAATCACAATTGAGCTAACCAACCGAGCAAGCTAACCAGATAAAACAAGCTTAAGCTAAGCTAAACTTAACTGCTTATCTTTGTTTACGCAGTGAAAACAAAAAGTCTGAATGTCAAAAAAGCTTAGATTTTGATTTTTAGCTTGACTCAAGTGACATTATCTGGACACTAATATAGCAAGAAAGGTAAACAAGACTTTGAGGAGTCATAAAGATGAATATAATATAAGCTTTAACTCAGTTTTTATGTCAGGCTCAGGGACGCTTTTTTTTTCCAAGCTGAGATTTTGGTGCCATAAATCTGCATAAAAGGCAGAGGCACGCCATCGACGTAGCGCTAAGTGTTTCCTACAGGGATTAGGATTCAAACCTGTGACCCGAAGTTCACTGCTGCCCCCTTCTTCTCCTCATGGCAGTTGCACGAGCTGTTTTACGGTGGATAAATCAACTACAAGCCCTTTTAACGATGGGACACAACCATTAGGATCCATATTTCACCTTGACCGCACGTCTGGCTGTGTGTAATGTGTGTGTATGTGTGTGCGCTTGTGTACATACATGTGTGGCCTGTGTGTGGGTGTGTTGCTGTGTGACCCGGTGTCCACCTAAGCGGCCCAGCTTTATGATAGTCCCCATTAACCCGGAGGAATGGGGCAACAGATAGCGTCACCCCACGTGGAAATCACACTTCATTTACCCCCGTTTACACCTACTACACCCCTCCTCCTGTCTGTACATCAGTCCTCCTTATTCCCCCTCTTCTTCTCTCTGCTGTGATCACTCTATCCTCCTTTCTTGCCTTCTTGTCTTCCCATCTCTCCATATTTCTTTTTTTCCTTCATTTTTCCTAATGCTCCCTATTCTCTCTTGTCCTCACCCTTCTCATTTTCTCCTCTTCACAACTTTCCATCTTTCTTACCATCACTACATGATTTTGCTTTGTTTCCAGAAGCTGTAAACTAACATTTAATTAGCCATACACCAAAGTACTGTCCTGGGATAAACCCATTGTCCTCAGAGTGAATGGGTCAACATGTATAATTGTTCTTGGCTTTGAGAGGTGGAAAGGATGTATGTAGAGACAGACAGACAGTTAGAGAGGAAGCTTATATCACAACACATTCTCACTCCACCAGCTCGTCACATCGGACGCTTGGTCAGGAACGATTCAGTGATTACTGAAGCAGACTGCAACATAGGGTTTTTTTTTTTTTTTTTTAGCATTACATTTATTAATGGCTGTGGAGTCACCAGGAAGCAGTAGGTGGATGCAAGGCTCAAAAAGCACAGGACTGCGAACACGAAGGAAACAGATGTTTGTTTGCAAGATGAAGAATATAATTGTAAATAATAATAAAAAATAAATAAATAAAATAAAAAAATCTCATCACAAGTTTCACTTGGAGCTTTCAGCCTCATCTCATGCCCTTCATCGGTGGATAGAGTTTGCTCTGTTGTCACAGAAATGGTTTAGTTGTTATCCAGAGTTCCTTTAACAATTAAACCATCAACTAACTCTGTCATGAGATGTGGCTGAAAGCTCTGGAAAAACCAAGTAAACTGAGCTTGAGATTAGAGCTCTAATAGAGTAGAATAGGAAGAACAGCAAGGCAAGACTCAGCCATCCATCATCAGGTGATATAGTGAGGTATATGTGTATGTGCTTCAATAATTAATAAAGGTTAGTAGTCTGCCCTTCCCTCTGGGGGTCTGAGATACTCCATAAGCCAGGGGAAGCTCAAAACCCGCATACACACACATACACACACACACACACACACACACACACACACACACACACACACACACACATGGTTATTTAAGGAAACAGCATCATCCCTGGGTGAGATGGGATGGTGGCCAGCGTCACGGCTGGCTGATTTAGCTACTCACCATTAACCCATCCTATACATACATACACCACAAGAGAAAAAAAAGAGGACAAGAGAGGGGGGAGGAGAAAAAAAAGATACAATTTTAACATATTTTTGAGAGAAATTTCCTTTACACACACACAAAGTCGCAGAATGTCTCAGTGTGACTTTGTATGTTTGTGCATGTTTGAGGGAATGTGAGCAGGAGATGAAATGAAGCCAGAAAACGTATGTGTGTGTGTGTGTGTTATATCGCAAAAGCAACCTCGTTCTATGTAACATGCACACACGCACACACACACACACACACACACTGTCTTCCCCTCTCCCTCTCTCTGGCTCTCTGCATGGTATCAGCCATCATTGAAAGTGACAGTGGGAATTTGGTCCAATTTGTAGTAAATCTGCCTTTAATGACGACCAGCACTTGCTGAATGAAAGAGCTGTGGGTATGGAGACGAAGGTGTGCGTGTTTGAGTATGCCGGTGCGAAAAATGTGTGTGTCCCATATCTGCCTGGTCTCCTCTACAGATATCTGTCCTTCTGTGTGTTTGCTTGGTTTCTATTTCCTCTCCTCTCCTTTCTGTTCTGTTCTCCCTGTGTGTGTCTGTGTGTGTGTGTGTGTGTGTGTGTGTGTGTGTTTGATTACAACTGCCAACCTGTCCTCTCTTGTGACTGTGAGCTCCGTCGCTTGTTCATGGGCCACAGCCTCTCATGTATGGACATGGAAATCACACACACACACACACACACGTAGAGTTGAGCAAATGGAAATCTATCATGCCCTGTACATGTCAGGTGGCTCGTGGGGGCAAAGTAATCTACATACCCCATCACCCCTCCTCTTCATATCCCCTCTTCTTCCTCCTCCTCCTCCATAATCAATTTGCCTCCACTAGAGGAGCCCCCACCTCTCTAGCAGACAACACAAAAAGGCAAAAAGCAATCAGTATGGTGAGGTTAGCACCATTCCTGCATTCCTCCTTCATCTATTCTACCCAACTCCCACTGAAAAAAAAAAACTTCTCTCTCTCTGCTCTCCTTTGGTAGGAAGAGGAGGAGGGAGGGACAGAGTGCCCTGCTAGCTGTCAGTCAAACTTGATCTATTTCTGCTTGTGTAGGATTGATGCAGATTTAATCAGGTTTGGGGAGGGTGGGCAGCGTTGCTGATTGGGATTGCTTCCAAATTACTAATCAACCCAATGCAAACTATTGCTGTACTGACTACTGACACAGGAGATTGGTCCAGATAAAACTAAGTAGCTGATGTAATCTGAGTATCTTGTGGGTTATTTTTGCTTGATTATTTTTCAAATATACTTTTTCTAGTTGTTGTAATAATTTTAAAATGTTGCACACTATTAGGTAGCTGGCAGGCCGTTTCATTTTTTTTCAGTTTTTGACAAGTTTTAGATGCAACAACAATATATAACTGGAGCTACAGATCACAACAATGATTGTCATTGTTGTGATCTGTAGTTCCAGTTATATATTGTTATTGTTGAGCAGTAATTAACAGGAAATCACAAAGATCATTCATCTTATACAAATGATGAAAGGTCATTCATCATGCTGTAATTCTGGTATCACAGAACAAAGTTACACTAACATCTCAAATGAAACTTATGATGATTCCTCACTATAGTGGCAAAGTATTGTGAGAGATGCAGAGCAGTGTAGATTAATGTAACATCACTTCACAGAAGTTCTGAATCCAAACATTTTGAACTTTCCAAAGTTGAAACTATGATTCTGCATTACAAGTTTTTTTTTTCTTCATACAACAAGTTGACTATTGCACTGACTGCTCAACATTAGCTTCCTTATGTATTGGGTAATTTAGCTATAGACTTAAGAATTACTACCGAAAACCTGTGCTACAAATTAGGTGTGTAGCGTTGGTGTTAATTGGCAAAGAGTGACTAACAAAAAATTCAATTCATTCAATTCATTCATTTGAGTTGCAGTATGGGAAATGTATATTTTATTTTTATTTTTTTCAATCAGAATCCTTTACTAATCCCTTGCGGGAAATTGTTGGATTACAAACCCAATCCACAAAAAATAGTGATAATAATAATATAAAATAAAAAAAATAGAAATAAAAGATAGAAAATCAAGAAGAAAATAAAGAAATATACCCCTTCAATATCTGGGCCACTGCTCTCTGCATTTCAGGCACCTTTTTTAAAAAATCTATCTCTTGCAAGTCCCCCAACCTAATGGAAGTATAATACTAAACCAACATGCGTTATATAGTAATATTATAGGAAAAGTTGAATGAATATGAGACAAATATCCACTTTTACTTTATTTTGAAAAACATAAAGTCCATCTCTCCTGCCTTTTCCTCTTTCCTTCATTACCGATGGCAAACAACAAAATGGTACCTTTGACCCCTCAGTTGATCCCTGGCACCTTTATTGTATGACTACTTCCTGTTTATGATCTCACAGGTTCTTATCCCTTCTTTAGGTTGAGTCAGTTCAGAGAAGGTGCTGTATGATGCGATGGGACAATGTGTTGTAAGATTTGTTTGAAACAACCAACATTCCCTCACCTGTCTCACCCTGTTTGCACACATGCCTCATTACCACAACACATTTTAGATTGCTTCATGTCCCATCTTTCATTCCTCCCTCCCTTCCTTTTCCTCTTTGTCTGTCTGTGTGTTTGTTTCACTTTGCTGTGTTGCTCATTTCCACACTCTTCTCCTTGCTTTGAAATGGCAGGCAGCTGGAATTTCCAGCCCCATAACCCTCGCCATCAAAAATTCATAGAACCGGGCAAACAGACGTGTGAAGCTGCGAGAAGAGGCGGTGGTGACACACAAACTCTCCCATCACTCCCTCTCTTTCTTTTTCTCGATTTCTGTCTCCTTTCATCTTTTCCTCACTCGATCTCTCTCTTTATGTTGCCCGCTCTTCCTCTCTCACCACATCTCTCTCTCTCTCTCTCTCACCTCACATTTCATCTCCTTCTACCTCTACCACCACCCCCCCTTCACTCTCCTTTCATCTCTCTATCACCCCCTCTGTCATTCTGGCAATTTCCTCCCATCGTGGCAGGTATACCACTGCTGTCCTCTCTCACTCTCTCTTCCTCTCTTTTCCTCTCTCTCCCTCTCCCTCCTTCTCTTGTTGCTGTTTGACACTGTCAACAAGCAGGTAGAGGTGGCTGTTATTGTTGATGCCTCTGCAGAGGTTCCAGGTAATGAATAAAAGAGAGATAGAGGGAGAAGGAGAGAGAGATGACAGAGACAGAGATAGAAAAGGGGTAAGAGCAGTGTGTGTGTGTGTGTGTGTGTGTGTCCATGTGTGTGTGTGAGTGGGGTGTTGGCAGATTCCCCTGCATTACACGGCAGCTTGACTGTGTCACCCATGTTTATTCTCTTTGTTGGTGGAGGTGAGGCCCGCTGTTCGGCTTTCACACATGAGACACGGACACACACGCATACACGCAGTTGGAAGAGATGCACATGCACATCCACAGAGCACAGAAACAGTAATGATATGTTTTCACAGACAGTTTCACCATGAACAAAAGCTTTTAATGCAAACACATGTGCATACTGTTCAGTTTGACTACACTGTCTTTACAACACATTTAACTAATTTATCTCAGAACAAAAAAGAATCAGTCACATTAGTGCAAAATTGGAGGCTAATGAAAATGAATCACAACTAATAACTGATATTGATAATAACCAACAACTCAACAGGCTAATATCTACTCATTTGATAATTCTTCTGCTTTATTTTGTCAAGTTTTCAGGCTAACCATTCATTACACCACATTCATTCATACCCATTTTTGAACATTCCAACTAAATTTGGAGGATTTAACCAAATCTAGTATGTAATGGATTTATACCCAGCCCATATACTCCATTTCACTCACATTTAGGAGCCAAAGGGTGTTTTCACTGGGCTTTTAAAGGGATACTCAAGCAATTTAATATTTCACTTCCATCAAGTTGGAAGACTCATAAAAGACAGATTAGTGAAATAGTTAAAATCAAAGCACAGCTGCTTCAGTTTTCAGGCCAAAATATCAGAAAATTTAGCCCCTTGTATGTGTCAAGTTCCAAAAACACTGGATCCTATATTCCTCATATTTTCATTAGACTTTTTCTGCCCAGTGAATGTCCACATATTCAAAATCCAAATCTGGAGTCTGTAATACAGGCTTCCTGTTATAAATCTGTTGTGGCCAAACCCAAACCAAAATAATCCTGATGATATCATCAGGGTTATTTTCTCAGACTTGACAAATCTACAGAACAACAAAAGACATGACACAACAGTTTTCGCAGGTTGAGTTGTACTCCCAGTTACTAATAAACTGGTCTTTATCAGTAAAATCTGTGCCTCTTTAAATGCATGGTGTTTGCTCTCATTAAAGATGTAAAGTCTAAACTCATGGTTTGCACCCAAAAAATGTATATATTGGAGTAATGTTGAGTATTTCAGATAGACAAGATGATGTGCAGTACAACTTACTGTATATCACAGGATGTGTATGAGTAAATAATCCTTTCACAGAACTTCATATATCCACCAACCCCTCCCTCATCATATATTCCTAACTCAGCTATGTATCATATTTCACTGGTCTTATTTTTTTCTTGTCTTGCTCTCATGCTTCTTTGTGCACCACTTTGTAAATTCTCCTCTCAGATAAGTGACATATAAATAAGGCTTCTTATTCTTATTATCCACCCATCCATCCATTGAAAAAGGAAATCCCTTGTCTGCCAAGGCATGCTGTCAGATTAGAGGTTGCGCTCAATTCAGTTTCAGGCCCCATTCTTTCCATGGTTTGCCAGTGTGTGTGTGTGTGTGTGTGTGTGTGCGTGTGTGTGTGTATGTGTGTGTGTGTGTGTGTGTGTGTGTGTGTGTGTCCAAGAAGGTCTGGAGTGCTAACAGGGTCTCAAAGCAGACATGACAACCCTGTCTCGCTTTGTCAACATCAAGTCTCTTGCAACAGTTCAAGAGGCTCGGAGAAATTTATCTCTGTGTTCGGGTGAAAGTCAGTGAGAGAAAGAGGCACGTAGAGAAAGGGGTGGGGGGGATGAAAGAAAAGGCGACTAAAAAGAAATGAAAGAACAACAAATCAATTGAGAATGGGGGCATGGTAAATGAAAAGACAGAAAAAATGCCAGAAAAAGAGGTCAGAAATGAAGTGACATGAGAATTGAATGTGTCTGATTTGTTGGCAGAATACAGGGTACTCCATTCATTTCCAATCTAAAATGTTACACATGCACCCATGTGCTTACTGAATCAAATCTGACATATTGGTCCAAGGTGACCCGTCTAAAAAATGACTGGATATTCTACAGCTTCTTCAGAAAATTCAAGGAAGTCTTTGACATTACAGATCTGAACACACATCAGTATACATTGAATAACAACACTTGTAAAACACATAAACAGATTAAACTCTGCACTCCATCATGTAATATAACCTCACTATATTTTATATTTTCTTTATTTCAGTAAGAACCCATCACCCAAGGATGGAGCAGCCACTCCAGGAACCCCGAAGGTGAGTTCAACCTCATTTTCTTGTACAGTATTTATTCACAGGCAGCATGTAATATGATATATACATTTATATAAAGATAAATATTGCTATAGCAAAAAGAGAGAGAGAGAAAGATTTAAAATAATTGAATGCAATGAGTGCAGTCTATCAGAGCTGTTACTCTGATGCTGATACTCTGTTCCTCTCTGCTGGACTGAGGGTAAATCAGCTGTACTGTAGGCCTGTGTCTTATATCTTACAAACACACTCACTCACACACGCACACACACACACACACAGAAGTACCAGTCTCCTGTGATCCAATGGGCAGCCGAGGCCAAGAGGCACTGTACTGTGATTGTTCCAATTAAAGAGACACAGAGAGAGACGCAGACAGACAGAAAAGGAAGGAAAAAAGGGGGGAAAGGCAGATAATGTCAAACTGTAGGAAGACAGATTCATGATTCCATCAGACAGCATTCCCTTATAGTGTCTGCCTCCACTAACTCATCTGAACGCATCACCAGCTGCCAGACTGAGACCCCTTTTAAAAAGAAAAGACCTTTCCACATCTTTAACATGTTCTCTAGATAGAAAAGTCAAACTCTCACTGCAGAGGACTTTGGATAAGCTGCAGGGGTGATGGATAGATGTTATAAAACACAGAAAGACAGAGAGGAAATAGCAAGATGGTGGAATGGTTTTATGATGGTCATCAACTTGTTTCAAGAAGCTACTTCACATATAACTTCAAAACCACCTAATCTTGCAATCATTTTTCATAATCTTTTTTTGCATTATCAGGTTCTGACATGCATTGAGTACTTGTTGTATAATGTTAAAGCACAATAGAGTCGCAGTTTCTTTTCCTAAATTCCACTGCTATAAAAACAGACCAAGTTCATTTAAATGTGGATATCATTCATTTGGAGAGTGAAGCACTCCTGTCTCTGGATTATCATCCAGTGGTACTTCCACTGAAATTTACATTGTGAAATTTACATTTTTGATGGTACATGAGATGACAATGTAGAGATTTCATCCAATATGACTGAGAACATGCAGTTGAATCACAAATATACAGTAGCTTTGCTCTGCTCTTCATCGTTACTAAGACATGAGAATCCCTAAAGCAATCAGGTACTTCATCATTTCCAACTAAAAACCAAACCAAGCCAAAACAAAAGTACAAATAATGTGCCAATGAATGCAACATGAGAATTCTAGAATAATTTGGGGGATCCATTTTTATTCCCACACACCTTTAGGTGCTGACCCAGGCTTAGAGCAGTGCTCACAGCACTGTGGGTGGGCTTGTACTTGAGAAAGGCAGACAGAGCGGGGTTGAGGGGTGAGCGTCGGCCTTCCTTCTCCGACCGTGACTGCGCATCTCACCGCTGTTGTTTAGTATTCAGCAGCAGAGCATGGAGAATGAAGAGGGCCAGTCTGAAGCACATGGGCCTGTTTTAGCGTCTCCTCCCCGGTATGCACCACCCAACCCTGTTAGACCGGAGATTAACCCCAATGCACTACCTTATGGGGTGTTAGGCCCACTTGCAAAGCTAAGGTGATTGTGTTAGAGGAGAGACATGTGACATCTGTAGGGGCCACACACTCTCTCACACACAGCCATGTTGGTTACTACACCATTACACATGGACGTGAAATGATTTAGACACTTGCCTTTTTGTCTTTGTCTCTCTTTATGTCCTCATTTTTGATCTGCACTTCCAAAACGCAGATTTAAACATGTTCAACTTTTTACAGTGCAAATTCACAGAATGCACTTTGTTTTACACAGTCAAATTTAGAGATACAATTTCTGTCCGAGTAGGTGTAAATCCAGTGGTTCACCTGAATGTAGCTTTGAATGCAGAATGGAGCCAATCTCTCTGCATGTTGCTTTAATTGGTTGGTTTAAAAGACCAAAATTTCAATGGAAGATCTTCATTTATAACGTAGAGTACCGTTAAATGTCATATTCTAATGATAAAACTTAAGCATATTCCCAGACGCCCTCAGGTAAATGATTCCTGACCTTTTTAAACCTAGGTAAAAGAGAGGGGGAAAAAGGGGCTGCACACACACACACACACACACACAGAAGCATAAAAGCACCATGCATAATGTCCAATTTACTGTGGCAGCACTGGAGGTTGGTCATTTCTCACATATTATTATTAGATTACTGCTGTCAAGCACTTAAGCCTCTGCTCTGCCCCTTTCCACTTGATTAATAGGAGACGACTGTAAATACAAATATTTCATAGCTGCCTTGTAAAAAAAAAAAAAAAAAGAAAAAAAAAGCAGCAGCCCAGGCACACATGAAAACATAAGTGCACACACACACACAACTCTGTCAGGGCTAAGCCTTGTAAAAAACTGATATTGCCTCTCATTTGTTCTGTTGCTCTCTTTTTTATCTGCTTGATTCTTGTTCACTTGAGGAATTCCCTGGATTGTCTTTGTCACAGAGTGGGTTAGAGGCTGATGTGGCTTTATATGTGTGTGCCTGCTTGTGAGAAAGAGAGAGTGTGTTGTGAGACAGATTTATGGACAGGCAGTGTCCCGTAATGTCAGACAGTTACTCTCCTCCTTTTCAGATGTTTACCCTTCCTCCTCTTCCCTCCTCATCTCCTGCCTCCTCTTTTTCCAATCTCCCCTTCTTCCCTAACTCCTCTTAATGTCCCATAAACATTAACTCTAATCAGTGGAAGGGATTTTATAGACAAAGTCAGGCAGGTTACAGTCATCATCAATGACGTGTCGCTCTCAGCATCATGGCCATAACACTCCTGAAATACTCCAAGGGTAAAGATTACCATTCTTCTTGTTTTTATTTTCTTTGTGAGAGATCTATTGTATTATACAAATAAACTTTGAATTTTAGAAGTGTAATTTTTTTTTTTTTTTTAATGTTCGGTCCATATAGATAAACAAAGTCAGATTCTAATTCTAAATTAAAAAATCCAACCAACATTTAATCAAATTACTTTCACAGCTACTGACTTTTCAGATTTAATCTCTTGTGTCAAATTCAGACTACGCAACACCTCTATCTGATGATGGTCACTGTATAAAATGCGTTGGACGCGAATATTTGGATATTTGTTGTCCATTTTCAATTTTGGGATTCAGATATTTAGTCTATAAATAAAGGCAAACTGTAAAGTGGCCTACTTCAGTGGCACAACAAGCATGAAAACTCACCTGCTGTCTTTCATGATCGTCACGTGTGATGTCATTAGGAGGCGGTCCCAGGGATTGATTGATTTCCAGGAGCAAGAGCGTAAACGCAGAGGAGTCTGAAATTTCAGCTCTTTTCACTGCTTGAACTTAATCTTTTCTAATTCCTTTTTGCCACTTGCATTTCAGCTTCACTCTGCAGTTAAATTGACACTTTAGCTTCATTCAGTGCTTACGCTTCTTTCAGCTCTTCCATTTTAACTGCTTTTCAGATTCGTTAATTTGTACTTCAGCGGCCATTTGAGTCACAGCTTTATCACTTCAGCAGCCAGAATGCAGATGTTTTCTTCACATTTACCCCTGTCTCGCTGGAGTATTGGGTCTGTATGGACTTTTGAAATAAAGTAATACATAAAGAAATAAAGAAATAAGAAATAAAAAGTCAAGGGACCTTACAGCCATGTAAAATCATTCAAATGATCTTATTGTTGAGCCAAGCTGGGGTGTATCTAAATTTCTTTTGAAACAGCATTACTCTTGCCTTGTCCATGATTATTGATTGTTCCATGCAGCAACTGCCATGTGAGGACAGGTGCAGGTGTAGTCACTGCTCCAGAGGTGATAATATAACAAGATCATCTGCATATAGAAGACATTTTATTTATCTCCCTCTCTCTCTCTCTCTCTCTCCTCTCTCTCTCCCTCTCCCTCCAGTCAATGCTGTTGTCGGTGCACATCAAGCGTGAGGGAGAATCACCCGTGGTCTCGCCTCTGTCCTCTGAGGACGCCCACCACTCCGACAGATACCAGGTCACACTCATTCACGGACACACACACACACACAAAGAGCACCACATACCACTAGTATTTAAGTAATAAGACATACCTTCACTTATAGTAATGAATGACCAGAAGAACTACAATCATGGAATGTACACCTTGTCAGATATTAATATGCATTGCCAATCATGACTAAGATTGCACATTGGCCATAATACAATGTTAAATATAAAAATGGAAATTCCATCTCTCTTATAGCACACTCAAATGAATACCTTCAGTCTCTAAGTTAAGGTGTGGTCCTTAAGAGACTAAATCAAAGTTCTAATTATGTGATATTATTATAATTTTGGAAAACAACAGCACTGGCCTCTTAATGTTCTAATATTCTACTTTTGTTATGTTTAATGTCAAAGTAAGTTGAAAATGTAAATGCAGGGCACCTTCTAAGCATTGCCTTTTTGGCTGTATTAACAGCATAACAAATCATGGACTTAGTATTGAATCAAATGTTGAATTTCCCTAATCATGACCAATGTGTAATAATAAAGCTGGGGATGATGGTGGATTTTGGTTTTTATGCCCTCTCAGCAGTTAAGTTGACCAACAGGCCAATCTCCTTAAATCTCAGCTGTCTTTAAAGCCCTCCCTGACTGCTTTTATCTCTTATATTCATCAAAGTTTGTTCGGGTAATTCTTCTGGCCGTGATGTATCTCTGGGTTAAGTGGGTTTCCCCCCTCACACCATAAAATAAGAACTATTAAGTCCATGCAGACGTTACATCCATACGTTCAGGATGACACAGCTCATAAAGACCTTAAAGCGATAAAGTAGATTTTCTCATTAAGTGAAACTGCTGAAATCACCTTATATTATACAAATGATTAAGTCAATGGTGACTCTTTTTACCACCCTGAAAATGAAGCATAATAGCAGACTTTGACACCTCCTCTCGGCCTGTCAGTCTGTCGTCTCAGCGCTCTTCTCCTCTCCACCCCTTCCCTCCTTCTAAAAATCTGACCTATTCGCAGCCATTCAGTGAGTGTATCATAATGATACTGTAGTAGTGGCCATGCACGGCAAGTGGGCCTATAACTCAAGTGCTGGTAGGGAGGGGAGAGGAGGGAGGAGAAGGAAGGAGTGAGGAGATGAATGAAGGGCTAGAACAGAGGGAGGAGGCCCTGGCAGCTTGACGGCTCTCGCTGATGAACGATAGACTGACAATGAGAGGACTAAACTGCTGCCTACTCACTGTTGCTGTGTCAAAGAGAGGGCATCCATAACTGAGACTGGGGATGCTTTAGTCAGCACATGCAGTATAGCTAAAGACATACAGACCTCTGGGTTTGAATCTCTGTAGGCCTGAGGCGTACATTCTGCAGACATAGAGAGGATGAAGAAATCTGACCTCACTTCATCTATTTTATAATTCTATACTTTTAATGTTATGGCCATTATTTTTAATGATGCAGGAATTTACCCCAGGCATCCTGAACCATCCCAGACCCAAATGTTAGAGATTCACTCAGATAAATAATTTAATTGTACACCACAGATGCCAGGGGTGGACAGTAACTGAACACACTTATAAAAGTACTGTGCTTAAGTTCAGTTCATTTTTGAGGTGCTTTTTCCCCATTATATGCTACTTTATATTTTTACTTCACCACAGCGGGAGATATTGTACAGTTTAATCTACATTTATTTGACGGACTACTTTGCAGAATTTACATAGAACATGCAGTTCACGGTTTCAGCTTTGATCTTAGGTTCCCATCCCTTTTGGTTTATGACCCTTTACAAAAAAGTAGCATGTAGCTGGGGCGTCTTGTTACATTTGAGATCCAAAAATGTCAAATCTCCCAAAAAACACAGAAAAGTCCAAAATATGAGGACAAATTTGTGTAACAGAAATTTGTTTCCACTCCCCAGATTTAACTTGTGACCCCCTTCCAAGGGTCACAAGTTAAATGGAAGGGGGTCCAACCGTTTATGTTGGGAACCGTTACCTTGGGAACCACTGGACATATATGTGTATACACACATACACATGCATAATGAATACTTTAACTTTATGTACTTTTTGCTGATAATATTAATGTACATTTACTTAAATAGGATTTTGAATGCAGGATTAGAACTTTTACTAGCAGAGGATCTGAATATGTCTTCCACCACTTACTACAATTGCATAATAATAATAAAAAAAATATATGTTTGATTAGTTACAACTACAAAGCTCAATAATCTGGGATATCTAGGGTTAAAATGTGTAAAAACTACTCTTTAGGAGTAAGAAATAGCTCATGTCCACAAAAAAACAACAAAAACCCCACAAAAATTATAAAGTTTAGCAACATGTTTATCATCATTTTTATCAGGGAAAATATCCTTACTGTTCTTTTCTGTACTGGTTTATATAAACAAAAGTATAGAAGAGTAGTAGTGCAATAGTTGTGTATCTAATGTAGTCTGGACAAACCAAACTCATTAGTAAAAAGGAAAGTGGTTAATGAAACCTGCTGCTACCCCCCAGTGGTCGCCACCTGGAACAACATGTGACGTTTCCCCACTTCCGTCTGTAGCGCGTCACATGATCAAAACAAGGCAACATGGCGTCGGACATGAGTAGATTTTGCCGATACGGGCGCCACTTTGAATCCCTTTCCATCCGTATGAAAGTATAGACACAACATTTAGTTTGCAGTGATGAACAGTATCTGGAGACACACTCGGGTTGTTTGCAGCAGTGAGTTTTAGCGGCTGTAGAAGAAGCTGTGTCAGAAAGCCGACAGTTATGGAGGAGGTGGAAAACAAGAGAGAAGTAGGTCTAATTGTTTACAGTACCACAGTCAAAGTAGACAAGCCTTCAGCATCCAAAGCAATCTCATTCTGAAAAGTTACATTTGTCCTTGTAAACATTTTATAATGCTTCTCTAGTATCTAATGTGTATTTCCTTCCTCTTCTTTTCCTTTTTGCTTGCAGACATTTTTACGAGTTCGGGCAAACAGGCAAACAAGATTGAATGGTACGTACACATATCGTCTCATCTACTGAGTTATACTTAATGATGCTTTTCAATACACATTGTATGGCTCCAACGAATTCATTTGATCAAAATGTCCATATTAAGGGTTTATTACTGTTCTCAGACTTAAATTTGGTCATTGAAGTTGGTCATTGATTTTAGAGATAAGGTAGAATACATTGGAAAATTAAAGAAAATGGAATAAACACAGTGTCATATAAAGCAGAAAAGTTATATGTAACAGTAAATTTCCAGCAGTTAAAATACATGTGTAAAAGGAAAAAGAAAAAGTAATTATCATAACCACAAATAACTGAGTAACATTATGATATCACTGATGTTAAGGCTCAGGAGACAAAGTTTTTTTGTTATGCAGTATGTTTATATCATGAAAGTTAATTACCTGATGTTTTGTTAGCTCTGAAAGGTTTGTGTTCTACCACTGTGTATGTCCTGGGGTGTCAGAGGATGTTGATCTATCATCATCCCGTATTGATGATATCATGTGATGACACCTGTGGCTCCTACTGTAGATTTTTGTGTTAGTCTCAACAAGAGGTTTTCAAGGTGTGGTGGTGGTGACAATTTTTTTAAACACTCGCTCTTTCTGTAAAATACAAGAGCAATATATTCAAATTATTTTGAGTGAAAATATAACAAAAAATATATAAATGTATACCAGTATAGCAGTATAGCTGATGTCAAGAATTTAACTATTACTTCACTTTGTACAAATTGAACATGGACCTTTGTCATTTCCAGCTACCATCTTCATGTGAATAAGGAAAAGTAGGCACAATTTGGGAAAAGGGCTAAATGACAGAATTACAATCAGAACAATTTTAAGTGTTGATAAACAACATTCCAGGTTTTTCAAAGATTGACAGGTACTTTTTCTTTTGAGATTATCTGTGAGCTGTGCTCTATGACTGATATATTTTGGTAATATTTTCTAGCTGGCTTCGTGAAAGCCATAACAGCCTTAACAGGCATCACTGAAGGCTTCATAAAAGGTGTTAGACAGGTGGCAATGTGGCCAATAGGCTGCACACTCAGGATCCTAGTATGGTCCATGCTGGCTCATTGTCTCACTGTCAAGGCTCAGTGGGACACTTGAATAGAACAGTCATTATAACGCTATTAGTCACACCTGTGCTGCACCTGTGCCTACTACAACAAAATGTCTGCTGTGAAAATGCCTCATCATTTGATGCTAATTTGATCTAAAGAAACTGCTTACAATACAGTGTATATTCCTGCAAGCACCTTGTGTTATATACCACAACATCAACAGATGTTCCCTCCTGATGACTGAAAATCATCTCACATTTCAGTATTTTTTTGGCACCATGTATTCGTAGCGGTCATCATCTTCAAAGGAAGAGTGTTACTTGCTTTCCCTTTCTTCTCAGTCTTGATGCAGCACACAGATAACTTGCTTTTAGTCAGAGCCCATGACAAGAGCAGAAGAAGTCTTAGTTTAAACTTCACCCTCCATTACTTTCTCTCTCCCCTCATGTGGAACCAGGGATCATTCTCATGTGGGGTATAACAGCTGAGGGGGGGCAGAAATCCCTGCTGGACCTAATTAGCAGCCCTTTCCCTTTTGTATTCAACAACGCTCCCCTCGATTAGTGTCAGGGGAGGACTGGTGAGGAGGAGGAGGAGGAGGCCATTTCTCTTTTTAACCCTCACAGCCTCACTCCCTCCATCTCCTTCCCCTGCAGTAATGGTGTATTGCCTTATGTCCTCCTCTTCTCCCTCCGCCTCTTGCCACAGTCCCTCTTGGCCTCCTCTGCTTTCCCAGGCAGCTAAAAATTAATGTCCCTGTGCACCATTTGCAGTTAAGAAAAAACGACAGAGACTCGGGGCGCAATGACGGCTGTTCTGCTCTGTTAAATTTCTAATTAAATGTGTGTGTGTGTGTGTGTGTGTGTGTGTGTGTGTGTGTGTGTGTGTGTGGTGGGGAGAAGCTGTGGGGGGAAGGAGAGGAAAATGGGAAGAAATGGAGGGAGAGGGGTGGCATAGATGTAGAGGAGGATTGAGACTGTCACATCCAGCTCTTGTCATTTCTTTCATAACACATTTCAGGAGGAGGCCAAATTTAGCCACCTGAGCTGCTCGTAGGCTTGTACAGAACTGAGAATAGAGGGCAGGCCTGCTGGGGAGTTATATTACATCCAATCAAAGAACACATTCATCTGACATAAATATCCCTCAGGCCTTTTTAGATTGTCTCCTGTGCCTTGAAACCAGTGATATTATTGTGTAAGGAAAACTTGAATAATTATTAAAATTTAAAAGCAACTTGACAATAAAAATCTCTCTCTCTCTCTCCCCCTCTCTTTCTTTCTTTGTTTGAATACCACCTGTGTCTCCAGCCCGTATAGGGAAGATGAAGAGGAGGAAGCCTGAGGAGGGGGGCCAGGTATGTCCGCTGTGCAGCACTCCATTGGCTGGGAGCGAGGAGGAGATGAGTAGACATGTGGAACAATGCCTGATCCAGGTAGTACAATCTGGGCCCCGAACCCCGCCTACCGCCAGTCGGACAGCCTATCAACCCTTCTTTTCCTATAGATGCTGTCCAGTCACATCTGTACTGTAGTGAAGATACCAGCCAGTAGCAACAGTAGTTCATCTAGATACTGACCACCTGAGCTCTTTAACATTCTTTAAATGGCGGGTACTGCATTCATATCATATGGGAGTAACTGTCAGATAGACTGGGACATATATACAACAGTGACATAAACATTTGTACATGTTTAAACTCACTTGAATCTGTCTAATTCGCAGATTAAAGCTTGTGATAGACCTTGGTTACAGCTTTTTCAGAATCAGATTTTCTGGCAAAATTCAGTTTGCATATATAAGAAAATTTACTAATTTTTTTTTTACCTTTAGTATCATTTTTGACAAATGACATAAACATTTGTACATGTTTAAACTCACTTGAATCTGTCTAATTCGCAGATTAAAGCTTGTGATAGACCTTGGTTACAGCTTTTTCAGAATCAGATTTTCTGGCAAAATTCAGTTTGCATATATAAGAAAATTTACTAATTTTTTTTTTACCTTTAGTGTCATTTTTCTCCTTTATGTGTGCATTTGTTTGCATTTACTGCATTTGCATTCAGCAAATTTGCACAGCTTACCCACTTCAAAGTTGCCATTAACAGCAGTTTCAAGAAGCTCATATCTGCAGTTTCTCCCATATGACATGGCTGCATCATTTTCATTGGCATGTTGCTCCTGTATGAGCATAACGATCACGTCTGTAGTTTTTTTTTTTTAATTGTCAATCAGTAGCAGGCCTTCCTGTTGCAGTTGGGTACCTCTTGTTTTCGTGTAGATTCTGAGGATGTAGCTTCTTTCTTACTGTAGAAAAGTGACAACAAATCCTTCTCACCACTAATCACCACTCCTCCTGTATCTCACCTCACTGACTATCCATTACCCTAGCTAGACACTAATATCTCTTATTCAGTATCACACTTTTGTTCTTCCAGTACTGTACCTTGTTACGGGAGCTGTGTTCACAGCACAGGATTTTCCAATTTTTTTGAGCAACAAGAGCATATACTGTATTTATAAAATAATTTAAAATAAGGCATAATTGACTTAAGATTTGAATCCTCCCTAAACTTATTGAATTGGTTTATTCTGAAGCAGTTGCAGAAAGTGGAACATTATCCACAGAGGCCAAGTCTTGGCTCAGTAAAAATCAAGTGAAACATAATTTGGACATTTTTCCGCATTTTTTTCAGCAAATATATTTCAGACCCCTCCAAGGTGGAATAGACTTTATTATAGCTACAAGCACAGTTAAACGAAGCTGTTGCAAAAACAGTCTCCTTTCTTTGCTTTGCTGTTTGGCTTTGTTTAAAATGCTGCAAAAGAGGAGGAAAAGAGAGAGACGTTTAGGTGTTAGTACAGTTGGAGCAAACCCCAAACTTTGACCATGTAAGTGTCTATTCCCTTGCCATTCTTGTCCTTTGGATATCCTCAACATACTGTAGACCTGGGGGATAAAAAAGTAACATTAATTCAAAATTCTGATATAATTTTCTTTAATAGAATATATCATTGTGTCAATACATATTATGTAATATAATAAATGGCCAATAAGTATTCAGTACAGTTGATTTCCATGCTTAGACAGCATGCACAGAAATTAATCACCACCTGCCAATCACGTCGCAGGATTAGAGGTATTCATTGTGCAAGATAGGTTTTAGATTAGCTTGGTTAGATTTTATCATTGTAATTGTCTGTACCTCAGATTTGTGAAATATTCCACTGTTAGCAAATTTTATTGTGATAACATTTGTGGCCACATCACCCAGCCCTACCTCAACATGGCAACAGTACAGTTCCTGATCACAGCTCCCCTTGATTTGGTACAGCACAGGTTTAGTGTACTATGGAAATTGGCCTATCTTTCACAGTAGAGCAGTAAAATCGTGCCTTTTAGGCTGTTGAAATCTGTGAGGAAAAAAATCTCAATTTAAAAGACATGTATCTCCAAAAAAGTAAAACAAAACAGTTGCTCTTTCCTTTAAAAAAAAAAAAAAGTATATTGTTGCTGTGATTAATATGTGCCCTTGTGTTTGTGTGTCAGCGGGAGGGTGCGTTAGGCGACGATGACTCTGCTGACATGGATGGAGAGAATGGGCGGGGCTTCGAGGAGTACGAGTGGGCGGGGCAGAAGAGGATCAGAGCTACAGCTTTGCTGGAGGGAGGCTTCAGAGGTACAAACACACACACACACCTCCTCTCATGTAACACCATGCTGGTTGTATTTCAAATGTTAACTTTCTTTTCAGAGGTAGGTTGTCTTTCCTGTCATTTTCTGAAGCAGCAGTGTTGTCAGTGCTGGTGTGCATGCTGTGTGATGATGTAGGGTGTCCAGTTATCTGCTTGTTAGATGACTGACTGACCTGTCACAGCTCCATGGTCGTGTCCAGTCACAGTAGTTTACAGTGTGTAGACAGGGTCAGCCCAGCTCCCTGTTTGTTCTCTCCTTCCCCTCTCTCTGTCTGCCTGTCTCCTCCTTTGTTTCTCTGCTCATCCATCATTCCCTCTGTTACTGTCCAGTGTGAGCAGTGTTAGCTCTGTAAGACCAGTGTTGAATGTGACCAGGGAGCTGTAATGGTGCCAGTGGTCTGGTGGCAGTGTGGGCTGGCCCGGGGTCAGCCCAGCTCAGCTTGGCTCGGCCCCCACACAACCCTCTTAGCAAGGGGAAGGAAAACACATTTAGCTGGGCAATTGACCTGTTGGTCACCACTCACTCTCTCTCTCTCTCTGTGTGTGTGTGAGTGAGCCCAGAAATGCAATTATAGAACTGGATGGGAGAGCTGGTCACTGGGGAGCACAGCAACTGCTCTGTGACTCAACACACCTACAGTGCTCCCACTTACCTCTCTGTCACTGTCTTTTTTTAGTCTCTCTTCTCAAACTTATAGTTTATATATGTTTAATTAATATCAGTTTCAGGTGTTTTAAGAACTGATTCATCAGTTCAGTCCTTGTTCCAAGCAAAAATGTCAGAATAAGTAATTAAAAAATGTCACTTTAGGCTCTGGGAAACTGAACTCCTCCAAAATGCAGGTTACCTACACTCAGAACTGTACCTGAACACAGATGGAGCTGCTGCTCTGCTAACGCACACACACGCTCTCTTGTGTAGACACGACGTTTAATGATTAACTGCTGTCAAACATTTTTAGTAGTCCCTCAAATTACTTAATTGATTATCTTTTGATTATTTCAGCAACATATGCAAGGATGCATTTGTCAATTCCACAAGTATAAGAAGGACTGGATATTGTTTCAACATTAGTGCTGATACAAAACCTGTGCTTTGGTATTAATAGCAAAATAAAATCTACCACAGTTCTCAAATATAAAAGTTTGTCACACAAGCAACTTTTCCAGAGTAAAATGATGTAAAATTGTCAAAGCGAGGATTTTAATTCAGAAGAAAAAGTAAGGAAAAGTATAAATCATAGTGTTTGATGGCAGCTTTCAGTACCTGACATATTTTGATGCTGCTATGATATGCAGTATAATAATACTAAAGTAATTCAATACAATGACTCACTGCTCTAATTACATGTGATTATGAAAACCAATGTTGTTTGCTTGCTAGACGAACCATGTAAGTCCAAGCCAAATTATGTTCTTCTAAACAGAACAGACATTTTATTTCTGTGTTAGAGATAAATGCAGCTTTGAACTGCACTGTGCTTCACAGTGGCCTCCTGTTGTGGCTTGAGTTGTGTTTGTGTGTAAAATGTGAAGAGAAAGCAAGGCATCAGCAAGTGCACAGAGAGAGTTAAAGAGTTGTTGTCATCTCTAAGAGGCTCTTTCAGACTCTCTTGGCTCTGCCTCTGCTTTCATCTGTCCCTCTTCCTGCTCTCCTCCTTCTCTCCGCGTTCGATCCGTTGTTAAACACTCACATGCTGAGCCTCACCTGCCTCCCTCTCTCCCCCTCCCTCCCCTCTCTGCAAGCCAGAGAGAGAGGAGACAAGATAGATCAATGTTGAAATCTCAACTAAGAGGAGCTCGTGGGGTGGGAGGTGGCTTCTCCACCCGTCCATCCATCTCCCAGACGCTCCCTCCATCCGTCCATCTCTCTTTTCACGTTGTTAAACGAGCAGACACAGGACCCTTCTGCCGTGCTCTAATAGGGCACCTTGTGATGTGACACAGATAACTGAGGTGGCCTGGAGAGAGCGACTTGAAACACACGCATACACACACACACACACACACACACACACACACACACACACACTTGGCAGAAGGCTCAGAAGGTGGATTTGTCTTGAAAGCTCCTCAGTGGTTCTAACACGCCGCTGAATCCAGCAGGCTCTCGGCAGGCTAGACGGATATAGAGATGTTGCAGGGGGGTCTCCTCAGCTGGCGGGATGAAGAGAGGGCCTATCCCTCTGTGAAGTGCCACCATCCTTCCCTGCCTTTGAGACTGCAAGGAAGAAAGGCAGAGGAACGAGGCCCTTTCAAGGGGAGAGAGGAGAGAGGGAGGGTGGGAGTAAGGGACTGAGGAAAAATCGAACAGGATCAGTTTATGATTCAACTCTGTGTGAGGGAAGACTTCCCTGTGTCTCGCACCAGCTTAGCCAGGTTGAAAGGACCCATATAGCACAGACAGAGAACTTTCTTTATCTGTCTAGTGGACGGTCTAAGTCTCTGTTTTATGAGCTGGGAAGTAACTAGATTTTACTTCATAACTTCATTTCAATTTGTTATGATAGAGTAGGTTGTTGTTTTAAAACTTTTTGATACTAGTGCCAGTCTGACATACAGAGTTGGTACAAATGACTGGTACCAAAACAATAATTATTTTTCTGTAACTGTGTTTTAAGATATTAAGATATTTTTGCAAGACCATTCATTTCATTTGCAATTAGAACTTCTGCACATCAGAGTAATTGTTGAGATCTGGTTACACGGCAACATCTCTACAACAAAGTCTGACTAATGCCGGGGTCAGACTACACAAATTCAGTCTGATTATGACCTGAATTTCCAGCATCAGGCCTAAATATGAATGTTGGGAATGATGAACGTGACACAGGAAGACAGACCTGTGATATATAATTATATATAATTCATTATGGATCAGGAAAGTAACACATCTGTAACAGCTACAAATAATATGAAATATATTGTTATTCAAGTAATCCACACACTTGTAGTTTTCCATCCATGTAGTTTTGTCTTCAAAGTGCTCAGCTTTGGTTTTTTGTTTACTCTATATGTGTTTTTAATTTTTTACATTTTTATTTTTATTTTTCCTGCTGCTCTATGTTTCTCTCTCTTGCTGTAGCTAAATATTCAGCAACATCCTCACCAAGCTGGAAAACACAAACTGTAACTGTTTGGAACAAAATAGTTGATCTGTTAGTGTGGCAGCGGAGAGACCGATGGAACGACAGACAGACAGATCCTGAAGTTTGATATGAGGCTGTCCTGAGAGACGAGGAGGAGAAGAGGGGGATTACTGCAGGTTGAGATGGCACAGAGGGATGGAGGAAGAGGAGAAATCCCTTCTTTGTAAATGGACTTCAAAGATGGCCGTCTCATGTCTTTGTGTCTGCGTCCCTTTCCCCATCTCTCTCTGACCTGTAAATGGCAGAAAGATAGTGCGATGACCTTTGACACCCCTCCTTTCTGCTTCTTATGGGGTCCCGATAATTGCTATGGTAACGGGGTGTCGCTGAGGTCGGTCGATGGGTTGATCTGGGCTCCCAGTCAGCCTGATGAGTCCTTTGATCCTGCCAGTCTCTTCAGATCTGTCCTTGTTGTGTTGTTGTGGTGACATATATGTAAATTGAATGTCTCCTGTGTTGCTGTCATGAAGCATGTAAGTCGGGCGATAAAATGTGTAGTTAGCATGTTCAGAGTTAACGATATTCAGGAGTTAGTTATGATAATGAGACCAGGATGGCTGTGCAGGAGGATGTGTGTGTATTGATCCTGTCCTTTCTAGCAGAAAAGAGGGGAACAGTTCATTGAGCAGGACTGGTATAGCAAAGGGAGAACCAGAACAGGTGATACATGAGTAGAGAGAAAAATAGAGTGGTGGTGGAAGAGATGTGCAAACTGTTGAAAAAACAAGGGAAGTGAAGAAAAGTGAAGAGACGATAGGTGGGAGAAATGTGAAAGAATAAAGGTGATGATCCAAAAGGGAGGGGAAAGGAGGTGAAGAAAGGAGGAATGAAGAGGAAGAGAGGTGAAGGAAAAAAGTGGGGAGGGGGGGGGCGCGTTGGTGCATAATGTGAGTGAAAAGCAGTTAGAGTGGGGCTGACCTTTTCCTGGCCAGATTAGATTGGCCTGCCAAGACTGCTTAGAGGGACAGGTAAAAGCACTGGGAACACACACACACACACACACACACACACACACATACATACATATCAAACAGGCCACACTTATACTCACAGTGAAAGCATTACAGATATGTACAGTATACACTCTAGCTGTGTGCAATCCAGTTTGGAAGTAGATGTACATGTGTATCAATAAGATTTTAAAAAAAATGAAAACTTCTGTGTCACTGTTCTATTAAAGCGATGGCTATCCTCAGTGAGTTCTTGGACTGCAACTCATTTTTTTCAGGGGTCTTCATTATCAATTAATCTGCTAATTATTTAGATGAATAATTGATTGTTATGTCTATACAGGAGACTTTTTTCAGCATCAGTGCTGCCAGATGCTGGACCCGTATTTACACATATCTATGGATGAAAAAGCTTAAAACGAATTGTCATATGATCATCGCCTAAAAGTGTACAGGACAAAGTTTGAAGTTGGAATCCCATATTATCAGGACATAGATTTTGTGTATGTTTTTGCAGGCCAAACAAAAATCTGTGCTGGCACCATTTGTCATAAAACTAACATTACATTTTAAGGCATCCCATTAATGACTCCAAAATGATCTCATTGATTTGTATCTTTTATGCACGTTTGTGTAAGCAAAGCAAACATGTGAGCTTCATTAATTCTCAGGTTATCACATTTTATTCCTCTGATGTATGCTACTTATAACTTGAATAAAGCACAGATGGTTGTTTTGTGAATCAGGACACTTTGGAGTCACCTAGGTATTAACAGGGTGCTGACAGAATAGCCTTATACTTAAATTTTTAATATAAAATTTCTCATAAATGGATAGAGCACAGATTTTTATTTTATGTGCACAAATGAATTGGGATGATTTTGATCATGTCTTGATCACCTGGGGTGCCTAATCAGAAATCAAATGTTAGGCATTTTTGCTTGAAAAATGGAAAGTGATTATTAGAAAACAGTTGCAGATTTTTTTAGATTGATTAGTCAACTAATTGCTGCAGCTCTACAGATGTCTAATGAAGATACAATATAAGGACTAAAAGTGGTTGATAAAACCCTTACATGTACCAGTACAAAAACATCACATAAACTGTTCATATCTAATAAATGTTGTTAGATATGACATTGGAAATTGAACTAGGTTTTCACTGGTGGGGAAAAAAATTATCTTTCAAATTGAAGATATGGAACATGCATGGAAGTCCAGGCGTTTCTGTCTACTATAACATGCTCTGTTCACCTTCTGCCATGCCCTGAAAACCTATAGCCTCAGTAGCTGAACAGAGCCAGCAGGCTGCTAGATTTACACTGTGCAACCATTGTTCCCATATGTTCCCCTCTGCCGCTGAGACCAAATAAAAGTTAAAAGGTCCTTTTTATTTGATCACTAAAAACCATGGGCCTGTTGTAAAATGGCTTAGCATTGGTGGCGCGTTTTATCACAGCAGCTTTCATTCGTTCCATGCTCACAGTCTCTCCTCTCCCTGCTCATTTTTTATTCTTTCCAGAGTAAGAGTGAAATGAATTACAGAGTTAGGTAGGACAAGAAGCGGTGGCAGCTGCTTAAATCCCAGAAGAACCTTGGAGACGAGCCCTAGCGGCTGATTTGCACTTTGACAAAGACACTGTAGTGTAGTGAGACACCGTACTGCACTGAGACCAACTGTTAGAGGAAGTCTAGTATCGAGACGCGTGCGCATGCACACACACACATACATGGACTGGGACAGAGGGTTAAATAAGATGGCTGTCAACTCTGTCTACCTTGTATCTGATCCCACACACTCTTGTCGCACACACACACTAGTCCAGCTGAGAGCTTGTAGAAATTGGGATAGGTGTAAATAAGATGGCTGTCAGGCCTGTCACTGGTAGACACACACAGACACCTTCAAACTCACATCGCAAGTGAAGCACAAGTGTGCACATACACACACATACTACCTACCTTCAAGTGCTTAAATAGTCAGGGTGTAAGTGACATACACACTTTAACGTTCCTGCACACTCACACACACCTACCTTTGCGTAGTAGATAGACATGGTCTAAGTGACAGGTAGACAGACTCTCACACTCGTGCACACACACACACACCTTCAAGGGGTTGGTGAGACAGGGCCTAAGTGACAGAGGGACAGACAGTCTCAAACAAACACTGAAGAGACGCCTCTAAGTGACGGACACACACACACACACACACACACACACACACACACACACACACACACACACACACACACACACACACACACACACACACACACACACACAGCCAGCTCTGTGGCTAAGTGAAGCTGAAGGGAGCAGTCAGGCAGCGGTAAGGGTTTGTCTGAGCGTTCATCACTGGATTTATCTCTCTCTCTCCCTCTCTCTCTCTCTCAGAGATTGATGGGTAAGGTGTCGGTCTTCATCAGTTCATCCCATGCTGTCTCTCTCTCTCCACCCTCTTCTGACCAGATTTTCCTGTTTTTCTCACCTTCCTCCTGGTTATCTCAAAATAGAAATAAGCTGAGCCAAATTTAAGATAAAGTTTTGAAACGTCTTAAAAACAGGCGATGGAGTCCTGAAAGGGTGTTTTTTTTTAATGCAGGATGATATTTGATTTAATTGTTTTATTAAACTTATTAATCATTTTTCCTGTGATTTGACCAAAGCTTCTTACTATGATATAAGAACTGGGCAGGTTTACTATGAGGTGTGACTTGCAGTTACCACCTATTGAGCAAAACCTTGCCCCTTGCCCTGTTCTGGAAAAGTCATGAGGCCTGTAATTGTAGTACAGCGCTACCATTGTAGGTGAATACATTTGATTTGTGTCTAAGCAGAGTGCAGGTTAGACTGTGTGTCAGTGACCTGAGGCCTGAGGTTTTCACTGATTCCTAGTGTCTTACTTTGTACTTTGTATAAGTGAAAGTAATGCTGAAAAGTGTCTCTGTTGTTTCACAGGAACAGGTTTTGCCACGTGTAACATCAAGGAAAGCGCAGCGGACAGCGACGCCGACCTGGATGTGGACGGAGACGACACCTTGGAGTACGGCAAAGCCCAGTACACCGAGGCCGATATCATCCCCTGCTCTGGAGCTGGAGAGGACCAAGGAGAGGCCAGAGAGAGGGAGGCGCTACGGGGAGCCGTGCTCAAGTACGTTGGCTACTAGATGAGCAAAATACTTCACCATAGCACTGTCTGGGGCTGTTTTCTTTATCAATTAGTCTACTGATTATTTTCTTGTTGAATTGTTGAGTTTATAAAATATCCATTCTGACAAATGTCTTTTGTCCAACCAGAAGTCCAAGACCACTGACAACCAAAACTATTCAATTTACAACAATATAAAATAAGAATATTCATATTCAAGAGGCTGGGAACAGACATTTTTTGGTGTTCTTCCCTTGATAAATGAATTGAATGATCTAACACTTATTAAAATAGTTGCCAATTATTTTCCTGTCAGTCAATTAATTGACAAATCGTTTCATTCAAGTACTGTTATACTACTACTACTACTGATATATCTTAAAGGTCTTGCTCACACCAGTGTTTGTGTGTCTGTGTTGTAGCGGTGGGATGCCTTCTAACAGAATAACGCCTGAGTTCTCCAAATGGGCCAGTGATGGTAAGTTTAGACAAGACAGCAGTTTAAACTAACCACTACTCCATATGTCATATCAAAACTTTCATTTCTAATTTGGATGAAAAACCAGTAAGATTCAAGTAAAGCCGTGAGCAGACATGATCCCATACTTTTTTAATCTGTAAAGTTTATAGCAGCGTTTTCTTATTTTTTCTGTGCAGGTGTGTATTAACCATTTTGCTATTGTGTATGTCTACAGAGATGCCTTCAACAAGCAATGGAGAGAGCAGCAAGACAGACCCCAGCACTCCTTCATCATCATCCTCTTCCTCCTGCGCCCCGCGCACCTGTAAAAACAGCGAGATCGAAAAGTAGGTTACCCAGAAATAATGCACACAAACACACATGTCATGAAGTAGTTGTAAAAAGGTGAGACAGAAAACGACTCATTCATAGTGATTCTATGACTGTGATGAGTTTTCTTACTTGTGGGGGAGTCGACTTGTAGGGGTCATAAATGATACATTTTGTGCAGGGTCTGTTTTTGCTGTGTGTGTGTGTGTGTGTGTGTGTGTGTGTGTGTGAGTGAGAGTGAGAGAAAGGGGGGTCTCCAGGTATTGATTTTCTCTGCAGTTGTGTTCTCTTAGAGCACAGAGCTGCCTTAGAATCATTAATGGGGACACAGACACAAACAGATACCAGACACACACTAGTGTCAAGGCAAATCTTTGTTCACACTGCTGTAAACACATGCCTCCAACACAGTTCAGACACTGACACATGATGCATAATAGTAAGCTTATATCATAGTTTTCAAGTTGAAGACTGAAAATCACACTTGGCATTCATACAGATAGTGCTTCGATTTTCTTTGTATTGTTTGTGTTTTTTTGTGTGTATTGCCTCTCATGACAAGTAATTAGACTTTCATGTCTAAAATCAGTGGAATGCCCCTTTGATAAACACTAGCAAATAAATAAGACTGTATGTCTGTAAGTACAGCAGAAGTACTGTAATGTTCACTTCCTAAATGATGTCAAGGTGCAAAAAAACAAAAAAAAAATCCTTTACCTGGTTACTGTTCAAACACACACTGCCACCCTATCCTATCCATTAGAACACCCTGCATGTGAAAGGCCAGTGCTCTGTAATTCACCCCTTTCCATCTCCTTATCCATATTCTTCCACAAGTAAACAATCTTACACATTCATACATGCACCATCCCCTGCAATAGTAATAGAGGTCAGCTCATTGTGAGAATGAGAGCAAAACATCAGCGGGTAAGCAAGCAAAGAGACAGAGGGATATGGTTGATTAGTTGCTTTTGCATGTCTGGCATATTCTCCTGTCCTTTTGCCCTGTGTAATTACACACACACACACACACACACACAGACCTGGGGTCAGCATTCTGCTGTCTGCTTGTTGCCTTCCATCCCAATCCATATTTTTTAAAGTGATTTCCTTTGTCCACCTCAAGCGCCCCTTAAAAATCACCACTCTTACCTCCTTTTTAACCTTTCCCACTTCAGTCATTTCCTCAGGTAAAATGTTAGAGTGAGGAGATATTTCATGGATGTGTTTTCCCTGTCATTGGATGCCTGAGTCAAAGGCCACACTGTCTGCTGACCAGTAAACTAATGACAGAATGTGGTGATTTTAGGTTTAAAACGCATACCCACTGAAATATTACCTGCATGGTTATAGCTTCTCATAACCCCTTCCCTTTGATGTCTGAGGGGGGCTGCATGTGATAAATGGTTCATTTAAATGAATCAATCAGCAGCGGTGTGTGTGTGTTCCTTGTATTAAATATCAGCAGAGGTGATAACTGGTGAATAAGCAGAGCAGCTTGAGGCGTATTGATCAGAGACAGCCCTGCAAGGCAAGAGCTGTGCGTGTGTGTGTTTGCTGAACGAGGGGATGCATTCGATAATTTGCGGCGTGATCGTCCCTGTTTTAGCTTGTCTGTTTGTGTTTGAGAGACAGAGATGTAGAGCGGTCAGTCACTGTGTTGAGAGGCAGCGGTCAGACATAGCTTTTTTTTTATGATTTGGGAAAAGGAAGAGAGCAGTGATATCATATTGCTTAGGCTTCGGCTGATATATAGCAGGACGTAATGCAGCCTATACCACCAACCTGGATCACTGAAGGCATTACCTCAGTGATACAGTATAGTCAGTGCTGCTATTCCTAAATTCTTGGTTCTTAAGATTTTTCTCAAAGCTCTTGTAAATCCTGTTGCTAAATTTCACCTAAAGAACATCGTCCAGGACCATAAATATTAATTTCTCTTCAGACAGTCGGATCTTATGACTGTTTTATGGCCCAAATGTAGGTTTGGGTGTTACAACATGATGTTCTAGCTGAGGTCTTAGTGGCCACCTGGAGCAGAACATGCCTTAATCTAAGTATCCATTTAAAGGGAGCCAACTAGATGCTGAATGATTGCATTGGAACAAGCAGTCGGCTGGCTGGCTGGAACAATTCCCTGCCTTACTCCTCTCCGTTTGCTATAAATGCCCGTATTTGTGGAGCTTCTGTGTCCCTCCGTCCCCAAATGAAAATGAGATTTGTCTCCTTTCGTTACATTGATACATTGTACGTGTGTGTGTGTGTGTGTGTGTGTGTGTGTGTGTGTGTGTGTGTGTGTGTGTGTGTGTGTGTGTGTGTGTGTTTGTGTTTGTGTGGGGTTTTGCACAGGGCAGTGTTAGTGAAATCCCTCTCTCTCTCTCTCTCTCTCTCTCTCTGTCTCTGATCCCAGATGGGTAATGATCTGGTCGCCTCCCGGGGCGTCTTCGTTCCCCTGCTCATTCCCCTGCAAGATAAATGAGCTCACACACACACAGTCACGCGCACACATACATACATATACACGTACAACGCCTGAGACGCTCTTTCCCTCCAAGATAAATGGCCCCTCCAATGCCGCCAATGCGATTGCTGCCAAATTTGGTGCTCCAGCTGGAACAATGCGGAGAGATTTCCATGTGGTTTCTGCAAATAATTGAATCTGTCCTCAATTTGGAAGTGATGAAGCTAGATTTCTACCCCCCCCCCCATACTCACACACACACACACACACACACACACACACTGGCCAGTCTCTTTCTCAGCCTTTTCCTCTCCTCTTTATTGTTCTGTCCCTACACCACATTTCTCTCTCTTTCTCCCTTCTTCCTCTTTCCCATTTCTCTTTTCTTCCAGTCCTCTGTCTCAATTTTTCTTGGGCACTTACAAGACGCCCTCCACCCCTTCCCTTTTGCCATCTGAGATCTACACATACACACATACATACACACACATCGGGCTGAGGCAGGGGAAATCAATAGTGACTTAAATGTTTTATCATGGTGTGTCAGTGTAGTTAAGGCCTTGGTTAACAGGGTGCAGCAGAGAACGATGCTCTAAAGGGATTTACTGCTGCTCTTTTCACAGCACATACATGTGAGAAATTTATTTTTCCTACCTGGTAGATGAAATGTTTGGTTCAATTTGGTGCCAAAATAGGCTTTTTAATTAATTGTAACATAATTTTTTCATTTTGTTTGTCCCTGTGTGGAGAGGGAAGCTGAGTGAGGCTGAAATGTAGGTAGATAGTAGATTAAGACACAGGGCTTATTGAGATGGATGGCAGAGGTCTTCACCTACACATAGACACACACACACACACGCTAATGAAATGAGAAATAGCCCCACACATGTTGGGGACAGAGCTCTAAATAGAGAGGAGGCAGAGCCATCTATCTGTCCCTTTCCGGCTCTCTCCTTTTTTGCCATAGGGATGACTTGAGATAGACATGTACTGCAGTTTCACCCACAAACATGTACACACCATCCACACAGCCCTATGGGGCAGTAACTAAGTTGGAGCAGTAGCATGTTGTGTAAATGGAAGCTGTATTTCAGTGCTTGTAGCTCCGGTTTTATGATGCCATGTCTTCAGATCAAGGCCACAACTTCAGTTAAAACCAACCAGACCAGAGCATAGTCCCACTGAGCTCACAAACACTCTAAAACACATAAAGTCATGCACAGTTGAAGAGAGCAAACAGATGTACAGTACATACCTGTAAATATCCATGTTTGAAGGACTGTTGTACTGACAGCAAAATATACTCAACAGAGAGTCATGGAGTCCCTGATGTAGGAGAACAACCATTGCTGTACTGGAGGTAGACTGAACAATGTAGGGTCGGGTTCTAAGCCTTTTTTCATTTCCTCAAAAATGTCCTCATTTTGGTAGAATACACAAATTTGTTCCATTTTAAAGTTGCATTGTATTTCTTCTTGCTAAATTTAATTAGCATCGATCCAGGTACAAAACATACAGGTAGCAAAAATGTCATATTTAGGGGATATTAACAGTCACTTTTGTCAGTTGAATTTACAAACAAAATGGCAGCAATTATAGACGTAATTAGTTGTAGCTACTTAATGGGGCCTACAAAACTAAACTGATAAAAGGCTAAGGTTATAACCACAGAAGGTTAAAGGATAACTTTATCTTTACTAACTAAATGTTTGATAGAGACGAAAATCTTTGGAATCAGTGGAATCCTGCAACTGTGAACAGCTGCTGCAATGTAATCCAATTAGCAGTTGTCAAAGTAGGTCCAGTAAAATGCCTGTTTTTGCCACTGACAGACTCAAATTGCGTCTGACAACATTATGGATAGAATTCCTACAGAGATAGACCTTTGTATTAAAGAGTAAGTTTGTTTAACCAGGAACAGCAGTTTTATCACTACCAGACTCCATCAACAAAACACACAGGAGGTGCTGAGTTACAGCTGATCAGTCATACTTTGTAAAGGATTTCAATTCTTCTTCCAGCACTGAAAGCGACACAAGAGCTACGCTCTTGATTCAGATTCTGTTTGGGATTCAAAAGGATCCTGATTTGATAAGCACATTGAAAAGTGATAAAATCACACTCAACACAGGTTATAGGGCAGACATTCATGGAAACTTTGACTGTTTCACCGAGCAGGGGCCAAGTCAGACCATCCTCGTATAGTCCTTCACTGAGGAATACCTTACATTTTAAAGTTATAACCCAATTTGAACTGTTAGTTTGTTCCTGCAAGTTCACATGACAGTGCTTTCTAAGCCTGGGTCCCAGAGTGAGATAAATTTTCCTATTTTGGCTCCAAGACTGCAAAGGTTGAAAACCCCTGAGCCAGCTTAAATCAGCGACACACACACAAATAGCATAAAACTTTAAACTCAAGGATTTTTACTTGTGGATCTT
The DNA here is from genome assembly GCF_001640805.2 of Lates calcarifer. Lineage (NCBI taxonomy): Eukaryota > Metazoa > Chordata > Actinopteri > Centropomidae > Lates > Lates calcarifer. Next base: position 20,452,031 of record NC_066836.1, on the reverse strand, counting down.
GCTGGTTGAGAGGCTGTTTATCTCTCTGTGTGCCACATTTAGCCCTAGAGAGTTGTCTTGCCTTTCCTTAGCCATGTGAAATCATCCTGTTCTCCTTTTTTCTTTTTTACCTCCATTAAATCTTTGCTCCTCCTCCTTCTCCTCTCACTTTCCCCTCCACCTCCCTGTTCCTCTGTTGAGATGTCCACAGCCACATAAAGATAAATTAACACAACATTTTATCACATTTGGAAATGAAACAACTGTTTAAATGTGGTTCTATATAAATTAGTCATACTAAATGAATATTCATCATAAAGATAGCATGGATAACAGAGAGGAGAGAGGAGGAGTGCTGGGGGGAAAAAAATTAGTTGATGAATCTTTTTTAAGAGTAAAACTTTTTTCCATCTCCTTTCTTAAACTCACTTCGGACATGGAAGGAGAACCCCTTGGCAGAGTTTTGTGGTGGACTGAGAAACAGAGGGATTTATTGGAGCTCTTAAAAGAAAGAGACAGCCTTGTTTGAGGGACAGCCCCAGTCCAGTCCCATCCAAGCCAGAGTCCACTGCTGCTTTATAAGCTAGCAGGCTAATCAAGGCTAAATGGCTTTTTACAAGCTCAGGACTTATAAGAGGAGAGGGTAAAGCAGTTTATAGGGCATGGAGTGGCGAGTCAGGCTAGGAGTCCCAGCTAGGTCTTTATAAACATGGGATGGTGATGGGGTTACAGGGAGGAGCTTTTCCGAAGACCTCATGGAGGAAGCAGAACCTCCTGTTATTTGTGCGGTGGCGGGGTGGTTCAGTGTTTAGAGGTGGTGTCCTTGAAGTCCCTTTGACAACAAACAGTCAACCTGTTGAAATGTTCATGACGAAGACCTGAGTCCTGAGCCTCAGTAATGCTGCTCTGTTAGTCTGTTAGTCTTGACATCTGATTTCCTTCTGGAGATATATTTTCTTTGTGTAAGGGATAATACCTAACAAATTGTACGTTCCTCTGTTGTAATGGATGGAACAGAAACAGAACCACCCAACTCGAAGCAATAAAATGCCTCGAACAGGGCTGCAATGTAATCTGTTGGTTATTTTTATGATAAAGCATTAAGTCTATATAATGTTAAAAAAAAAGGTGAAAAACTTCTGTCACAAGTTCTCAGAACCCAGTGTCACTTCTTATTGCTTGATTTCCCAGACCTGCAATCAAATCCTAAAAGATTTTCAGTTTACAATGACCTGCCAACCAGTCATAAAAGTGGCTGTGGTATAATCTGGAAATATCTTGTGGTTTAGGATTTAAGAGTTGGAGCAGAAAGGATGCTCACCATTTTCTTCTTTTTTTTGAATAATTTTTCTATGTTGTTCAGCTCATCATTTTTTTCTCATGTGCAAGTGTGGAATGTGCCCATGTACGTACATCCTCATTTGTAGTGTGTATAGTAGTGAATGCATGTCCGCTGAATGTGTGTAAGTGCGCAGCTGTTAGCGTTTGAGTGTGATCAAGACTTAAGCTGCCAAAGTGAGTTTTCATTGCTCCTGATCAAGTTTCCCTACTGCAATCATGAAGTTTCTCTGCTAAGCTGCACAATTCTGCTTAATTCTGGGGATGCTGCAATGGCCATGTAAACCTGCAATGTTTAATTTTGATTTAAGTTTCAATTTAGTTTAAATACTCAATTTATTTTAATGAGCTTGTTTGGAGAGAAAAATTAAGGAAATAAGATGTAAAAATACTGCTGTTGCACAGATGCACACAAAAACACGGCTCTTAGAAGGAAATTGAGAAAGTCGATCCTTGTCTCCTTTCCCTTGTAGCCTCTGCTGTTTGCGGATGCAGCAAATGAAGCCATATCCTTGGACACACACACACACACGCACAGCCACTTATAATTCCCTTTTGCACTCATCCTCCCTTCCTTTTCTGCGCTTGTCCTTCCCCATCCAGATCAATACCATAGATCAGCCAGCTATCAGGGTGCAAAATGACCACATCACCATAAACACACACACTCCTTTTAACACACATACACACACGCACACACACACACACACACACACTGCAATTGCATCTTTCTAGAGACCGAGCGGATGGCTATAATAAACACCAGCTGGCTCGTGCGGCCTCGTCTCCCCACGCCAAATCATCATCATCATCAGCGTTGTGGTCTGTGCGTCGGTTGTATTGATTTAGTTATGGCTGCTTCATATGCTGTCGGACAGTGTTAAATGCACATTTTCTGTTATCATGCTTCACATTAATCAGAGGCTGCTTAGAGGCAGGAAGAAAGGGAGAACGGTGGATGGAATGAAGGAGAGAGTTGAAGGAGAGAGAGATGCAGGAAGGACACAAGGAGAAGAGGAGATAAATACAGAGGCAAGGAAATAAATTGCAAGGGATAGATGGACATGGGGATGGATAGGAAAACATAACAGAGGAGATGCAGGGGATGAAAGGTGAACGTGAGCTGTTAGAAAAAGACGACAGGGCATTTAAGTTAAAGTTGGGGAGGGGCGAGAACGAGGAGTGAAAAGGAGGGCAGAGGCTGACCAAAATTAAAGGATAGTGGGAATGAATGAGGGAGGGGGCTGAAGTTGTAAATCTGTGGCCATATAGGGCCTCTGAGGATACAGCTGTGTTAAATAGAAGGCTATCATACTATATATTGGACATGGAGAGTGGAAGAAAGGATGGGAGGTTTTAAAGATACCTGGCTGTGAGACTGCAGAGAGAGAGAGGAGGTGATGAAAAAGAGGTGTTCAACAAAAACATGTCATACTACATACTGAGTGACAGAGAGCAGAAAGGGCCATAATCAGATGGCAGTGAAATAAAGCTGTGGAGAATCCAGGGCTGGACAATAAAACGACAACATCAATTATCAGGATACAAAAGATTTTATCATTGTAATTGTGTTTCTGCGTCGGATTTTTTAAAATGTTCCAGTAAATTAAATTCATGCGTAGTTATTGTTCATGTAAAACATCTTGAAAACCCCACCTGTGTGGACAAACATCATTTTCACATGTTAACACTGTTTTCAGATTTATTTACCTCAGCCTGACTTTACCTAGTCAGTGCTGGCTGGTGTGGAATTTCACACACCGTCTCACAACAAGCTATATGTCTTTTAATGTCAAACCTCATCAAGTCTGTCTCTGTTTCTTTCTCTTCCTCTGCTCCAGGGTAACAGAGGAGGAGTCCACAGCTACCACTATGGAGGCCCTGAAGGCTCGAATCAGAGAGCTGGAGAAGCAGATACTGAGAGGAGACCGATACAAGTGTCTCATCTGCATGGTGAGTATAACATGCATGCAGCTGTTTTCTTGTTTCTCTGCACATCAAGCCTTAATGGCGGTATTGTGCTTTTTGTCAAAGGGCACTACATCTGGCATTTTCTAAAACTTCATGTAGCTCTATAAACAAGTGAGGCCATGGTTTACAGTGAGTAATAGTAGCTAAACAATCCCTGAGGAGACCCTCCAAGGAGGATGTCTCCCTCCTCCTGTCCTCCAGTCTAGCTGATTTCCAACCAGGTGCACACAGATTTTACACCCAATTTAGTGAGAGGAAGGAATCTTTTAAGCATCCCACAAAAAGGAGACCTCAGGCTTTCCTTGTGAGCTTGTGGCCACATTGTACTCCACAGATAGTTGGTTTGAGGTGGTCATCAGTCACTGACAGGTACGTCACAACTTTCACAAGATAATGGAAGTCAGGTATAAACTGATATACAGAGAAAAGGGAATTATACAATTATAGTTTTACTATTAATATAACAGAAGACCATGTGCCAGTGATCCATCATGTGTCAAAGTTAGGATCCATACTCCCTCTATGGATTCAGATCCAGTGTAAATAATCTTTCATCATACTGGTCACTTTTTAGTTGGGGATACAATTTCCCACTTAACTAATATTGTCCATCGAGCAAAAACAAACCTTTCAGATTTGTTTTACTTTGACCAGATTCCAAAACGTGGTTAGTTAGTGTACTCTGTTGTGTGCTGGATAAGTGTGCATGTTATTTCTTAAGTGTTCTGGGTAGCTGTTTTGAGTGCTGGTGGTGTTGTGTTACTGTTGCGGTGGTTTCTGCTCTTGCATGGCTTTGCAAGTCAATAGGGTTGTCTGCTGGCTACAAGGTTTCCGCTACTTATTATTTCACTTTACCGTCTTAAGAGCTTCATTTGAAGAATACAGAACTACACATATTTAAATAACAAAATATATTCATGACTGTACAGCACACACAAAAGATTAATTTTGCACAAAATCTGACACACAGCAGCTAGAGTAAAGATTGGGGTCCAGCATTATTGCATTGTAAAGTGAAAAGATCCTCCTGTGCCTCAGGTTGTATAGGTGATTGATTGGGCTCCCAGATCAATGATATAAGCTGCATGTTGTTCTGTGATAATATCAGGCAGAATGAGGGACATTGTCAATATTCATGTTCATCAGATGCTTGAGATGTGATGTTACACCCCCCATCAGTGCTTGCATTCCCCACTTTGTGTCAAGTTGTAGTATCATGTCATCCTTCAAGCTTGTGGACAGTGCAGCGTCGGCATCCTGTGCTTGTGTGTGTGTGTTTGTGTGTGTGTGTGTGTATGCGAGAGAGAGAAGTGGGTAATTACCGACGCCTGCGCTTCCTAAAGGTCGCTGGGTGCCCGAGGTGACACGGAGGGCAAGGCACAGCGATCGATCACTCACTGCCCCGTGGACACAAGGCTCTTCTCTGCTCATCTGTCACTGTCCCACATCTCACACACACACAGGCAAACTGAGAAACACAAATATGTGTACACACAGGGACGTCTTGCATCTAATCTGTCTCTGTCTGTCTTTAACCTGTCACTGCAACCCTCCCCTGTCACTGTGTGTCTGATCTCAAAGTCATCAGATTACTCTCACTATTTGGTAGTTGAAACATGGAAAGTGTATCAAGAAGCTGGAGGTTTTCACTGCAGCCTTAACACTTTCAGCAGATGTATAACTAGAGGAACATTAAGAATGAGCTCTGCTGTCAAGTCTTCGCTCATGTTCTGTCAAAAAATGTTCATGGGAGGTTGTATGTAAACAGAAAAATGCTCTGCTGTACCCAAGTTGGCTCAACTTGTCCTTTCCTGGCCCTGAAGTGAGCTCAGCGCTGTGTTCAGTCAGTGGATTTCTACCCCCATCTACTGGTCATTTACAGAAGGAACATTCAACTACAACTGGCTTGATGAGATGCCTGATAGTAGTTCTGTTATTGCATTTATTCACATGACAAGAGGTACTATTTAATAAAAAAAATAATGCTAGTAACATTCTTGGTTATCATAATGGACAAAAGCACTGAAAACAGTTAGAATGTTGGAAGACTGATATTTGACTACGCTACATAACTGTTTTTACGTGGTGACCCCCTCCAAACTAAGGCTGTCAGCACATATTTTTGTTTTAAATTAGCCAGGTTATCCATATTATTATACTACAGCCACTTAATATTGCACTTACAAGATTTGTGAGAGACAGTTAAAAAAGAAAGACACAAATCAAAGCAGCAGAGGCCAAAATATCCAGATTTAGTTTTAATTAAGGGTAAAGCTTCAAGAACACAGTATCCCACAGTTTCCCATATTGCTATTCAGTAACATCTTTTTTAGACCTTCCTTTCCTCCTAAATGCCCACCTCTTTCAAATGCCACACCTCCTGTTTGTTAAAATTTTTTAGTCTCAAACCCTGGTCAAGATAACCCTGATGACATCATCAAAATTTATATTTTTCTTCATTGATAGCAATTGCGTTGATATGCCAACAGTGTGTTGATTCACTGATTTTGCAGATTCCTGCAGTTTAGATCTTAGCAACCATTTTACACCATCTCTCCCTGAAACAATATTACTGTGTTTGTCTCAAGTCTTCATAAGTAACATGATACTGATAACAGTATTATGAAGATTCACATGTGAGCAGGAGCACGCCGACGACGACCATAAACATTCATCACACCCACCTCAGTGTATTCCTGTGTTGAATAGACGTCAGTGTATGATGAAGCCATTTATCTCAACATTTGGATGATGAGTCCCTTATTCCTGTGTCAGAAGCCTTCTGTTGGCTTCACGCAGCTTAGCCAAATCATCATCCATCAGACTTCTCAAAGTTGCACAAAGTTGTCCTCAAGCTTCATTGCACTTTGTTCATTGGCTGTCTGGCTGTCATTAGCGCACGCTCTTACATCTGTGTGTGCGTGGGTCAGCGTGTTTGTCCACACACGTGTTCATATTGCACTGTGGTGTATGTGTATGCGCGACCAGCACAAGCCTGGCACTATGATTAGTTGCCACCTTTCGCCCACCCCCTCTCCTCCCCCACCCCCACCCCCTCCCTTCCGCAGAGGAAGCCTGCTATCCAGTCAGGCGCGGATTTCAAGAGCCTAGGGGTGTGGCCAGGGCCCCGGCCACTGGCCAGTGAGGTCGGAGAGAGGCAGCCTAAGTCCCTCCCCCTCGGCCTGTACTGCCTGTACAGGGGCCTTGTGATTGGTGGCTACGGCAGCGGCATAAAGAGGCTCCTCCCACAGCCCCTACGGAGGGTAAGGCACTCCCTCCCCCCACCCCCTCCTCCTCCCTCATCTCTCCGTTCTTTTCGAGAAGAAAAGAAAAGAGCACCCATCGGACTGGGTTCACTCATGGCTTTCTCCCTCATCCTCTCCTCCCTCTGCCTGCTTCCCTCTGTCTGCCCGTTGCCTGCCCGATATCGTGTCTGTGTGCGCGCGTGTGTGTGTGTCTGTGTGTGACCTGCAGGTTGCCGGTTCATTGCCCCCCCCATGCTGCCTTGCTCAGTGGTTCTGTGGCTGCTGGCTGTGTCGTTTGATGGTTAGTGGTTTGATGCTGTTGGTTGGTCAGGGAATGTACCGTGTTGTTCTGGTTGTTGCTAACTGGGCATGTGTGTGTGTGTCGCTTGAATTTGGTGTAATTTCTTTTTTCCTGTCTTGTTTTTTTAGGACTCCTACACAATGCCGCTCACCTCCATCCAGTGCTGGCATGTCCATTGTGAAGAATGCTGGCTCAGGACTCTGGTACGCAGTAACTCTCATGTGTTCACTCACACACACACACACACACTTATTCCTGTAGGGCAGCTCCTCATGACATGCAGTTATTGCAGCCTCATTTCATAGTCAGTGAGTTTCTCTCTGTTCATGCCCCATAGGGAGGAACTAAAATGGAATATTCCCCAAATGACCTGTTCTCTCGCTGCACACACACATTCACACACACTCTCACACATACACAATCCAGGCAACACAAACACTTCCAGTTCTCAGTAGGGGAAAAGCTTAGATGGAATGGTCCCCAAAAGGCTTGTTAAAATGTTAGAATAAAGTGGTCAACTCAATCCTCCAACGAGTTCTACACAGTGCCTCAGGTCCACACACACACACACACATACACACACACAGACCACAGTGGTCTTGTTGGTTATTAGTTAGTCTAATACATTCAGTAGTGTGTAATTAGCTGGTGCTAATGTGGTAAATGGAGCGCAGAGAAAAACAGTGTTCCTGCTGGAGGAGGATAAACAGACTCCCCATTGGCTTTCTCTCATTTCTTTACTCTTATCTCCTTTTTTCTTTCTACATTCTTCAGTATTGTCAGTTTTTTGGTCTCACTTCATGGCATTCTCATCATTTCCTGCTCACCATTCCTTTTTCAACTCAAGCATTTTCAGTCTGGGCACTTAGTTGACTTTTGACACACTCAGGGCAACAGTTATTAACAAGCAGTTCCCTACCATTAGCTCCATTTGTCATGCTTTCAAATTACAATACACTCTTAGCATAATTACAGGACCAAACACAAAGACAGGGATAGAAATGTATGGACGAATGATTGTGTGCAGTAAGTGAACCTCATTCATGACATTCATTCTACTGAGGGCATGAATCCAGATCCTTAAAGCTGTTTGTAAGTTTTGATATCGCTGTATAGCCAATGTTAGCATTAACAGCTGTTTATTTATTTACCAGTCTAGAAGAAATGTTGTGAGTTCATCAAACTCTCTCATCAAGAGTTGTCTCCAGTGGTGGGAAGCAACAAGGTTTTGCTTGGAGCTCCATCACTTATTCTCTAGTCTCATCACTTTCCGACACCAGGTGATGGCTGAAGCTCGACCATCATAACCAACCTCTCCTGGCAAGAAACCATGTTCAGCAACAAAGAAAACTCATATACATTCTTTAAAATCTTTCAGTGAACCACCATCAGTAGTTCAAAATTTCAACTTGCCCAACACAAAGATCATGACAGGATTCCCCAAAAGCTAATCAGCATCTGTAATACTTTGATCTAAGCAGCAGGTTACCCTGCCCCTCACTAGCGGTAAGGATCTAAGCACGTCAAAGCTGTCACCAGTTTTCACCCATCAAACAAAGGTTATTTTCTGTCATGAAATCAGTATTGCAGCCTTACAGTCCACCTGTGAGGCTATAGATTTTTAGCCCTGTCAGGGTATTTTTTGAAATGGTTTGGGCCAGTGTAGTACAAAGATTGCACACGTTTGATTGTACAATGCATAAAACCTCACTAATTATGGCATTATTGTTTCCAGCAAATTACAGTCATCATCTGAATTGTACTGCCGTGGCTGAATTTGAAGCAAAGTAATATCATGCATCCAATTTAAGATCAGAATTGATTCATGAAATATTTTATTTGGTCTTTGCCAATTTAATGAGTTACTTGTAGGGTTTTTTTTCCACATTTTAATTTTTCAATCATATTCAGTTTTTTTAAGACAGTGAGAAAACGTTCATGAATGAGACCCATTGTTTCCATCTGCCAGGTATCTGTGTTCACTGTGTGTGTACATGTGCATGCTGCCGTCACTGCTCTAATATACAGGGCATAAAACTCTTAGTTTGGAGACAGCTATAAAAACAGGAGAGCCAAGCTGATCAAAGTAAATGCCTGGGAATCTAGTTAACGTCAGCCCAGCCCCTCACCGCTTTAATGAGCAAGGCAGCTGGAGCGCAGCGTGACGGGCACACACCCACACACACTTAACCACCCACACTAAACAGGAGTACAGAACTTCGACAGGCATGCAAACAAACAGGAGGGCTCCCTCACACAGCATACGAATGACAACCACTCTTATTTCCTAGATTAGTTAGGTTAGATTTTATCATTATAATTGTTTTCCTACCTCAGATTTGTGAAATGTTCCACTGTTTTCTGACCATAAAGAATAGTTTAAAACTACGATTGATGCCTGGTTTCTTCGGCTTTCACTCAGGTGCAAAAATCTGAAAGAAATAATCATTTGATATTTATCATAATAATTAGCAGTATCAGAATATGTGACAGTTAACTAATCAATTAATCAACTAATCACAGCACCTCTATGCTGTGATTAGTTTAGATTAGTGTACGCATTTTTACATACTGTAGTGGTTAATACTATACTGGTCAATGAACCTCGTCCTTTTTGGTACCAACTGAAATGTTTCCATAGCACCAAGACATGTTTATCTTCCTTACAGTAACATAGTGGCTTTACAGACAGTCATGTAACATAAAACGTGTAGGCACTAGTGTAAGACAAATCACTAACAATACCCAGCCTTAAACCATTTGTAGGATCCTTGATTTTTCTCCACACCCCCCACCCTTCCTCCTCTCTCCTCCACTCCTCTCCATCTCTTCACCTCCACACTTTCCCCCTTCTTATTCATTCTCTCCTGAGACATGAAGAGACTGTTTTGAGTACTCTGGAGCCACAAATCCTCTTAGCAGGAGTGTGTGAGATCTGTCGGTACTCTTACACCACCTCAGTTCCTCCTGTGTGTGTGTATGTGTTCACCCCTCAGAGTACCTTCGCCCATGCACCCATTCCAAAGAGTTTATTCAGTGGCTTACAGGAAAAGAAGCCTATAAATCTCCAGGGTCAGACGAGCCTGAACATTTGTACTGACCAGCAGGGATTTGGAAGGTGCAGGCGCTCCAGTTATGCGATCTTTGCATTCCGTCGTACCTGTGTTAGATATCGCACACACAGCATTTCCTCTCATAAAGACTCCATTACATAACTCACACCCTTGACATTTTGCACACCTTCTACACAGATCCCACTGGACTGAGTACAGTCTTCACATACCAGAGAGATAGTTTAATGATTGAGTATTCAACATTTGTAGCCTTTCAGGAGGGTATAATATATAGACCAATGTTAAATTATGATAAACGAGTCATAACTATTAGAAATTATTCTATCATGACTTAAAAGAGCCAATTACTACAACTTCCTCTCCTAGTTAACTCCAGATGTACCACTGTACTTCAGTCATTTACATAATCTAGTCTGACATTTATGTGTTCATACATCTGTAACCAATGCAGAAAGAGAACAGTGAAAACTGTCAGCAGGAATGCGCCTGCAGCCGGCACTTACCAGCCAAGACAAGAGAGGAACAAGCCGACTGCTAAAGCGAGGCACTGAGAAAGAGTCAGAGAGAGGTGGAGGACAGTGGTGGAGACCACCCAGTCAGAGTGTTGTTACACTGTCAGTGCTGTGTTGCATATTATCACCTGCTGCTTTACTGCAGATGGCACACTATCAAAGCAGTGCAGAGGGAAGAGGAGGAGGGCAGAGAGGGAGGACTGTGAGATGGGACTCCGCTGCAAACAGGCAGCTTTTAGATTCACTTTGAAAGAGGAGGTGGTAGCAGTTATATGACAAACTGTGGCTCACCTGTCAAGCACTGGTAAACTGTCAAAAGGCACATTGTATTATGAATGTGGAGAGCAGAGTGAATGATTTTAGGTCAATGTGTCCTCTACATCACCACTAATACAGAGTGGAGAGGCTAAGTTTGTAAGTCTGCAGTCTGTTGAATGTTTTAAAAAACACGCCTTGATAAATATCCATCACAAGTTTGAAGAACTCTAATGATGACATCATCAAATTGCTTGTTTTTTGTCCAGCCAACAGTCCAGTATAGGAGTGTGCCATATAATATTGTTCATGATATATACCAGTATAAGGCCTACTATAGTACAAACTAGTTTATGTTACGACTATGTACAGCAGCACCACAGAAGAAGTGTTATTTTTGGTGTCGCTGTAGAGGAGTTGGTTCCAAAAACAGCAACAACTTGTGTAGTTTGGACATTTTTCCACAGCCACACATGCTGTCATTTAAATGCTCTGACTGTGAGATGTGTTTTGATTTACTAATCTTATTGTACGTTAGTTTTGTGGTGATAAAGCAGAGGAAGTATGTCACAACTTTGGTGAAAGAAGAAAGAAAATCTAAAGTGTTACAAGGTGGCAAAAATAGAGACAAATAGCTCAATCTTTCACGATCAGGAGGGCATGTGTGAGGACAAACACACCACACAAGCAAAAGTTAGTTAGTTAATCATCAGCTGCAGTTAGTTTCAACTCTTACCAGAGTGTTTCTGTACAGTAGAACACAATGCCACAGCTTTGTACAGTTATGATGTAATATTCTAACTGTAGACTGATATTACATCCTCACAAAAAGGTAATTGCAAGAATACTTTTCAGTATTGCACAATATTGTTTTCAGGGCATATTATCCACCACAACTCAGACATTAAATTTACAGAGAAAAGAAGCAAATTGTTTGGTAGTTCAGTTTGATAAATTGAGAGTATCAAATGTTTCTGATAAATTTTCTGTGTTTTGACTAATCGATTGATTGACTGATAATTTTGCCACTGTAATCCTGAATGAGTGAATGAATCCATTTGTGAGTGGTTCCGATATCTTCATGTAATTCTCTTAACACCCAAACTAACCACTGTCTCTCTGTCCATCACAGGGGAACAAGAAGCTGTGCCCACAGTGCAACACCATCACCTCACCCGGAGACCTGAGGCGTGTCTACTTGTAAAGAGCACACCCCCCCCCCTCCCCCTCACTGCCTCTTCGTCCCTCTAATCCATTCCTCCTTCCATCTTGGATTACATCATCCTCCACGTCGATCTGCATTTGTTTTCTCTCTCTTTCTCTCTCTCTCTCTCTCTCTCTCTCGTGGACTGGATCATCGCTCAAAAACCCTGTGGGAGCGTAAGACGGCTGTCTTTGAGACTCGGCTGAATCTTTGAGGAGGTCAAAACTGGTTTGAATGAATGACTGAGCAGCACTAACTGACTCTCTGGTTGCCTGGCTATCCATAATAAAAAATGAAAACACAGAGACCTGCAATCTCACAGAGGCTCGTTTCCTCTGCCTCACTGGCATGACTCCCTCTACATGTAACGCGGGACATTGTTCACTGAATGACTTTTAAGTCAGTGGAGACGCCCAGCACCCAGCTACGCCCTGCTGAGACATGGCAGCTTCATGCTGCTGGAGCTGGACCTGAAAGGAACTTCATAATACAGAATATAAAGACTTCTTTTTTCCCCTCTAGCTCTTCTTTGACATTTCAGTGGTGCTGGACAACAGGCTCTACCCTGAAGACTTGACAGAAAGCTTCAGTTTGTTTTTTCGTTTCCTATTCCAGAAAGAAAACTCTATCTTCATGCCCCTGTTGCTTGAGAGAATTAAAAAAGGGCCACTAAAACTGAGCTTTGAACCAAACTGAGAATAACCTCACAACCTGGAAAAGGAGTTTGCCACTCCTTCTCCTCTTCCACCTCCTCTTCTTCTTCTTCTTCTTCTTCTACTCGCGGGCCCTTCCCTCTCCTCTTCCCTCTTTTGTGGTGTTCTAGTGAAGTAAACCAAAATTTCCCCCCCCCCCTCCAAGATGCAGTGCAAGCACATGTAATATAGTTCTATGTATGTTTACAGTGTTGGGTGTAAATGACATAGAGTTCACACACATGTTCACACACACATACACACACGCAGGCACACACACACATACTACCATCAGACACACAGACGTATATAATATCAAAGTCCTGTTTTTAGTTGGAAGGGTTTGGGAATCACATTTGGGGGAAAAAATGGCTGGAATTAAAAAAGCCTTCTGTATTTTTAAAAAAAAAGATCATTTGAAGAGCCGTTAAAGTTTTATTTCATTGTACAGGAATAAAAAATTTAAGTAATAATAAACTACTCAAGACTAGATGGTCAAGATTTAGATGGTGTAATTTTTCTGCAGAGTACTGGAGAGATTCCTATTGCCCAAAATTTCCTGCAAACAAGCAGAATGATGGATCTACTCTTTAGTTGCAACAAATGTCCAACTGAGCCTCTTTTTTTTTTAAACCTCCATTTCTACTGCCTCTCAGTTGGGGTAACAACATGCTCAGATCATAGTCTAGACACGTTTAGTTCTACCCGTACACGTCTCAAAAAAGAAGCTTTTTCCATTGTTCTCATACTGCTATGCTGCAAAAAGGTCCCAAAATGGCAACCCTTAAGGGCAGGTTCTTTCTAAGTTATAACAGATTAGGGAAGTCTGTGGAAAAGAAGGATGGTCAAGGCTGAACTGGCAACCTCAACATTTCTTGCCCTCCTCCTCCCTTCCCTCTTCGGCAGCAGCAGCCAAGGTGGTGGTGTGCTTTGTGTTTGTAAAACTATGTATTCTGTGACGTCTGTATTGTTGTAAGAAATGCTGAAAAAAACAAGAAAAAATAAAACTTCTCAAATACCATGAGTGGTCCTGTTGACACAAACCTGGGTGGTAAATTAAGACATAGTGAAGAAAAATGTTGCTGTGTTCACTGAAAAAAAAGGTGAGGAAGATGGCCTTAATGCAAAAGACACACTTATTCTGTTTATGTGCATTTTTAATAGACTGTGTGTCATCTCGGTGTCAGTGTTCGCTCTCTCTCATTGGACTTTTTTGCATCTGAAGTTGATCATCTCCATCCAATGTGAAATAATGTAAAAGGCCCACAGTTTAAAACATTCATCATTTGTTTTCAGAAAGAAATAAATGGGGTCTGGGATCCTTCTTTATAGCAAGACGAATAATCCTGGGGCGAGAAAAGCATGAGTCCATCTCTACTGATGAATCTTTACATTCTTTTAGCTCTGTTACCTTTGGTTTTAGCTCCTCATGTAGTCACACATCCTGGTAGGTAAATGCTGAATAGGAAAAAGGATGTGATGCTGCTCTGTTAAGTTCACGTTGTGATTCCTCTGATCTTCCGTTGATTCGAACCTGCCCCAAAGATGACAAATTGCACAAGAGGATTGTGTCAGAACTAATTTGTGTCTTGTATATTCTTGGAAATGGTACATGTCTTTCCCGTTTGTAAACTACATTTGACATTAATTAAATGATTGTAAATCTCAGTTACCGCCCTTGGCTTTTCTTGTTTCAATTCCCCTCATTGCTGCCAACACATGTGCCAAGGAAGCTATTCAGTTTTTATTTATTTTTTCAGTCCTTGGGAGTCAGAACTAATGTTTTATTATCCTCCCATTATTACTGAAAATTTTAATCCCGATGCAACTCCGTAGAGTACCTACAATGGCTGTGAAATATCATAACCTGATGATTAACCATTTATCTTGAGTGATCCACTAAGGCAGTGGTTCCCAACCTTTTTGTCTGATGTACTCCTGCAGACTGTTCAGGTGAACTCAAGTACCCCCTCAAAGAGAGCACATATCATGTACAAAATGTATCCAAATGCAAGGACTTAACAGTTAACACTCTTTATTATGTAAAAATGAATAATGTTGATTTAGAGTGGTTTCAACCTTTTATCCAATACTTTTATACTATATACAACTAATCCATTTGGCCATTGCTTTTTCCCAATTTCAAAACATATTCAGTCATGCCTTTTAACAGCTTCAACCTATCCATTATATTAACTTGTTTTATTTATTGCTGTACTTGCATCTAATTATTTCAGCTTCTCTACTCACTGGCATATATATATATATATATATATATATATATATATAGTGTCACATATGAACAGGGAAGAAGAAGACTGCATGGTATTAAAACATGGATGTAAACAATGCTGGTTTCAAACTCTCAAGGAAAAATCTGCAATGTCAATGTTTCACAAAGATAGAAATGCATTTATGAGGCTTATTAGCCCTCAGGGATGCACACAATGTGCTTTTGTGAGTTTGTACAAGGAAACACCACAGGGCAGGGCACCTACATGTTTTCTCCCACTGTAGCTGCTGGAAGTAGCTCAGAGAGAAAGTGCAGTATACCAGCATGTTACACACAGTTATACACATGCTACACAAAGACAGTGAGACACATCAGAGAAATCATTTTGAGCAGCTTAACTAGAGAGAGGGGTTTTTGTTAAGACCTTGGAGTTATTTGAATCCATGTAAAAGTTCCATCTGCTAATCCAATCTTCCACTGCAACTTATGTTTATGCCTTTGACCATCCATCCATTGCATATTTTTTCCAAAGTTCTGTATTTAATAGGGTTTCATTTTTGATGACTGTGGACAGTCCAAATAGGTTACTGCTGTTTCAGTAACTGTAACTCTGTGCCAAAACATTAGCATGCTCTCCAAACATATGACTAGATTACCAACAACTGCCAGAATCTAGTTTTAAAATCTTTATTAGTATCTTCATTATTATTATTTTAGTTTATACTTCGCTCACATGGTTCTTATTTTACTTTATTATTATAAAGTTGTGTCTAATCAAAATGAAACCAACAAACACACAGAACAACCTGATGCCAGGTTGTTTTAGCACAAGGTTACTGGTTGTTCTCTGGTCATACAATGAAACTGATGTCATGTGTAGTCTGGAAATCAACAATAGGGTTCAACAGCAAATTTTCACTTTGAGGTTGTCCAGCAGGTAAATCAATATATGTTGGAAACACAGATATTTTTGGTTCTTAATCTCTTATCATATAAAATAAGTGATTCTAAAAAGTGCTTTCACATTTGCACTAATCCATTTGTTTACTGCGTGAGATTATCCAAGACAGGCTGGCTGAAACAGAGCTTTGTAGAAGATGCTGCCATGCTAAAAGCCTGTTTTCCATAAGGTGTAATAACCACATGTATATGTGTTAGATCATTGTTTGAGTGAGTCATTAAGACAAGTGTTGTCAGATGCTAATAAAGTTTTATTGCAGGGGAGGAAAGCCACAGCAGGAGGTGAGTCTCACTGAAAACCCAACTGTTTTGTGATCAATTTTGGATGGCAAAGCAGCATGCTGGTTACACTGATCTCTAAACAGCTATGCTGATATGACATTCCTGCCACAGCCAGTTTGAGTACATCCATCCCAACAACCCCAAACCTACATATGTGAATGTTGACAGAAAGAGGTTAGAATATGCCCACTGAGCAGCACAACTTCTTCAGGGCAGTCTGAATGCTACAGTGAGTTGCTATCAAAAAGTAATGAGACAATCTAGCTGGTTAGCTGGTTAGCTAACTTCAGTAGAGGAGAAGTGATTGAGGTAGAGGCAAAACAAGAGTTAACATTGCCACCATTGGAGACAGCTTTTGGTTAGAATCCTATACTACGAGACAATAGACTTGCTGGTAACAGGTGCAAGGACATTAAACAAAACCTGGCACATTTTTTGGGCGATTTTTATGATGATTTATTACACCGTGACACCAGTCCTCCAGGTGTTATAACTCAGATAATTATTATCGTTAGTTAAGTTAGTAAGTTTATTAAGGTGACTTGTAGTGATCAGGGCTGCTCCAAATTTCACTGCTTAGTGAGGCAGACTAAGAGGGCAGCACTGCCATCTAGAGGACTTAAACACACACTCAATATTCTCTCCATAAAACTCCACATAAACCCACTACTGCTATCAGGCAGCTATGGGCAGATCACCAGATGGTGTCAGCATGCTTGAGGGAGAAGAGAGAGAGAGAGAGTGTGTGTGTGTGTGCCTGCATACTGTTGTTAAACACTGTTACAGAAACCGATCCTGCCAAACATCAGAGCTCATTTAACTGTAACATTAATTAGCAAGAATTACAACAGTATGATGTCTCTCACAGCTAGTTGCTGCTCAGATCTGTGTCCAAGCCTTAAACAAAAGCAGTATTTTCTTTTTTTTTAACCCTGACCAAGGTGAGGTCTTATTAGACCGAGCCCTGCCCAGTAAGTGCTCCTGTAAGTGCTGTCAGATGCTAGTAAAGTTGTACTGAATGAGAGGCAGGCACAGCAGCAGATAACCTTTGTAGAATATTCTGGAGTAATAGTAAAGTAATTTGAACACTGATAGTTAAAATTGCAGTAACAGATTTTTTCCCACTGGGGGGCAGCAAACATATCATCACCTTTTAAGATGATATAGCAAACATGTTAGTAGACAGGTACTTATTTAAACATCCAGCAGCTGTGGGGCAACATTAGCATTCATTCCGCAGGGCTGTGTAAAAAGTTTTAGGCATTAAAACTAAAGTGAGGATTCCATGGATAGTTTTTGTTACACAGCAAGTTCATACAAAAAAAAAATCTAAATCAAATCAATGTTTGGTGTGACTACCCTTTTCCTTTAAAACAGCACCAATGCTGTCTTTTTCAATGTACTTAGCAGGTGGCTTGTTCCAAGCATCTTGGAGAACTTATGATAGGTTAATAGATTAATGTCAAAACATCATTTAACATTACTACTGGGTTTCAAAGGGAATGCTTACCAAACTTTTAGTATATTTCACTTCTGTGTGTGTAACTGAGTAACTGAGTGTAACTGGAAACTGTTGGGATTTACCTCAGCATCAGGTGAACAGTGAAGGAACTGTGAACTTAAGGGGACCAAAAGTATGACAAATTTACATTCCACATTTTGCCTGAGAGTAGTGACATGTATTAAGTGACCCTGTTCAAACATTGTGTTTTGATCATCCTACCGCTCACCTGTACAGTATGTGTAGGATTTGAAAAATTCTGACTCTAGTGATACCCAGTGGTACTGTAAAAGATAGACAGATAGATTAGCTGTGTCATTTTTGTACAAACTTACAGCATCTGAATATTTTCACTTTCAATAATCTAATAAATAATTCCACTCATACGGGCGTAAAAAAGTGTATTCAGCATTTTATCAGTGACGTAGGAGTTTGACTGCTGTAATGTGGATAGAACATTCAGTAGTCTAACCATTTAAAGAATAATTCTATAGGTCAATATTACTCATCAAATCAATTTTCTTTTATAGAAGTAGAGAATTGCATATTTATGAATAGAATATATTAATTTTCTAGCTAGCTTGGAACAGACTGCTAATGTGTGAAAAAAACACTGTATTTCTGATTTGTTTGTGTCTGTGTGTGTCTGTCTGCGTGTCTGTGTGTGCCCATGCACAGTTGTGAAACCCACTGAGATCAGATCCATGGAAATGTCTTTTGGAAGTCAGACAGTGTGTGTCTTACTGAGGATGTCCATGGTATGGTATGGTCATTATTGGCATTTTACAAACCCACACACACATTCTCTCTCTCTCTCTCTCTCTCTCTCTCTCTCTCTCTCTCTCTCTCTCTCTCTCTCTCTCTCACACACACACACACACACACACATACAGACTAATCAATATAATAGTACTCCCCCTGCCCTTCCAATATATATGATAGCGTACAGTGCACATGCAAAGACCCTTAAGTACAGACTCAGAAGTACACACACACACACACACAGTTTAACACAAACTGCATATTGATTTGATCACTGACTTACTCTGGGCAGATGAAGATAGTAGTATTGGTCAGGTCAACAAAACTGTGTGTGTGTGTGTGTGTGTGTGTGTGTGTGTGTGTGTATTTAGTTCCAGGTTGGGTGCCAGAAGTAGCAGGAAATCTATGCAAGAGGCGCCTGCAGAAAGAGGCAGGAAATGGAAGCAGTTGACAGAAGAACCCCCTCAAGGCTTTATCAGAATCATTAGAGCCATTCAGCTCATCAGCTAGCTCCACCCAAACCCACAGGCTGAGCTCCCATGGTTTTTGTGTCCTTTTCCAAATTCCATGATTGGGTTATAAATAATGAATAAAATAACAAAAATAGAAATACTAAAGTACTCAAGTACAGCTGTTTTAGTTTCTTTTGATACTTTACATGCATTTTGCTGATTGTATCTGTATTTTAAATACATTTTTGCCATTTTTCTTAAGAAAAAAATGGTAACAGAGATTTTGTACACAGAATTAATGATGCTTTGAATTATGAATCTCAACACCACTGCAATTAACATTGGGCACTAGCAGCTTGGTAAGTGCTGATAACCAACAAGTCTGACATTTTTCAAATAATTTACAAGAATAAATTGGTATTTGTCAATGCATTCTCACCTGCACCTACCCTGTCCTCCCGCTGTGAATCGAACTTTCCACATGGTGGCAGTGTTTGATAGCAAACACCTTTCCAGTGTGTCATAAAAGACCTTGTAGATGCTCCTAAGCATTTAACTCCGTACATTAACTCAGTGAAAGATGCAATATTTATATTTAGAATTTTGTCAAACTAACTTATTTAGCTCAGGATTGCAAGAAATGTGCTGGGCTGTGATTACAAAAAGGACATTCAAAGCTCATTTGCTAGTTTGCCGCAAACCTGACAGGTACGACCACAAAAATAAAAATCCCAAATACAATTGCTGGTTCACATATGAACCACAAACAGACATACAAAGAAATCAAGTATTTGAAGATGCTGTTTAACACAAACACAAATTGTCAGAACACACCAAACATAAATGAAACAGTGATATGGATATAAATATACAGTCCACTAAAGTTTGCTTTAATCAAAGTAGGAATACTAGGAGCCAATGTGGGAAAAGAACAGAGAGCTGAAAGAAAAGATGATGAGCGAGGTCATCTCACCTGTTTTATCTGCTCCTTCAGTCCCCTTCACCACTCCTCCTTTCATCTTGGTCAGCCCCCCAGGGGAGAACACTGGTCCTCTGTGTGTGTGTGTGTGTGTGTGTGTTGGGGAGAGAGGGGGGGTCTTGGGGTCTTGCCACAGGATCCCCATATCTTGAAAGGGGGAGATGACAACATGAGATAATGGTGAAAAGGACTAACAGGGTGTGTGGAACGTGTGTGTGTGTGTGTGTGTGTGTGTGTGTGTGTTTGTCCTAAAAAACCTGTGATATTCTACCTGCTTGTCTTCCCCCACTCAAACACTGAAGTTTCTATCAATTTTGTTTCCTTTGTTTGAACAAGAAAGAAAATATTACAATTTTACAAAACTCAACCCTTAGTGCTCCATTCCTATGACCCGTTGACCCATACTGTGCAAATGTAAAGACAATTGTTAATTTCACATCTGCATCTGTATTAGAATCATGGTGTGTGTACGTCATCTAACTGCACTTTCACAATTTTACCACTCTGTATTATTATGCACAATACTAAGGCAACCATTACTTTCCTTGTCAACATTGTGTTGAGTCAGTGTCATATTGAAAGAAGGACTTACAGAGTTATCTACTGAACATATTTGAAATATTGTAAACAACAGGAAAGTTTGGAGAAGTATGTCAGAGGTCTCTGGGGATTAGACCCTTTTTGTGATGTCACCATTTGACATAATTTTACAGACACACCATGAGCCACACAGGAACATACCACAGTCTTGACTCTGGTGTTGGTGGAAGAGCGAAGATCAATCACACTGGTTGAAAGTCTGTGCGGATGTGAAGTGAAGAGAGATTAGCTTCCAGGAAAAGGCTCATTGGACTGTTTGCTCTGATGAAACCTAGAGATGAATGGGGTGGAGATGGGTGGTGTTAATCGGAAGCTGAAATGACAGCTGACAGTAGCAGTATGGTTCATGTGCACTCGAGTATGGTCCGCCTCAGGTGCAAAAACAGCTGTGCTAAACCATGGAAGCAGTAGTTTACTCTTCTTCTTCTCTGTGTTTATTGGCAAATCACAATCCAGCTAGGTGGTGGGAGAGTGGTGAGGGTGGCAGTTGTACTCAGGCATGGTGCAAAGTGATCATACCTACTATGAAAATGCCTTTAATAATGTTCGCCCATCTTGAAGGAAGAAAAAAATACCAGCCTGTGAAAAAAACTGCAATGAGTTACTGCCATATGTAGTCAGTACACTGCAACTTTTAAAAAGTTTTAAGTTTTTACTTTATAACAATTCAACATATACACATTTTAAGTTGGGAACAAATAGATAACATACGTAACAATACCAGCATGTGACCAAAATCTACAATACCTTTAAACTCAAACAGACAACCAGTAATTAAAACATGTTAGACAAACACACAGAGGTTAACACATTAACACGATATTACTAACCTGCCAAAAGCATACTGCAAAATGACACCACTGCTGATTGTCTGACATGACTAACTTGATTATTTTAAACACAGTCATGCTGTTCAAAGTGTACATCTGATGTGGTGTATGCAAAGCTCACATCCTGCTCCTGCGCGTAAATTAAAACATATGAGGCATGACCTGTGTTCACTGGTACATCCTGACCTAGTATTGTCATGTTAATCCAAACTATGTGTTGTGACAAGAGGACAAACTGTTGACATATTAGGTGGGGCGGCAGATCACATTAGGACACATGACACATCACATTATGTTGGTCAGTTGGATTCCACTCTTTTGCAAGGTTTCTTCTTTGCTCTGGCTTATTTTACAAGTTGTCACAGAGCTCGTAATGAAATTCATTCATGGACCTTTAAACTTTCATAAAAAGGCTGCAAAAATGACCAAAATGTGCCATTAAGACTTGCAAATCCACTGACTGATAAAGAAAGGAAACACGTGACAGAATTGTATGTTTTTTCTCATATTTTGCAGTGTAAACAGTTGTCTTTTTAAAGTTGACTGAAGGGATTTCACTTATTAGGTAACAGCAGGCCTGTTTGAAGGTGCAACTAATCTTTCCAAAGCCTGACTGTAAGGTAATGATAGGTTTTGTTTGCATGGTTCTTTATGTACTTACCAAAGAGCTCAAGTAAAGATCAACAGAAGGTGATAGACAGCACACACATGCTATAGCTCACAACGAAGGAAGAAATGTAGTTGCAGCTCTCATTTGAATATGTGTTGTTTGAGGCTGAAAAATGGAAGCAGCATTAAAAATATCAGACCAAACCTCCACAAGTCTTCAAACAAAATATAAAAATAAATGTCTATAACAGACTTGCGTTGTTAGTGCTTTTGGACAACGTTGTCCACACATTGGTTGATAAAACTACACCTAAAATAAGGGTGCTGCTGAGTTTTACCAACCATATCACTGTATTTTCATATACACTCATCAGCCACAACATTACAACCACTGACAGGTGATGTGAATACCACTGATCATTTCTTCACAATACAATGTTCTGCTTTGAAACCTTGGCTCCTGACATGCATCTGGATGTTACTTTGACACATACCACCCACCTAAACATTGTTGTAAACAAGATAGCAAGGCACCACCGCTGCATGGTAAGGTGCCCGTCACACCACCAAAACTGTTCAGAAATGGCTCAAGGAACACGGCAAAGAACCCAAGGTATTGACCTGGTCACCAAACTCCCAATTACCAAATCTGATTGAGCATCTTTGGAATGCACTGGAACAAGTCAGATCCATGAAGGCCCCATCCTGCAACTCACAGGACCTAAAAGATCTGCTGCCAATGTTCCGATGCCAGACACCACGGGACACCCTCAGAGGTCCCATGTCCATGCTCCAGTGGGACAGAGCAGGCTTGGTGGTTTTAAGGTTGTGGCTGATCAGTGTATTTTTTAGTAATTGGAGATATAAGATGATGACTATAGCTCTATACTATACCTATGATAAATATGTTTTAACTTTGATGTCTCAACTGATGATAATGACTTGAGACTAGATGAATGCCTGAGACATGACTGAATCAGAATCAGGATCCTGTTATTCAAATTTTGGTCCAGGATATCTGTCAGTATTCAGTTAGTGTTTGTGAATGAAGCATTATTGTTGTGTTTGTGTTCAGTTGTTGTTTGTGAATGAAGCATTATTGTTGTGTTTGTGTTCAGTTGTTGTTTGTGAATGAAGCATTATTGTTGTGTTTGTGTTCAGTTGTTGTTTGTGAATGAAGCATTATTGTTGTGTTTGTGTTCAGTTGTTGTTTGTGAATGAGGCATTATTGTTCATTTTACAGTTCCTGCTTAAACACTCAAATGCTCTAGATGAAGTTGTGATAGGCAGCTGTTTACACAGTCTCCTGTGAAGCCCCTGTGGATTATCTTTTAGTAATCAGGTGGTAACACTTAACTGACAGAGGCTAATCCATGTAGAAATCCCATAACTAAGTCAGTTTGTCAAAGGGGAAGAGTCCAGCGTGGCTGTTATTGTTGTCATGATTTTTACAAGCAAATGGGTAAACTTCATGCTCTTACTCAAGCAAACAGTGAAACAATGCTCGGTTAGTGGAAGCTTAACACAGACGAGGATTATAGTCCTGCTGTTTTAACATTTGTACACATGCATGCGCACACACCCTCTGACACACAGTAGCCCATTGATCATTCATAGCAGCCTTCACAGTGGATTGTTACACAAACACCTTTTGAAAAGAAATTTGGACATTTTTGCAAACAGTGAAAAATCCTTTAAAGGTAACTGTTGAAAATGAAACACCCCCCACCCCACCACCACATTACTTCAGTCTATGGCTCAAAAGCGCTTTAGCACCTCTTTCTGAATGTCATGGAATTGAACAGAAAGTTCCTTTCACGTAAAGAAATATAATCTAATGTCGCTGCTAATGTGCAGATTGTACTATATTTAATAAAACAGTGTCTAACTTTCAGTGGAGGACCCATTGGAGTTTTATGTTTGTTATATCACTAGCTAGGCTACTGATTCCTACCAGGCGTTTTCTCTTGTTCATGTTATTTAATTACCTAATGAGTGAATGGCAGCTGCTGCACTCAACACTGCATTCCACAAAGCCAGTGTTAACTGACTTAACTGTCTGTATGGCCGTTGTAATTGAAATAATATTCCACTTTTTTCCTCAATATTTATTACATGCCCTCCCACACAGATATTGCCCCAATCATATTACCAGTACCAACAGTCAGTGTCAGTCAGTGCCAAGAATTCACACACCCTGTGTAGAGCACTAATGTTGTGTATGGTAATTTATACGAACATGAGTTGCAAAAAACACAAAGCATATAGATACTGATTTCTTAGCAAAAATGTATTTCGATATGAGTATGAGTTTAATTTAGGTTTTTCGATCAAGCTTTTGTTTTGGAGTCTTTTGCATAATGACGTGGCAGGGCCATAGAGGTCACAGAAAGACACACATCCTTTTACAAATGATTAGGTTCGTGCACAATCAAGTGTTTGTGTCATGTGTTTGCTGTGTACTCACTGTGATGCAGCATAAACTGAACTGGTTTTTGTACATGCCCATTGTTTAAGTGTACAGACCAACTGAATGCGTTACGTCTCTGAGTTTCTTTTGATCTTTTCACCCATTTTCTTCAGTTAGTTTTGGAAACAAAGGAGCAGTGTCAGCTCTATTTATGGTGTCTGTTATCCTCATGAAATCTTGAAAACATGTTTATTAATTTAACATGACATTACATTTTAATTTGTTTGGTCACACAGTCATTCTATTTATGCTGTGCTATTTATGTATCCAATTACAGCAAGAAAAAACAATGCAGACACTCATGTGTGTGTGTGTGTGTGTGTGTGTGTGTGTGGTGGCGGCAGGGTGTGCAGGGGGTTGTTCCCAGAGTGGGGGGTGAAATGAGGGATGAATGAAAAGGCCAGAGGAGAGTTGTCTGTCTTTCTGAGTTGAGTAGCTGAATAGATGAGAGCCAGTGTTGCCTCGGGCTCTACCTGACAGGCTGGCTGACTGCCTACCTGCATATCACTCTTTGACTAACTGTACTCA
Source organism: Lates calcarifer (assembly GCF_001640805.2). Taxonomy (NCBI): domain Eukaryota; kingdom Metazoa; phylum Chordata; class Actinopteri; family Centropomidae; genus Lates; species Lates calcarifer. Next base: position 20,427,254 of record NC_066836.1, on the reverse strand, counting down.
CCTGTTCAAATACATCTTGCTTTCATTTTAACCCCCGCTTAGTGTCTCAGCCCAGGGTTTTTTTCAGCCAGTGACATCCTCATTATACCGCTTTTTATGGATATAATACAACAGCGATTAAAATATATTCAGGTCATACAATTCAACTGTGTTAGGTTGATATATTACCACAGAAGAATACAAGTGTGACAAATATACAACAAATAGACAAGACAAGTGACAAACTGAAATAAGATAAAGGCATTATTGCATATTTGCCATCTCTAATTACATGTGTTTTGTTTGCATTCTCACAAATGTAAAACCAGAGGTTTATGTTCTTTAGGTTTTAGAATAAATAACTGAGAATTGCTGATTATCCAAGCTGAATGGTTGTAATGATTTATGTGCTCAGGCTGAGCTACATTACACTGGGTTTGGCGCCAGAGGAAATGTTTTTCCAAGTGAGGAGTAGAATGGCACGCTGAATGACTGGAAGCTAAGATAGTTTGAAAAGCATTCTGTTAATACTAGTAGTGTGATAAGGACAACACTAAGCGTATCTACCAGCTCTGACTGTTTCTTACATAGGGCTTTCTTTCTAGGTAGCAGACTTAGTGTGAGTCTGCATAGAAAGCAATGTAACAACTAGGTTGAGTTTAACATTTCTGAATAGCAGAATAGCAACAGTATTGTTTTAAAAAAAGTATTCTTGATGTGAAGCAGGCTAAATTGACATGGCTGTTTTCTTAAGAATAAAAAACCTTGGTTGACATTTCCCTGAAGATAATCAGGGAGAGAAAAAAAAATATGCCAACACCAGTACAAAGAAATAACTCATATCCTCTTTCGCTGGCTTTTACTTTGCAAATATTACTCTTTATTTTTTAAAGTTATGCAGATTGAGCTGTTATTATCCATCAAGACTGTGACTGCACACGTACAGATACACATTACAAAGCATGGTATTTTTGGGTGTATTTTACAAATCAGTCCTTTCTTAAACAGCAAGAACACCAACAATGAGACTGACACCAAACAAATTAGACATATCAACGAGTGCCTTTCCAACAACTGGTCCAAAACTGGAATACATTTACCAAAACATCATCTCTGATACTCTTTCACCCCTCATTCTTGCACTTTCTCCTCCTCTCTGCTCTCCCTGTCCCTGCGCAGAGGCAGATTTTGATGTTGTCTCAGACAATGGACAATTTGGGTGATTTCCTGTGCGCCAGTGTCAGATGATTTTGTCCCGAGGCAGCGTTGTTTCAGAGTCTTTTGTCTAGCTGGCCTGAGCCATGGAAGTCAGACTTCCCTCTTTCTCTCCTTCCCTTTTCATGTGGCCTGTGTGAATGAGCCGAGTCCACAGCTATTGTGGCGTGATTTAGTGATTTATCCACTGGATCCAATGACCGAGGGTTTGACATGCAGTGTTAACTGTGTATTTGATACTACCAGCCAGGTCTTTCACAGGGATAGTCTCTCCACATAGGAAAGACTTGTGCATTGTGGGAAACAATAGCTTTTGTTGCGTTGGATAATAGATACGGTTTTAGAAAAGGTATTCATGTTCCTGTGGTGATTAGATGGTTTTAATGTTTAAGTTGCATTAAAAATGACAATAATCCTGTCTTTCACTCCAATGACGTCTTTACTGTCGGCTTGTTTTTTTGTCCTCAAACTTCATTTTAAATGAGCTGTTGGATTTCAATCAGTCTAAGTCAATTATATCACCTTTACAATCATGTAATTCATGCCTGTGTGGAGATGACATGTTGAGGAGCTAAGCAGAACTGAGGTGGTGTAATTAACAAGCGGAAATGTGTGTAACTGTGTGATTGAAATGGCAGGTGATAGACTGGATTGACATGGATGGTTGAAATGATCTTAATCAGGACATGTCAGCCTGAACATAGGGATTCTCTCTGTCCCAGCATGCTCATGTCCTGAGGATATACAAAAGGCATCAGTATGTTATGAATGTGACTGAGCTTCAAATTCCAACTTGTGCTGTTCTCTCAGATAGAGTGGTTAGAGGTGGTGTGACTGCATGCAAATGAAACGAGGCAAATGGGGCGAGATGGTGCAGCTTCATTCAAAATGTGGACTGAAGCTTGGTGCAGTAGTTAGCACTGTCGCCTCACAGCAAGAAGGTTCGAGCCCGGGGCTTTTCTGTGTGGAGTTTGTATGTTCTCCCTGTGCCTACATGGTTTCATTCCGGATACTCCAGCTTCCTCCCACCATCCAAAGACATACAGGTTAGGTTAATTGGCTATAGCTGTGAATGTATCCTGCCTCTCGCCCTACCTCAACCCTTAATGGATAAGTGGTATAGATAATGAATGAATGAAATCAATAAAGTCAAGAAAAAAGACTGCCATCCCTCTTTGTGTTGTACCAACTGTTGTGTCTGTTTGTAAGACTAAGGCTCCTACATATTTGTCAGTCAAACCCCTGGTTGTTCTCTGAACCTATAGTCACAGCTCAAAGTGAATCATCACAGGACGGACCATCTCAGATGAATTAAACTTTGAACATGGACTGGATCCAGCCAGCATGCACTTTCCAGATCACATGATTGCTGCTTGATAACCTGATATGCCAGAGTTCATATCAATTCAATTTAAGCTTGTTGTTCCTTGGTGTTCCAGATGTTCAGATCAAAATTTAATATTTTAGAAGTGTGTTTGAGCAACTTGAGTTTATGATTTGATTGGAATTTTTAGAGCTTGATTATGCTGAGTGAAATAGGGAAACTTGAAAATAGCTTTTGTATATCAAACACGTGATTTTTTTTCTCTGAAAATGAGAACCAGCACATAAAGATATACTGGAAAATACTGGAGATAGTGTGTAAAATTGGCTACATCACATAAATGATGATAAAGATGGTTTCTAAAGTCAAATATTTCAGTGCAATAAACTGAACTAATTTAACACTAATTAAAAGTGAGCATTTGCAATTCCTATTGCATGACTATGTTTGGCTTAAGAGGATGCTGGCAAGGGGATGTGCAGATCTGCAAAGGAAGAGTCAAAAACAAGGTCTAATATTCATAATGACAATAACCAGAGGTTACTTGCAGTCATAGGACATACAGCACTACAAACACTCCAGTTACTGCTTCAGAAAAAAAACACCACAGCAGCAGGAAATTTTAAGAGCAAAGAACCGGGAACCAAAACATGAACTTTCCTGTGTTCTGAGAAAATTTTCTGGCTTCCCAGAAAAGGTTCTTCCATGGATAAGTGGAAACCCTGATGTCAGTTCTCTCTGCAATACTCAGACAGAAGTCAAACAGAGAAGAAAAGAGGGTTCTTGCTGGACGTGTCATCAAGGATTTGGAACATAGCATCAAAAACACAGCACATGCTTGGCTTTATTTATTTTTTATGCCTCGCAAACAGTCACACAGAATCCAAAGAGGGTTTTGAAGAATAATTTCTCTGTAGGAAACTTTTTGCATCAGAAGTGCTGTCATACACTAACTGAACATTTCCTCTGTGTGTCTGCAGCTCTGTCTGTCACCTCCTGTGACCTCCGGTGAAGACAGACCTGTTGGCTTTGATCACACACTTGCTCTTCCACAATGTGCACCACACGCACACACACACACACACAACTGGCCTGCATAATGCTTGTCCCTCTTTAAAATAAGCTATGTGTGTGTGTGTGTGTGTGTGTGTCTGTGCGCAATTTGATCCTCTTATGGAGGATAGTTGTGAGTGAGATGTTATGATCAAACCTGCTGATACTGAAAACCAAGATGAGATGTGACATATGAGAAGAGAGAAGAGAAGGAGAGATAGAAGGGGTGTGTGTGTGTTTGTGTGAGTTTATGAAACCAAGCAGATCTTATCTACCTTTAAAAACTATACACTAAACATTTTTTTTGTGCTGTACACATAATCACATTTGTTTGTGTACAATGTTAAAACAGGTGAGTTTTCTAACAATACATATATTGTGTAAAAACTTTTTTTCTGATCAAAACTGTCCTCTTGGATTTGAAAAATCAGTTCAGCTAAATTCTCTGACTCCTCCCTAACTACTATGTAATAGGCAGTCTATGTCATGTGATGACACCACGCCAATTGTAGATAATGGAACAGCCCCAGTTTGTGCCTCTAACACATAGCTGCTGGTTGCATTAGCAACATTAGCAAGCCTGACAAACACAGGTAGAAAAACAATGTTGTATATGAACAAGATTTATTCCTGTGCAGTGGCAGTAAGCATGAGATGTGCCAGTGTAAATGTGCTTCTGGTGACTGACACAGAAGAGTCTGACAGTAGCTTCTCTTGGCAGGTTAGCTCTGACCGGCTCTACGATGGATAATGTAGAAAATCTGTAGCTGCTGCAGGTGCAGTGCAGTGTATAATATTATCAGAAATATGAGGTTGATATTTTTTCTTTATTATTTTCAGTGTAATTAAGCATGTTTTTAAAGCTTAGGCTGAGATGTAATAGCTAATGGTGTTTTGTGTGCTTTAGCTGACATGTTGCAGTGAGTTAGCAGAGATAATTAGCTTATTTCACTCTCCAAATCACCCAGACACAGAAGCAGCAAAAATGCTTGTTTCAGTAACACAAGGTTTCACTATAACATTAGCTTGCAAATAGCATCAGCACATATGATATATCATATATAGCTCTTCAGTGTGAATTTGACCAAAAACTGGAAAATTGCGTATTTTCACCCAATATTCTGTACATATAGAATATGTTCAGTAACAAGCCACCTCTTAAACAGTCCAGCTCAGTGTCGCAGTGCTGATGATAAATGTTTTTTTTTTGTTTGTTGTTGTTTTTTTGTTTTTTTTAATCTTTGTTGAAATACCAATGTAAAGCCAGGAATCACATTTTTTACCCACTGCAGTCAATGCGGTCTGAAACATTCATGCTAGTTCAGAAGCACTACATCACTGAGAGTTAGCAAATACAATTCAACCAGCATCCAGTACAGAGGGTGCTGGTGTTGCATAATCTGAACAGTGGCCACGTATCATCTGATTCATGTGCCTTTGCGTAGTGAAACCTGTTAGTATATTTTAAACTCTGTAAACTTTAACACAAGTTGAAAGTAGTGAAAAAGCAAATTATGTGTCACTATATCCCCGAATCTCCTGATGATCTATCCTGACATGATATTTTTTTATGATTGCAAAACAGTGTATTTGCATGCTTTTGACTTTTCTCTCTGTGATCTTGGTATAACACAGAGAGAAGAAAGTGTTTTAACTGTGCTCTGATGCTCATTATTTTGCATTGAGACTGCATGTAAGACATACATTTAATACCACTGCCAGTCTAGTCTAACTACACACATACTGTGAGGCATTCTGCATCTTCCATCTTAATGAGACCTGTAGTGTTTTGCATGGGTTTTTATAATACTGCAAAAACATCCCCTGCTTTTCTCATACAATGAAATACACAATATTGCACAATTTAAACATAGCGGTTGTGAAACGGATACAGTAATTAAAGTCAGGTTTTACTAACCATTCATTCTCATTTATGGGTTCGATCTTATCAAACCGCCATGAATGCAGGTCAAACATCAGGATGTGTGTTCTCATGTTTTTATGGCACCATTTTTTTTATGACTGATGTGCCATTGTGCCGCTCTGTCTTTAAAGATGCCCTCAAAGAGCATACAGCTGATTTTATCAAAAATGTAGGTGTGTTTTGTATGTTTATATAACATGTTGACCAAAAGTTTATTTTCTCAACCATATTTTGGTTGACTTTTTCAGTCATCTTTCACATCAAGCAATTAGACACTAAAATCAGCCCTACATGTAGCCGATCACTGCAGTGCGGCATGGAAACACTTTAACATACTGTGTTGACTGATAGAAAGTAACTACCCTTGTCTACGAGCACATTGCCTTTGTTCATATCACATACTCCATTTTTTCCCTTAATGTCTGTGCCCATTTGGATATGTTTCACTTTCAAACATATCCAACAATAATAACTGACAATTTGCCATTCAGAGCCGGGCAGTGTTTCACAGATGGAGGTTAGTGTTCCCAAACAAAGATGTCTTTTATCATAATTTGGTCACTAGGTACAGATAGTAATCTAAACTGAACTGATACGGGGCAAACAGCCATGTATACAAGCAGCAACAGAGTTACGTAATGCCTGGACACCTGCCTACTTTGTGCAGGAATTGTGATTGTGTGTGTGTGTGTGTGTGTGTGTAAGAGAGACAGTGCTGGTGTGCACTCATTTCTAACTATTGCACGATTACACTTGAAAACAGGCATATGTACACATGCAGTTTTGAATGAATTCATTTTAATCTCTGAAATTGGAAATGCCTCAGTGCTGCATACATTGTGGTAAAATGATTTTTTGGTTCATGTTTGTATATTAGAATTTGAGTAATCCCAGTCACAAAGGGCTCTCTATGTTCAGGAAAAATGTGCAGTTCTGTCATTAACCACCTGAGGACAGTGTATTTCAATGTCAGTTGAGTGAATTTGAGCCTAATCACAGAGCACTGTAGAAAATAAGGCGGGCCTGATACAGTAATATATCCAGTAATAATATCTTATTCTCCCTGGACTTCAAGGCAATAATGCTCATTAACAGAATGATCATACCTGTAACTTATGAGTGCAACTTAAGCAAAATTCAATTAGGGAAAACTTTAAAGCATTCCGGAGGATCTTAAAGATTTGGTTTCAGGTGTGTATATAGAGTACTGTGCATAGTACTGTGCATGTCTCAGAAACTTCTATCTCTTCATGTTATCCCTGACTACATATATGCATACCCTTATGGCCACAGTTTACACATATTTTAATGGCTGCTTCCAGCACGGTAAAACACCACGTCACAAGCCAAAATTCTATATTCAGTGAGTTCAGTGAACTTCAACAGAACACTTCTGGGAAGTGATACAATGGGAGACTAGCAGCATGACTGTGCAGCTGACAAATCTGGAGAAATTATGTAATGCAATCATGTCAATATAGACCAGTATGTTTCCAACATCTGAAGCTGTTCTGCGGGCAAAGGGAAGCCCTGCCCAGTATTAGTACAGTGCTGGATGAGTGCATATGCAGCAGGACATTATAAATGTAACTCTGTTATATCATGCTGACCAGGAACTCAGTTTCAATTTGCTTTATGTATATTGCTCTGTCAATAATACTTGCAACTGCCACACTACTAAACCCGCTCTTTTATTTGTTTTGTTTCCTTCTTCCCTTTGTTTGATTTCTCCCTGCACACATACTGTATGTGTGTGCATACAGATAATTACCCAGATTTACCGGTATGCTATTAATGTATTTGCGTGTGAGTGCCTGAGCACGTTTTCCTCTCCAGTCCAGAAACTCGTCTGCCTTCTTGTTTGTGTATAGCATGGCCTGTGATAACCTATCACAATCCTCCAGGAGAGGCTGTTCAGATGTCTGAGTAAGAGTACAGTCTGTGTGTGTGAGCTGAGGTTAACTCATCACGTCTCCTCTTCCTTATCAGTCAATTATGTTTATGAGTTGTCTGTATGGACATAATGACTTTGTGGAACCAGGCAAGTACACACACACACACACACTGTCCCAGGACATACAACAGTGAATGAAGGGAGGTTTATGAGGTTTATGTGATAATTTATAAGAGGTGTTTATGAATTTTCCAATTATTTTTGCCTAAACTGATTCACTTTTTTGACGCACACTGAGGGAAACAACAGCAGAGGGACCTGAAAGCATCTGACAGGACATGAATCACTGGGACACTTGAAAGCTTTGACTAAAACAACACATGACACGGAGATACACATCAAAGTGTAAGACAAACAAATTGGCTGTTGAAGTTATCTTCAGTATTTATGCTGTTTGATGTGGAGCGCTATGTCAAGCATGCATACTGTATACTTTTCTCACTCAAGCTTAAGACTTCAAAAAACAGTGGAAAAATTAATGACTGAGGAGATGGAGGGAATGAGGTCAAGTGAGAGAGTTATAAAAGGGGGGGGGGCAACAACAGAATACCACATGCCGGGTTTCCTAGATGTTTGATAGTGCTGCCGTGGTGCCACTGCTGCAATAGCATCTAAATAGAAAATCTCCCTGAGCAAATGAGCGTCCCATCTGGGGCCTTTGAAGTTCCTCGGCAGCGAGACCCAACGCTTCCTCTTTGCATTACAGAGCCAGTTTGTGGTCCGTTTCTCAAGGGAATTAACAATACGTGCCTTGATCCATGTGTGCCTATGTGTGTGTGTTTATCATAATTCTGCAAGCCAGACTAGGGTGGATGGGTGCCATACCGCTATAAGCTGGAAAGTTATTGCATTGTCTTTCATCTTCTTTTTTCACATGCACACTGTACACACACATACTGCAAGTCAGTGCATTCATGTGATGAGCATACAGACAGAAAGTTGATATAAACATACAGTAAAATACTTAATGACTTTGATGCTAATTTGCTCTTGTGTGTAATGTAGCTTAACGTCAATTGAATATCTGATAACAGAGAAAACTGAGCACCATGCTGATAGGATTCCATTTACATTCTTGTTAAATGAAGCTCATTTGTCGTCAGACCTAACTGTCAATGTGTGCTGTGCACTGGAGCCTATCTTTTACTAGAAGTGGACAGAGTTGAGTTGTCGATTTTAATTCACGGCATATTCAGGTTGTGTTTTCTTGTTGTTTTTTCCTGTCATAGTTTTCTGTCTTTCGAAGAAATATTCTAAAGAAAAGCCATTTTTAAGTCAATATCAAATAGACGTGATTGATGGCTCTGTTTCACAAAAATAGCAACAGATTTCAGTGGCAGGCTGGAGTCACAGCCAGGAAAAAAAAAACATTAAACTCCCTGCAGCATAATACACTTGTCCGCCTTTTATTCATATCAATAAATCCTCCCTTAACCACAAATCAAAGGATTAAAGGATAAACCTGGTGTTCTTCTTTGTTTTTGCTACTGCCAGTAAAACAACACATTTGTCTGCCACTCAATACCCTCTGAGTTCCCTACATTTCCTGTGGCTCATACTAAAGACATAACTCCATAAAGATGACTCACATAAATATAGTTTAATATTTTAAAAAGGTTAAATAATCCCCTAAAACAAGTGTACTTGATACTGGTGTAAACTACTGTACTGGGTTTTTTTTGGCAGCAGGACAGTGTGTGTGGTATTGACTGACAAAACACTACAGCTATGTTTGCAGGAAAACAATGGAACATGTCCCTCAGTGCACCAGCGTGGCTTGTTGATGTGTCTGGAACAGTTTTTGGACGACAATGGAGCTCTATGCCACAGAGGAGTACATCAGCTGCACAGCCAGTACTTGGGATGCATGCATGGGATTTGTTACAACACACATTTAGATCCATAGTCTTTGGAAGCTCCAGTAAATGTAAGATGGTGGATAATACCAACAGGATCTGATCTTTTTGTCCTAATGTTGTTTCCCCATAAAGGAGGGGATGTTGTAGGGAACCATTACAGAACAGAATAGGGATGTTCCTAAAATGTCCTCTTTTAGTTATGAAAGTGCTGCACCCCAGAGTACCCCACATTACTTTAGGAAGACGTTAAACTCACATGTTCACATAATAATGTACAAAGGGACATTTGGGACATAAACAGAATGTTCCTATATGGTCCCTTGTCGGTCAAATGAGAATATTTCACTGAGACCTCAGAACATTTGTATGGAACCATATAGGTTTACATTCCAAATATACTCTTTGTAATATTGCTCTGTTACCATAAAATAACCAAAATAGAATCTCACATTAACAGATATCATCATCCTCAGGACTTTCATTTTTCACCAAAGCATTTGTGTCTTTTCCCCACATGCACCATCACGGACACATGTAGACTAAAGTTGTCCGCATGTAGCTTTGTGTCTGCTCGCCAACAGGACTCAGTGTCCTTTGTTTGCTCTGCTCTCCACATTCTGCAGGTGCACCAGTGAACACTATCAAGAAGTCTATAATCATTCTTGGCTTATAGCCCAAACTCATATCTCCCTTATGATGTTATTTTATAGTGATAGCATTCAAACTTCATCTAACAACTGTTAGAAATTACGTACTGTGTGTTTGCATGTTGAACCAAAACAGTGGAGGAGATAATGTATTATAAAAGGGTTTGGCAATTCATACCACATTTCTTTGGTGTATATACAATGGATAATTAAGTTACCATTAATAAGAGTTATCACTAAGAGTAAAAGAGCTAATGTAGAACTTGGAGGCTTTTACATCAGTAATGGCTCATCTGGTGTGCAGTCTGGAAAACTGAAATGATTGTGTAATAATGCCTCCACTCTTTTATTCTTCCAATTTGAACTTGTGTTGCATGTTGTTATTCTTTGTGTTAGTCACATGTTTGCAGCAGTTGCTCATATAACTGACTGGCAGTCAATTCAGTTCTGATTCAGTGGCTATTCCCAAACACTGTCAGGTTTGAACAGCTACCTGAAGGATTGTAGTGCATGTTATTTCAGAGACCAATACTACAGGCTGTAGGCTGACTAGTTGTCTCAAGTTTTCAATGACAAACATGCAGTCTATTTAAGGTTAGTCACAAGCACAGATGCTGATCTAATCTGACAGCCCACTCTCACGAAATTGAGTATGACTAACAGACCAAGTCATTTAACATTTTTTTCATTTGGTGTGACAACCCCTAACCCCTAACCCTCTCCTCCCATAACCCTAAACTCTGACTAAAAAGGCATTAAAAAATAACATCAGAGAGTAAAGGCATGCTTGGACATGCAGAAAGCTTAAAGTGCACAGACAAAACGTCCTGAAAGTGGCTTGGTATTGGTACGCAATCCCATGAGATCACATTAAATCTGACAAGAGCGTGTAGTAAGAGAGAGATTCTTCTGTTCAGAATACACATAATACTATGAAGATGAGAATGATGAGAGTTTTACCTTACTGCAAGTAAGGTGAAACTGAAATCTGGGTAAGGATAATCACAGTGGTATTAATCAATAAAACTACATTAAATGGAAAACATGCAGCTCCAGAGCTTCTTTTAAAATAACAAAACATTAACCAACAGGAGTGAATGCTCCCTTGTAATGTTTATACATGTGCATATACAACCCACACAGCTGTATGACTAAATTGGTAAACAGCAAGCCAAGCTTCTCAGTTTAGGTTGCCACACCTTGACTGATAAGAAGACACCTCCAACCACAAACCACCACACAGTCACACAGTCCCTTTGCCTGTTCATTCTATCCTTCTGTCTCTGACTTGCAGACTCTGTGTGCCATTTCCACACCACTGGGAAGTTGGGAAAATAAAGTGGCTCACTTTCCGTCTTTGAGGGCTAATGGTGCCACTGGGTAATAGTCTCCAGAGGAGTAGCATTTCCTCCACTGAGGGAAACACACACACACACACACACACACACACACACACACACAGAGCCCCAGTAGTTCCGGTTGCCCACGATGGGATCCAGTCTCCTTCCCTTATTTTGCTTTGTCTCCATCAGTTAGCCCCAGATTATTAAGAAGGGCCAGTGGGGGCTAGTTAGTTGTCTAGCCTGGCCATTTCTGGTCTCGTGTCATATCTTCATACGCTGTAACTGTAGGGATCAAGAGAACAAAAGGGTTTCTGTGTTAAGACGTTCAAGTCTGACACTGTGACTGAGGCTTAAACGCCTTCTGTGTAGACATGCAGTCATATAAAATCATCACCATCAGGGTACAGTTTCAAGAAAGAATTCAATGTAAAAATGAAATATTAACAGATTTAATGATTTAAATGTTTAGATATGTAAGATAGGATGCTGTGTCTACTAACTCTGTGACCATAATTCATTTTTAAAATTCATTTTACAATTCTGAAACTTTGAATAAAAATGAAAATTTACCAATTAATGAAATCCCAGTTAAACACTGGCATTCAAGAACATCTTGTGAGGCACTGGGCAAAATGTTTGAGGACCTTTTGAACTGGGGTTCACAGGCCACACAGGAAGCGGGGATTCCATGGGGGGGTGGGGTTTCCCTCCACTTTCTACCTCCACGGTTGAGGTGAACAGTGGAGACAGGATTATGTGGGAAATATTTATGTTGTTCAGAGTAACAGAGCAAGTTATACATGATATGCAAGAAAGCTCATGAAGCAGAGATTGTATCATTAACACGATCAGATGAGGAATAAATGATTGAGTTCCTGCTCAGTCTGCAGTTTGGCATATTATGTCCTTGATTTGGACATGGCTACAGTACAGAGTAGCTTTGGACTTACGTGACGTAAGAATGTAAGCAACTGTGTATCAGACAAAAGGAAATTCAGAGGGGCCAGTGATTGGTGTGATTGATATTTGATTTCATCTGATTTCATCTCATCTTTTACAATGAAATTGACTGACCTGAACAAATGAAGTACAAATGACATGCTCAGTTTGTGACTGGATATAACAATGAATAAATTATCATGCATGTCATGTCATGCTGAGATGAACCTGAGTGGATGAAATACACGATAAAGTCACTGTTTACTCTGTAACACCCATGATGGTAACATGATTTGATAGATAGTTATCTTATTCTGTCTGGTTCTTTGGAACTGAAGATATTTAACAGCTTGACAGCTGCGGAAAAACCCAGTGAGAGCTTCATCTTAATGAAAGCTATCAAACGTATTTTATATACAGGGCGTAGAGTAGAAAAGGGAGGCACCCGAGCTAAATGTCAAGTGTCATAGCAAAGGGTCTGAATACTTGCCAGTGGGATATTTCAGTTTTTCTCTTATATAATAAGGTTGCAAAAAAATACTTTCTGACTCTACTGTACACACACATATCTTAGAGAACGTATGCAGAGAAAGGTGTCATGTACGGCTGTAGGCCACAGCGGAGGTGATGCATACACCTCCCAAATTTCATCGATGCATAGTGCGAACATGTGCATCAAGCAAGGTGAACCAGCATCCTGCTGGGTAGATTTCTCTATTTTTTTTTTCCACTTTTCCACATTGTTATTTGTGTTAATAAATCCAGATTCTTTCATGTGCATTTCAGGGATGCAGGGGTTGTGTACACTGTGGTGACGCGCTGATTTCCTCCATGTTCTCTGTCAATGGTGTTCTGAATGTCTCACTGTTTCCTAGTCGATGCATGTTATACTCGTGGTGCATTCAAGGATAAAAGAAACACTATGCGTCTTTCTGATTGGCATGGAGAAAAGACATATTATGTTGTGGGTAATTCTTCACAGGGACATGAAGACATCAGACATCATATTTAGAATGTTTTAAGATCAGGTAAGACTCATAATCAGGACACTGCATCTATTGTGTGTGCAGTAGTGTCTTCAACTTGTCATGTTTTTCAGTTAAACAAAAGATATAATGATAGCAGTTTATCTACACCCTATTAAAATGAAAGTAGAATGTCATGCTCAGCTACATGCAGGTGTTCCTTTTTCATAGATGGCTATCAAAACCACACAGAACACATTGCAGTGAGAGACTTGCTTTCGATCATACTACATTAAGCATCAGAAGTCAAAAGCAGTGTCACCTGAGACTGGCCCAGCTCCCTCGTGATCCTCAAAGGATAACTAGTATGGCTAATGAATGGATGGATGCAATGGTACAGTCAACCTCTTCCACCAATTAACAAAAGAATTATTTAACCATGCAGTTATATAAATAAGTGTACAATGAGATTCAGTTTCCCTCTCTCAAACTGGAGGGACACTGGAGAGGCCTATGATCTTGCAAGTTAAAGTTCAATTACACTGAACACTACACAAGATGAACAAGAGTGAGTCAGTTTGAGTCCAAATATGCACAAAGAATAATGTTACCACCAATGCACTCTTATCTGTCACAATGCTGTCTATCTGATTTGTCTATAGTCACATTCACTTTCCACTGAAATCCATCACAACTATTCTATCTGCATGAAAATATGAAGCACCACTCCTACATGTTGAAAGATTAATCCATCTCAAGATAGTCACAAAAGACAGAGTGTACTGCTAAAATGTCAAAACCCTTGTTTATTTTCATACAGCACTGTTGCAATTGAACAAGCCCTATATTTCAGACAGGTGCGATGCCAGCAGAGGTGCAAGGGAGCAAAACAGCTGAAATTAGACAAACATAATATAAAAAGTCATCAAAGGAGTCTGCTAATCAACACTAAACCTAAACTAAATGATAATTCATTTGAAAGCCTTGCTCTTAGTTTGTCCCACCCAAGGTGGAAAACACTAAAGTCAATTCTATTTGTTATAGTGTACTGCCCTCCTGGCCCATACTCCGATTTCTTATCTGAATTTTCTGAGTTCCTGTCGAGTTTGGTACTTAAAACAGATAAAGTCATTATAGTAGGTGACTTCAATATTCATGTGGATGCCAGCAATGACAGCCATTTCCTCATTACTAGACTGTATTGGCTTCTCTCAGTGTGTAAATAAACCCACTCACCATTTCAGCCACACTCTTGTTTTAGCTTATGGTATTGATATTGAACATGTAACAGTCTTCCCACAGAACCCCCTTCTATCAGACCACTTTTTAATCACTTTGAATTCATATTGCTGGATTATGTACAACCAGCAAAAACGTCCTGACTAAAAATATTTGATAATACAGTAGCGAAATTCAAGGAAATGATTCCCACTAACTTAAGGCCAGTGCCTCATCTTAATTTAGCAGAAGTTACTCCCTCCCAGCTTGATCATCTTGTAGACAGTGTTGCAGACTCACTGCGTACTACTCCAGACTCCATCGCCCCCCTAAAAATGAGAACAATAAAGAGAAAGAGGCAAGCTCCATGGTTCAGTTCTCAAACCCGTTCACTGAAACAAACAGCACGTAGGCTCGAAAGAGTGTGGCGTTTCAGTAAACTGGAAGAATCCTGCTTAGCCTGGCAGGATAGTGTCAAAAGATATAAAAAGGCTCTGTGTAATTCAAGAGGTGCCTATTACTCATCATTAATAGAGGATAATAAGAACAACCCCAGGTTTCTTTTCAGCACTGTAGCCAGGCTGACAGAGTCTCACAGCTCTATAGATCCACGCATCCCTATAACCCTCAGCAGCAATGATTTTATGAACTTTTTCAATGATAAAATTTCCACCATTAGAGATAAAATGAATCGTATCCTGCCTTCAACCAGCACTGACTTATGTCAAAACACAGGATCCATAGAGTTAGTTGCACAACCTAACCTAGACTCTTTTTCTCCCATCGACCTCCCCCAGCTCACATCAATTATTTCGGCATCTAAACCTTCAACATGCCTCTTAGACCCCATCCCAACTAGGTTGCTTAAGGAAGCTCTGCCCTTAATTTGCAGTTCTGTATTAGATATGTTAAATCTGTCCTTGGTGACAGGTTATGTGCCGCAGTCGTACAAAGTAGATGTAATCAAACCTCTTCTAAAAAAGCCCACTCCAGATCCAGAAATATTAGCCAATTTCAGACCTATATCTAACCTCCCATTTCTTTCCAAAATCCTAAAGAAAGCAATTGAAAAACAGTTGTGTGACTTTCTACAGGATAATAGTTTATTTGAGGATTTTCAGTCAGGATTTTGATTTTATCATAGCACAGAGACAGCACAAAAGTTGTAAAAGTTATGAACGACCTCCTAATCACATCAGACAACGGACTTGTTTCTGTACTTGTCTTGTTAGATCTCAGTGCTGCTTTTGATACGATAGACCATCACATCCTTTTACAGAGACTGGAGCACTTAATTGGCATTAAAGGAACGGCACTAAACTGGTTTAAGTCCTATCTATCTGATAGGCTTCAGTTTGTACATGTTAATAACAATTCCTCCATGTACACAAAAGTTAGACATGGAGTTCCACAAGGTTCATTGCTTGGACCATTCCGCTTCACTTTGTATATGCTTCCCTTGGGCAATATTATCAGGAAACACTCCATAAATTTCCATTCTTATGCAGATGATAAACAACTTTATCTGTCAATGAAGCCTGATGAAACCAATCAGCTAGCCAAACTCCAGGCTTGTTTTAGGGACATTAAAACTTGGATGACAAGCAATTTTTTACTACTGAACTCAGATAAAACTGAAGTCATTGTAATCAGTCCCGAACACATCAGAAATACATTTTCTAAAGATGTAGTTAGATTAGATGGCATTGCCCTGGCTCCCAGCTCCACTGTAAAGAATCTGGGAGTGATCTTTGATCAGGATATGTCCTTTAACTCACATATAAAACAAACTTCTAGGACTGCCTTCTTTCACCTGCGTACTATCACCAAAATTAGACATTTTCTGTCTCAAAAGGATGCAGAAAAACTAGTCCATGCATTTGTTACTTCTAGACTGGACTATTGTAATTCACTATTACCTGGCTGCTCCAACAAGTCTCTAAAGACTGCAGCTGATCCGAAATGCTGCAGCACGATTACTGACAGGAACTAGGAAAAGAGACCATATTTCTCCTGTGCTAGCCTACATTCTTTAAATTTCAACCCTAACGTGTCATAGCAGGGCACAACAAGATACATACACACACACACACACATATATATATATATATATATATATATATATATATATATATATAACATAAGTAACAATAAATACTTTCCTTTTTAATAATGCTTATAGTTAGGGTTGGCTCAGGCTTGAACCATCCCTTAGTTATGCTGCTACAGGCCTAGACTGCTGGGAGACCTCCCATGATGCACTGAGCTTCTCTCTCGCTCTCTCTCTCTCTCTCTCTCTCCATTAGTATGAATATCCCATAAACATGTTATTAACTCAATATCTACCCTTTCCCGTAGAAATTACTTATACTGCTATTAGTTTTAGTGCTTCATTAGCAGTTAATACTTAAATTATTACTTATTAATTATTATTATTGCCGCCCACCCTGAGTCCGGTTCTGCTCGAGGTTTCTGCCTCTTAAAGGAAGTTTTTCCTTGCCACTGTCGCCTAGTGCTGCTCATGGTGGGATCTGTTGGGTCTCTCTCTGTAAATACCTATTTTAAAAAGTATGATCTAGACGTGCTCTTTATGAAAAGTGCCTTGAGATGACTTTTGTTGTGATATGGCGCTATATAAATAAAATTGAAATTGAAATTGAAATATGCAGACAAACACAGTATCCACAGCAAAATAGTAAAAACTAGCAAGATTGACATTGTTTTTACAGGTTTAACAGCTCTAAAGTGACTGAAGACAGGCCTAAACATGGAAAGTAAATCTGCAGGAACACACAAAAAAAAAGAAAGAAAGAAAAGAAAAAGAGGGATTGTATAACTTGTATAACAGTTAACAGCAGTTAGTGGAACAGAAGCTAATCTGGACTTGAGGTCATGACCTCAGCTCTCTATAAATATAGGTGGTAATTATGGAGTACAAGTGGTAATGTTCAGTGTATTAATAAATTACATGCGTGTTGAACCTAAGTGTGTTTCTCATGCAGCTTGTGTAACAACACATTGCTGTTTTACACGTCAAGCTCTGATGGTGCACAATCATTTTCCCCTGTGGCTAGAACACTGAAACTCAAATGTCATGACAACAGGCTTTAATGGTGTTTAATTATCAGTTAAGAGCAGGTTTGTTAAGATTTATTTACTGTGTCTTCAAAAAAACAAAAATGGACATAAAAACTTTACAATTACACCATTTTGAGAGGAAAATATCTTTACTTGTGTTGCATCATTGCTCGTCATCTCAGAAAGGCCAAATGTGTTTGTTCTCTCTGAGCTCATTAGTTGGCAGGTTGACAGACCATTTCCCCTCTGGATAAATACCTGAGAGGTGGACACTAAGATGGAGCAATAGTGACTTTCTTAACACTGTCATTACTGTCTCCGTAGGACATGATCAAGGAGTGTGGACTGGGAGCACATTCATTTGTGTGTGTGTTTGTGCGTGTTTGCGTAGGTGTATGTATTAATGAGTGAATGCCAACAGGAGTGCCAGAGGTAGGAATTCCAATTGGCACAGCAGGAGATGGGTGTTGGCTAGACTCAAGTAAGTCTGGCAATGGTTGGATGAAGAGAGGCATAACTCATCAAAAACTTGTCCCCATTAAAATTCTGCCTCCTAACGACAGTGTTCCCAGGACAATGAAGGTCATCACAATTCTTTGTGTGAGGAACAGTCAGTCAGGTCAGTTACCTGTTTAAACAGAGAAAATCTTTTTTTGTTTTGTTTTGTTTTAGCTTCGTTTCTGGATGTACTGTTAAACACAATTAGCAGGAATTTTGGGATAATTACATACATATCTGGGACTATTCAGGGTAAAGAGGCAAATTGAAATTGAAATTGCAGAGTAATTATAGCTTAGAGTAAAGGATGTTTATGCACTTGGAACCACCTCAAAGGCTGATCTTTAGTATCTGCAGTGACGTTGAGTGATTGAGAAGTCAAAGAACCCACGTAATGTCTCCATGGTGATCTGAAAACCAAACTAAATCACCAAGAGTGCCAGGTAGGAACTGTCCTACCAGAATGAAGAATGAAATATAAATAAATAGTGACATCTAATCAAAAGGTCAAGTCATACAATTGCATTTTTTTAATGAATACGATTGAAATAAAGTCTTTTTCAGAAAAGCTGTGTTTACTGAGATTACAAACTGAGAAGCAAACCTTCTTGCATGGACTTTAAAAAACATCGGCCATCACCTCTTGCATTAGACACTGCAAAACTGATCACAAAATTAACATTCAATTTACTGGGAAAAGTTGTAGTTGCATCATTTGTGGCAATGTGGTGAGTGGTGCAGAAAAAAAAAACATGCAGCCCAGCCAGTAAAGCAGGTTTATTACATCAACGAAGTTAAGTAACTATCAATCACTTCATGGGAACAAATACAACTTCTGTTTTTCTTTTGAATCATAGCAAATGAAACAGGTGTAGTGATGTAAGATGACACGAAAGAGTGCATTTCTTTGTTTCTTACAATTGTACTTTATGGTAATATATTGCTTCCTATTTGTTTGAAGTATGAATTTGACAGTCAGTCCAGTGACACATTGTCCCTTTAAGATATAGAACCTTTATATCCTATCATTGTGGTACTTTAATAAAATTAGTTCCATAGTAAGAGCAATACCCAGTATCTTAAGACTCTGGTAAGTCACATATATTTAGGCTAGCCCTTCTGAAATCTAAAGGGCAAGGACTTGATGTGTGTGTGATGTTAGCATGCCCAGCCAACAAGCTTACTATTTCCCACTGTGTGGAAGCTGGTCTTATACAACTAGAGTGAATAATAATGTTACTAACTCTGTCTGGGTTTGGGGATGTTTACACTACAGCAAGTCTTTGTTTCCATGTCTTCTACATGCATCATCAATGGGTGAAGATTCACATTCAGCAGCTTTAGGCAAAGTTTTGAAGTATGATATCATGAATCCAACCATGATGTGCATCTTTAAGACAATTTTACAGGTCAATTTTACAAGTCAAATAGAAATATTTAAAAAGTCGACTGGAGCTATTGTTAGCCTAATTAGCTGAATAGCCACAGCAACTAAAATCTATCCCTAACAGCTGTCATTTCAGCTGGCAGAATGGACAAGTTACCTCCTAGAATGGAGAAGCTGCCTTTTTCTTTCTTTCTTTCTTTCTTTCTTTTTTATTTATTTATTTATTTTTTTTTACCTTTGTCTGAATTCGAGGAGCAATTTCTTCAAAAATTACAAGGAGTACTGAGTACTGACTCTGCCAGCACTATTGTTACAAACTGCACATGTACCAAGAATGGAAATCATCAGTAACTAAGCAGGAGAGCAGGGGTTAGCAGAGCAACAGTCAGTTGCTCATTTACTGAACATTGTCTTTATCTAACCTACCTCTCTGCTGCTTATGTCACAAAAAAGCACAATGCAAACACTGAAAACTGTTAGTAGTGTAGGTGAATGTGCTGTGCCCTTTATTAATTCAGTTTGAGTAAGTGGTGTCATTCCTTAAGGTCAGTTCAACCTGATAACACTGACAAAAAGCAGGAAGGGTGAAGGCATTAATGTCATGCGTGGTGGAGAGAGAAAAATGTTTATGACGCTGGTCCGATCTTTTAGCTTCAGCCAAGAGCCACAAACCTCAGGAAATTTAAAGAACCACACCAAAGTCGAACTTCAGCTCATCTCTGTGCTAAGCATTTCCAGCTATTAAGAGCTACCTGCCTCAATACACTGCTCCCACAATCAGAAAACATATCCTGCTCAAATTCAGTTCAATGTTTTTAGTGGTTATTTTGTATTCTTCAGGACAAATGCAATTTACAGCTGAGTTATTAATCAGGTCACACTGTCACAAATAAATTGTTATATTTTCACTACATATTCGTCTGCACTTTTGTCTTCTTTTTTTCTGTTTCCCTCTCTCTCCAGTGGATTTCTGTGTTTTTACAGCTGGCTGTACTCTGGTTGTGTCACTCCTGTGTCATCATTCACAGTAACAAGGGATGGTGAGGAAAAGAACAAAAGGAAGGAGGAAGGAAAGATTTGAGGAGAGAGAGGGAAAGATGACGACTGGAGCGAAGTCAGGAAATACAAAGAGAAAAGGAAAAGTGCTGTGTATGCCAAGTTCAAGCTACGGCATCCAAGAGAGGTGTGAGAGGGTGAAACAGGAGGGATGTACACATTCATTTAGGACTGTTTGTTTGATCAGACATTGAAGGGCCTTTGAAAGAGATTAACCACCTTTATGGACAGAACAGCACTTATAACTTAAGACATTCACAACTCAAGACATTTGTTTTTTTTTTTTTACTTCACTCTTTTTTCATGACAACAATATGTGCTTAAGTATCAAATGTAAAAACATTGTGCAGAGTAGAGCCTATACAGGTTTACTATTATATACACCAATAGGTTACAGTGTATGCTGCATGTTAACTTTGTAGCTGGTCAAAGTGGAGATTGTGTTAATTACTTAATATGTAGCTTAAAGACGGACAATGAATCAAGATGAACATAGGTTTTATATGTAATAGTTAGTTACATTCTACCACTGATAACAACTATTACTAGAACTATATACTAGTAATAGTTGTAACTATATAAACTATATACTGTTTTCAAAGTCCACAATCTGACTATTGATCTGGCTGATTTTGAAATTGTATCATAGGCCAAAATTATACTTTTTATTTTTAAATTATGCACTATGTTTCTGTTGTGTTGGCTAATGGTGATGTGCAGTAATTATGAATATTCAAATACTTTCTCTGATCTCATGTTGACATTACTTTCTAATTTCCTAATACTGTGCTTAATTGTATAAAAACTGCCACTCAGCAGCAAGAAATATTGTAGCACATTTCAAATGCCTTTAGGGGATTTCTCTTCAGTGAGGTCAAAGGTCAGGGTCAGCTGTAGAGCAGCAGCCCTGGAGCTGTTGGTGACTTGTCGTAAAGACAGGTCAGCAGGGTGGACACCAGAGCTTAAATCCAGGTCTTTTGATTGGACGGTGTCAGGGCTGTGTTCCACCTGCGCCTATGATTCAACCTAATGTTCGTGACAGTACAGTAAACTGACACAGTGAGTGTCATCGGGCTTTTAGTACAAACTCAACATGACCTGCTGGACACCTGAGCTGAGCTTTGTTCTGTCATTCTGCAGCCTCCAGGGGGGATGAACATCCATTCACACCTTAACACACACACACACACTCACAGGGAAACACACACCTACTGTACATGCACATCAAAATACATGGAAATAGACAAACTTGTATACACATACTCTGAACAGACATGCACAAACTCTCACCTATAGGAGGTATGTCATGTACACACACCTAGATCCCTACACACACCTATACACTCACACAGAAGCTAGGAAAACACACAGATCCACACACAGAAGTCAAATAATGCACACATGCATTTATCACAAATGTATACATGAGAACACATATATCAAATGTAAAAAGGACAGACAAACCCACATGCACATACATTTTCTCCCACACATTTACACATATATATACTTTGCTAAGTACACACAGAGAGGACCCTGCCCTCTCATATTGACAATACTTACTGCATATTGTGTCTCATAACCTCAGTGTTACTTTAGCACTTCTTTACACACTTTGATTCTCACATGAGAGATTACTGCCAGAGTTTGCTGTTGATTTTGTGCTGTCTTTCTTGCTATTGACAAGCTGACACATCCTGAGTTGCAGCCTCTTTGTTTTTTTTGGGTGTGTAAATAAGACAGGCCCTCTTTGGGCAAATGTGGAGGGACAAGTTCGAGCTTATGTTGTACAGTGGTGCCCCATCAGGCCATGCAGGCTGTTGGTGCAGTGGAGTGCATGATCTACCTGAGATCTGGAATGTCTCTCTTGGCTTTCATCAGCCAGATGTAAATACTCTAACATGTTCTTCTAAAGAACTATTCAATGTTTTGGAAAAAGGGGTTATTCAGTTTGCCCAGAGATAGATTAGAAGGTCATTACTACTAAATATGAAGCAACAGCCAGCTCAGCTTAGCTTAGCATAACAACTGTAAATGGACTGTAAACGGGGGATTTAACATGTTAGTTAGTGAGCTTCAGAGTTGGTAGGTGTATTATGTTACATTTAGACAGAGCCTCGTTACCCGCTTCCCCCTGTTTCTGTTAAGTTAAGCTAACTAGCTGCTGACTGTAGCGCAACAAAATATCAAAGTATTCCTTCAAGGGTTCATATGAAATTACCATTATTGTGTAAAAACAGAAAAAAATTTAAAATATTTAAACACTGATGAAAATACTTTAAATACAGTAGTTGCTCCTAGTGAATGTAACTTTTGACAGTGATATTAACATACACTGTATTTATACATGCTTTGTGATGTGTGAGTATGTGATATAAATTAGCATCTTTCTGCAATCTAGCATACTTTCTATAATATAAATCCTTTTTTAAAACTTGATTTGACCATTCTTTCTTCACAGATCCATAAATGAACAGCATAAACAAGAATTCACAAAAGCAAGAAATTCTCAGGAGGTAAACTTAATTTACAAATCCCCCCTTTTTGCATGCTGCTTTACTGAGCACAATGCTTTATTCACAGCAATAAACAAGTCCTGACAGACTGACTGACTGTGTGTATGTGAGTGTGCTCTGCCGGGGTGTGTGTTCCCTCTCCTGCAGTGTTATTTGCTGTTATGCTGGGACTCTGGGGGTGTTTGATATCATCCCCTGCGGTGCCCTCTTTAGACCCTCTTTAGCGCCTGGTGGGGCGGCCCAAAGGCTAGGGCAAGCCTGTGATTGTAGCCCCCTGCAGTGCCGGGAATGAGGGGCCTGCCTCCCTCCAATTACACCCAACCCAGCCCCATGAAACGCAGGGCTTTACGGCTCTTATCCAATATGAACCCCAGGCAATAGAGGGCAGGGAGAATAGGGCAGCAGCAGGTAGTAATGGAGCTTAAATGGCAACAGGCATTCCACAGTGTGAGGCCTCTCCCACTGCAGGAGACAGCCAGGGTGACAGGTGAGGGATGGACGGTACAACGGCAGAGAGGGTTCACGCACAGGTACACGTGAACACAGTCACACCAAAACATGCCTGTGCAAGTACTGGCACGCACACACACACACACACACACACACACACACTTCTATGGGACAGTCATCATTTATATAACTATACCAGCCAAAACCCAGCCCAGATTAACAAGCCCTAACCCTAACTCTAAAGAAAAAATAAAAATATGTATAAGACCATATAAAGTTGATATAAAAAGAGGCTTTGTTGCTGTATGTTGTTGCATCAGCAAGTGCAAATATGTCTGTAGAGATTAAACTCATAAAGACATATTTCAGTCAGTAAAGAAGCATTGCTAATACAGCTTCCAGTGTCTTTAAGTGAGGATCTGTCATCACTATTATATGTTTTATGTCCATCTTTCAACACAGCACTAACAAGCCTGAAAGGCTTGTTGCCTGGAAGGCATGGTATAGTATAATGTACAATACCTATAAGGCCCAGAGGAAAGGTTTAGTCACACACTGTAACGTCTGGTGTGAAGCACACTTTGGCAGCCTGGGTAGAATGGTGCCATCACCACATTGTTCTAGCAGCATTTTACAGTATATTTATCCCCAAACAGCAGATAGTAAATTGAGCTGTAGGCCATTCATAAATAATTGTGATTTTATGGTAGGAGGGTCCTCAGGAAAGGGGCTGGTCAGGTATTGTAGCCCCTACTGTGAGGCCCACTGGGCAGCCCTGTGAGGCACAGCAGGGGCAGACATCCCAGTGAAACTGTCTGACAGTCAGTTGTAAATTAAAGTTACTGATATTATTTGTATAGTTCCTCATATAAAATCAAATTGATTTGAAGAATGTTTTTGGGCAGATATAGGAAATGTATTTTTCCTTAGGGAAAAGGGAGAAATGTATTTTTCCTTGTATTCATTAATTTTTATTCTATTTTAATTCTGCACAATTTTCATACAAAACTTCTGTCACTTCCTGTATATTATCTGTTAGAGACCACATATGACAACATTAATTTGAGGTTAATTAATTTGTTATTCCCCCGGAGACATAGACTGGCAAGATGGGTGTTCTTCCTGTTTTCTGTTTTTTTTTATTTGTTTGTTTTAAAATAACAATCTTGCATAATAGAGCTTTAATTAAACAAAACATTCCCCCAGACCCATGAAGACCAAATCTGCAAATACACCAGTGATTTTGTATGTTTAAATATCATCATCATCATGTCCATCCTCATGAATGTGTGAAAGACGAGAGAGGGTGGGTGGAACAGACTACGGGGAAAGGTGTTGTCCAGGTATACTGTAGCTGCCCCTGCTGCTAGCCCACTGTGTAACTCCATGGGGTAAACTAATGGCACCCCAGCCCAACTTCCTCTGTGGTTCAGTTTTAATTAAACTAGCATTGTTCACATTTTACTAGATATATTTTTAGAACATTCCTGTCCTAAACAACCAAGTGTAATTTGAGCTGCAGGCTTTCCATGAATAACAACTGTGATTTTATGGTAGGCGGGATCCCGGGAAAGGGGCTGGACAGGTATTGTAGCCCCTGTGGTGAGACCCACTGGGCAGCTCTTAAAGGCACAATGCATGGTGGAACTGTCAGTTATAAATCAAAGCTGTATTTTTATTTATTGTAATCTCCAGATATTTATTTTTTGTTCTAATGTGTCCATAGGCTGTCCTCTGCCAGTCAGTTAATTAAAAAAAAAACGAAAAAAAAAAAACATGAACTTGAAGAATCATTGTGTGCCGCAGTTAAAACCATTTCAACTTACTCGTCAGATTTTAGGTTTTTGAATAATTCAGTGGATAACTGCAAGAGGTTTCAACATGTTTCTAAAAACAAATTTAAAAAGTAATTCAAAACAATTTTACAAAATTTTGCCTTTATTAGATAGAACAGTGAAGAGAGACAGGAAATGCAGGGAGGGACATGCAGCAAGGGTCCAGCCAGATCAGTCGAGCTTGGGATTCACTGCTCAGGGCACTAAAGGCCATGTGGTACGCAATCTAACTATTCAGCTATCCAGTTCAAAAAGAATAGAACTGATTAAACTACCATATTAATAAATAGTTTACTATAATATAAATTATATGTCCATACAGGAAAATAATCCATCACAGCAAAGCTTTTTCTTTTGATTTGATCAAAGCTTTAATTGTTGTTGTTGTTTTTGCTGCCTCCAAATCAGGTGTTTTCATGTCAGTGTGACCACTATGTTGCAGTCTACATGTTGCAGTCTCATCACATTTATTTCTTAAGTTTTTTACATGTCTTTCTATTGAACAGCAGCTTCAAGCTAGGTGGCAACATATTCTGCATTTGACTAATGTAGTGGAACTTTCATCATGTCAAGGGGGTATCTAAGGGAAATTGTGCTTATTGTTTTTCTTTAGCAACAGAGCCAGTGTTGTTTTTGGCCATGGATCATCTGCCTGTGATCCTTTTTTATGCCATCTGACCTCTGGCATCAGAGCAGCAGTTATGGAAGCACTTCCTCCCTGCCAGGAATTCAGCGAAGCAATTAACAAAAATTCTCTCTGATGTCTTATCTGTGTGTGTGTGTGTGTGTATGTGTGTGTGTGTGTGTGTGTGTGTGCGTGTGTGTGTGTGTGTGTGTGTGCGTGTAGTCAGAAATGGAAAGAGAGCAGAGGTATTATGATGCATTACAATGTAGCAGAAACACCAGCAGTTACTTTGCCAGTCAAGGGAATCACAGATCTGTGTTTTGAAGGCTATGGACTAATTATTCTGGGATGTGTAAACTAAACCTTATCTCAGAGTATATTAGGGAACATGGAAACAGCCATTACATGAGTTTCAAAACATGTTTTCACATCACCACTTTTACACCACAAAAATACACTGACCTGCCGACCTCATCTTTTAAAGGAGATTTTTAAACCTTTACATAACAGACATGGCAAAGTTTTATCTGATAGCATCAGAACACACTCCTAACCTGTCCTGTGCTTACCGCAAGCTGACCACATTTGAATATGAATAACCCTTGTAATCAAGGTGTACAAACCCCCATTCACAATCAAACAACCCTGGCTGTAAACTGTAGACTCCTGTTATTTGAAGGGCTGAAGCTGTAAAGTTAAACTAAAGTGCAGTGAGTCTTCTTTAATCTGACCTCTATCAGGCCCCTCCTATGAAACCCTGATAGTCTAAGCTTCATCACTGCATATAATATGCCAGACAAATCATATATATATATATAAAAAAAGAGAGAATGGCATGAAATGGAAATGGAATAGATATTAATATGTTTTCTTAAGCTGAGCAGATGAAAATGTTTTGCATGGTTAGTTACCAGAGTTATTGATCTTCCCACCAATTCAGTCTGCATAGTTATAGTAGTCTATATATGTTATTTTATCATCAGAAAATGTTAAGAGTTTTAAAGTGCATTTAAATACATACAGTGATGGATGATAGTTGGATATGTGTTTCAGATTTTCTTTAATTCAACTGATGCAGTAACAGAAATTTATGAGGAAATAAAAATTTTTGAAATTTCAAAGCAATCCATCCAACAGCAGTTGAGATATTTCAGTTTGGACCACAGTAGCGAACCAATTGACCGTTGAGTTTTTTGTGACATCCTGACAGAAGCTGAGAAAAATGTTTTGGGTAATTGAAGGGAGAGGTGGTAACAAGCATGGAACTGTACCTCCAGGCATAGAAAAAGTAGAGCTGTGAATTAGCATCCCACTGTTTTTGGTGGAGTCGGCTCTCTACTTAACTCATGAGATGAGGTGGGGCACTGGCTCCCTTGCTGAGCTCAGGTGTGTCCAGGATGGGTGGACAGCATGACCAATGAAAACTGGATGAAGTAGACAATTGTTACTGCATATTCTGAATGCCAAGATTTCAACCATGCAAGCTCTCTGGATGTCAGTGGTCTTGAGAGCTGTATTAGATTTGGGGACACAACTCTCCCTTAAAAACTATTTAGGTGAGATAAGATCAGCTTTGGGTGTAACTCTTAGTTCATCAGCCAATCTTACTACATTATTTTAGCTTCCTTTTGCCAAATTTTCTGGTGTCAAGACGCACAATTGAATCTCAGGATACATCAAAATTGGTGATGTTGACTAGCTAAAACTGTTTTTAATAAGTTAATAAGTTTAAACAGAGTTTGAGGTTTAATGACAATAGTGAAAGTCATAATAATCAAGTTACAGAGTCTTTTTCCTCTCAATACACTGATCATCGTTCTACTGTACATCCACTGTTGTTTATCACGGTTCTCTGTAAACATGGTGCCTATACACTAGAGCTATTTGTCACTGCATGTTCATAAGAAGGGTACATTCTTTAAAGGGTGGTTAGTCTTGTTGCAAATATCCCACACAGAGAGATACCAGTTTACTATGAGTCATAAGTGCTTTGATCAGTAACCTCTGCACAGGCACACACAAGTAAATTCTCAATAAAGCCGGAAACAGTGGAAATAACTCTAAAAGCTCACAGGCTCAAGGCAGATTTAGCATAATGTGCAATCTGTTAAGCAATAGTCACATCATACTTACCCATTTTATTACATTTATTTTGGTGCTATGGGTCCTATTTCCTCTTCCTAACAGTTAATTTGGATTTTCAGATACATGCAAATATAATATTTAATATCTGTATGAGTTTCAGTGAGTCACTATCCTTTTCTATCGTTGATGTTGGTGGTTACACAAATAACCCTAGCTCCAAGCTCCTTAGCTGAAGCTCAGCTATCACTGTCTCTGTACATAGTTTAATGCTTTTGTCTAGTTAAAATGTCCGGTTACAAAAAAAATAAATCCACTCCTTCCAACCAATCACAATCCAGAATTTTCAGTGCCCGTGGTATAAGTAAAAGATTATTCCCAACAAGTTGAACATTCTACTTACACCGTGGCCACATGCCAACAGTGTCATGTAGTCAGATTTAAAATGAAATTTACTTATTGTTGTACCGTGGGGTATGTTTCAAAGTTTGTTTGTTCTGTGTAGTTTTGGTCACATTTGATTTCATTTTTACCATGCACCTGTCACATCTACAGACTACCACTGGAGCTAATATTATCTTCTTTCGTACTTCCTCCTACTGCTTGTTGATTTGGACATCTAGATTCACACAAACGTAAAACACATCTAAAATTAAATGTGCATTAGAGAGTAAGAGTTGTGTAGCTATTTTGATTGTTGGTTACACATAAAATACCAGCACTGAGTTCTGTAATTAAACCTCATTGTTACCATGCCAAGAGCATTAATTTAGGCCAGAAGTTAACACTACAAGCAATTCCTGAATCTATCAAGATGTTCGTTTGGAGGTTTTACAAGATTTAACAAGTTTTGAGAAGCATTATTTAAAACAAGAGAAGATCAGGAAACAGAAAGCCTCCATACTAAAATATATACAAGATACAATATACTTAAAGAGATTAGGGACTGTCTCTAATATAAACTAAATTTGAAATAAAGGCCTGGTTCTCTGCCACTGAAGTAAATACAGGAAACCAATATTTTATTCTCCTAGACTTGGAGTCAAAACTAGAGATTATTTTGTCAACATTTTTACAGTAAATATCTCAACATGTGCAACTACACCACGTATTGCTAAAAATACAACCTCTCAGAATTTAACAGAAGTAATGGTATTACTCATAAGCCAGTTAGAGAACAGTTAGATCAAAAAATAAGATATGCTTGACCTGTAGGAAAACATGAAACAGACATTTTTGGTCCTAATAAAGCTGTGATGACACTCATTGGTATAATACAGCTTAAACCTAATTGTAACCAGCTAAAACTGTATCTTTTACTAACAAAAAAAGATATGTACACACATGCAAGCAAAGCCTGAATGCACCTGAGTGTACAGAGATGCTTTATCAATTATGAATGACTTCACTTGCCACACATCGACTTGTTGTGTAAAGGATGGTTATATGCAAATGAGTTTCCTGTGAATTCGACTGTCAGGTTGATGACTATCCACTGGTTCACAGTAAACACTGTAAAATGTGATTTCCACCCTACAGAATGACCAGTGTATATCAGCTACCTACTGTTTAATCTAATCTGGGCCTCGCTGAGCGTGTGCAGACTAACCTTTGAACCTAGCTGCAGGTGTAGTAGCTATGTTAAAGTGGTTGTTTATATCATCAGATGAAACTGTGAGGTGACACTGCACCTAGACCTCCTGACCTGTTGAAATTTCTGCCAACTTCCTCTTTCCAGTGAGTGTTTCAGGTGTGGTGTGACACAATGGGAACTCCTTATCACTTAGCTGAAATGATTTTCCATGGAACCCACATACACACATAACACATACACACACTCTAGGGTGTAGTCAGCAATTTTATTGCATCAAACTACTTTCTATCTATTTTCTTTTGAAATGCCTTTCACAGTATGTGCTAAAATGACACACATCTACACCAATGTTTTTAGGACATTTTCAATAAGCTTTTCAATAAGCTCTCCATCTATGTTACGCACACTTGTACTTGTATGTAATGTACCTGGTCTGGAGAATATAAAAAAAAATGTGTCAAAAAATGTGTGTAGAAAGGCCAAAACAGACCAAACCAAAATAGGCATTCATTAGTCATGTACTTTGTCAGTTCTTACTTATTTTGCCCAGGTCAGTGTTTAAGTTTAAAAACAGGTTGTTAATCATTCAAGGTTTTTAACTATCAAATACTAAACTGCTTCCTTAGGATTGTGTTGGGATGGCCTGGTAACATAGCAACAACTCAACAAACAATCAAATCGCATGATCATCAAATAAAATACAATTCATTATTATATATTAAAAAGTAATGTAGTTTTTAGCTCCACTGTCTCTCAGCTGCACTATAAAAATTCAGCTTAAATATAAGGACATAAATATAAATAAATAAAAGTTAGTGTTAATATAAAATGAAGCATTCATATACACACAGCAGACTCAGGTGTGCAACCTTCTAAACACAGATAATAACCCAAATGAAGACTACCCAGATTCACATTTGCCCTTTTAATCAATGAGATTTAATGACTGTATTATTCTGTCCTCATTGTGACACTATTCATATGTATCACCATGTGTTTTGTTAGCATGCAGTGTCCCCATTAATTATGAAGTGTTTCCATCCATCGGAGTGAAGCACTTGTACCAAATGTACCTGGGTACAAAACTCTCAGGAAAATTACAGTTTGAAATCTGAATGGATTTTGTGCGGGCTTGTTTTCATCCAGACTGCAGCTGGACAGGAGAATGTAAAGCATACGTTTTGTTTAGAAAATTGCTCTGTGAAGGACAAGAGGGCCAATTAGAGAGACGACAGTAATCTGGCTGTCCCGTCTTAACAAAAGATTTTATGTGAGAATCCTTGTAATTATTCTCACATGTTTTTTTTTTGTTTGTTTGTTTGTTTGTTTTTTATAAACATTTTGGTTTTGTTCAGATTCAGGCTGCAGATTTGATTTAACTGTAAGTACTGAACAGTACTCTGTGATTGGTTATCAAATGTTTTGCCTAGCCTGCTCTCCCAAAACCAGCAGTTGTATTCAACTACTTCAACATTCAAAATGTAATTTACCTATAGGCCCATGAAATGGCGCACATTCTATATCCAGCATAATGACATTTACACCTTCATCACTAACACAGTCATACCACACTGCTCTAGGTTCCTCCAGGTTTCTCCAGTTTTAGCAGTCAATGAAATTTGGTATATCACATGTTCATGAAATGAACACATGTGACAGAAACAGCTGGATGACTGTTTTTGCAAGTTTTAGAGGAACACCTTTTACTTTCCATTTTTTGAGATTTTCAGTACATTCAGTTTTTAATTGTATCTATTTATTATAATGTTTTCATGCCTTATTTCCATCTCACCCATCACATCTCATGTTTTGGCTCTGAGCCATTCTGACATACAAACTGTCCTAAAACTCTGCTATGAGGAATCCCCCAGTCCTTATTTTTCCATTCTGATTCAAATTATGTAATACACATATAATACCTAATCCTAACCCTAACCCAATATTTATATTTTACTCTACACTGCACAGTGCACAGTTAGCCTAGACCAAAAGAAAATTAAAAGCCACTTAAATTAAGATATGTGTACCATCTGAAAGGCTCTATATTAAGACAATGTACCTTTAATGTTTGAGTGTGTGGTCTATTGGAGCAGGAAGGTTAGCTGTTCAAGAACTTTTATGTGTTGACGTCATGAGAGTACAGCATCAAGAGTATAATTGATTGACTGCAACATTCAACATTTTTCTGTCATTAAATTGTATAAATGAGTGTATTGGCCAATCAGAAAACTTGTTAGTTAGCTGATGAACAGAACTGCTTTCATGTCCTCTGAAAGTCAGGCCAGAAAGTACACAACGGCTTGGAAATGATTGTGTGAATTGGACAGGATATTCAGTATCCAGTATCCATTTATCAGTTAATTTAACAGATCAGTAACAGATTATATTGTCTTGTGGCTAATGGCTCTTTGAGGCTGTATTCAGGCTCAGAGTTACTCTGAGCTAAATGCTAATGTCAGCATGTCTGTATGCTAAAATTCAGCATGTTCAAATGGATGTAAATAACATGCTGTACCACCAACCGAGTTCAGCCTACACAGGATATCTTTTTGTTATCTGGTTTAATCTGGTTTTGTATGTTTGTTATGTTAGCATGACTTTAGATAACTTCAGTATACTCAGTATATTTCAGCAAACCATCCAATAGCTGTTGAGATATCTCAGTCAAAATCACAAATGTGAACCTCATGTTGGTGCTAGAGGATCACCAGAATTATTAGGATTCATCTTCTGGTGAACAAGAATGCCTGTAAATAATTGCATAAATCATTTCAGTAGATGTTGATATAATTCACCAGACAAGAGGAAGCTTTGAAGTGTTGGTGGCACCACAATCAGGACACAACAGTCAGGAGATCTGCAGAGACATTAGAATTTGAATATCCGCACTAGATTTCACTGCAACCTCTTCAACTTGAGATATTTCATAGGATAAGTGGAAGCTTTGAGATATTTATGACTGGACCAAAGTGGTGGACTAACCAGCCAGCCATCTACAGAGCCATGCCACTAGGATGGCTAAAAATGTTTAATCTCCCATATCTTAAACATCCATGTGCTGGGGGCAAAGACTTTTTACTTTTTCTTTGTCCTTTGTGTAAGCAATATAACCCCTAACTGAACCCAGCATTTCCATGCATGAAAGGAGCTTGTGTGTTTGTGTGTGTGTGTGTGTGTTTATGTATGTGTGTGTGTGCATGAGAGAGAGAGTGCACATGCTTTTTAGGACTTTTAAGGAAGTATCCAGACTACTTTAGAGCTTTAGGATTCCTCCACTTCCGACTGGCTTGACAGGTGAGGG
Organism: Lates calcarifer; assembly: GCF_001640805.2. Lineage (NCBI taxonomy): Eukaryota > Metazoa > Chordata > Actinopteri > Centropomidae > Lates > Lates calcarifer. Next base: position 20,394,412 of record NC_066836.1, on the reverse strand, counting down.
CATTTTCTTTGATCCTAGGGCTCACCCCTGAGAGTACAGCAGGTGATGACACTGACAGAGGGAGCAATGCTCTGGAGAATGAGAGGGAAAGGAGGGGAAAACAAAGGGAACTAGAGAGAGAGAGAGTAGGACAGATTGTAGTGGTGAAAGAGAAAAATGAAGAGGAGAGGGAGGGGGCGAGATTAAGGAAGTAAGAGGTTACTCTGGAGGGCTTTAGTTACGTAGGTAGAGAATACAAAGTGTCAAGAAAAAAGAGGATGGAGAGGTCACTCCATCCAAAGAGCTGCATTTCACTGTCACAGGGTGACAGGTGAGAGGGCCTGGGAGTTATAAAGTGTAACACAGATAGAGGATAATATGTCACTGAAGGCTTGTACTCTAAAAAAAAATATGTAAGGTCAGTGCCTTTGCTTAAAGGACCACTTCCTCAATAACAAGATGAAAATAGTCTTACTTTGTCACTTAATTATTTTTATTTATTTATTTTTTTTGGTAACACAGTTGCAAAACTGGAAGAGTACAGTTGTTGCAAAATATTTGTTTTTGCTTTCACTATAAATTTCATCATTTGCTATGTCAGTAATGAGACATCATAACAAGTGTCAGAATACAGTATGGCATAGTAAATTGGCTGTGTCACCACTGGTTATTAGTTTGAAAATGAATGCAATCAGAAATAGTAGTAGTAGTACAGTTTACAGTAACTGTTTATTTTCAGTGTCATAACGCAGTCGACACAGAGACAAGTTGTACTTGATCTCCCCAGTGATAACAGTATTCTTGTTTATGTCCATCAAGGAAAAATGCACCTGGAAATCCTATGAAAAAGACACTCCTTGATGAAAGGTAGGTAGGTGGTTTTTGTCAGTATATCCATGGTTACAGTGTGAACAGAAAGTTCAAGCACCTCGTCCACAGTATGACTCTTCATGGTAATGATTCATCATGAAAAGAAACACTGGCCAACAAAAACCAGGCTCAGGTGTAGCCCACAGCTAACTGACTGAACTGACTGAATTCATGGCAAAATTACTATCCCTATTTACATCATCCAAAGCATAATGTGACCCTGGTGGTAAAATCTCTGTATATTAATATCATAAAATGAATATGAGAGAGCAAGAGTGACAAAATCCATGAAAGATTCAGTTTATCTGTGAAATAGAATAAAATTTAAATTAGTCATTATAACCCTAGTTCTATGAGCAGAGATGGGGGCCTGTCACCCTGCAGCTCCATGACTTACTCCTGTCTATCTGTTTTAATGTGCTTAGAAAGAGTTAGAAAGAGCAAAATGTAACAAACTGCAGTGGAAATAGACTTAGTCAATTAATCATGGTGTACACAAAATGTGATTTAAACATCTACTGAATATTCTGCTCCACTAAGGAAATAAAAAATTTCAGCAAACAAAAACATCAAATCTGTGTGGGCTGATAAGGAGACTGTAACCTTCCTCGACTGACTAAACTTTAAACTATGTCATAGTTGTAATAAACACTTCCGTAAGAAGTTCTAATTTTAGAGTACAGAAGATAAAAGGCATATACTACAGGTAGTAGAGGGAGGGTGAGGAGTGTAAAAGACATGTTGTTGGACCATGCGAGGTGTCCCCTGACTAACTGCTCCCGTCCTCAGGGCACACAAGGTGTCAAGAGGGCAGAGGTCAAGGCTATCTGTCTGTCTCGGGTGAAACTCATTCACTTGTCTCAGTAAGCCTTACTCTGATACTGTTCAGGGATTCACATGCATACCCTGGTTGGCATTTTACCACATTAAATGCTCTGTGAGAACTAAAATTGTCATCAACTTACATGAAGATTTAAAGTTTGTTCCCCTCATAGTCATCTAAGATATGATAATTTTAATACAGGATGTCAGACTCTCACCAGCAGAAGTCATGAGACAGGATGTTGTTGAGTTTCTCTTTATACACCTCTTGTTATTGGTGACAGTGTTAATACAGTGCATGTACACAAAACAAGTTTTGAGGTTTTTTTTAAGTATGTGACCTTTAACACAATTACAAAGGATCATTCATTATTTGTTAGTCAGTTATAAGCAAGACATTCCTGATCTTGTTTGACTTGAATGTAGTATTGATCACAGCTGATTAGTAGTGCGCAAGACTTTCCAAAACTAAACGCATACGCACATTTTTTTTCATGTGATTGGGATATGACAGGAAAAACATCTCCAGGGTCTGGCAGGACAGGAATCATAATAACACTAGGTTGGTTTTTATACATAAATATGAAGTTCTGCTACAAAAAAAATGGTTTTGTCTTTTTTTAATCCTTTTTCGTTTTCTCTTGTCTACTCTGGTGCTTGGCTGCCGGTTGTTGCAGGTACATATCACACCAAATATTGTAAATAAAAACGTTTGCAGCGGAACACAAAGTAAACAGAATGGAAAGGGATGGGAGCCATTCTTCCATGATTAGGACGGGGCAAGAATTTTAATCTTTTTTTTTTTTTTTTTAATTGTGTCATGAGATTGGGATGGGTCAGGAGTATTTTTGTGGGAGTAGGATATGACAGGGGTGAAATCTGCTCCCATACATAAACAAACACTCGCATTCTCACAGTCCTGAAAGCCATCTTCACCTGGATATCAAGTCCTGACACTTGACACTGCAGTTACTGTAACACTATCCCTTCTATATATACACACACACACATGCACACACACACACAAACATAGTTTAGCTCCACTACCCCAGTGGGAACACTCATTGACATATCGTCACCCTCTTAAAATAATTGCCTAAGTCATTTTTTCTGATTTTTCAGGAAACACAAAAAACTGAACCACTTGTTGAATATATGATATTTACTAACAATTTTAATCAAAACAGTTATAACAACAGATGCCTATTGACATACAAACCAGAAGGTCAGTCAAACATGGAACATGAGAGAATTAAATAAATTAAAACTAAAAAAGTCACATTCTTGACATAGGCAATTATACTAAAGGGGTAGAATGGCACAATCTGTTTAACTGAGGATGTAGGCAATTTTACCAGAGGTGGCCAGCATCATGAGGAGATGATTTAGGAAAAAAATCATTTTTGTAAAAAAATGACTTAGGCATTATTTTAAGAGGGTGACGATATTGCATTCCCTTGTCCCTTACTCTAACCTTAAACATCACAACTAAATGCCTAACCTTAACCTTAACCTTAACCCTAACTTAATTAGCACAATTAACCTGAACCCTAAAACCAAGTCTTAACCCCTCTCTACCCAGGGGGATCTCAGTTTTTGTCCCCATGTAATAGAGTGCATTCTGGTTAAAGTCCCAACTGGGACAAAAAACACAAGCTCACACACACATACACATACAGTATACAGTATTTCCCTTGGAAATAATCCAAAATCGGCTCATCTCATCTTACAAACTTACAAAACAACAGCAGTGAAAGGTAACAGGATTCTGTTACAGTTTGTGTGTGTGTGTGTGTGTGTGTTGCCTTTTCGTGATAACCTGTCTGTTTGGGGTGGGGGTGGGGGTATGATTTCCAGAGTGGATGAGCTCCCATAGGAAACCAATGAGTCCCATCTGTGTGGGGAAGGCCTGAGGCGTTAAACCAAAGAAAGGTTCCAGCCACAACAGTTAGCTGCTCTGCCTCTGGGGAGGATTAATGAGGTTGCACCAGCCTAGGGCGCATATCACATCTGTGGTATCTTGGTCCTCACATGTACCTGTCTTGCTGCCTGTCTGACTGGCTAACTTTGTGTTTGTGATGTTTCCTTCTGATAAAACTGGAAACTCCACAGGTAGTAAATTTTAAATAAAAAAGACAAAGGACTGTAATTTCACGGATGAGCTATAATGTCATTTGACCTTTCTTGTGGTTAACAGTCATAGCTTAGGATGTACACAGACTGTTGTAGCGTGCATTTATTTTTTGATTTCTATTGAGCATGTGAGCAAGCAAGTGACTAAATGTAATATTTAATTAAATGATTTGGAGTTGTATCTCTGGCCACTTAACAAAAGTAAGCCCAGAATTTACTCTCCTTTTAATTGTGTTTGTCACCAACTCCCAAGGAGAAAATCTGGCTTTTAAGCTACTTAATACTGAACTATACTCCCAAGCTAATTGCTAACATTGTCTGTGTGCAGACAGACAAAACATGCCACTGCATGTAAGTCACTTTCTGTTTCAAATAAACTGTGAAACACAGGCACAACCACATTTGTCATGTGCATACAATGTCACAGTTTAATATAAATGTTTAGGTAGCTTGCATTAATACACACTAAGATAATATTTTCTCACATACTACAGCTACCCTATTGCCAAACAAGAATGTTGATATTGGATCATTCTGAAAGCCCAGATTAACATGCAACAGAGAAACCGCATCAATCAAGCTTTTCCAAGTAACAGTAATGAATAGGAACAAGTTCTGTGATAACATTAATTACTCAGGCTTCTACTGTAAAGCATATGTATCTACTAACTATTTTGTCAACCTGCATGCTCCTGACTGAGCCTAACTCAACATGCGTGAGTGACAGGTGTAAGAGAAAGCCATTCATAAACTAACATACCAACAAATACTGTCACAGTCAGATTCACGCCTACAGGCATTTAAGAGTTTAAAACTGGCATGACCCACACATCCATGGAAGGAAGCAGAAAAAATACAGAGGAATGGCAGGACCTTCCTCCTGTGATGCTACATTACAAACTAATGAGTCACCCTTCTGCCCCTACTGTAAAGCACATCATATCTAAATGAACAATCATCTGTTTAGACTTTACACAGGGCTTGGATTTATTTTCAAAACCAGATCCTTATTTTTTATTTCCTCCGAATGAATGTAAAACAGAAATAAAAAATAAAAATCCATGTAGTACAGCCATTACTTAACAAGCAGTGTTTTGCCAGGAACATGGAAGTAAACTACACAAAAGCACAGTACAAACAAACCAACAAAAAAACCTGTAACCTAAACATTTAATGATCCACTAATCTGTAACATGACCTGAACACATGAACATCTTCAAATTTCTTTAAATCTACTTCTCTATCCATCTTTAGCTGCAGTTTTTAGGTTGCAGGAGGTACAGCTATGTTAGATTTTAACTTGAAATGGCACAGTGTATTACACAGATACACTTTTTGTAAAATGTCATGGCAGTTTCAGTTAATTCTAATCATCTTCAGCAAAGCATCACCTCAAGGAGGTGAACACTGGCCTGCAAATCAGCACCGTTGGCCAATAGTGAGTTATTCTGACAGTGCTGACTTTTGAGGAAATGGAGCTGAGGAGTCCTAAGTACCTGTTGAACCACTTCAGTTGTACTCTGTTGGATGAAAAGGGATTCCGCAAAAGAGCAATGATTTGCTGACTGTGTGAACTTTTTACCCCCTTAGATTTGCTAACTAACCATTAGCAAGCTTGTTAGGTCAAAGAGCTTTACTTTTCCTGTCCATTTACTTTTCATTGAACAGAATGCTAGGAAGATGTAGGGAGAAAAGCTTTGGTAGCTATTGTGACTGACAAGGGTTAGCCCAGCCAGGCCAGCTAGCTAGTAAACGGTTAGTTCACCAGCTGTTCTAGCAGCCAGCAAACCCAATGTTTAATCACTATGTCACCAAGTTGCCACCCCTCACATTTTGTTTGGTCAACTGAATGCCATTTTACATTTTACAAGTCAAAAGGCTCAGAAAAAACACATCTAGGAAGCCTTTGTGATGGACTGAATTCCAGGTGCTTCAACCACATAGGGAGGTGATGAGACATATTTCTTTTTCTTTTCTTTATTTAAGTATTTTTTTCAGGTTCTTTTGCCTTTATTGACAGGACAGTGAGAGAGAGACAGGAAATGGGGAGAGAGTAGGGGAACGGTCCAGCCAGATTGGGAGTCGAGCCCACATGGTATGTGCCCTAACCATTCAAAGTGTAACTACATCTACAAGCAGTCTGTGTGAGTAGTCTACCCTCTACAGGCTCTGTCCTCTGTGATAATGGCAGATAAAGTTGCACTGCAATTACACTGACATTAGACATCACTCTCCCTGTCACTTCAGACAGGGGCAAAAGAGAGCGTTGAGCTGTTGTAGTGTTTACCTGATCTCTGATCAGTTGGGTGACTGAGTGATCTGTGTGGCAGCGTGAGTGAGAGCAAAATGATACAACTTATATCTTGCTCATAGTTGCTCATGTACATGCCATTCATTCATCCAAGTGTTTCTGTTCTATCTGAGGACAGTTGTTAGCTAGCTAACTAGCTATTATTACCCACTGCCATTGTGTATTTGGCTAATGGAGACATGTGGAGACTGAGTGTAATGAATGTCTGTTACATCTCATCTGGATTTTAACTAGATAGAGACACTTGACATAATAAATGTGAATGGGTCCTAAGATTTGATTAAGACTTGATTGATTTAGACTTAATCAGACTGCAGCCAAAGACAACACAACACAACATGAATGCATCAAGTAGTCAACACAAAATCTAAATTAAATTACAACATTACTCCCACCACCTCTTAGCTGTGTTATTCCCGGCACCTACTGGAAATCTTATTTCTTTACATGATCAAGATTTTGGTTTCTGGTATTTCATATCAGTCGTGCAATTTCATAAACACATGGGCAGATTTCACAGAGAGATGCAATCATACAACAAGCTGATGTAATATTCCCACCTTTTCCCGTAGGACCACAGCCCTAGATTTAGGGCTGCTACAGCTTGATCGTGCATCTAAATTGCACAGTTTTATATGATCAGGTAGGATTTCTCTTGAAACTATCACATCTTCCAAGAATTGTCATGATCTGGTCTTCTCTTGCTGCTTCTTTTTCTGTAATATTTACCTCCACTGTTGATTTTCCACATCTGGAGTGACTCATCACTGACAGATGAAGTAAGATCAGAGAGAAAATATACTGCAATCTGCTGCTGATGTTTATATAAAGTTTTTTTACTCCCCTCTCAGTTCTTCTGAGGGAGATGTACATTTTAGCAGTGAATATGACAGAGGGAGGAAGGGATGGACATATCCAAAACACTGCTCTGTGTAACACATCAGTGCTCAGCATGCCTAGGTGACTCACCTTTAATGGCATTGCTTTTTCTTTTTTGTCAATCACCCTTTTCTCTCTGCACCACCCAAAGTGTCCGTAGATTCTGAACTGTACTCTTTAAGTATAATAATAGAGCAGCAAACTTGGTTTTAATTACTCTGCACCTTACACTTTGGCATGGAAGAGCCAACCCAGCAAAATTCATAAGATATTTGATGATGATCCATTTTAGTGTCATAATCAGTGATTTTACTTTATACTGTGTCTGAATATCAGCTACATGTCTCTGAATCAGATGATGGTTGCTTTAAATACATGAATCCACCTTATAGGAACTTTGTGCAGGTAAATATAAATGCATGTGAACATGGTAATATCTGTATTAGCTGCTGCTGCTGCTGCTGTGTGTGTGTGTGTGTGTGTGTGTGCGCTAACCTACAATAATACAGCAGCCTCAACTTCATATGTTTACCCACTGGTTATGAACACTGCCATCTACCCTGTTCCATCAGTACTAATGGTGTAATTGACTGTTGGTTTTTCTCTTCATGTGGTTGCAGCAAGTGATGCTATCTGCAAACCACAGGCGCCATTTCTGGGCCCAACCAATAGAAAAGAAGAAAATGAAATAGAAGAAAAACTAACAACAACTGCCAATTTGCTTTCTGGCAAAATGTGTGGTCTGTTAATAAAGCAGTCGTGACGTTTTGTGCTGGACTCAGGAGCGGTGGCTGTTGTGAATAGGTGTGTGACAGAGATACAGTACACTGCTTCCTTTAGACCTTTTTTTTTTTTAAGTATATAACCATGATAGCTCCTTAACACACATAATTAAGCAAGACCAATAGGTGATTTTTCCTGAAAAACATTTTTGTTCTTTGTTTAATATTTCCATAAACTGAATACTTTTGTAGTAGTAATAATAGTTTGGACTGTTGCTCAGACAAATGGAAACATCTGAAGGCATCACTTTGTGTTCTGAGAATTGAAATGGCCATTTTCAGTATTTTCTGACATTTTATAGACAAAATGTTTAATTGGGTGATCGAGACAAGAATCGGTATATTACCTGGTGATAAATTGTTGGTTGAAGGCCTGGTTGATAGAAAGAGAAAAACAAGTTTTTGACTAATCTAATAGCATTTCTATCACAACCTAGAGTGGCAGCAGTTATTATTATTGCAGTCACATAACTATGGAAATTAATTCTAATTGTCCATCCATCCATTATCTATACTGCTTATCCATTAAGGATCACGGGGGGCTGGAGCCTATCCCAACTGACACTGGGTGAGAGGCGGGGTACACCCTGTACGGATACAGGGCCAACACATATAGACGAACAACCATTCATATTCATATTCACACCTACAGACAATTTAGAGTCACCAATTAACCTAAGCTGTCTCTGGACTGTGGGAGGAAGCCAGAGTACCCGGTAAGAAGCCACACAGGCACAGGAAGAACATGCAAACTCCACATAGAAAAGCCCTAGACTCGAACCTGGAACCTTCTTGCTGTGAAGCAACAGTGCTAACCAGCGTACTGCCCAATTCTCATTTTAAAAACTGTAAAGAAATTAGATCAGATACGATCTGTTGACAACATTCTGTTGACTTTTACATTTGCTCTTCTAGACAAGTAATGAATATAGATCTGTGATGTTCCTGTGGACTACATATAGGCCCTGGGTACAGGGCCCTAACCTTTCAATATTCTGCTGGAATAATCTGTCAAAAATACATATTTTTGAAAACTTTATATAATATTTGTGAGTCACATAAAAGCTTGTTATTTTTTATCCTCCCAATTTTCCTTGATATAGTGGTCAGAAATAATTAAAGTGAGGGACACGCAGTGGGCCAGATGAAACAAATATGGTTTGCTGTACTACATTTTTTTTTCCAGAGATATTTCTTCTCAATGGGTGGAGCACAATAATGATGATCTGTCCAAGATCCCTTCACATTCATGTACTATTTTTATTTCTTGCCATTTTATTTGAGTGTCTCACTTTTAAAAGCAGAATCAGTGTCATGTGTAGTACCCCCAAAAGTTGATGCTAATAGTTTTGTAGAGATCTGATGAATGATGCATAACTAAATATTAACCTTGTAACGTTAGCACTGTGTGTTCATTTTGTTGGGGATGTTGTTACAGTACATGATGTGGTTGATTAATAATCACGCAAAGTTTTAAAGTGTCTTATATAACATTGTTTCATCTGGAACAAGTGGCTACACCTATCAAACATGCAGGCATGCAACATCATTAACCAAAAGCATGCCAAACCGTTGTGGTAAGTACATGTGCAGCCAAAACAATTAGACTTGTCCAAGCAGATCCTCTATTATATAACCACTTTGCAGGTTCCATTGAAACAACAGGAACAATTTCGTAACAACTCAAGTATAATATGTATTCAATGAGGCTCAACACGTTGTCAGCGCCAAGCACTGTTTAAACAAAACTCATCACATGCTAATTTGTGTGAGAATTAAATTAAAACATTATACACACACTGTATTTAATGAACCACTGGGGCAGCTCTTTCCTCATGGTCTCTGTGATAAATTATATAATGACGCTTGTGTTTCTATCAGCATACATAAAGCAAAACTTGTGTGCTAGTTTGTGAGTCAGTTCAAGAAATTACAGTTTAAATGCCATGCTTTCTGAAGAGGCACTCCTCTACAATACATCTGATGTACAGTACTTCCACTCTAAGCAGCCAGTGGCCATGGGTTTTGTTTTACTCTTGCTACCGATCTTTCAAGTTAAGATAAGCAGTAGGGGAAATCCATTAATGGAAAATAAAAGTAAAATGTACATTTATGAAAGTAACTATACATGGTGATACAAAAAAATATGTTCTTAAAAGCATTAAAAACCCTGGCTGAGAAGACAGAAACAAACCCTCATCTTTCTTGTTGTTTTAAAGCAGTTTATGTGGGAAAGAGATTGAGATGTGCTCATCTGAGAGAGATAATATTTAATTTTCTTTTCAACTCCTGTGACATTCTACTTTATCATTGTCACAATCTTTTCAAACAAATTCTGTGGAAAAATGACAGCATGTTTATCTTACATAACCACTTATCAAAGCACCAAAGACAACTCGCTGCAACAAGCCAGTTCCACACAGGAGGATAAAAAGCAACTGAAATATTAAATATGAAATTAGAGTAGAGAAAGTGAGTGGAGAAAAGAAAAAGAAACAGGAACAAAATGTATATAAACAAACAAGACACCAATTAAAAGAAGAGGAACATTTTTCAAAAGTAGTGAGTCAACCCTACTGAATGTCATCTCTGCCAATTTGTGGTGGACAGGCTGGACAACTCAGAATGCTAGGTGAGATAGCGCCTTCTCTCTAACTGAAATGCAACAGGCCAGAGTCTGATAAGAGCCATGAAGAACTGTCCAGCCCTCTGCATGTGCTACATGAATGAGGTGATAACACAGCTCAACATGCAGGATTCTTAGAAAACACAACAAAGCATCGAGTGCTGATGAGCAGAAACCTTCTCACCTATGGGATCCTTGTTTCCAAGTATCATGTAGATTATTTTCAGTTTTCAGTTGAACTTGACAGTGTGTCGATCAGGCACATTTACAGACAGACAGACAGAGGAAGAAATTAGTGTGGGAATGATAATTTCTTCTTAGAATTTGACTACAACTATATCACATACTGCATTACATATGTTGACCATAAGGTGAGACAACAGAGACAGCTACAGAGTGCAATAAAGTCAGTCACTCTACCCATCTTCTTATTTCTAAACTGGTAAAGGAAATCAATTTCTACTCTGGGACTTTCCACACATTGGTAACACATTCATTTACTTAGGTTTGAAACAGCACACATACATACATGTGCACACACACACAAAGCAGGAAGAGAATTTTATTACATGTATTTGGCAGATGCTAATGTGCCTTGGGATGCATTATGAACAATTCAAGTCAAGTCAATGTTATTTATTGTATTACCTGGATATGAAGTGATGTTTTCTCTGAAAATTAGGTTTGCGTCTGTAGAGAGTGCTGAACTATGAACTGGACAGTACACTTGATGATGCTACTGGAGGCTAGCGACCATTTTAGTGACTCAAGTGTCTCATTGGCCAAGTTAAACCTGCCGGAGGGAGTTTCTGAAGGCTCCTGTGATGTGTTTTGCCACCACAGATGGAAAAAAAAAAAACTCATGACGACTGAAAACCAGTTTACAGCAACTCCTGATGTTTTGAGACAGGGAGAAAATCTGTCAAACAGCCAAGAATTACACCTGTCAATTACAATGAGTTCAAAAGACAGTCTGAAAAATGCTGTCAGAGAAAATGATTTTGACTTTGCCTCCAAGAGCCTGACTGGAGAGAGAGTATGTGAGAAAAAGCTTCAATTATGGAGACTCTCTTCTCATTAGGGAAGCACAGAACTCCTCTAAAAGTGTTTTAAATCCTCAAAAAGTCCTCTCAAAGGCTGAAATCCTAAAGTTCTAACAGTGGTATGGAAAATAATTGAGAATAGATCAGAATTAATTTAATAATAATAAACTATAAACTATTTGTTCTGGCTAATATTGTTATTATTATTAGCTCTTTGCATAAGTGAAAGATGAGGTTACAGGGTGACTGAAACCCCCTAATGACCCAGAAACTGAAAACACTTAATCAGTGCTGACATGAATTATTCAGTGTGCACATTCAAAGCCTCCTGTGAAAAAATGTGAAAGTCAATGTAAAGCTATGGTATCGCAAGAAAAAGATGAAAATGTGTCAGTAAATGGTGAGTAAATGTGTCTCTGTGCTGATTTCCATCTGAGTGTGTGCAATGCATATTATCTCTTTGCTCAAGTTTGTTTTTGGTGCTCTGCTTGTTGAAACAGACTATTAAAGGTTGGAGGCAGACTTGGTCAAACAACAGTTATCTGAAGTGGACCCCATTAGCCCTCTGAATGTGACAGGTGAGGGGTTGGGGGGTTGGGAGCATTTAGCAAAGTCAGTGAGCATATATGATGATAAATTAGGGGTGAGAAAACTTGACAAGTTGATTTGAAAAGCCAAAAGATAAATGTGTTTCGGCTAAGCCTTGTGTAAAACACCCAAAGACCACCTCAGGGTTTTCAGAGAGGTTTACACAGCAGAGAGGAATTAACCTGTCAGAAAGCTTGTAGCTTGTAGAAAATTACAAAAATTACAATCATTAGCTAGAAAAAAATGACAAATTAGGATCTCTGAGAAAAACAAACAGACTGATAAAGTGGCTGAGATCCCCTCTGACGATTCAACAAAGTAAATCTTCCATTCATTATCAGTGGAGCAGCCACATGGTTTTCTCTTGATGACAGTGCAGATAAAGGTCTTAGTTGTCTACTTCCTTGAGAGAGTGCAGGGTATACCAAGACTGAAAATGTAGCACTCAGTACAAACAAAAAGGTTTGTGGCTTCAGTATGCTTCAAACAACTATAAGACGCTTGATTGTTTAACAGCTTCTGAAACACTCTCTGGTGGTAATCTGCACTGATAGTTTTGGCAACTTTTCTGGAACATCAGTCTGACAGTTTTGTCTGCTTCTCACAGTGGGAAGGTGTGAGAAGAAAGTAGGACTAGTTTGAGCTTCTTTCTCAGGCTTTCTTTTTACAGTCTTCACACAACTACTTCCATCACTTTAAGGGGGCCCAGTCAAGGGTAACGCCATGGATGCCTTTGATGAGAGACTGTCCAAAAGAGTACAAAGTTTGTAGAGTTTATTGCACCAATTTATTGATTACTAAGACAAGTGAAAGACACAGATTTCTTGAGGAGACATCAAAGAGAAGCAATATGATGCAGCTTTGAGGAGGCCATTCAAAGCATCTTGTCTTTAAGCATGACCCAATGACACATGGTAAAAGCCAGTTCACCTGAGGTGGACTGACGGCTTTAGCCAGCAGCTGCTCCTCATGTGCTCCTGGTCACTGGCTCCTCTTTCTCTCTGACATACAGTATGTACAGGTGAGAGGAAGAACCTGAGTAGGGAAACAAATGAAAACAGGTGCTTCCATACAGATCACGAGGGCTCACTGAATGGTTTGATGAGGATGAAAATCGTGTGAATTTTATGCTATGGTCTGTGCAGTCACCAGTCATCTCAATCCAGGAGATTTAGGGGAAACCACAATAATCACCACAACCACCAAATGTGGAAAAACATTTAAAAAATAATGGAGTTGTATCTCACCATAGCCAAGAGGAATCTTTGCTAAGGAGAACTGAAACTACTCTGGAGGTTCATGCAAGACCGACACCTTAGTCAGACTGTTTATGTTGGATTTTCCTCTAAATATGTCACCCATATATAGTATATCATGCATAAACAGAGTATATTATGCCCCAACCACGTTTTTCTTTTGTAGAGGGTAATCTCCATTGAAAAGGTGGACAGACTACATAATGAATAGTGATTGCTTAGGATAAACATATAAATGGGTTTAACTACTTCATGTGTTGAAAGGTGAAATAATCCATGTGTAGAAGTGGCAGTAGCAGTTTGAACATGTTTAAATGTTCCACCATATCTGTGTTGTGTAAAAAAGAAACATGTAGTGCCATAATGTCAGCTTCACAAAAACAAACCAGCCTTTTCAGCTTTATCACAATAGAGAATTCAGATTTACTTTGAGAGGGAGAAGAATCACTAAATCAAAACCATCAAACTAGAAGACATACCGTAATCATTGGACAGCAATGAAATGTAGTGAACACTAAAGACAATAAATTTTGCTGTCTACCTGACAGTACACTTCTGAGACTTATTAAATATATATCTGATGGTATTTGTGCACACAGACAGAGGACCATGCCTGCATGCATGAGTCTACATTAATAATGTGTAGGTATCCTGAACTTACGTGTGTGTCTATCGGTGCGTGTGAGATTGAATATGCCTAGAGGGATTGTTGCCTGTGAGAATCTAACACTGGCTCTCGCTCTCTTTGAAGGAGGCCCTGCGGCTGTTCAGGGACTAAATCTCATAATAATATGAGCCCCATCTTCGTGACAGCTATTAAGACCTGGCAGGTTTCATGTACTGTACACACTGTCCACAATACACACTGATTAACACAACACAACACAACACAACACAGACACTAGAGAATAGATTATGAAACGTCTTACCTCAGCGAAACAGCAGTATGTAAATGGGATCGTAAACTGATTGACAGTTTGGCATAATATGCCTTATAAAGTGTTTTCATAAGGACAGGCTTTCCAAAATGGCTCAGTGCTTGTAATAACAGTTGGATTAACTCGTTAATAACCTGTTGGTGGTATGATATATATGTTACATCGTTTTAGACAGGACAGAGATATTCGAGGCTGGATTTCACATTGTACAGCATTACACTATCCTGTACTATGTCATATATGTATGTGTGTGTGTGTGTGTGTGTGTGTGTGTGTGTAAAATCTTTATCTGCAGAGTAAGTAAATGTGATAGAATAAAAAGCACAACATTTCACTCCAAATTATAATGGAAATTTAGACTATTCCACAGCGGCCCATGTAATGCCATGGCCATTAGAATAGTGTTATTAGCTAACGTAACATCTTCTTCAGGAATGTTTCTCCACCTGACTTGAGACTGTCGCTTGTGTCATTGTTTTCTTCTTGGTTTCATTTTTAAATGAAGTTCAGTAAAGTGTTGTGTGTGTTGTTTGCTTCACATTTGTAGTTGCGCATGTGCACAGTTAACAAGACACAATTTTTGGGTAAAGGGGGACTGCAGTGATTTTACACATCAAAAGTGTGTCGTACTACTACATGTCAAAACAGTTGTATTAAGTCCAGAGAGAGATGCACAAAATCAGATAGTTTGCTTGAAGTGATGTCACTTTAATCAATGCTGACAACTGCAGGTTTAAAAATAAAATAAATGTTGGGGTGAGGAGTTAGGAAAAAGTGATCTTATCAGAAATCTGTAGCTCGTTCCTCATCTCTGCCTGAGGCTTGAGGCTTGATGCCACATTAGCTGCGGCTGTGAGTTGAATTATCAGATATGTAGGCACTAGTTTTACAAGGAAGGATATGGGATTTTTTTTTTTTTTTTTTTAAAGAAAAGGCCTCTCTGATTTGGCTGCATTGATTTTGATCCATTTCTTTAATTCATCATGAGTTATAACACTTAATCAGTGGAGTACTCTTAGGTTTATCCTGAGTATTTATCCCAGGGTGTTAAAGCCATTGCCTGTGAGGAAGTAATGTCTGAAAGACTAAAGTCAGGGAACAAAACGTGGCTAACGCCACAGATTACATGGAAGATTATAACATGATAACACAATGGACTGCAGGCTCATTCTGCAACATGAAAGTGATATGTATCTGTGGCTATTTTTAGATGAGTAAATCCCCCTGCCCAGGGGTTGTTATATGCCATATACCTGCATACACATGCTACTACACCTGTGCCACTCCATATACAGAACACACAATATTAGCAAAAAAAGAAGAAGAAAACATACTACATATTTTCCTTAAGAATAGTTAAGTTTCACCCTCCCTGGTTGACCTGGTTTTCTTTCTTGAGATCACAAAAGAAATGAGGATGATGTCCAGTTAATTACATAAATCAATGCCCAAAGCAGCTCTCAGTCAGTGTTGTATCTCATTACAGCTCTCTGTCACTTGACATAGTGATTGATTGCTCATTGCTTGCAGAGGAATCTTTTTAGTCAGGTTCCCAGCTAGGTTACTTAATCATGTTCTCTGTTTGTACAATCTCATCAAATTTTAATTAGATTCCATGACATTTTAATAATCAGAAGGTTTGTGCAAATACACGTTGGGCACCTCAGCTGATGTTGCCAAATTCCTTAAAAATTATAACTGAGAGGTTAATTAGAAAGTTATTCATATTAGTATTTATAAATCTCAAGATAAGCAAGTGTGAACAGGTCAAAGACTGAAGGTGATCATGTCAGACCACCACCATTTTTTATTTGTATCTACCTGACATAAAGGTTCAAGTGTGTGTAGTTGAGTGTGTAGGTGTGTGCATATGTGCGTGATGTGTCATGTAAATACCTGCATGAGAAATGAAGCAGACATAATGTTAGTTTCTATGTTAGAATATTCACACGCATTGCTACACACACTTACAACACAGAAAAGGAATTCCTGCCAGAATTCAAATACAAATAATGAGATCTGATGCCAGCTGAATGCCAAAGGAATACCAAACCAGTGTATAAAGCCTTCCAGTGGGTGTGCCTGTGGCCATGCCTGAACGTGTTCACACACCTAAGGGCACAGAGGAATGTCATTTAGCTAAGGCCAAGCACTCTGGAGGACACCATGAACCACAACTATGTTAATACTTTTGGGGTGAAAAGAAATGCTGATTTAAATTTCTATGTAAATGTATATAATATACAGATGAGTGTTTTTGTAAAATCTGAAAACACTAAACCCATGAATTCAAAAATTTCCCTCTCTCCCCATTCCCAAACACACTTCTCACCCCTCCTCCACAAATGAAGAGGCTCTGAGCCTGGTCCCAGTCACTCATCCCACTCTGCTCCCCCTTTGTCTCTGCTGGGGAGGGTTTGAAGGGTGTAATTGGCCGAGCCTGCTCAGGTGAAAGCAGACCTCTTGTCTGGGGACACAAAACCGTCTCTCTGTGTGTGTCTGCAACGCCACAAGGTCAAAAGGACATGCTGTGTTCAGACACACACATATACACACACACACACACACACGGTGCCCTCTTCACTCATCCTCCAGCCCCCAACAATCAGTGCAGCTACCTGGGAAAGGTAATTATTTGCTCTCATGTCTGTCTTCTAGCTTTCAGAGCTCTCAGCTGCCAGGTCTGAGAAGAAACAGACAGGAAGAAGTTTGTATTAAGCTTCCTCTACATTTTTGTACCGCTTCTAAAGGTTTCTGATTAGCCTCCAGTTTTTCTTCTGGGTTGTAAAAACCTTGTATTTGAATAATATTGTGTCCAGAGTGTCCTTCACAGCCGTACATCCTCCAGCACTCACATGTTCAACAGGATGAACATGTTCACACACAATAATTATTTTTTACTGAATCATTACCAGGCCAGATACACTTTAAAATTATATAATAAAAGTCACTTTTTCACTTTTTTTGCTGAAAGTTATATGAGTAGATCAATGTCAGTCTCATATCTATCTATTATAGCTGAAACTAAAAGCAGTTTAGCTTCGCTAGCCTGGAATTGAAAAGATTAAAAAATCAAAAAACAAAACAGCAAGTTGTGGTTTGGTGGGGTAATTTGTCAGGACAGGAAATTTTAGAGAATTGGCATCACCATTTAGGTGTGTCACCTTTTTCCTTCGAAGTCACACATTTGAAACATAAATCGAAGCCTGACACGTGTGACATTTATTTGCCTTGTCTGTTAACTCCATACTATACGCTAAATTCACAGCAAGTTCACAATCAGCACTGTATTATCTATTCCTGCTGCTCTGCACTGACCATAAGGTCTGTATTTACTGTTAGTTTCCGTGCAAAGAAAGAGCAGGTGAAACATGGTGTTATGCTAATGTTACACAACCATCTTATTTGCACATTATTTTTAACTCCCACATACAGCGAAAACACAAACACAAAAAAATCTGTTGTTAAAACATCCGACAAGCATCATTTTCATTTACAACTTCTGTTGACTATTTATGTTCAGGCTGTTTGGTTTCAGTGAAAAGATGGCTGTATTTTAACTTCAGTCATCACACTCATAGTCACAGTTCAGTTAAGGCACCTGGAAAGATAAAGATAAGCATATCAACAAACAGAGTTGCTGACCTTAGAGACCTCACTTCTCTGTTTCTCACCCTGTTCATGTAAACAAAAAAATACTGGAATCAAACCAGACTTTAAGTAATACTTCACTGTTTTACAACACACAAAGATTCATAATTCTTCCTGGCAGCCTATACTGCAAAAACATATTTTTGTAAAAATGAGAGTTGAAGAGTAGAATATGGTTTTACCTTGTAAAGCTGTAAAAAACAAATAAACCAATAAAATTATATATAGATAACAATGAAAATTCTCAAATCAACACAATGTATTTTGTTCTATTCCGAATCTGTAAGCAGATTGCATCCAAATGTGTGAATGACATCTACATGTACCAGTTAATGTTCTGGGCAGTTTATGTACCTGTATTTTTAAAACAGGGGAGTATATGTTTGTCATTGGCATAAGCATGCTAACGTAGTCACTCTGACAATGCTAACATGCTGATTAGCCAACATAATGCTTACTATGTTCACCCTCTTCTCTTTAAGTTATTATGCTAACATTTGCGTAATCTCCACAAACACATAGTGCAACTGAGGCTGACATAAACTGAGGTAATGGACAACTGGAAATTCTGATGGTGGTTCTAGATGAAAAGTTAAGGAGATGCCCAAATTACAGCCATTCTACTTAAAACCATAAATGTGAACTTTATTGTAGTACTTCAAGAAAAGTCAGGGGATCACCAAAGTCCTTAGGTTTCATCATCTGGGTACACTGAATGTGGGGAATGGACAGACTGACAGACTCACATTGCCATCCCTGCAGCCACACTGCTAGCATGGCTAGAAACAATGGGCAGAGAATAGTTTATGTCTTGTCAAAACTGTACAGCAGTGAGCAGCAATCACCTACCAGGACCCTGCATATTTCAGTGACAAAACTCTCTCACTAACAGATTTATGGTCTGCATGGGTGGCCCTGCTGGGAATTGAACTCCTAACCCTACCATGAGACACCGTACTGACACTGAATACACAGTGTGTTATGCACAATACATCACCACTTGGCCTCTCACTCACCCACGTTGCGCGGCAGCTTTCTTTAACTTCTCTATAGCCCGTGACAGAAGGCAAAGAAACCAGGTATCTCAGAAAGCATTACATCATTTGACATCCATCACAGATATTTGAATTTCTCTTGATTGTTATGCTTACGACTTTCTTAAAGTTGAACAGGCTGTATTGGTCATTGTTGCTGAAATCACAGGCCTGCCACTGAAATGGTTCCCAAACTTTTTTCTGATTCATCACGTCCTCACAAGGCATGTACTGAGATGTTTGGTCTCACGGTGACACTATGTTTCTCATGTTTTGGTCTGAGGGTGAAACTGGTGCCCAGGTGGTCTTAATAGCAAGAAGGGCAAGTGTAATACGATACACACACATGCAAAAATGAACACCATTATGTGTGAAATAATAACCAAAAATGTCAAGCATTGTATGTTTTCCTTATGCCTCTTACAAAGGCACAACAATGGATGTGATTTTGTCCCTTTGTCATGTGTCTCTCTAGAGTATCATCACTGGTTAGGACAGTAACACAGCTCAGTCACTGAAAGACGAGCTAAGTGGAGCAGCCAAGATGGAGGAAGAGCTATCTCTTATTGCCTCAGAGCATGAGGATTGCTCCTGAACAAAATATATAGACATTATGCTGCAACAGCAACCCTAAACCATCTCCCTGTTTTAGCACACAATGTTTCTCCCATTACCAGTTTAATGACGCTCCTATTGTCAGCCATTTTCTTTAAACAGAAACCCACTTGTAATAATATAAGCTGGCTATTTATGGCACAAAGTTAGACAACTAACAGCGGTGTCAGGTCCCTGAGTTTATGACTGGGCCTCTTGTGTTTCATGACCTTTATAGAAAAGAATACAACAGAATAATCCCTGGTGTTTGTTTTGACTGGTTTGTGTCAGAATTTTACAGTAATTACCAAAAGAAATTAAATATAACAGCCTAGTTTGCTAGCTTCCACTTTCCAAGTGGAATACAAACATGTCAGCATAATGGGCTTTCCCAAATGTAAAGGGACGATGTTTTGAATCCTTAATAGTATGTAACCAACCATAAGTTTTAAAAAAAGAAGTGGTAAATGCCTAATTTGTGTTTCTATTAAAAAAAAATAAATATTAATGTTCACAAACTGTGTAGTATGACATGCCCCAGGAGGATAAGCGTGTCCCCTTGCATCACTTGGTCTCCAGTGTCAGTCAGCCAGTGCCATAGGTAACCCACTCAGAGGCTTGAGGCACAGCTTCCACAAATATGTTCAAAATCAGTTTTTTGCCATTTTGAAAAACTCACAAATATTTAATATATAATACATTTACTATTATTATAGTTTTATATATATATACACAGAAAGTGAGGATTCAAATTGCAGTCCACTTTAATGATAGGTGACAAATGGGTGGAGAAACAACTTCTTACTAATTGTATTGAGAAATAATTTCACTGTGTCATATCTGATTTCAAAGGAACTGACCAAATAACTGCCTAACATTTGCAAATTAGTAGAAGTTAATTTCACAATTTGTGAAAAAGTTGATGTTCCAGTAATACCTGGTTAGGACAGGTTCTAATAAGAACCAAAAGGAATGGTTTCACTTGCCTTCCTCATGCTCACTGTGACCTTTTGATCATATGCTAATTGCTGTTGTTTGACACTGTTGCCTGTATATCAAAGCTAAAAAGCAATCTATCTGCCTGTAAGTCCAGCTGCCTGTCAGGGTATCTGCAAACATGTGGGAAGCACCAGTCATTCACACGGGTCAAAGGTACACATCAGCATCTTCACATTTTTATTCAAATATTTTCATTGTTTGGAACATATTTTACAGCATTTGCACTTTTTCTCATATGTTTTGATATTTTGATTTGAGCACATTTCTTTTCTGTGTCTCTGCTTTTGTTCTAATGCATTGGTTTGGTAACATTTCTTGATAATGTGGCATCATCCTTGTACCTCTTGTACAACAGTGGAAGTGTCTGCCATTTTTTCCCCAAACTCCATAATTATTAACATGTTTCATAGAAGTTTATTTTTTGTGTACTACCATGGGAAACACACACACACACAAACATCACAAAAGAAGTCCCAACAGGTGGAACAGGTAAATGGCCCTTCAGGTAAGGAGTGAGCTGGTAGCAAGAAATGGGCAGACTCTCAGCTGCTGCTAGAGGCTAATACGGAGAAATAAAGAGCTGAAACTGAGACAGAAAGAAGTGAGACCGGTTCTTTCCAGTGCACTTGAATAAAGTGCTAGATCAGGTAGAATAACGGCTGCTGGCCTTTAAGTTGGTATATTAGTTACTCAAACTCACATCTTCTGCTCATCAGTCCAACATAGTATTTTTTTTTTTTTACAGTCAGATCACTGCCCTGTGCTAAATACTTAATTCCAACACAATCAACTCCAAATTAACAATGGTGATAAGTGTTAGCAAAGATCAACATGTTAGCATGTTTTAGCAAGTTGCATAATAAAAACTATTCAGCCATAATCCTTTTTTCAGGATTGCATCCTTGAATTTATTGCCATATCTGTATATAACACTGGATAGTTCATTAGCTCTACCAACATTTGAACAGCTTCTGAGCAGATTTATAAGTTCTTGTTAAAGGCTCCTGAACTAACAGCTAAATGCTAAAAACATGCATTTTAAAACATAAATCATTTGATCTACTTGAAAAACAAGACTATAGCAAAATTTATAGCACATAATGCAAAAAGTATACATGCAAAGTAAGAGTGCAAAAACTATTGTCACTGCAATTTTAAGGAAATTGCTGCATAAAACACATTCTGTTCAACAGCCTTGTTCATGTTGTACAGTTCATCTAAAATCACTGTGAAAGTGCTTGATGAGAAAATGATGACAGCTGGATCTTCTGTACTTTTTGTTTACTTATATTTTATAATGCTAACTAAATTAATACAAAATAATGGAGCAATAACAGGCCCTCCTCTGACTGATAATCTAGGCAATCAAGTGCAGAAATTGTTTTTTGCAAAACCTCCAGACATGTCTGGCTGTTACGGTGAAACTGGATTTCAACTTTGCTGGTGTGTTCTGGATTTTACTTAAAAAGATATTTTAATTGCCTTAGTATAATTTAGGAAATAAACCAAGACCCTGTGCTGCTCTGTCATCTGCTAATAGCAGGGCTAAAGCACAAAAAACACAAAACAATTCTCTAAAAAACTACTGAATCTAGAGAGTGATACGAATTGGTAATTGTTCTGAAAACTCTCCAAGAACAATGGGCAGCCTCAACTAGAAGGTGTATACACATTTGAGCTGATTTGATTTTGAATAAAGAGGTCACTTGGTACATGTTCTATACAAGTAATAGAGCTTTTAAATGGCTACAGGTTAAATGTAATGATGTAATGAAGTAGTGACACTCAGACTAACAGGGGACTTATGATAAATAAAGACTACCAAGATTAATGAAGAAACTGATGATGATAAAAAAAAATGTAGTGACATGATGTATTAACAGTCATGACTCCCTCTCCATGTATCACTCTGCTCAGTGGGTCATCATTACCTTTCGAGCTCCTAATTATCTCTGATCCTGATCACACACACAAGATACGTAAATCAGCTAACATTCTGCTAAGTATGTGCCAACCTGATCTCATTAGGCTAACAGCTAGCTGCTAATGGCCTTATTAGCGCTGAATGTTGATAAACCATTTAACCACCATGATCTTTGCCCACTGGAAAAAGGTAAACCATTTAGGACTGATGGAAGCTAAACACTATAGCAGACTAATGCTCTCTTGTTTAATAGAATGAGTGACTTCATTAACATATGGATGTTTGGATGTTGGATGTTTTTGTCTCTAAACATAATGTGAGCAAACATACATTTTCTCATCCTAAAAAATTAAATGCATATATTTCTTTTTTTCTACCTATATATGTATACTTAAATTGGAAGCCTAATAACTTAAAACCAACAAATCCTGCAATCACACATCAACCCACATCCCATTTAGTCCAGTCCAGACTGTTTGACCCAACAGGCGTCAAACTCTGGCTTCAGGAAGACCAGGATCACTGATTGCAGGGCCTCAGGCCCATGTTATTGCTGTTCTTCTTTCCCATGATTCTTCTCTTTAGTTTGCGTTTGTTCTTGTTTCCTCTCCTCCCCACCTCCTTCTGATATCTTTCTAGAAGGTAACTAGCCCGTCTCCACGCTGTCGTTGTACTTTCTTTTTTTCTCTCTAATCACTTTGTTGCTTTTTCATGCCATGCACGACGGCATATTTATCCAAGATAACAGTTGGGTTTCCCCTCACGTTGTGGGTGATGAAGATAATTGCTGTTTGTGTGTGTGTGTGTGTGTTCATGTTCTGCTAAGTAGATTCTTCCTGGTTGTTCTAAGCACAGCTACTGATTGGACAGGAACACAAAAACAATGCATGTGCATGGTCATGTGTCTGTAAATGAGACACAGACAGTGATTTTAGTTGTCTGAGTGTGCCTTCACACATTTGCATGGAAGAAACAAACTTCCAATCCAAAGACTTCTCAGTATGCAAAGTCTCCTGATACACTGCTGTATGATTCCTGTGAAAACTCCAGCATCTTTTTTGAGCATTGAAGCAAATATGAAACTGGACCTGTGAGAAACTTACTCATTTAATGTCAGCCATAATGTTGGAGCTCTTCCGTCCAGCACAAAGAAAAGAGAGCAGAGAACAAAGGAGGAACAAAGATGTGGAGAAGTAGTTGGAGTAGCCCACAAACACATCTGACGTGTGGTAATGCAAATCATCTCTCCTTCCAAAACAACAAAGAGTGTTCCTATTAAAGGCAACAAAACCTTTGCTGAAAGATTTTATTTTAACAACAAGTTCCACTTGCCTGCCAAGATAATGGAGCAATGGCATGAAACAAAGACATACTCCAAGAAAAATGTGATTTTTTCTATTTTTTGTTTTTTAATGTGGAAACACAAACAATGAGATAAAACAGCTTTTTTTATGTATATTTACGTAGGAAACATCTGAGTGTATCTCGGCTCTCTCTGTCTGTCTGCTCAACTGTAATCTTAAGTAATCGTGTTTAGAAAACTCTCAAGCTGGAAGACTTCCTCCCTTTTAGAAAAGAGAGTGACAAAGGGAGAAACCTGAGCCCAGAGCCGTTCTTTATCTCTATCTGTCTCTCTATTCTTGGCTGGTGGGTTCTTACATGACCTGAGTTTGATGATGCCTTTGATGGAACAAGATAGAGGATGGCTTTCTCTGCAGGGGGATCTCACAACACAAAGTTATGTTTCAGTATGTGAATTTTTCAAGCATACAAGGACAAAGGCTCCTTATTGCTCCACAGAAGGTTCTGTGGTACACTTAAATTTGCAATAAATTCACAAGAGTATACAGTACTCTAAACACAAAATGTCCTGAATATACTCACTACACTGCTACACTGTGTCTGCATCCTTAGTTATTAGAGCTAAAGGTGACTGCAGAGTGAAAGTAGAGGAAGCAAGAGTCTAGTTTTTCCTCAGGAAACAAAGTCCATTTCCACTTGGCACACAGACAGAAGCGGAATTTGTTGTGCGTAAGCCCGGCAGGGTAAAAATAACGGAGTATAAAGGGAGAGAGCTCCAGGACGTTGCCTTTCACAGCACCTGCAGGAGCACAGACAGCAGAGGAAGAGACATTTGCATTAGTGTGTTTGGCTTTGCCACAGGTTGGGGGATACACAGTAAATCAAACACACGTTATCTAATCTAATCTAATGGGATATGGGACCAGGAACTTGTTATGTTATGCTGAATGTCATATTTTTTGTAATAAAGTAGAGACACCTTCTACAATGCAACAGAAAGCGAGAAGGTACACATTACAGAAATATTTTTTGTTTTGTGTCAATAATGTGACTCTTGAAACTGACGTTTTGTTGCTGTTTTCATCAATATGGCTTTGTTACTGCACCAAGTTAGGATTTATTTTATGTTTGGGGTCAGTCTGACCCCTTATGAACAATGACGGAATGAACTGACAGAAATTCACTCATTCTCTCATTTTATTGTTTTACGCCTGGGGTCATTTTCTGTAGCACGCTGGTGAAAACTGTTATCAGCTCTTGCAAACTACGAACTGTCATTAAGCATTTTAAGTATCAATCGATAAAAAAAAAAGTGTGTTTTTCAGCTGTTATCTCTCTGTATGAGCTGCATAAGACTGTACAAGCCGAACCAAAATAACTCCAAGTCAAACGAAAGTCTGATATTTTCTTGATCTTATTTCACAGTCTTGTCCTGTTGCTTGTTCCCCCTCCACTATCGAGACCCATCCACCTGTACATTACCATAGCAATGACTGCAGGGGACATTACCTGGCTGTAGGGAGGGGGGGGGCATTAAGAAACATGTAGTCCTTTGTTGACATCCAGATTAACAGGTTGTTTCGATGGGCTCCGGGAATGAACCGCCTCTTCACACGTCTGTGTTTGTGTCAAACACGCAGGGATCAAGTCGGGACAAATTAACGATATGCGTGTGTGTGTTTGAGAAGGCTAAGATGAAACTATGGGTGACTTTTACATTGCAGAATAAATATCTCTGAGATACAGTCACTCTGTTGGGTTGCAGCGCAGCGAGTGATGCCAGCTTGACCCGATTTCTTTTTTCTGAAAAGTATCAATATTTTTACATGTCACAAAATATCTGCACTTTCAGGCAACTTGAAAGACGCACTGGGGCTTTGACTCCTCTCCCGCACTCTGCCTTCTGCCAGGTTTAGTGTCGCCCCCTGTACCTGTTTCTAGGGAAGTCTTTAGTCTACCATGAGGGGAAAATCGCTGCAGTGGAGATAACTTTGATGCCTTTACACCTCACGCACCTCGTCGCACACATTTCTGTCTATCTCAAAGGTGAAAACATTTAAAAAGAACGCGGCATGAAAGCTACTTCATTTCCTGCGGCTCGGGGAAGGAAAGTAATGTTCATGTATTTATTCGTTAATTCAGGCATGTAAATTCATGAACATTTCTCTAACACACTTCAGTGATATACCTGCTTGACGCACCTGAATGTCATTTTGTGTTTGCTTACACCGTGGGGTGCCGTGGGGGAAGCTGCATGTGTGTGTCTGTGTGTGCGTTGGAGAGAGGGGAGGGGTAAGTAGAAGCCACACCTCTCGGTATGGGGCACAGGACCTATAAGAAGGTCCGTCAGCACTGTTGATAACTCACATCCTGAATCCTGGAACGCTCCTGACCTACCAACGTTACCAGATCAGGCGCTTTATGGCCAAAGTCTGTTCATATTCACAAGTCTGAATTCTTGCTTATTGTGTCAAAGCAGTCAGCATGGCTGTGGCTGAAGCTGTGATGCCTGCCGTGACATCTTTTCCAAGTGTTCAAGCCATGGAAGGAAAACAATTTGACAACGTAAGTACACTGAGTAAGTTCACTGAGTTTTACCTGTAAAGAGAAACTGGTGTGTGGGCATGAATAATTGTGTGTTTTTAGTTCAGATCGCTTGTTCACATTAGGCTCACACACTTTTCTATGTGCTTCCGTACAGCTGTGCAAGGTGGATGAGTGCGCAAGAAGCAGCGCAACAGGTGGCGCAGACAACCCGCTCATTGAAGTGGAGTTCAGTATCGTGCAGTCTCCCGCTTTACCTGCCAAAGACGACGACGAGCTGGGGAAATTCTTGGACCTCGAGTTCATTTTGTCTAACACCATCGGCTCCGAGGTTGTGAGCAACAGCAACATTTCTCCGCAGCAACAGCAGCAGTGTGCGTATTCTCTGCCGGAGTCTCCGGAGAGCTGCAGCGGCGGTTCTGTGCCAGACTGCAGCGATCACCCGTCCCCTCACATGGCCACGCAGAGCTACCACGGCGCCGCGAGCTTCACGGGCTCAACCCCAGTCCGTAGCCTCATAGCGGAGCTTCTCACGCCTGAGATGACCTATCCGGGGGAGAGTTCACCGGACAGCGCGGGCAAGGCGAGAGACGGGCCAGAGTACACCGAGCTGCGAGCGTTGAGCTCGGTTACCCTTCCACCTGCTCCCGCTCATCACCAGGTGGCCGCATCTCCGCCGCCGCTTGGATACAAAATAAAAAGCGAGCCTGTAAGCCAGTCTTGTATGATGGCTGCTGCTGGTGGGAACTATATGGGACAGATACGCACCGTGCATCCAGCAGCTTTTACGCACCACCACGCTTCAGTTCCAAGTGCGTTGCCGGGGTTCGGTGCGCACCATATGCAGCACCCTGGTCCTCAGGGACGCACGGACTGCCATTTGGCACATATGAACTCTACCATGAGCTCCCATCCTAACCAGCACCATCTGCAAAACCAGTACATGAACGCACCCTATCAGTCGCAGTACGCACACCACGGTGTGCCACAGTTTCAAGGACCGTACAACATGCACAGAGAACCGGTGCGCGTTCACCAGCAGCATCATCCAGCTTCCATGCAGGGGATGATGCTTACCCCTCCCTCTTCGCCGTCGTTGCTGGAGTTTTACCCACACGACGAGGTGGGGAGCATCAAGCAGAAGCGAGGCCGCAAGTCGTGGGCAAGAAAACGTGCCGCGACGCACAACTGCGAGTTCCCCGGCTGTGGGAAAACCTACACCAAGAGCTCCCACCTCAAAGCCCACATGAGGACACACACAGGTGAGCACAATTTCACTTTGGGTCTTTAGGGTCAAAGTTAACAAACCAGTTATTTCTGTTGTTGTGAAGCCTGTAATCTAAAGAACGTCCTTTGCTTGTTCCTCAGGTGAGAAGCCTTACCACTGTAACTGGGAAGGTTGTGGTTGGAAGTTCGCCAGGTCAGACGAGCTGACCCGTCACTTCAGGAAACACACCGGACACCGACCTTTTCAGTGTCACCTCTGTGAGCGTGCCTTCTCCCGCTCCGATCATTTGGCTCTCCACATGAAGAGGCACATGTAGGCTACATTGAACATACGGACATTTTGTATCCAAATCCACCCTGGTCAGAGATTCACAGAAGACACACGAATTGCCTTCCTCACTAATGGACACTGTGCATCTGGCCAAAACCAGTGACACAAAACGCTCCCTGGTATATGTGCAGTGCCATGGCAGAGGGTTTAAAAGCAACTATGTCATGGTTAATAGCATTTGATCAAATGATGTACCACTAATTTATTCCTACAGGAACAAGTTGTGCTGGTTTATTTCCAAAAGTGCATTGCATACCAGTGATCAAGTCAAGTGCCTCTCTGTCAGAAAAAAGATTGGTGGGATTTGTACATATCTGTGCATATGTGAATTATCTTTTGGCTAAATTATAGTAGTGTGCTATTTAAGACATTTCCTCACCCTGTCTTTTAAATAACTTATTGATTGTCTGAGTGCCTTGACAAGACTGCTTATCTGTTTCCCAAAGGAGAAAACTCACTGTGGGCAGGACCCATTGTACATATGTAAATTGTATTTTTGTAATGTTTACATCTTATGTCTTTGATACTACTCAAATCAGGTCAGGGTTTTTATTGACAATTTTTTTAATTCTATTTTCTCACAGTTTTTGTTAGAATACACAATAGATTTTATAGATTTGCTAAGCATTGTAGGCTAGGCCTACATTTCTTTGGTTTTGTGAAGATTTGCTTGAGCAATGCCAACAAATTCAGGTACTAAACAAATTTTCAGGATGCCAAGAATCAAATGTCAATCCACGCTTACTTCACTCCAATTCAAATTTTTATTTATCACTCAGTGTCTTTAGGGACACAAGACTATGTATTTTGCCAAGGAATATGTTTGTTTTTTATGAATGAAGAAATCTACTGCAATGGTTAAACTACTGTACTTGAACAGAATTGCCACCCAGAGGTATCATTCTCCAAGAATGCTATTGTTTAAATGTACTTAAGGGCTCAAAAATAAAAGTACTTTTGCAAATATGTCTATCATTGTTATATTTTGTCAGCATCTTAGTACAGTGGAGTAAAAAGTCAAACAAAGGTCACTGTGGTTCAACAGTAACTGCAGTGGGTTTAGATAAAGATGAGTATAGGCTATACATGTAATGTGGGGTCATCTGTTGATCACATGATCCATTATTTTGAATATGACACTTTGCAACCTCCAAGTGGGTTGACGAGTCCTATGAGGTAGGTTTGTGCCACTGCTTATTAAAGACTGCCCTCTAATGTTCATTTATATAACAACATTTGCCCAAGGTGTGTTTACCAGTTAGATCAGACAGCTGTTAGGGACGTACTGTTCTGGTCTATACAGTGTTTCACAGGTTCATACATTGTGCATTTAGCACTGGAGGTAGCAATAGATTGATGGCTCTAGAGGAAGCAGAGTTTTGTCTCATTTATAAGCCATCCAGATTCATTGTTATGTTTCTGCCATGGTAGTCCTGGCTTTGTTCCCAAAAATGAAAAACTTGGATTGAAACTCGGGGGTCCAAACCACAACCACAGAAAAAAGTGCTGAGTTTCCTCTTTTCAAAATGAACAATTTACAAGTATTTACACTCAAGTTATAGCCTCAGGCTATCGAATACCTAAAGTACATAAACACAGCCTGAAGTTTCCAGTTGCACAACAAGAAAAACTGTACAGAAAAACTACCTCATAAACTAAAGCACAAGCAACTCTCCATGGGAACGGAGTTGAAGAGTGAAAGGTTCAGGCATTTGGTTATATATGCCAGAGATGGTGAGAAATAATAAGTAATCAGATTACAACTGTTACAAAAACATGGCACCTGGTCAAAACAGCACTGAATCTGCATAATTATTTCTCCTTTTTCTATGTTTATTCTTTTATATTCCTTTTTTTGTCCATAGTAAAATACAGTATATACTTGTATACAAATGCAAGAGTTATATCATTCTTGAACAAAGGTCATTTGGCATCATGCACATTTGCAATAAATTATGTAATTAAATTGGATGTGGGGTGTAAATTATACAATAATCCCTCAAAGATAAATTAATCCATTAATAATAATCAAAAGAAATTAGTAAAAAAAAAAATGAATTGGTATGATAACCTGTGAGATCCTGTCAGATGTTTTGTGCTTCTTTCCTTGTCATTTCTCAATTTCTCCACTAGATGTCCTCTTTGGTTTAGTTTCTACATACAGCTTTAATCAAGCTAATTATGGACACTTGCTGTACACAGAAATGCCTGACATATGTGTTCAGACAATTGAGTTTGTTGAGTTTGTTGCTTGTGACATTTCTGAGTCTTCTCTGACACATTTTGGAAATTCTACCAGTACTGTGTCACCATGATTATTAGAAGTCATACAGTCACTGCTGTTTGACCAATAAACATCACATTAAGAGGTATAAGGGCACATTTCTGAAGTGCAATAAACCAAAGGTCTGTAGTAATAGATAATGCAACTGCACTGATAATGTCAGTGTAATAGAAGACACAATGACTAAAACAGACAGGTAACATAACCTAAACTTGACTTTATTAAATGCAAACCAGTTGCTAATTAAATCATTATTAGACAAATTGTCAGAAACCAATATGAGATAAAATCCTGACAAAGGACCAAGCATTTTAACTGGAACACATCTATTTATTCATGCAATTATCCAACTAGTCAAACATGCCACAGGTCAGGAGCTTCAGTTAATGTTCACACCAAACATAAGAACAGGGAAAAAATGGGATCTCAGTGACTTTGACCGTGGTATGATTGCTGGTGCCAGACAGACTGGTTTGAATATTTCTCACACACAACAGTCGCTAAAGTTTACTCAGAATGCTCCAAAAAAACCCAAACAGATATCAAGTGATCCACCCTTGAGGTGGATGAGCTACAGTAGCAATAACTGCCTTGTGTCAACAATCCAGCCTGGTAGTGGTGGTTTAATGGTATGAGGGATGTTTTTTTGGTCTTTTTGGGCTCCTCAATCCTAATCAGACATTTTTTGAATGCCACAGTCTACCTGAATATTGTTGCTTCCCTTGTTCTTCCCTGCAAAAATTCACAGATCCATGTCACAAAGTATGGTCAAGCTGGTTTCATGAACATGACAATGAGTTTAGTGTACTTCAGTGGCCTTTCCATACAGCAGCTTTGAATCCAATAGAACACTGGTAGGATGTGGTAGAGTGGGAGATTGGCAGCATGAACGTGCAGCTGACAAATCTGCAGAAATGATGCAGTCATGGCAGCGTGAAGCAGAATCTCAAAGGAATGTTTCCTACATCTTGTAGAATCAATGCCACAAAGAAGTATTTATTAAAAAATTTGTTAAAAATGGGAAAACTGATCAGAGGGCAATTGCATTTGAGTCTTTGTGTGTGTGTGTGTGTGTGTGTGTGTGTGTGTGTGTGTGTGTGTGTGTGTGTGTGTGTGTGTGTGTGTGTGTGTGTAAAACAAATATCAGTAAAGATGCTTTGGTAAGATTGAGCATTAAGTGAGTGGGGATGCAGGTGCTCCTGTAAACCACACAGAGGCAGTATAACATTGCAACAAATGTGAACAGGCTACTCCTGAGAGCTGGGTCTACTTAAGAAGAAAATAAATGTAAAGGCCCTAAAGTAGAAATATAGAATCTTATTACAAAGTGGAAGACTGGAATACTCCATCGATCAGGTGTGGTCTCCTTTGAGTCCAAAAGTATAACATTCAAGTAAAATAGGTGTCTCATTAACATCAAGCCGGCAGTTATGTGCTAATAAAATTGAAATAAAGCTAATAATATTAATTAGTCCTCCTGGTCCCCGACAATAGCATATGCCAATGGAATGCAGCCATTGTTAATCATTATTAGTAACACATCTGCTTTTTCTGCTGTCACGTTCAATTTTTGTTCTATCCTCCCACTAATAAATCAGTGAATTAAGAATAATTTAAAAAATCCTACATGTTCTGAAGTCAGCCAGAAACTCTACTAGTGGTGATGTTCTCAGATTAATGTGTCTACAATGTACCAGTCTTCTAATTGCACATATTGTGTCTACCAGAAAGTACTACAAACACAAGACCAACTGTAGTGGTTTGTTTCCTTAGTTTTGGTTTAAATGTGATCTTTCTGACCATACACTCTGATGAGACTTTGACTTAAAGTAAGGTAAGGTAAGACTTATATGAGCTATAGCTTGTTGAAGGAACTGAAAGCTAGGGGACACAGCTGACTTTGGCATGCTGTTATTTCACCTTGGTTTGTTGGACAAATACAAAGTGAACTGGGTGCCTAATTCTGTATTAAGCCCTGAATGCACACATCATACAGACTGAATTCCACTCAAAACAACCCAAGAGCAGTGAAGTGATTTATACGGTAATTGTAGTTATTTGCAGATAATCAGCCTCTTAAGTATCTGTACTTATCCAACTTTAAAGCAGAGGTGGTCAGGTGATCATTACATGTACTGATCTGATAATGGTCTAGCACTGACTTACTAAGGAACAGATGCAGAAACCACCTGGTCAGAACCAGTACTTAGCACCTTTAAGGCAGCTTAGACCGGGGGAAAAGTACCAGTAATCAAGTTGGACACGGACAGACATAAAAATGAATCATTACCGATATATAAAACATCATGAACAAAAATGGGGTATTTAAATTAATGCTTCATACAATGAAGGAAATGAGAAAATATTTTCTAACTGTTTAGTGCTCTTGTGTGAATGGCTTTCAAAAAATGATGGATAGGTGAATAGAGGGTTTTTAATTAAGGCATCTGGTTTGAAAGATCAAACTGGCTGACAAGCAATCACCTTCTCATCTATCCTCCTCATTGGTTGTTAGAAAAATTGGCAACCTTTGGAGGAATGCCAAATTAAATATTCAAACTGAGTCCTCAGTCCTTATCTTTGATTCTGTATGCAAATCTACAGAAGAATTAGAATTATCATGTATGCAACATGTAGAAAATAGCAAAAGGTAAATGTGTGGGTATCTGTCTTGATCTTAGATATGAGCAATACAGAGAAACAACAAAATGAATTAGTTTCCACAGTAATTGGTCATGGGTGCATAGGTGTAAAAATGCTCCAAATAGTTTGTTCTCCACACTCCTGAAGTTCATCCTTCTGCCACTGTCCATGTGCTGAACCACAAAGAATCACCTTTGTGTTATCAGAAATAATAATTATGAATTTATGGAGACACTTAACCAAATGTTACTACTGTAACCATGAAAACAAAGGTCCTGTAACTGTAACTGTTTTTTTAAACCCAAGCCATAATCTTTTCCCAGTTTAACCAAATTGCTTATGTCCCTAAAGTAAATCAAACATCTGAGTTATTGCTATTGCAAGACTGAGTGACCTGAGTGAGTAAACAATGAATCATTTTGTAAGTCCATCTCAGAGAAGTTATATCTATAAGGTGATGGCATGGTCAGTGTAATAAAAATGTATTTGCCAACTCATAGAATTTTTAAAAAGCTAATGCAGTGTATTTAAACACTTTGTTTTATAACCCTTTTGCTCATTATCGTGGAAATGCTAGATTAGTATTCTCTGTGAGTGCAGGTTGTGTGTTGTCAAGGAGGCAAAGCTATGTGTGCCCCCGTAACCTTGTTTGCCTAACCCAAGGCATTCTGGGTTTTGTCAACTGTCACTAGGTCAGGAGTCAAACTCCATTCTCAGTGTGTCCCAGTGGACTGAGGTAATAATCAAACATTTCTATCAAAATGATCAAACTGAAAGTAACAGCATGCATCTAATTTTGACATCAGTAAACACTAGAACAACATATGTCAAACTTATGTGGATCACATACACAAATCCTTGCAGGAAACCCTCACACAGACCTTCATTATACAGGGGGCTTTTTCTCTCAGACATGCCACTCCCTAAACACTAAATTATTATGCCTTTAGGTCAAGCAAAGGGCATGGGAGAAACTCTTGTTTCTACTACATATTCTAGAGGTGCCTTTTAGGCTTTTGCAGTCGTAAGTCTCCTCTCAACCTAATGACAAATGCCAGCAAATGCTTTAAGTTTCAGCATGAGCTTTTCATAATGACACCAGAAAACTAATCCAATAATGTTTGTCTACACAATTTCCAATATTTTCGTACAATAAAATACACGTTATCCTGTATTGTATACAGTTATATGTCTAGCTTAATTCCGTCAGTTTAAGAACCAGATCCTGCATGAACACCAATGACCCTGTATTTACTTGAGACTAAACAGTCTGATCAAACATAGGTGGCATGCATGTTTAGTTATCCATGTCCTACTCAGGGTTTGTCTATTATGTTTGTCAACCGGAAAAATTTGCGCTTTATTTGCATTGGTTATTGTTATTATTCTCAAGTAAGTACATATAAACCCCACTTAAATGTAACAACCACCCGCCCTCGGTTCACTGGATGAGCTTAAATAAAGATATTCTTTGTTAGTGTGGGAAGTGCTGGTTGTAGACCCACAAAGACACTTTTTAAGCCACTGTTTACACTGACAGTAATGGTGTATCCTCCTACCACTCACAAACTTCCTGTCCTGAGCACTGTTCATGATGCTACAGTGGTAGTGCTAGGTTTACATCACTGCAAGTCTGACCTCCAGGAGACTGAATTTCCTGAAAATACATTATGCCCAACAGTCAATCCCAGGTATGTTAGTCCAAAAAATAACTAGCTGCTACCATTTCTATATGGATAGATATCTTGTGAGTGCTTATTTAAAATATGAAATATCAAATTCTGTGGTGGTATCAATGACAAAACAAAATGTGTTACGTCCAAAGCCATAGAGCAGTCATAGGAATTATGATGAGGGCAGAGAAGGAAGTAGGGTGACATTATACACTGACAAAGTGTGCAATGAGGGACGGGACCGACATGGATGAATGGGTCAACAAAACATTGGACTTATGATGGCAAGAAAAAACATGTGTACTGATTTTTTATATGTCAAAGTAGCTCTAACCAACACCTCCAACCTGGTTTCATTGATTGGACTCCAGGTTTGCTAATTAGTTTCTGTCTGTGTCACTAGCAAGGGGTTCAGATACTTCTTCCAATCTAGACTGTGAATGTTTTTACCTAATCAAGTTGCTTTTGTGCCTAAACCTATCTGACCTTAGCTATATTGCTGTCACATTATGTAACATTATATTATTTTATATATTTATTTATTCTATATTTATTTTTAGACAGTTTTGGAGGGTACAGTCAAATGACATAATCCTGCTGACTGGGATGTCAGATTAGATAATGCTTCTATTGTGGTTCTAATGGACATGTATCAATTCAATTTCAGTCTTACTATCACTGTAATACACTGGATATCAGTGCTGCAATCCCCGCAATTAACCACAACATATTACTAGATGTTGGGTGGGACTTCCTAGCACAGTACTGGTTTGAATCCAACAAAAAGGACAGGAGCTAGTTTGGTTCTCTAGATAACTACATATCTGAGCAGACAAAAATGCATCTACATGCCCCCACTAGCTCAGATTATTGAAAACAACAACATAAGTTACCATAATTATGCAGATGACACACAAATTTATATTACTATATTACCAGGGGACTATAGTACCATACCATACAAGCGTGAGTAAGTGCATTGAACAGTTCAATGGTTGGAAGTGTCGGAATTTTCTTCAATTAAACAGAGATATAACTGAAGTAATTGTTTCTGGAGAGCAAGTCAGTGCTAAGCTTCAGTTGGAAAAGTTAAAAACCACAAACCAAGCCAGAAATCGTAATCATGGAGTCAGACCTGAATATTAACACTTTACACCATCAGCTTAAGAACATATCGAGGGTTAAAGGGCTTATGACTCCGCAGGACTTGGAAAACTTGTCCATGCATTTATCTTCAGTCAACTCAACTACTATGGTGTTTTTACAGATCTCCCTAAAAAGCTGCATCTGATTCAGAATGCCGCTGCTCGAGCCTTCACTAGGACCAAAGTAACTCATGTCAATCCAGTTCTTAGAGCTTTACACTGATTTCCTGTCTGTCAGAGAATTCATTTCAAAATACTCCTGTTGGTCTATACAACACTCAATGGTTTAGGGCCAAAATACAATTTTGATCTGCTGCTATGTTACGAACCATCCAGATCCCTCAGGTTGTCCAGGACAGGTCTGCTTTCGGTCCCCAGAGTCTAAACTAAACATGAAGAAGCAGCATAATGCCTTTTATGTCTTATGTAAATCACTTTGAACCTTGTTGTTGAAATGTGCCATACAAATACACTTGCCTTGTCTTGATGCACCTTGTGGTTACGCAAACTCATATCTCACTTCTCTGTGAAAAATGCCACCTGTTCAGTCTTCTGGCATTTAATTATATAACAACTATGTTATGTAACAATTATATTCTCTGGCATATGTTTCTGTAGGTCTCCACCGACATCTGGCTGTATATAGCCATAAAACAAATATAATTAAATGATAATGAAACTAAGGTCGACTGAGGAACCAGGAAGAAGACAAACAGAAAACCTTTTAACACCTCGGAAAGTTTCAAACTCTAACAACAGACCTGACCTTCTTTTGTTTTGTGCAGAGTTGCAGGAAGAAGTTCACTTCTGTTTTCAGCACCTTGATTTCTTAAGACTTCCCCCGCCTATGCCTAGTACATCTTCTTGCCTTTTTGATGCATTTCATAATTTGTTTTTAGATTTGATTTTCCAAGACTCTTTTTGCATTTGCACTGTGTTTATTTTCTGTTTTTAACTTGCAGCACTTTGAAAATATCCCCACATATAAAACATATTTTTGTCCATATGATTTAAGTGCCTGTTTTGTAAAAGCTTGCAGTGTGTTCTTTGCATGAATGCCTAAACAATCTTTCTTTTCTGTTAAAGAAGATTTGATTTGTTTTGCTAATAATGGGTACAACTATGCCTTTTTCTGCAAGAGGTAAAGGAGACAGCAGATCATATTCAGCTCATTTACCAAAGAAAATGTAGCAAACAATATAATAAAAATATTCTATTACAAGTAAAAGTCTTGCATTCAACATCTTTCTTTGGAAAGGATCTCCTGTAACTGTGGCATTATTATTATCATTATTATTACTAATGCTGCTGCATCAATGTGTAAGTAGCATTTTACTTTTGAAGCTAGACAAGGTTTGTATAGTTTTTCTTACTTTATATTTCTTACTTTATACACATTTACTTATTACATATATACAGCACTGTTGTAGTGTTTTGGTTCCTTTGTAAGGGTCACATGACAAACCTGGCAACTCACTGGCATCTGAAAAGTATAAAACTACAATGCTTTTTCATATGGTTAATAAGTATAGAATTGCCCTCTGAAATGAAGGGGAGTAGAAAATAGTGGCACACAATGGAAATACTCAAGTAAATATACTTAGTTACTTTTCACCCATCGAATGTGAAAAGTAACTCATGGAAGGTGAAAAGAAACTATGCTATAGGAAGTAATATTTATCCTTTTGTTTATTTAGAGGTTGTCAAAGTCACAAACAGTGATTGTATAATGCAGGATAGATTATTCATTTACAATCATATAATTGTATTAGTCTGTAACTTTGTATCCAAAGTACATGTGGCATTACAGGGTGTTCAAAAATTTTGACCGCCACCCCAAACCCCTCACCTCCCTCCTCTCACCCCTGCCTCTGACCATCACCGCGCCTGCATGCGTGTCTCCTCCTCCTCCTCCTCGTCCTCCTCCTCCACTTCCCCAACAACCCTACAACCTGATCGGTCCAAAATCAAGGTAAAGCCTGTATCTGCATGTCATGCCAAAACCTCCGGAGTGCCATTATCCATCTTCGGCTGCATCTGTCATCCGTCACACATCCACTATATCTATTATTAGTGGACGCCCCGAAGCTTCCATCCATCACCAGTGACATTACTGTAGCCTAGGCTACCACACCTGTTTAGAGCATCGCATCGACTCGTTACCTCCGCTCTGAGTGACATTAATTCGCATTATCATTAAAGCATCATATCGGATGTAATCACATCTGACTGTACTGCTTATAAAGTGCCTGCAAACACTCACAGCACAATGCCAAAATCACAAGGGTCCCTGTGAGGAATGGTTGCGGCATGCTCTTGTAACAAAAGAATGAGCAACACATGCAGGCATTCCTCTACTGAACACGTGTAGCTTTACACAAAATGCTGTATGTCAGATGGAGCGGGTTACAGGCATCACATTGTCAGTAAAACATCCCCGTGATATGATTAGAGCCTAATTACTCACATATAATATTCATGATGTAAATATTATGCGTCTGTGGCTCTCAAGTTTTTTTGTTTTTTAAAATAAAAATAAAAATATGGAATTACGCTGGATTGATACCTAACTGCCTTTACATATAATTAAGCAGCAACTGAGACCCTATTATCTGTAAATGTACGGTATTGGCCCAATAGGAAGCAGGCAGTGTAAAGCAGACAAATTGATAAGAGTAGCTTTCAGTAGCAAGTGTTTCTGACAGGTTGAGTGTGGATAGACGGGGAGCCCTCACATGTTGCTGCCCCCTGCCTATTTTAGAGTTGAAAAGGGAGGGGCTAAGGAGGAGTAGTTGGCTCGGTTTGTGAAGAGGGACGGAAAACCTAGGTGATGCAACTTCCAATGAGACAATATTGGCGGAAAAAAAACCCATATATGTACATCATAGTTCAGCCAAAGGACGAGAGCTCACCTCCACGGTAAGACAACAACTTGACATAAAGAGTAAGACAACGTAGCCTTTGTTGCGTCTTAACTTTCTGGTTTCTCAACAATAGGCGGTAGGTCATCAGACCATGGGCTATAATGAGATTATAACGTCTTTAAGGAGCAGCTTAATGTTTCGTGTTCAAGATGGAAATTTTTCAGAAAATAAACATTAAACGTGTGTCCACTGTGTACACACTTATAATAAAGGCAGAGTTATTCATATTATGATGCAGAGCGTTTTAAAGTTGTAATTTAATATCAGCAGGAAAAACACGTGGCATTGGTAGCCCCCTCCCCTTATTGTGACTCCACTTTAAGAGGAAAGAGAGCGACAGTTGCTGCTAGGAAACTGTTAGTTGCAGTTGTGTTTCCAGGTACTATACAGTTATTATTAGAAGCTGTATAATGCTGCCTACCCAACATTATACATTCTGTCATTCTACACTTTTTTGCTCCTGTTATTGATTGCAATACCTAAACTCAGACAGTTTGCCAAGTATTGTCAAGTCTTAAAGTCTTAGTTTAAGAGTTAAAAATCTGTAAAAATTCACTGTATTGATTTGGAGTCTGAAACTTGACACAAGTCAATAAAAACTATAAATTATATTAGAAAAGTTAAAAATATAAGTGATTATTTTATGTGTTTTATATAAATATTACCAGTATTTGTACTGCCTGGAATGTTTTACATTTTCAAATCAGCTTGTCACTGCTCTCTTGAACTCAATATTTTAGAACATCTTTCTTGTTATTTGTCAGCCAACATACATTATATGCTGACATATGCAGTAAGTTAATATTGATTTATTTCTGGGGTTATAATTAATTAATAGTATAAAAGCATGTATGGCTACCAGTGACAGCAGTTTATAGTGCCTACACTATATATCCTAATGTCACTGATACTTAGAGTATTATAATAGCAATAATATGTCTGAGGGTTCATGTTTTAATTGTACACTATTGCATTTAGTACTTAATTTGCTATGGCACCATTGAAAATTGGGTTTTTGTCTGTTGTTTGGATAAAACCATACAATTAAATATGTCCACTTGTGAAAATATAATAGACATGTTTCAGAATTCATGGAATATTATTCATCAAAATACTAGTTGATTAATTAATCATTATAACATGATTACAATAATTTTTCATATCGAATGCCATCCTTATCCCACTATTAGCTGCAAAGACAATGTAATATGTTTCCCTTGTATTTCTGTGACTAAACCAAATTGGTTGCTGGACTGAATGGTAAAAGTGGAGTATGTCAACAGAAGCTGTGCATGCATGAAGCCCAGCCCCCAGTACATGCACACACCACCCTCTCTCCAGCATATCCTTATCCCCACACAGGAGTGCCTTTCTTTCATCCAGCCCTAGAGTTTCTGTTTTGCTTTCCTTATGCAGTGCTCTGTAGGTAACACATATTTGTGTATGTCGAAAGGACAGGGACTCTTATACCCCTAACACAGTTTAGCTTTCTTATGTGTCACAGTAGACACAGCAACAGTAATTGTGTTATATCAAAGGTATTGTGCCAATGATAACATAGGCCACTGGTACATCTGAAAATCCACAAGAGTTGTATCAGAAGTACTCAAACGCTTCTGCCACTTTTTGTAATACTAGATTCTCTTTTATACCTTCATTAGACTGCAGTTTGCTCAATTACAAATTAAGATTAATAAGGTAGCTATCAGCATTTGTTGTCATATCATACATTTTAACAGGGACTGTGTTACAAAATGTAGCTGAGATTACACTTTGGCAATAGACTTCGGTTCATAAGGCATAAACAACAGACCATTAGTTGCTTTGACTGAGCAAATTGCTATTGACACTTAGGAGGTAGTGAAAGGTTGGAGGAAAATTGTCAATGGAGTATGCAAGGAGCTCATGGTCACTCTTATCTTGTATCTTCAGGGCCATATGATGATAAAGTTTGGACCATTTTGGCAACAAGGTTGAGCAAAAAAACTGTCAAAGTTAGGGAAATGTAAAGGCTATGGCAAATGAAATATAAGTGTGCAGTGTTTTAGCATCTTTCAGCACATTGTTTTGGTTTCACAGCCCGCAACCTTACTGTTTTGGTTCATTGTCACCACTCTCCAGCAGAAGAAGGCAGCTGTTTTCAGCAAAAATAAATTTTTAAAAACGGCATGACTCAAAATGAATTAGAATGTTGCTCAGTGTTTGTTAGATGTGTAAGCTGGAAACTGTTTTATAAGGTGGTCATATGCTAATTTTATGTTTACAGCTTATTCCATTACACCAAACTGTCCACAGTGATGCAGGTTTGAACGACTGCAGTCATGGTCAGTAATAACATTAGCTGTCGGTTGGGACACACTTTACAGTATATATGTATGTGTTGCATTTACACTGCAGCATATTGGATTTGTAATAGCATCAGATATTTGTTATGATGGCATTTTCCCATGCTTTGCATCAGACAGTTTTCACAGTAGGCTCTGAGATATTTCACTGTTGTTTTTGTGAAGCATTAGTTCAGACATGTCTGGACGTCTGGAATGCCCAAATACTGTGGGACTAGAGCAAAAGAGGAGAAGAGGGGGTTAACAGAGACACAGTGTGAATGGACTGAGGAAAAAGGAAGAGAGATGGAAGAAGAAGAATAGTAAACCACAATAACACTGTCAAGTCAGTTTTGATGTCAGAGATCTCTGTACTTTGCACATCTTCAGAGTTAAACATATTGATTTTGCTGCTGGGTTATGCATGAAAGGTCTCTGTTAAACCCCACTGTGAAGAGAGGAGACAGGAGAATGGTCATACAGGAACAGGATGAGAGTGTCTAAAATCTAATTATATACTTTGGCCACCAGGGGGGCCTACAGCATTGATAAGTTGAGCTGTGTAGCATATATTGTGGGGTACAGCATTTTGGTGTCAGCATCTCAAGGTTGTTTTAGGTATTTGAGTTAAATTGCTGCCACCAGAAGCAGCCCAACTGGTTGGACAACTACCCAGTCTGGCAGCCATAGGCATGCCCTGCCCACTTGACAGAGCATGATGGTATCTAATTTTAATCTCCTTAAGTCACCAGAAACGGAAAGACATACATACCAGTCATGTGAACTATGGTGCAGCAGGCAGGTACATGTGTTTTCTCCCCTCTTTTTTAAGTTCAATTTTATACATATGCTATACCTCTTGAATGCCTTACTATTGTTCATTGTTAAAGTTTTGAATTCTTTTAGGCTCATTGCGGAAATGAAGTTCATATTTCCAGTAAATAAATAGGCCAAAGTAAAACGAGAACAAGTAATTTCTCCCTTTGTGTGCACTAAAAAATGACTTTCTTTCCATATTTCATTAAATATTCTAAGATTTTTAACATTATGAATGTGTGTGAGACAATGCAAGTGTTTAAACACTTGGCGGGTAAATAGCTGTCTCTACTGAGTACAACCTGTTTGCACTACATGTAAGACTTTTTCAGTTTTTGTAAAAACAGCTGCCTGCTACTGGAAATTATGCTAATGAGAGAAGTGAGGCTGAATTAAAACTGTAAAATTTGTGTCTGTAAAACCACAACAATTAGTTTAAATATGCTGAAACCCTCTGCAAAGCTGGGGGCAAATGTAGATGTGGAGGATATTTCTCTAAATCATTCCATTATATATTCTGTTGCTATTTAGACATTTCTTATCCTACTGACTATAGGCAGAGCTCTGAATGTCTTGGCAATATCAGAGCTTGAGGAAGTGTTACTATATAATTGAACTTAGTAGCACTTATTAGGTCACACATTCAAGTAAACTGACGAGTGTGCTGGTATGTTAGATAGTTATCGTCTCTGAAGTTGTTGCTGGGCCAAGGTCTCCATCCATTTAAAAAGATAAGAGAGGTTGACCCCCTTGCTTGTGTGTGTTTGTGTTGTAGCAGGGGGCTATTCATTGACTACCATCAGAATGTGCCTTTGAAAAGGTTTTCTCTGCTGTTTGGCACAGCACTGATTTCAGCTCTTTTGTC
The DNA here is from genome assembly GCF_001640805.2 of Lates calcarifer. Taxonomy (NCBI): domain Eukaryota; kingdom Metazoa; phylum Chordata; class Actinopteri; family Centropomidae; genus Lates; species Lates calcarifer. Next base: position 20,351,905 of record NC_066836.1, on the reverse strand, counting down.
TTGGCACAGGGTTCAGAAAGAGTCCACATTACTTCTTCATTTTTTCATTGGCATTTTTACTGCTGTAGATTATGTGATCCTGTGTTTTTGCAACACTCCTCCTTTCCCAACTGCTCTTCCACAGCACCCAAAATCATTTGAATGCTACTCATAAAAAAAAATCATGATTTGTGCACCTCATATTAAAATCCCATATCTTCTCATTCCCAATGCCATTGCCTTATTGTAAGAATTCTTATTTTTTCAGCAGTCCAAAGTGATGCACAGTTTGCTGGTTCTATTTACTGGATGTTGAACAAAGGCCTAAGCATAGTTATCACTGCTTTGAGTACCATCGCAATTTCTTAGTCGTATTTACCTATCTGTGCACAGTGTAGGAAATAGGCTGTCTATCATGACAAAACAGAGCTTGTGGAGTCCTAATCATACTGCTGCATATTGACATTACTGATACTAGACAGAGTTGCTTTGCAAGCCCAACAATATGATGCATTGTAAATACAGATAGGAATAACAGATGGTATTTTGTCTTGAACGCAGAGTGTTATACACCATGTCAGACCAGGCCAAAGGATCTCACTCTGTTACAGTTTGAATGTGCAAATCCATATCAACTTGTATGAATGTGAACATACCAGGGGCTGCTGTTGCATCAGTTAGATACAAGAAAGCAATTAAAGAGCCCTTCATCACCTCAGTTCATTTTTTTCTTCAAAGATGGTTTAGCAAAATTTTGAAATAACAACTGTACTAATTATTTTTCAGTTGTGTGCCTCATGACTTGCAGTTCTTTGACTCAACAGGTCATACTGTCCCCAGAAAATGGGGCCTTAACAAAGAAATGCTCATGATGGTTAATGTGTAATTATAAGGTATGAAAAATACCTTAAGGGAAGACCGTGGTGACTAATAGTGACTAAGTCATCTATCACTTACTGAACTCATTTAACCTTAGAGACATGAAAAGCCATGGGGAGGAACATAATAAAGCAAGGCTTTAGAGAAACAAGACTAACAGCCTGTCTTCACAGAAAGCCTTTGAGTTGCATTTTCAGTCATCAATTTCAGTTCAGCTATATATACAGGTTGCGTAATGCTTGCATTTTACTCATATATATGTCCATAAATGCAGCCCAAAGCATATTTTTATGCTCCAAGTTTATTTTATGTGGCACAGTGGTGCAGTGGTTAGCACTGTTGCCTCACAATAAGAAGGGTTTGAGCCCAGGCTTTTCTGTGTGGAGTTTGCATGTTCATCCTGTACCTGTGTGGGTTCTCTCAGGGTTCTCCAGCTTCCTCCCACAGTCCAAAGACATGCGCATTAGATTAATTGGTGACTCAAAATTGCCCATAGATATAAATGTGAGTGTGAATGGTTGTTTGTTGTGTATATGTTGGCCCTGCAATGGACTGGTGATCTGTACAGGGTGTACCCTGCCTCTCACCCAATGACGGCGGGGATAGGCTTCAGCCCCCCCGCAACCCTTAACGGATAAGTGGTATAGATAATGAATGAATAAATTAAGTCTATTTTACTGCATTTTACGACTTAACTGTCTGTTACTTGGATTAGCTCTGAGCACAATGACCTACATCTCAAGACAGCACCTGAACACATCCTATGTAGATACAGTTGGAGTTGTACCCATGCAGCTGCTGCTGCTCTGCTAACATGCTGCTCACACTATGCCTTCTGTATACACGTGCTGTATGGGTCAAGTTTTGCTCAAATAGAAATAGTCATGTCAGAAATCAAAAGCACAACATTTGTCCCAAAGGCGTGAAAAGTTGGATGTGTTTCTCCTGGAAGACATTCATGATGCACTTAGTTGTACACAAGAAAAGTGACAGAAATATTTGTGTAAAGAATGAAACAACCGAGAGAAAAATCCAAATGGTTTATGTTGGATTATTGTTTATAGAAATGGTCAGAGACCCCATTAACCTGACATTGGTGCGGGGGGTGAGGGGGGTGGGGAGTGGGGGGGGTTCACTTAGACACAGTGGTGTTTTGAACAGCATGTGAACATTAGAATGCTAACATGCCCATGGTGACAATCTAAACAAGCAGATGTTTAGCAGTTACTTACTGTGTTCACCATCTTGGTTTAATGTGTTAGGGATCTAACATTTCAACAAGTATTGGACAAATTGAATTGTTGATGTGATGATAGTTCAAGATGAAAAGTCAGGGGATCATCAAAGTTTTAAGAATTCATCCCAAGGGGAATGTGAATGTGTGTGCTAAATATTAAGGTGATCCATCCAATAGTTGTTGGGAGACAACAAATTCACTTAGAACCATGGACTGTCAACCTGCTGGTGGTGCTAGAGGAAAGTTCAGGTCACCAACATCATTAAGATTAATTGTCAGAGAACCATGAATGTATGTACCAGATTTTATGACAACCAACCCACAGACTGAGTGACTGTCTAGCCCCCAGCATGGTTAAAAAAAAACAGTAGTATCAGTACATTGTCATTATCCACCACCATTAAACCATTTATTCATTCATTCATTTACTTATATTTTCACTGACCAAGAAACCGGTCCTTGGGAGGCGATGGGAAAACATTCAGTTTTCCTTAATTGCCTTCATTACAATCTGACTTGCATAATTTAAAAAAGGCTTAATTACACATGAAAAGCAGCCTCACGAAAATCTAATTATACTGTTGATTAGTTTAGCAGTTTGCAGAGATGCAGTCTGCCTTTTGGCATATGACACGTCAGAAAGTATCACATGACTTTTGCTCACAGCCATACAGAGACACAAGAAGCTGTTTTTTCCCCCTCACCTCAAAGAGCTGTGGTATCTTTCCCTCCCTGTCTACTAGGTATAGGCCCAAGAGAGGAGGGGGAGGTTTGAATTAGGTAATGTCCAGACCAATTATTAACTAAGCAAAGTGGCCAACTCTCCAGGAAAGGTCCAGTCTGGCTATGTGCTAACAGATTTGTGCTAATATAATGGAAAACATGTTTGGAAACATACAGCGCTGAAGCACAATATCAACTGACTAATGAAGGCCTTAAATATGTTCTGCTTTATTAAATTATCTTGAGGTGCAGTGTCAAAATCTAATTTGAAGGCTTTCATTATTTTTGTTGTGTGTTTATATCACATACTCTCATTACAGTAATGTGTCTAATCCAATTAGCGCAGAGTAATTCCACATAGAGTGGGAAGAACTGGAGTTAAACAGGGCCCCAGTAGTGCATTTGTACCACATGACTGTGTAACAAGTTGCTCTGACCATGGTGCCAGACTTAAATAGTTATAATTTAAGGTTTTGTACATTCTGTTCTGAATCCTCGGCTGATTTCTGTTGGGTCAGGACAGGTATGTGTGTTCCATCTGCAGCCTCTCTCGGTACTGAGGGAAATGCTTTGAATTTTCAAAAGTGCAACACTATTACTCACGCCTGAATTATCCACAACCAAAACCTGTTTCCAAAGCTGCCTCACCTCCTGAGCCCATCTTTTTAAGCACATCGCTGTATGAGGAGGGACACTATTCTTGCATTTTGCATTAGCTAAATGGGATTCAAATAACATATTTTCCATCCTTAATTAATCAATTAATCATATGACAAGTTCAAATAAGTAGAAACACCAGTCTCAGTAATGTTGTGATAAAGGCAGAGTAAAACACCCAGTCATGTGAACAAGTAGGCAGGTCTCGTTACTTACTGATCTAGTAGAAATAATGCCAGCTGTCTGTTGGTTTTGAACCCTCTCAAGACCTGGAGCTCTCACCATAGTCGGCCTGGAAATAGGGACTACTGAGACTAATCCCAATGTGGCAGTCGACTGTAAAAAAAAATCCATAAAGTCAGTCCCAAAGGGTAAATTCAGGGCTGAATTTCTGTCCCTGTGGCTCTCTCCATCACGTAACCACCCCGCTTAGGTTCATTCATGTTTTACTGCGGTTTCTGTCACTCTCCCTCTTCGCCTTCTTTGCCTACTCTGACAACAGGACTCTTTTGCTGGGTAGTAGGACTGGGCGATATGGAAAAAATCATATCATGATATGATTTTTCATATTGGTCAATATTGATATTTATATATATTACAATATCCTCCTGAGAACCAAGGGAAAAAAGTGTCTTACAATTTCTGTTTTTGTGTGATTTCCTATCTATTTGGGCCAAAAAAAAACACCTTACAATTTTAATTTTTTTAAATATATTTTTTATTTTAATTTCACAGCATGTCCATTGTAGAGGACAACAGGACGATATCTGTGTGAAAATAGAACTAAATTTAGAAAACAAGAAAAAAGGAGCAGATTATATCTTTGGCTTGGAAGGGTAACTCCAAATACTTAAGAAAGATAAAGGTGAACAAAATGTTATGGGCCGGGTCTCAGGAGGATATAAATCAAATCACTATTTCACCTAACACCTAAGAGATATGAAGATACCATAAGGTCAATTTTAGGGCTGCACCCTAATTGTTGACTATTTGATGCATCAGTCAGAAGACTAATTCACATCACAGAGGGTCAGTGGACGAGTTGCAGAAGCAACAGAGCGACAGGCTGTTAACTCTACTCTACCACATCTTATCTTAAAATGACCAAACCACAAACTAACTGTGGAGTTAGATACTTGAAGAAAACATAGGACAGAGCGACAGCGCGATACAGGCAGTGTGAGTCCCTCTGATTCTCTCTGCTCCTGTCTCAGGTGAGAGATGTATGCTAATCGCGAAAACGGACACCGGTGTTAAGCCGGTGATATGACGAGTTAAAAGCGGCTGAGAGGACAAAATACAAAATACTTGGTTGAACCAAAAAAAAAGGGGGGGGAGAGAGGTGACAAAGAGAGCAAATGGTAGAATGACCTAGCTAACTTAAAACCAGATTTGTATTTTGTATTTTCTATTGGCACAAATCCCAAATCCCACAGAGATTTCATCAGCTGTGTCTGTCTCTACCTGTCAGTCCTGGGTCATTCGGGGATTTGTCCGTTGGGGCGTCTTCTTCAATAACGCTGTCGCTCGAGTTTTCGTTAACATTTTCAGTCGTCATTTTCTCATTTATCTTGCTCCTACTCCTGATGTACAGGTGTGCACAGCTGTAGTATCCAAAACATTAGCATGTGTGTTTACTCCTGCGCTTTGTGCTGTGTACGTCAACCTAACCTGATGTGTTTCGAACTCTGTTCCTGCCACATGATCGTTTCCCGCGCGGCACTGTTCTCATTATCATTGGCTTTTCGTACTGTCTGTCAAAACACAAGCGGCGTGAGCTCTATCGACGTTGTTATCGATCGATTGTCTTCAATGTCTATCGAGGAAAAATTATATCTCGATATATCGTTATCGTTTTATCGACCAGCCCTACTGGGTAGGGTTTCCAGAATTACTCTGGTTGTTCCACCGACCGCCATTTCTGCTACCTGAGGAAAGCTAGCAAAAGAGAAGAGTGTTGTCCCCTGCCTGTTTTGGTTGAGCAGTGGCAGGGACACCTTTTTTGTTTTGTAAATTAAGCCTTCAGTTTAATGTGAAAATTCATGCCAGGTGGCAGACAGAATTGCATTGTGAAAGTAAGGTTTAGCTATAATGGTGTTTTTCTATAGCCATTCTATTGTGCAATCAACATTTACTTCCTAATGATGATTTTTTTTTCAAGATGCCCATTGCCACTTTAAGTGGACATTTATGCCAGTGTCAAGAATATAAAATGGGATGTTGTAAGACTTCTGCCTGAAGTTTATTGTTTAGGCCTGGGAACGTCCCTTATAAGAGCTAACAGACAGAGTGAGTTAGATGTAATCTTACTGCCACTCCTCCTGGGATTGCCCAGTAGGCTTGGCTCAAATCCTGCCTTGTGTACATTAGTAGGGTCAAGCAGAGGAATGGAGCCAGAGCACTGTGACTTGATCATAGACTCCACTCTTCACACCAGTTAGTCACTCACTGCTGAGCTAGAAGTTGGTGTTTACCTTCATATTTTTTCGTCAAACATCATATTGTGAATGGTAAGGTTCAGTTTGTAACTGGTTTTGTTTCTTTCCGTCTTTTTTTTTCTTTCTTTCTTTCAGTGTGCAGCGTGCTGTGTATGATGGATGTCCTGGGGCATTTTTAGGTCCCTGTAGGCTCCTGTACATGTGAGAGGGGAAGTGTGCATGCGTGTTTGTGTGTAACTTTGAATGGTAGCTATATTTGGCCACTCTCTCTCTCTCCTTTTGCCAGGAAGCTTTTTGTACACTGTCTAGGATTTTTATTCATTAGGTCAGTGATGGAGTTAGATGAAGGGAGGCATGCTGCAGAGCTACTGTATTTGACTCACACTTCAGTCTCCACATGACATCTTACAGAACTGTAATGTGCAGATGAGCTGATAGAGATCTCAGTGTCTTTTGGAAATGAATTAATTAATGTATTGTAAGTTGAGCATCAACTGATAGGGCTGATAGATATATGACCAACAATGTTACCATGCAAAAAAAAAAGTTGTATCAGTTGATACAGATAATTATCACGATAAAAATGAAATCATTATTTCTTTCAGGTTTAAAGGCTGGTTTTTGCTCCGGGTGACAGTTAATTGTGGTTTAAAACTGTTCTTTAAAGTCAGAGCGTGACTAATGCTTTCTATACAGAGAGACACTTCACAAATCTGAGGTAGAAAAACAATTATTATTAAAAAAAATCTAACCTAACTAACCTAAAACCTAACTTCTACATATCTCTTATCCTGCAATGTGATTGGCAGGTGGTGTTTCATTCCTGTGCATACTGTCTAAGCATGGAAATCAGTTATATGGAACATTTATTGACCATGTATTATAGTTCTATTGAGCAAAGTTATATCATTTTATATTGCAATATTTTGCTATAGATATAGAAATAAAATGATATTGCGTTCATTATTGTTGTCGTTTTACCGTCCAGCCCTAGTATATCAGCACCAAACAAACTATGTGATCAGCTGATGAAAATTCTTTTAAAAGCTCAGTGTGTAAATAAACAGAAAGTTAATCAACAGCTATTTTGATAATCAATGAATTAATTTGTTTAAGGCATTTTTTTTCTAACAAAAATACAAGCATTCTGCAGTTCCATCTTTTCCAATTTGAGGATTTTCTGCTTCTCTGTCTTGTATCCTTTCAAATCACTATGGGTTTCTTTTTCACTCTTGTGAGACATTTAATATATATTATTGTAACATTATCATATTATTTTTACTGTTCAAATTGATCACAGGTGAAATATTTACTGGGACAGAGCAAAAACTCCTCACCAAACATGAACATTTGAGGCCAACATGAGCATTTCAGATACTTTTCACTCAATCAGAAGTATTTTCTGCCAATTTCTTCTAAATCCTGGCTGTTTTTGAGTGTGCTTTTCCCAGTTTGGCTTTCATACAGCAGTAGTCAATGGGCAGTCTAAACGTTCCCCTAACAGTTAATCTCTTTACACAAAAGGGCACTTTGTTATGGCAGCTGCTTTGCTACAAAATGCAAATTTGTTACTACATGTTTTCTAAATTCTTTCTCCACATCTTTTCTTACACAGTCTTTTGAGTTTAATTTTTTACCTCTTAATTCTCCCAAACTCCCACAGCACAAACTGTCAATTTTTTAATTTGATTGATATCTTTTTACCTTAAAACAGGTCACGTACAAATACTGAGGAATTGTTTTGAACGTGGACAAGGGGACAAGTAACTAAAAAGTGTTGCCTTGCCTTCCCCTCCCACCCCACCCCACCCGCTCCTCTCCTCCCCCCACCCCTCTCTGCCTGTCACATGTTCTTTTCACAGCATAGAAAAGTTTCTGGATTAGGGCAGAATTAACACAAAGCAGCGACGCCACTCCAGCTACACTCGCAAAACAACGCAGAAGAGGCAAGAGGGGGGACCCAAGACAGAGAGAGAGACCGACACGACGGGGTGAAGACACTCGAGGCAAACCTCAGCCACCTCCGAAAACTTCAAACTGCGATAGCGAGAGGCGGACGAGTCCATCTCAGAGAGAGAGGGAGACAGAGAGAGAGAGAGGCAGCAGAGAGGCAGGGGATCTTTGCAGACAAGGTCCTGAAGGATGGAAGAGAAGCAGTTTGCCGGGATTCTGGTGAGTTCTACTTTTGTTCAGTGAACACACATACACACACAGACAGCCAGAAATTGCACACATTGTATACAAGTGAATAAACACACAAGGATGTTAAACATGAATGCAGCCACATCTCTGAGTCCACTGGTGGGATGCAGCTGCCAGACCACCAGTAGAGTCACTCTCTGCCTCCCCTCTTCCCCAGTGTGAGTACAAGAGGCCAGGTGGTTTACTTTCACTGTATTGGATGGTCACTCACAGGACTCCTAAAGGCTTTTATTTTCTTATTTTGTGTGTGTTTTTCCTCAAAGTTGTTTGGTTTAATCTAGTTTTTAAGATGGTCTTCGTAACCTGGGAACACTCTCTGTCCCTGACCCACACTTTTCCCCAAATTACGTAAGGTCTTAATGTTGTTTATGTTTGAAACAACAAAGACACACAAGTTTTCACTTAACAGTAATCCTGCAGTTTCCCTCTGTGTGATCATCGTGTTGGTGTTTGAGCACAGTAGACGGAGCTGTCTTCACCTGCTGTTCACCATGGCAACACTTGAGCATGAATCATCAACTAAACATTGTTCCAAAAGTTTGTCTTTACTTTTAGTCAGAGAAACTTCCCATTCATTCTCCCCATTAATCTGATCTTTGCTCCTCTGGTAACAATAAACATGTTTTCAGTGGTCTTTGGCTGCTGATAAGGGATGAGGCCAAGAGGTAAATGTGTCAGTGCCGGGCCTCTTCTGTTGGTGAAGCTTTAAATAGAGGTTTGGCGTCATTGGCAGTCAGGTCACTTCTCCCTCTCTTTCTCTCTCCCTCTCTCTCTCTCTCTCTCTCTCTCTCTCCCTTCAGTCCAAGTCCTTCAGTCCGTCTTGAGACGGTGATAAACACAAACTCAGAGCTTCAACTCTCTTCTGACATTCTCGCTTGTTTGAAGCTTCACTTTCCTCCCTGATGACATTTTTTTTTTCCGAGATGTGTATCCACGTTAAAATGCATACGCGCTGTCTGAACTTAAGACGGAGAGGGCGTTATCAGTCTCGCCTGCTCTCTCCTCTCACCCTCTCTCTCAACATTTGAAGGTAGTTGGAGGATGGAGATTTGATTCTTGTTCTCAGAACTTTGAGTGTGTGTGTGTCGCGGTGGAGCTTGCAGCTAAGTGACAGATTGCCAGTCAATCTTTAGCATAGTTAGGTAGTGCTGGAGATTTGCAAAAAAAAGTTCTGTGAGTTTAGGTACTGTTATCTATGGTATTCAAAAGTAATCAAATGATAGTCCCAAAAGGAGGGTTTGAATCTGTGGGTAGTAAGAAACAATGTTCCTTTTTACTGCCCTTCACACAGAAAGTATAAAGGAGGCAACTGAACTATCAGAGTTCTGTAGTGACTGCCATGACTCCTCAGGCCGCTAGGGGCTCAAAGGCCAAGTATCTGAATGTGTTACTGTGTGTATTCATGAGGTACTTTGCATCTGAAAGCACCTTCCTTGACAGTAAGAATAAATTTTGAGGAGAAAAAGTGCAGGTTATCATTCAATATGTGCCAAAAATGTGTAAAGTGGATTTATTAACTCAAATGTTTAAAAGCTACATAAAAAGGTATACTACATGTCACACCATGCTAAATAGCAAGCTGTGCTGTTGGAAAAAGGCCACACTGCTGTTGCGTTATTAGTTATGAGATGCTAATAAGCACACAACAGTCCCTCTGTTTTGGCTAGAGCCTCCTCTTATCACTAATGTAGATGATTGCTTATTTAATTTGGCTCAAAGCATCACAGCAGTTGGTGAATACTGTTTGCTCTCTAAATCTGAGAGTTTTGTTCCCTGGCCAACAGTTGCTAACCTAACATTTGAGGTCACTTCACTTGATTTGGCAGAGAATACAAAATGAACCATTTAAAAGTGCTGCACAGGCCTTATTTAGACACTGAAAAAAGTAGCATCAGTAATTAGCAACTTTACATTACACTCAGATGCAGTCACATCTGTGCTCGCAGAGACAATAAGGGCATTAAGCCATGCTCTTTCCTCTCTGAGTCCAGATTTTAACTTGAGGTTGCTTTAGTACAATTCAAGCAACGCTGTTTTTTTCCATAAAAAGTAGGCCAGAGGTTAGAATGCACCAGACACATATGTCTTATCTATGAAGGTAAACATGGCACAGAGCTGCGGGAAGATTGTACAACCACTCCAGCTGTGACAGCGGACAACCACACATATACACAACTTGCCTTTTGTGATTGGTCACTTGGCATGGCTGGAACCGTTGTCTTCAGCAG